>NC_138897.1:45590770-46333927 GCF_965194825.1 Balaenoptera physalus | reverse complement strand
ATGTTTGCAATCGTAAAAGACAACCAATTTCATTTGAGGGTACTCTCGTCCTTTGATATTTTTCTTCCTTCTCTCTTCCCAGATGATTCAGTGGAGGGAGGGAAAAGTATGGCACTGAGCTCTGGGGAATGCATGGGAGAAGGAAAAATAGGGAAAAGGGAATGACAACAGAGATTTCCATTTAGTCTGCAAATTGTTTTTGGTTTTTCTCATCCCGAGCCCAGAGCCAAGAGACTGTGGGATCTTACAGTCTTGTTTGTTATCCAAACTGGCGGTAGCAGTGCTGGTGGTAATAGCACAGTACTGTCTGCATTCTCGGTGTGGTTGGCCAGTTTCTAGTGGATTCTTTATCCACTCTGGTTGGCCACCTCATAGCACATACACGTTGCCTGTGCATTTTGGCTTGATCTGTGGGCCAGCAGCCATCTGTGGGTAACATCTGAGAATCTCTGTTTAAAATCTGAGAAGTAAAATATAATTTTTAAATAAAAGATTTTAAACATATATAGTAAAGTACAGTAGCAGAAGACCAGGAACGGTCATGAACTCACCTTTCCCTGTGTCTTATCTTTACATTTTTCTCTACTTGATTCTCTTCAGTTAGTATTAGGTTGGCTGCATCTAAAAGATACCTGTTTCCCTTCTTCCCCCCAAAAAAGGTGCTTTTAGAGAGAGTTTTTTCCTCCCAGGACATGGCAGCTGTGTGGTCATCAAGCACCCTACTCCTCTTATCTTTCTGCTTTTCAGTCCTTAGCCTGTGGCTTGCTTTCTCAAGGTCTTCTCATGGTTGCAAAGAATGTCTTTGTAGCTCCATCCTTCATGTTCATGTTCCGGGCAGTGAAGTCAGTTCCCTTTCAATACCTTTCCCATACCCCACCCAGTGATTTCTGGTTTGATCTTACTGGCGACCTTAATCTGCGTGGCAGGCCAGGATATGTAAATTGCCACTCATTAATACAGCAGTTTGATTTGTAAGAAAGAAGAGGAAAGTAGAAATTCAGTGAGGAACTAACAACCTGCCACAATTTAGGTCTTTTATATATAAAAAAAGTTCCTTTATAGTTGAAGCCCTTTCCTCCTCCTCAGAGTTAACCATGTGTGAATTTGGTATATTATTCTCATGCATATTATTTTATCTTTACAGTATTTATTTATGTCCATGAAGTGTCTTATTTTAATATATTTAAAACTATATAAATGGAACATACTGTGCATATCCTGCAGATTGCTTTCTTCTTCATTCAGCATTGTTTACCCAGATAGATGCACATAGTTCTAGTTTAATTTTAACTACTATGTAGTATTATACAGTTCATGTATCCTCTTGATGCACATGTATGTTGTTACCTTTTTTCCCCCATCATAAACAATGCTGCAGTCTTTGTACATTTCTCCTTATAAGTACGTGCAAAGTTTCTTCCGGGTGTGTATCTAGAAGTGGAATTACTGAGTGATAGGGTAGTGCTTTCTTCAGCTTTACTAGATACTGTCAGATTGCTCTCTGAAGTGGCTGTGCCAGATTACACTTACAACAACATTGTAGTACATTGAATACTGCTGAGGTTGAGTATATTTTCATATGTTCATTGGCTGTTTATGGTTCCTTGTCTGTGATTTGCCTATTCATACCTTTTGGCTATTTGTCACTTGTGTGTTGTTGTTTGTTTTGATTTGGAGGAGTTTTAATACATTCTGATACTAATCTTTTGCTGATTATTTCTGTTGTGGATATTTTCCCCTAGTCTCTGGCTTATCATTTAAATGTCTATGATGTCTTTGGTTATATTAAAATTTTAACTTTCATGTAGTAATTATTTATTTTTTCTTTTATGGTTTGTGCTTTTTGAGTATTCTTTAAGAAATTCTTCTGTAACCAAGGACATAAAGATATTTGCCTATATTTTCTTTTAAAGTTTTAGAGATTTGTATCCTTAAATCTTTAATCCACCTGGAATTGGTTTTTTGTGTGGTGTGAGGTAGGAATTTTATTTTTACATATGGACGAACATTTATTAAATAGCCCATCCCTTTCATACTGATTTGTAGTGCCACTTGTGTCATGTGTTGTTTGTATGTTCATGTAGGTCTGATCCTGGACTCTCTGTTCTGTTTCACTGGTCTTCTAATCTGTCTCTGCCCATGATTCACACTGACTTAATTACTGTAGCTTGATTGATATATGGTAGACAGAGTTCCCTCACCTTGTTGTTCAAAATCTTATTGGTTTTCATGGCTTTGCTCTTCAGTATGATTTTAGGATCTGCTTTTAAAGTTCTATAAAAGGACTACATTGAGATTTTGATTGGAACTGTGGTAAGTATGTAGATTAATATGAAGAGAATTTACTTCTTTACTATGATAAATCTTCCATGTATGAGCATGCTATATCTTCATTTTTTTTAAAGGTCTTTCTAAGCATTTTTCTAGTTATTATTGGCAAAAGAATGCATTGAATTTTGTTTTTTAAATCTTTATTTATTTATTTATTTATTTATTTATTTATTTTGGCTGCATTGGGTCTTTGTTGCTGCGTGCGGGCTTTCTCTAGTTGAGGCGAGCAGGGCTACTCTTCGTTTTGGTGCACAGACTGCTCATTGCAGTGGCTTCTCTTGTTGCAGAGCATGGGCTCTAGGCATGCGGGCTTCAGTAGTTGTAGCATGCGGGCTCAGTAGTTGTGGCTCACGGGCTCTAGAGCGCAGGCTCAGTAGTTGTGGCGCACAGGCTTAGTTGCTCCGCGGCACATGGGATCTTCCTGGACCAGGGCTCGAACCCGTGTCCCCTGCATTGGCAGGCGGATTCTTAACCACTGCGCCACCAGGGAAGCCCAAGAATTCATTGAGTTTTGTGTGTTGATCTTGAATCCAGCAACCTTGCTAAAAGTTCTCATTAGTTCTAATTGTCTTTATTTTCTTGGATTTGCTGTCATTTCTTTTGTTGTTGTTCTGTTCTCGTCTTTCCAATTCTTAAATCTTTTGTTTCTTTTTCTTGTTTTACTGTTCTGGATAGGAATTCTAGTACATTGTTGGAAGGGAAAAGTGATAGAAAGCATTTTTGTCCTTTTCCTAACTTCAAAGGGAATGCTTACAACACTTCATCAATAAGTATTTTGTTTACTGTAGATTTAGGGCAGATATCCTCTATCAGGTTAACAAAATTCATTCTATTTCTAGTTTCCTAGCATTCTTTTGTTTTTGTTTTTGTTTTAAATATCATGAATAGGTGCTAGGTTGTATTACTTCACATAAAATGTTAAGTCCCTTGAAACCATATAGTTAAGCTTCCTCCCACCTCTATCCTTTGCTCTAATTTTTTCATATATTATGTCTTCATATGAATAAATTGTACAATACAAAGTTATAAATTTTGTTTTAATCAACCATGTCTTTTAAGACCTCAGGAGGGAAAAAAAACAGGCTTTTGTATTTACTGATATTTACCATTGCTGATGTTCTTCATTTCTCCTTACAGATCTGAGTTTCCATCTGGTGTCATTTTCCTTCTGCCTGAAGAACTTCTGTTAGCATTTCTTGTAGTGCAGGTCTGTGAGGCATGAGTTGTTTTGGCTTTTTCTTTATCTGAAAATGTCTTTGTTTCATGTAATGAGAAGTCATCCATTTTTTTCTCTGTATTTAATATGTCTTTTTTCTCTGCTGCTTTCAAGAGTTTTTCTGAATCTTTAGTTTTCAGCAGTTTGAATATGATGTGCTCTAGTTGTGATTTTCTTTGTATTTATCTTGCTTAGGGTTCACTGAACTTAGATTTGCAATTTTATGTTTTCTACCAACTGTGGACATTTTCAGCTCTTATTTTTATGTATACATTTCTGCGTAATTTTCTCTGTGCCCTACTTTTTGGGACTCCAGTTTCACCTATGTTAAACTTCATGGTTTTGTACCTCTGCTCAGTGAGCTCACTGAGGCTCTTTGTTTATTAAAATATTTTTCTTTCCACTCAGATCTTCAGATTAGGTTATTGTTTTTTTTTATCTGTCTTTACGGTGACTGACCCAGTGTTCTGTTGTCGCTAATTTGCTTTAAACCTGCCAAGTAAATTTTTCATTTCCGACTGCATCTTTGTGTTCTGCATGGTTCCGTACGGTTCCTTTTTTGTGGTTTCCATTTGTCTGATGAGAGTTCCCTCTCTTTATTATTAAGTTTCTGAACATATTTATAGTAGTCCTCGTCAACTGATTCCAACGTCTGAGTAATCTTGCGTTCGGTGTGTATTGACTGCTTTTTTTCCTTGACTGTGGGTCACATTTTTCTGTTTATTCTCATGTCTAGTAAGTTTTTATTGTAAAATGGGTATTGTGGATATGTTTTTGTGACCTGCAGTTCTGTTTTGTCTTAACGATTATTGACTCTTTGTTGCTCTAGCAGGCAGTCAACTGACTAGACTTAAACTCCCAGCTCTGTTTCCCCTGCACTGGGCAATAGCTGATTTCTTTGTTCAGTTCTTACAGCTGTCTGGCTGTTGCTTTCATTTTGGACCTCTGGAGTCTCTTCCGTGTTGTATGGTCCAGGGCTTACCTAAGGATTGTGGTGGAGGTTATATACGTATTTCGGGGTTCCCTCTTTTTCTAGGATATCTCCCCTCGCTTTCCTATTGCTCTTTTAGCTCCAGACTTCATATTTTGATGCCATGAACAAATATGATTATGAATTCCTTCTTGAACTTCAGCTTCTCTACACAGCGTCGGCTGGTGTCTGCCCTCAGGCACGCACTTGTATAAAGGCAAATCTCACCTAGCGTAGTTCCCCTCTTTCAAGGGTTGGCTTCTGTCTAGTTTCTGCCTTTTTTTTTTTTTTTTTAAATTAATTTATTTATTTATTTATATTATTTTTGGCTGTGTTGGGTGTTTGGTGCTGTGTGCGGGGTTTCTCTAGTTGCAGCGAGCCGGGGCTACTCTTTGTTGCAGTGCGCGGGCTTCTCATTGTCGTGGCTTCTCTTGTTGCGGAGCACGGACTCTAGGCACGCAGGCTTCAGTAGCTGTGGCACGTGGGCTCAGTAGTTGTGGCTTGCGGGCTCTAGAGCGCAGGCTCAGTAGTTGTGGCACATGGGCTTAGCTGGTCCGCAGCATGTGGGATCTTCCCAGGCCAGGGCTCGAACCCGTGTCCCTTGCATTGGCAGGCGGATTCCTAACCACTGCGCCACCAGGGAAGCCCTAGTTTCTGCCTTTTGATTGCTCTCCAGTGCATTTAGTTGTTTTTATCTTTCGGCCAGAGTTTATGATTGTTGTTTGTGGGAGCGTTAGTCCAGTATAAGCTGTTCAACCTTTATGTGTGTAAATCTTCTGTGCTTTCAATTTTTTTAAAAAAAAGCCTTTATTTTTGAAAGCAATTTTAGGTTTACCATAAAATTGAGAGGAAAGTACAGAGATTTCAGTCCATATGCCCCCTGCCCCCACAAATGCATAACCTCCTCATTATCAGCATCATTCACCAGAGTGGTGCATTTGGTTTTTTTGGTTTTTTTTTTTTTTTAAACCAAGGATAAACCTACATTGACACATTATAATCAGTCAAAGTATATAGATTACCTAAGGGTTTACTCCTGGAGGTGTGTATATTCTTTGAGTTTGGACCAATATATAAAGGCACATATCCATCATTATAATATCATACAGAGTATTTTCACTGCCCCCTAAATCCTATTCTCTATTTATCCTGACCTCCAGCCCCCATCCCTGGCAACCACTGATATTTTTTTTTTTTTTTTTTTTTTTTTGCTCCATAATTTTGCCTTTTCTAGAATGTCATACAGTTGGAATCATACAGTATGTAGCCTTTTCAGGTCGGCTTTTTTCACAGTAATGTGCATTTAAGGTTCCTTCATGGCTTTTCATAGCTTGATAGCTCATTTCTTTTTAACACTGACTAATATTCTGTTGTCTGGATGAACCACAGTTCGTCCATCCATTCACCTGAGGGACATCCCAGTTGCTTCCAGTTTTTTTGCAATTATGAATAAAGCTACTGTGTAAACATCCATGTGCACGTTTTTATGTGAACAAAAGGTTTCAGCTTCTTTGGGTGAATACCAAGGAGCATGATTGCTGGATGGTATGATAAGAATATGTTTAGTTTTGTAAGAAACTGCCAAATTGTCTTCTAAAGCGGCTGTACCATTTTGCATTCTCACCAGCAATAGATGATAGTTTCTGTTGGATGAGAGTTCCTTACCAGTATCTGGTGTTGTCAGTGTTCTGGATTTTGCCATTGTAGTAGGTGTGTAGTGGTATCGCGTTGTTTAAATTGTATTTTCCTGACGATGTGTGATGTGCAGCATCTGTTCCTATGTTTATTTGCCATCTGTATGTCTTTGGTGAGGTTGCTTTCACTTTTAACTTTTCTGGATCCTTATGTTTTTGATGTATGTATCATAAATAGCATATAGCTTTTATTTAAAAAAATCCAATCTGATAACTTTTAATGAATACATTTAATCTTTTTATCTTCATTTAAATTACTTATGTATGGGGAATTTTTTCTACCATTTTGTTTTGTGCTTTCTGTATTTGTGGGTTTTTTGTATTAGGTTTTTTTTTTTTTTTGGCTGCATTGGGTCTTCGTTGCTGTGTGCAGGCTTCTCATTGCGGTGGCTTCTCTTGTTGCGGAGCACAGGCTCTAGGTGTGTGGGCTTCAGTAGTTGTGGCACACGGGCTTAGTTGCTCCGCGACATGTGGGATCTTCCCAGACCAGGGCTCAAACCTGTGTCCCCTGCAGTGGCAGGAGGATTCTTAACCACTGTGCCACCGGGGAAGCGCTGGGTTTTTTTTAATGATTTTAAGTTCCTTCCCATTTTATTCTGAATTGATTGGTTTTCTTATTTCTCCTTTTTGCAGTTTGGTTTTTGATTACACATACTGTTTTTACTTAATTAATTGTTACCTTTTAATTTAAAAAAAATTTAATTTTAAAAAGTCTAAAATTAATCAAATATCTCTGCTCTATACCTAAACACAGCAAGCTTAAAATGCTTTAATTTCAATTACCTTTATTCCTTCTTACATGGCATTGCTTTCTGGTATTTTCATTCATTTACAAATAATTATTGAATTCTTCTACCATGTGCCAAGTTCTCTTCTAGGTGCTGTAGTAATAGCATTAAACAAAATACAGTCTCTGCCCTCATGAAGCTTACAAGATAATTAATAAACTAATTATGATATATTTTGTTGTAAATTAGTGTTTGGTGCTGGAATGGAAAGTAAAGCATTAGGACAAAATAAAGAATGACTTGGGGTGGAGATGCTATTTTATATATGAGTTTCTGCTGTCTTCAGACATTTGATAAGATTTTTAGGGCTCAAGTGTGTAAAACATGATTCTCATGCTGGAGGAGCTTGCATTCTAACCAGAGTCACAGGAAGAAGTTACAGATGGGGGACCCTTCAGCACATGGTGGGTAATGCTGTACAACTGGTGGATTTCCCAACGAGGCTGTTAGAGCGTCAGGCAGCATGCAGACAGATCCCGGGCAGAGTGGGATGAGCCAGAGAAGAAGACTGCAAAGCATGGTCAGAAAAGTGGGAGAACAAGGAATGACCCTGGAGCCAAGAAAAGAAGAGGTTATGTTTTACTTATAGCCTGCCTATTCTGCAAATAAGAGGCTGAGACATAAAGTAGAAGGAGTATGAGAAAGAGACTTGTCTTGGTAGTTAGGACATTAGAGTGACTTGATCAAAAACAGTTTCATTTAAGTGAAGCCAGACTACACTGAGTTGAGAAGTTGAGAAATTGGAGACAGAGAATGAAGACTACTTGCATAGAGGGTGGTAAAGGAAAGAAAAGAGAGAGAGTGATAATTTGAGGGGAAGAGGGCAGCATTGTAGAACTCAGGGCTAAGGTTGGTATTCTGGCAAAAATACAGAACAAAACCTTGGAGACTTTAGGGACTCTCTGGCCTGGAGGAGGTTTCTGCTGGATCCTTTACTTGCCAGAAACTGCTCCCCAGGATCTCTCGGGTTTTCTGTTGCTGATGGTGGCGGTGTATTTCCTTGTATCTCAGTTCATGGTTGGGAGGAAAGATGTACATTTTCTGAAACCTCAGTGTTCTGTTGTAATGATTTGTCATTTGTATTCAGAGATAAAATTAAAAACATGGGAAAACTTCCCGTGACCATTGCTCTTCAAACTCCTTAGCGTGAGAGTCAAGATTTCCCCTGTTCTGAACACACCCTTTCAACCATATCTCCCAGTTTTTCTGTTTGCTGTCCCCGACATGTCCCTTGATTTTCCTGCCTCCCTATTTTAGGTCGCATTGTTTTGTCCACCTGAAACATCCTTTTGCCTTTTCCTAATTGAAACCAATTCCCGTCATTCTCCTTCACCAGGTTCTCTCCTTTGTGCACTATAGCTCCTTGTAGCTTGGCACCTGTTGCAAAGATAGAAAAGCATTTTGTAAATTGTAAAGTGCCACAAAAACTTATTATCTGTCCTCCTAAACTACAAGCTCATTGAGGGCAGAAACTGAGCCTTCTTCATATTTATGTACATCAAACTACTTAGTTTTGTGTCTTGTACATACTTGGTATTTATTGAAGTTTGAATGAATTAGGGATTTGTGATTCTGTGATAGCTTAAATAATGCTAAGAATGGGCATATTATATACCAGGTTCTATTTTGCAGCTGTTAAATTTATACTGAAATTCTGCTCCTATGCAATCTCCTGTAAAAGTAAATTCCTTAATTTGGATCCTCCACTGGTTTACATCTCATTTTTTTCTTCACAGGATATGTGCCTTTCTAAAGCAATAATTGTAGGTTGCAGAGTGATGTATTGGCATGCTTTTGACTATAGTAGCAGAATACCCAGTTAAACAAATAGGGCTTTATCCCTGCTGGTAACAAGAAGTCCAGACCTAGGAGATTTCAGGGCTAGTCCGTTAGTGGCCCCATGATACACAGGGTCCCTTTTGCTTTCCACGTTTTCATGTTGTCATCCTTAGCATGTTGATGTTGGCTTCCCTCATGACCTCAAGATGGCTGCAGCACTTCTAAGTGTGCTCTGCGAACAATATCCAAGGCCAGAAAAGTATAGTTTCTCCTTCAGCATCTCTATGAGGGAGCATAACTCTTCCTGAATGCTTCCCAATAGATTTCCCCTCAGATCCTATTGGTTGAGATTTGGTTACTTACACTGGCAAGAGGAGTAGAACAGTCACAGTTGACTTGGACTAATCAAGAATAGGTAGTCTAGCAGAGAATGATCACTTGAATTCAGTTAAGGGTCTAATGCCGTGAAAAACATGGGGTGGGAGATAAGGAACAAACAGTTATCTGCCACAGGTGCTGTCTGTGTGTCCTTGGCCTTCCCACCTGGGAAGTTAATATCCTCATAGATTCTAAGAGAAGGAGAGATACTTTTTACAGTATTTCCACTGAGCTTGGTGTTGGATCTCAGAAATACTTTATTCATTGGCTCACTTATTCATGTAATAAACATTAACTGAACACATAGTTTGTACCAGGTATTGTGCTCAGCATTGGGGAAGTAGCTGGTAAGACTTGGTCCTTGTCCTCAGGTGGTGGCTGGTGTCTAGTCCAGTGGAAGAGGGTGGCTGAGGTCACGGGGGGAGGAGAGAGTTACTCTGCAATAAACTGATTTTAGGAAATTTATTTTTCAACAGGAGATGTGGGACATGTGGATTTGGGATATGAATTCATTTGAAAAACCACTTTGGGGTAAGTTGATAGCTGGGAGTAAATGACTTGAGGGTTGTACTTCTCTTTACATTGGGATTTGCTCTTATTGTGATGTAGGTTCAAACTTATGTTCATTGGACTTTATGCCTCATATACACAAGAAAATGGCTTGTACTAAAATCCTAGTGTAGTAATTTGAGAAATATAACCATCAAGCATAGCCACAGTACTAGTTAATATTCATGCATTCACTTCTCATTCAGGAGGTCAATTTGAAGACTAGATGAAGACCAGATTTAGAAATAGAAAGGTACTTATTATATACGGTTTAACCTGCTTGCGCTCAACCAATAATCCTGTCATGTGGACTGGAAAGCACTCATAGCACCAGTGTTATGGAGATGGAGGGTTAAAGTTTGTCTCTGAGCTTCTCTTTGCAGCACTCCAGATGGCCGTTTGAATTCTCATTGCATCAGTACAAATATAAAAGGTTCCTGATTTTTCATTTCACCTAAGAAAGAGCCTCTAGAAATACTATTTAATATTTACTGAGTGTTTACTATGAGTGTGTTGTGCATTACTTCATTTAATTCAGGGACTATAAGGTGGGTATGTTTTTCTCATTCAGAGGAATGAAGAGGCCCAGATTTATGCAAATAAAGTACAATTGTTAGGATCACATAACTAACACGTTTTGGAATTGAAATTTGAATTTCAGCGTTTGGCCTAATAGACCCTCATTTCTGTTTTAAAATGCTGATTGTGTTGGGTGTCCCCAAGACCAACCCCAGGTTTAGTGACTGGCTAGGAGGGCCCATAGGATTCAGCATATGATCATAATAATGGCTAAGATTTAGTGCAGCGAAAGGATACACAGCAATATTAGCAAAGGGAAAAAGTGCATGGGGTGAAGTCTGGAGGAGACTAGTCACTAGCTTCCCAGAATCCTCTCCCAGTAGAGGAGTCCCACAGGATGAGCTTAATTCCTCCAACGATGACTTTTGACAACACATGTGAAGTGCTGTCAACCAGGGAAACTCATTAGACTCTGCCAATGTTTTTATTGGACCTGGTAATGGAGGCACCTTCCACCTAGCATGTACCAAAATTTCAGGCTCCCAGAAGGAAAACAGATGTTTTGCATAAACCATAATGTTTGTATAAACAGTTTAGGCACAGTGAGGCCCACTTATCATTTAATGTAAGTTTTATATCGTTGTAGGGAACTGTTTATCCTTCAAGTTCCCAGACACCAGCCAAGGGCTAACCTTGCAACCAAGCCTTTCTAAGGACAGTAATCTCAGCCTTACATCTTAGCTTTTATCCTGTACACTGATTTATTCATTTAAGGATATTGTTCTTATGATCATTTAGCTTCTGAAAAGTAATGAGAGAAGTAGGTATTATGGCAAACGAAATTCTTTAGTGGTGTTTGTTTTGAGGGTTCCCATGACTGCCCACTAGTTTGATTTGCTGGAAGGACTGACACAACTCAACATAATGTTGTACTCATGGCTAAGTTTTTATTACAGCAAAGGCTACAGTGCAAGAACAGCAGGAAAAAGATATATATAGGTGATTGCTAGAGAGATCAGGCACGGACTTCTAAATCTCCCCTCTGTGAGGATCACAGGGACATGATTTCCCCTCTAGCTGTGAGATGTACAAGATGTGTCAGACAGGGAAGCCCATGAGTATTCCAGTCCAGAGTTCTTATAGGAAGCTGGTTACATAGGCATACTACTGCCATGTGGCCAGCCATGGCAACTGAAACTTAGGGCCCCAGACCAGATACCAGGTGCACATCATAAATCTTGATGATTACTTTAAACAATGCTGACAGCCTGGTACATCCTGACTCATCACCTCTAACATCCTTAACCAGTGACTGTGAACATTCCAGGAGTTTAGTTCTCAGAGTTTGGCCAGGGGTCATTGCCATGGCTGTAGGCATCCCCCAGGGTTTAGCAAGGACTGGGTAGGACTCTTTGTTAACTCCTTCCTCTCAGACTTCTACATGAAATAATGCTGCATTTGTTGAATGCAAAATTTAATGATGATATATTTTTATAATATGATACTCTATACTTAGAAAAAATAATCGATAGTAGAAATAGTTTACAAATTTCACTTATCTGAGGGGAGGTTTGTAGATTCTTTTCTTTTAGGGTTTTATATAATGGTGACTTTTGGATTTCCCATTTTTGTCCACAATTACTTGTATTATATACAGGTATATGTTATGTTAAAGAACAGTACAGAAATATGAACTTAAATTAGTTGAATCAAGGTATTACAAAATTAACCTTCTCTCTCTCTGAAGGTCTGCCTTGTGAGAAGCTTTTAAACACAATGGGATCTCTTTTTTATGCAATTTGCAGATTTACAGAAATAACAGTTTTGCAGAAAGAAAATAACCCATAATTTAAAAATTGCCTGGTTCCAGGATTTGACACCAATCTTTGCTAGTTCATTTATTGCTCTTTGAAACCTGGTTTGTGTTATGCAAAAAAGAAAGTCAAAGTAAATGGGGAAGGTTCCATGCTTGAATATGAGAAGTTCTGAGTTAACAAACTTACATAGCTTTCCTTATTGCAGGACTTCACAGAACCTTTGGTGCAATGATGTACAGCGAATGGAGTATGTAACATTTCCCTAACTTATTTGACCATGGAATTTCTTAAGTGCGGACTCTCCCTATGGGTCTTGCAAATAGTGTTCTTTAGAACAAAATAACAGGACATCGGGAAGCCCTTAAAGGGATTTAGCTAAAGGAGAGACAGAAACAAAACAACTATAGAAAAAAATTTAAAGAAAACCTTGTTGCAGAAAAGTTTAGTATCTTACACTGCCTGATAAAACCTATTTAGAAACTTCCCTATCTGGATGTCTTTTTCCTGCCAGGTTTCCTGAGTTGATGTTTCTCTTTTGTAATGTGAATGGCGTGTCTCTCACACTGGTACTTAACAGTGTGATAACAGCTTCTGTGGTGTGGATCACTGCCTTCATGCTCCTGCCATCTGCAGTGTCTGACATGGTATCAAGAACGTAGTTGGCTAAGACTCAATAAATATCCAGACAGCATGGAATTATTATGACTCTAAAATACTGAAGCCATTTTTTTAAGGATAACAATATAGTAGACATAAAGGTTAGGTGCTGTGCATTTATTTTAATAGTGCTGTCATTTTGAAAAGCATTTTTAGAGCTTTTCTTTTAGACTTCTCTTGAATTCCTCTTTTCATCTCCAACTTCTTTTTTTATGACCTTTATGAATTTGTAATTGGTTTATTTTTTCAAAACAGTAGAATTGTTCTACCATAGACATGTAAGCACTTTTAACTACTAGATTTCTTTTGCAGTAGATGGAATATCATTTTAAGTAATTAAATGGTGGTCATAGCTAAGGAAGGCCAGTGGGTCAGAAGTAGCCAAGGCCCTCCTCAAGTAGTGAAAGGTGAGAATACTTGCTTTACTGTGTATCAAAAATTATTATAAAGCTGTAATAATTAAGACAGCCATGTGGTGTGGGGATAGACAGACCGATGGAACAGAACATAGAACCTCAGAAACCTGGTTTATGACAAAGTTGGCATTGCACACTTCTAGGGAGAGGATGAACTTTTCCAAATAGTACTGGGACAATTGGTTATCCACATGGAAGAAGATGACATTGAATCTCTACTTAAACTGGAAAGGTAAAACTTTAAAATTTTTAGACATTAAAACATTATTTTTAATGATCTCTAGATAGAGAAGAGTTTCTTAAGACACAGAAAATGCAAACTATAAAAGACACCTCTTGGGAATTCCCTGGCAGTCCAGTGATTAGAACTCCGAGCTCTCATTGCTTAGGGCCCGGGTTCAATCCCTGGTTGGGGAACTAGGATCCCGCAAACTGTGTGGCGCAGTCAAAAAGAAAAAAATAAAATAATAAAAGACACCTCTTGTTAAGAAGATAAGCTATAAACTGGAGAAGTTACTTGTAGTACATGTAACTGACATGGATTAGAATCTAGACTGTATAAAGATCTTCACAAACTAATAGGAAAAAGACAAAACGACCCCACCCAATAGAATAATGGACTAAACTTCAGTAGGTACATTAGAGAAGAGGAAATGGAATGACCAGTAATGTCAGAGATGGTGGGAGAATGCAGATTAAAACTACATTAAGGTAACAACTACACACTTACCAGATTGTAAAAAAATAAAATAGTTTGACATCAGTAACTGTTGCCAAGGTTATAACGCATCCAGAGCTCTCATTTTTCTTTCTAATTTGTTTCAAACACCTGGGAAAACAAATTTGCCATATTAGTCATATTAAAAATATGTATACCCTATGACCTAATTCCCCTAGGTATGTACTCTAGATCAGGGTTGGTGTGACAACTCATGAATTAAGAAAGGTTTTTAACATCTTTAAATGGTTAAAAAAATAAAAATAATATTTCATAATTTGTAATATGAAAATTACATGAGATTCAAATTTCAGTGTCCATAAATAAAGTTCTGTTGGAATACTGTCACACTTACTTGGTTACATATCACTTATGGCTGCTTTTGTGGTACAACACCAGATTTGAGTGGTTGCAGTAGAGATCTTATGTCCCGCAAAGCCTAAAATGTTTACAATCTGGCCCTTTGCAGAAGAAGCTTGCTGACCCCTGGCACGTTTGTTCCAGAAAATGTGTTCAGGAATATTCATAGCAGTACTGCTTGTAATAACAGAAACCTAGAAATAACCATATGTTTATTAAGGGTAGAAGGGGTAAAGTGTGGTAAGCCTTATAGTGTATAACTATATAAGCCAATTGAATATTAGACAGTAGTGAAAATGAACTGACTGCAACTGCACGCAACAAATGGATGGTTCTCAGGAACATAGTGTTAGAAGAAAAGCAGGTCTCAGATTTTTCCATTTATAAGTAGTTCAGAAACAGAAAATGTAAACAAGGCATTTTTAAGGATAACAGTGAGGTAAAACTATCAGGAAAAGAAAGAATGTTAAGTTCAGAATAGAGGTGGTCTTTGAGGAGCTAGGGAAGAGATGGTATTGGAGAGGGAACTTTAAAGGTGATGTTCTTATTCTTAAACTGAGTGGTGGATACATGTGTATGTTGTGTTGTGATCCTTTATATCTGTGATTTGTTTTATACCTACTTTTGATATTTGATATGTTTTTGTGATTTGGGGCATTAAAAAGTATCTTTTCAAATAGTGTAGTCTGCCTCATAATGTGTAATTGTTTATGAGTAGTAGAGGGGAACCTCACCAGTGGACCAGAACCTGTTTGATTTTTACCTGTAGGTCTCCTCTGTCCCCTACCCCCCCATCCCCCCAGTGGCCATCCCAGATGTGTGTTAGGAACCCAATTCAAACTGTCATAAACAGAAAAGGGAATTAATAGAAGGATTCCTGGGTGTTCACAAAAGCCAAAGTAGAGTCAGGGACTCCGTCACCTTTGCCTCTCGTCCTGTGTGCCTCTGGGCTCATCCTCTTGGACTGCAGGTCAGCTTTCTCTACATGTTGGGCAGTGTAGCTGACTGCAGTGCTAGATGAGCACAGGCTTCCAGCTCTGTGACTCGGGAAGCCAAGGGGTGAGGTCCTGTGCTTGGCCTGGCCAGGTCATTTGGCTCTCCTGTGGCCAGGGGGCTAGGTCTGTTACCAGAAGAAATCCTTGGGGGAGGGTGGGGAGAGCACAAGTCAGAATCATGAGCCAGGAAGCCATCTCGGTTTGTGTCTATTTTATGTTTGTTCTTTAAGTATAAAACAATATGTGGCATTTTGACATAGCTTTGTGGATATCAGGGCTATTTTGAAGTGACCATTAAGACATTTGTTGCCTAAGACAGGCTACTCAGTGGTTGGGGTGGAAAGAGAGGTTAGAAATGTCTGTTGAGCGTATTACTGTAATTAAAAAAAATCACAACAGCATTATGACAAAGGTCTCTCCTGCTACCCCTTTATAGTCACAGCCATTCCATTCTTTTCCCCCTGATAGGGACATTTAAGACATTAAAATGTTTGAGTCAAAATAGACATTACAAACTTGCTTTAAAACGACATATCTATGAGCTATTCTGAATGACTGGGAGGGCACTTATCCCACTGGTAATAGTGTTTAGCTGGAATGGGGGTTTATAGATGGCTTTGTATCTTTTATTTTACTTCTCTGTGTTTGCCAAGTTCTTTGTATTGAGCATATATTACTTTGTAACTAGGAAGAATGTTCACTTTTAAAGGTATTGCTAGAAGCTAAGTCTGTTTATCACCTTGGAAACTGACATTCCACTTAAGATACCAAACACTGAATGCTCTAAATTAAAACATTTCAGCCAGTAAATTTTATAGGAGTCTGTACTTTGGATACCCCAAATGATAAGCTTGTTCCACCAACCTCTAAACTTGGGGTAACACCTGGGAAATAATTAAGAAAAGAGAATATCCAAATTTATATTGAATGTGGGCATCATTTTGTTATATACGCTAATACCTAAAAATTGGTACTTTTTTTTTTTTTAAATAATGTGAGTTTTTTTTTTAAAAATTATTATTTATTTATTTATTTTTGGCTGTGTTGGGTCTTCGTTTCTGTGTGAGGGCTTTCTCTAGTTGTGGCAAGCGGGGGCCACTCTTCATCGCGGTGCACGGGCCTCTCACTATCGCGGCCTCTCTTGTTGCGGAGCACAGGCTCCAGATGCACAGGCTCAGTAGTTGTGGCTCACGGGCCTAGTTACTCCGCGGCATGTGGGATCTTCCCAGACCAGGGCTCGAACCCGTGTCCCCTGCATCGGCAGGCAGATTCTCAACCACTGCGCCACCAGGGAAGCCCAAAATTGGTACATTTTTTAAGCTAGTGAATGAGCCTTTTCAGTGTTGTTTTAATTAATAATCACTGGACAACTCAAAGACAGTGGCAGAAATGTAATAGGCCAGAATAGCTGCTACTTTGTTTTGACAACTTTGGCTTCAGTTATTATCTATTCATAGATTTACTTTTGTTATTGGTATATGGTAGGATCTAAATTTATTTTTTACCATTTGGAAAGCTGTTTGTTCCTTTATCAGTTTTCTGCTCTGATTTATAGTAGCACCTTTCCAATTTTCCACACATGTTTAGGTTTGTTTTGGGGTACCTCACGGCTGTAGATACTTCTACTTTATAATAGAGGTTTCATTTGTGTTTTGATTAGAATTAAATTAATTTAGGGAAGAAGTTGCTTGTTTGTTTTTCCTGAACATGGTACATCTATCCATTAGTCAGGTGTTCTTTTATGTCCTTCGACAAAGCTCCACAATTTTCTCCATGTCTTGCACATATTTTGTTAAGTTTATTTCCAAATACCTTAGCGTTTTTATAGCTGCTTTGAATGTGATTTGTTTTCCTTTATATATTCTAATTAGTTATTATCATGAAGAAGCATGATTGATGTTATATGTTCGCCTTTGTATTCAGCAACCTTGATGAAATAATGAATTAGCTCTAATGGTTTATTTATTGATTTCTTTTAGAGTTTCTATATAGAAGACATGCTATCTGCAGATAATTTTGTCTCTTTTTAATCCCCTAATTCTTATTCCTTTTCTTGTCTTATTGTTTAGACCTCCAGTACAATATCAGATTGGAGTGAGGATGCATAACTTTTCTTATTTACAATGTTACAGAAATGCATTGGGAATCCCATCATTAAATATGTTTGCTATAAGTTAAAGAATTTCCTTTCTAGTCCTAGTTTTCTGTTGAAGTTCTCTATTGATGAGTAATGAACTACCTAACTGCCTCAAAACTTAATGGCTTTAAACAATAAACATTTATTATCTCATATTTTCTTTGGGTCAGGAATGCAGGAGTAGCTTAGCAAGGTGGTATTGACTCAGGATCTTATATGATGTTACAGTCAAGATGAAGGCTTGACTGGGTCTGCTTCCAAAATGGTTCACTTGCATGCCTCGCAAGAGAGTACTCTTTGTTGGCAGGAGGTTTCAGTTTCTCAGCACATGGACCTCTTTATAGGGATGCTTGAGTGTCCTTCTGACATGGTGCTGGCTTTCCCCAGAGTGTGTGATCTGAGAGAGAGCTGGGAAGAACTGTGCTTTATGACTAGTCTTGAAATCACACATCATTACTTCCACCATATTCTATTGGTTAGAAGCAAGTCCCTAAGTCCAGCCCACACTTTAGGAGGGAAATTACACTCCACAAAAATTATTTCATGTATTGATTTTTTTTTTAGTCTGTCTGCCCCTACAAAGTTGCACAAGAGCAGGGGCTTCTATCTGTATATCTTTACAGAGATATACAGAGAACCCCACTTTAAGCCTCAAACTTTTGTGTCCTCAGCTGTGGTTAACATCTCTTCGAGGGTATCAGAGGTACCTCATACTCAGCATGTCCAAAGTCAAACTTACATTTCTTCCCATCTTTTCCTCCTTTCCAAAAATTGGTCCTCTTTTACCGGTCCCTGTTTCTGTGACTGGCAACACTCTGCATCCACTTGTATAGGCCAGGATTTCCTCCTCTGTACCCCCACCTGACTCATCCTTAAATCCCATTGAGTTTGTCCCTTAATACCTCTTGAATCTGCCCACTTTTATCCAGCTCCAGCTTTGTCGCAATCACAGTTTTCACCTCTTTTGTCTTTGATCCACTGGCCTTTGAGTGTTGGGCTCCTTCCTGCTATAGAATCCTTGCTACTCACTGCCCCAAATGCTCATTTTCTCTTCAAATCATGTTTTCCTCAGGGAAGCCTTTTTGACAAAGTCAGATCTCTGTTACAGATGTGTATAGTGCTGTGTACCTCCCTCCAAAACAGTAATCACGATTGAAATTTCACGTTTACGTGAGTGTTCGACTAATGCCTGCTTTCCTGGAGCCAACTCTAAACTTCGTAAGGGAAGGAATATTTTGTTCACGTTTGTATTCCTTGCATTTGACACATTCCCTACATTTACTGAGTTTGTGTGTTTTGAATGTATGAAATAATAATAAGTGAATGAATAGGTTTCATTATAGTTCTGAGAAATAGAGCAAATGGAATATATAATTAGTAAATAAAATAATCTTGCTTCTCTTTACAATGTTAGAGGATAAATATCATTTTTTTAAGTCTTTTTAGTTTTTCTGGCAGAAATTTCAGCTACAAATTAAATGAATAGATCTGTTGAAGGGTCTCATATCATACCTCTGCCTGGTCAGTACAGTGCAAAATTAGTGATTCTAGGTGTAGGTGCCTGAGAATTCAGTGTTCTTGGGAGAGGGTAGATAAGCACCTTAACATACTCAGAAGACTGAAGTTTTAGGTCCAAGAGAATGATGCTTCTATTTTCTCCAAAGCTGCTTTTGAGCTGAGACTCTCTTTTTAGGCTTGTAATTTCTGGAGAGCCTTGGCTAGAAGTATATGGAGTAAGAGAAAATAATTATTTAGCCCTAGAAAATACTGATAAACCTTTGGAAAAACTTGGCATATGACACGTAGGATAGAACCAGAAGTTTACTGATATAATTGATCACTGTACTTTGACATTAATTCAGATTTTATACCTTCTAAAATAATTAAGGAGTTAAATGCATTTCACATGGAAGGTTTTAATCTATTGTGGTTGAGACAGAAACTCTGAGCGTTTAATAATTTCCAAGATAAATTCTGGTATGTATCACTTGAAGAAATACACAACAGCTTTTCTCCTAAAATTGGAATTGTTTCTTTGGAGGATCGTCACCTCCCCTGTATTTATCTGTGTACAGTAAAATTCACCCTTTTAGGTGTAGTCGTACCAGTTTGGACAAAATGACCGCCGCCACCACAAGCAAGAGGTGGAATGTTTTCATTATCACAAGTCCCTTCACGGCCCTTTGAGAGCAGTCCTCTACTTTTCCACAGCCCCTGGCAACCACTGATCTGATTTGTCTCATATAAATGGAATCATACAGTATACAGTATGCAGCCTTTTGTGACTGACCACTTTCACTTAGCATAAAGCTTTTGAGATTCATCAGTATTATCGCATATATATCAAGAGTTCTTTTTGATTGCTGGATTTCTGGGTAGTAGTATTTCACTGTTTGGTGTACCACAATTTGTTTATCCATTAACCAGGTGATGGACATTTGGATTGTTTCCAGATTTTGATGATTATGATTAAGCTGCTATAAAGATTTGTGTACAAGCCTTTGTGTAGACGTACGTTTTCCTTTCTCTTAAGTAAGTAGCTAGGAATGGAATTGCAGATTCTTGTGGGAAGAAACTGCCAAACTGTTTTCCAGAGAGACTGTACCATTGTGCATTCCACTGGCAATGTATTAGAGGTCCAGTTGCAGCAGTTCCTTGATAGCACTTGGTAGTTTTCTTTTTTCCTTTCACTGTTTATATTGGTGCATAGTGGTGTTTCATTGTGGTCTTAACTTGCAGTTCCCTAATAGCTAATGATGTTGAACATCTTTTCTTGTGCTCTTTTGCCACCTGTATCACTGTTTTGGTAAAGCAACAGTTCAAACCTTTTGCCCATTGTATTGGATCAGGATTTTTAAAAATTGTATTTGGAGAGTTCTTTATATGGTCTGGATACAAGTAATTATCAGATACGTAATTTGTAAATATTTTCTCCCAATATGTGACTTGTTTTTTATTTTTTTAACTGTCTTTTGAAGAGCAGATTTTAATTATAAAGTCCAACTTATCAACCTTTTAAAATGATTTGTGCATTTTATTGTTACCATCTAAGGAATCTCTGCATAACTCAAGGTCTCAAAGATGTTTGCCTCTCCTTTATCCTCCTTTCTCTCTACACCTCCTGCTTTCTCTGTACCGCTCTCCCAAATACACACACACCCACTGCATTTCATCTTCAGTTTTAGAATCTAATTTTGCTGCCTTGGAAAAATTAAATAGGAATGAGTACAGAGTTACAAAGATTTACATTTAAGTGTTCTGGGCTGTAAGCATTGAAAAGAATAACAATCAGCAGATTTTAGAGAACACAAAACTACATTTGAATCCCAGCTATTGCTCTGGCAGTTCGACTGCTTGCTTTGCCAGTGACCAAAAGAGGTAGCCTTTCATGTAAAGTGGCTTGAAATATATACATATATAATCTGTATCTCGCTTCCCTGGAGAGAACTGTTGCTCCGTGACACTGTGCATTATAATGCTTTTGCTCTTCCCCTCACCCTGGTCACCACAGATGTCAGTTGTTGCTCACTGCATGTGACAGATATTGAGTAAGTATGATTTTGAGGCAAGAATATGACAGTAGCATCCCTGTTCTCACTGTGCAGCCAGGGAGTGTTGGTTTGATGAAAGGAGGCCAATAGGCAAGAGATCAAAGTCCCCAGAGAGATGAACAGAAATAATACTTTACATTTATAAGTATTACTTGGTATTTTGGGGTGCTTTTCAGGTTGCTGTTTAGCCACCTTGTGAAGTAGGAAAGAACTATTGTATCTTTTTCATAAATAAACTCTCTGGCCTGCCCTGGATTGTTTAGGTAGAGACATCTCTACTGCCCACCATGGAACATGCTGCATAAAACTGCCCTTGTAAGAAGCTGCTATGCTGCCCATCAGCCCAGCCCTTCAGAGCATCTGCTCATTGGCTTTCACCTGTGCCCAGTGTGTGTTTCCTCCATCCACTCACCTGAATGCACTTGGCTCATCTGTCTCCTGATCAGCAGTGACACAGACCTTTGAGCCTTGGTGTCAGCGGCTCGGTGGGATGACTCCTTACCTCTCTGAGGTCCCTCGGACTGCTCCAGAGCTCCCCCAGATGAGTGCCGTATGTGCCAGAAGTGTTTCTGGTCTAGCTATCCCAAAGGACAGTTCCTCCAGTCATTTTCTCATGATATTTTAACAGATTGGGGGTGGGGGGGGGTGGATAGAAACTAAACATCAGGGAAGTCTGTAAAATTACTGTCAGAGCCGGGACTAGGGCTCAGATATTTCGATACCCTTTTCTTTTCTGTTATACTTTCCATGAGTCTTGTTTCTGAACGGCTGGTGACTAGCATTTTTAGAATGGGATTCAGTGGGACAGAGGGATAAGAATCATTCCAATTAAACTGCTCTAGAAAAGTACTAGGAGAACTCATATAAATCCTTGGACCCTGGGAACTGAATGTGAGTGGTTAAAATGGACTGGGAATGACTGGTGTCTTAAACTCCTGTGGCAGTTAATGGCTTAGCTTTTGCTTTATTGGATTGTGTATATTGATTTGTAGGAGTTATTTGCATGTTCTTGTTACTATTTTTATATATTTTACAAGTATTTCAAATCTGATTTTAAAACTTATTCTTCGTAGTAAAATTTCATATTCATATTGAATTAATAATCCATTGGTTCTTTTTTAGGTTCTGAATTTTTAAGTTAATCTTTTTTCTTTTTCTTTCTATAGGTTATGAACGTGATTTCTGATGAAACTGGATTGGAATAATTTTCATGATCTTTGTATATTTATATATATATATATTTTAAAATTTTGCATTTGACTTAAAGTGCCATGAGAAAATTTGCATATTGCAAGGTGGTCCTAGCCACCTCCTTGATTTGGGTACTCTTGGATATGTTCCTGCTGCTTTACTTCAGTGAATGCAACAAATGTGATGAAAAAAAAGAGAGAGGACTTCCTGCTGGGGATGGTGAGTGACATTTTATAATACTGGACCTGTTTTGATATATATGTCACTTGTTTGTACTAACTAATTTGGAAACTATAAAATTTTAACATTTTTAGATTAATAGTAATCCCTGGCTTCCTATATATGATGATCATATTTCCATCAGTTCTCCAGTGGGTTCTTCTAACAGTTAAAAGTATTAAAGTATCCTGTATAGAATTGCTAAATTCAATTTGTTTGTTCAATGTTAAATGTAGTTAATTTTCTGGAAGTTATATTACCAAATACTGTAGGGAATCTCATAGCTGGAACTACCAAAATTGTACAGGAGATTAGTCTAGTGTCATAATGCTGAGTGGAGCGTTAAAATTGCATTATCAAGTATGAGACAGCTCTCCAGCCTTCCCATCTCAGTCCTAAGGGAAGAAGTCATTTTAGGTAGATGCGGTCTGGTGAGTTTGTTTTGTTAATGCTGTAGATAGCTCCAGTTAGCACTTTTAGGGAGAACTTATGAAAAGATCAGGCTATAAAATCTGGGCTGCAGTGAGAACACTGCAGTATCTGATATGGAAAAGGAAGGAAACACAAATATGAAGGATCTAGTTTGGAAGTACTGACATTTTTGACAGAGGACACCTGAAAAATTCAGTTTTAGACTCTGTGTTTAAACTAAAAAACAAATGCTGCCTTTTATTTATTTTTTTAACAAAATGAAAATGACTTTGCATTGTGAATCAGTAATTCAGCTATTCTGCGCTCTGAACTCTCTGTGATTAGTTATAGAATATCTGGCTAAACAGTAATTCTATTTTTAGGAATTATATGTAAATGATTACTGCTTTATTTGACTATATAGCCACATTTAAATATCTTGCACTTTTATAATGAAAGCACCTGGTCCCTTAAAATTTATAATCTAAAATTATTTATTTGTACTGGTACGTGTGCCTACTTATTGTAATTTTTACAGATGAGATTGTGTAACCAGTTCTGTTTATTTCATGGGAAATCTGCCTCAAATTAGGCTCAGTTGCTAACACTGGACTTTAGTAATACCTAGGCTAACCCCTGACTTTTTAATTTTCACCTTCCCCATAATTTTTTTGCCTATTAATTTGTTGACTTTCCTGGTTTCCTTTATGGCCCTGCTGTTTAGTAAGTTTGTTGGGTGACAAGACACTACCTCCTTAACTGTTGTTAGAGCTATAACTCTGTCAACATTTAAATCAAATCAAAGGTATTGCCATTCACCAGTAAGAAACTAGCATAATTCTTTTCCCAAATGGAACAGATTAACTTTCCCCTTACTCCACCTTAATTCATTGCCATTTATAGAGGGAGCTCATGGTGTTCTGTCTTAAATGCAAAGGCATGAGAAGTAAGACAGACTGGGACTGCTGTAGTAGGTGAAGACACACTTAGTGAGTGTTTTTTAAACTCTGATATGTACTGGGCAGTGTGCTACGTGCTAGTGACATACACTTCAACAATACAAAAAAGTTCCTCCCTTTGGGGAATCCCAATCCAACAGGAGGGAAAGAATATGGTAAAATAGTGATATGCTAGATAGCCTACTAGAGATGTGCATGAGAGCAGGAGGAAGGAACACCGTGGGGCATCTGAGAAGGTGCAGCAAGGAAGTGTAATGCTCAAGCTGTAGTATCAAGGTGAACAGGTGTTTGTTAGGTTTGATGGGTGAGGGGAATACCTTCCAAGCAAAGGAGAGAAGCATGTGCAAGATAAGCAAGTGAGAGACAGAGTTGATGGATAGGAGAATGTGAGGAAAGAGCACGGGATGAAGCTGGGAGGTTAGCAGAGGCCACATTACAGGAGGCCTTTTATGACATGCTAAGGGTTTTGGACTAAATCCTGTAGGTGAGGCATGACATTGAAGGATTTTTTTGGCTGCGTCAGGTCTTAGTTGCGGCACGCGGGATCTTTTGTTGCTTCACACAGGCTCTTTGTTGCGGCTCACGGGCTTCTCTCTAGTTGTGGTGCGCAGGCTCCAAGGCGCGTGGGCTCTGTAGTTTGTGGCATGCAGGCTCTCTAGTTGAGGCCCGCGAGCTCAGTAGTTGTGGCGTGCAGGCTTAGTTGCCTTGCAGCATGTGGGATCTTAGTTCCCTGACCAGGGATGGAACCCTTGTCGCCTGCATTGTAAGGCAGATTGTTTACCACTGGACCACCAGGGAAGTCCCACTGAAGGATTTTAAACAAGGGAATAAGTAACCTGATGGGATCCAGACTTTCAGAAGGAAGTTTGGTGGTCACGTGGCTGATGTATTGGCTTGGTGTTTAAAAGACGAGTTCCTTCGGTTTTTAAATAAAAATAAAAGACACATTTTTCATTTTCACCAAGAACTTTATTGAACAACATATTCACAGTTTTGTACCACTAACTTCTGCCATTTTTCAGGCAACTTCATAATTCCATCTTCCTAAAACTTTTTATCTTTCTGAGCAAAGAAGTGTTTCAGGTGCCTTTTACAGTCTTCCAGGGGATTGAAATTTTTTCCATTAAGAGACTTTTGTAAAGACCGAAATAAATGGAAATCTGAAGGTGCAATGTCTGGTGAATATGGCGGATTAATCAGAACTTCCCAGCCAAGCTGTAACAGTTTTTGCCTGGTCATCAAAGAAACGTGTGGTTTTGCGTTAATCCTGATGGAAGATTATGCATTTTCTTTTGACTAATTTTGGACCCTTTCGTCGAGTGCTGCTTTCAGTTGGTCTAATTGGGAGCAGTACTTGTTGGAATTAATCATTTGGTTTCTGGAAGGGGCTCATAATAGAGGACTCCCTTCCAATCCCACCATATACACAACATCACCTTCTTTGGATGAAGACCAGCCTTCGGTGTGATTGGTGGTGGTTCATTCACTTGCCCCACGATCTCTTCCATTCCACATTATTGTACAGTATCCACTTTTCATCGTCTGTCACAATTTGTTTTAAAAATGGAACGTTTCGTTACGTTTCAGCAGAGAATCTCATGCAGAAATCCGGTCAAGGAGGGTTTTTTTTCGCTTAATTTACATGGAACCCAAACATCAAAGCGATTTACATAACCAAGCTGGTCAAATGATTTCAGCGCTTGATTTGGATACTTTGAGTATGTTGGCTGTCTCCCATGTGATATAACATTGATTGTTCTCAGTTAATGTCTCGATTTGATCCCTGTCAACTTCAGCTGGTCTCCCTGACCTTGGAGCATCGTCCAGCACGAAACTTCGTAGACCACTTTTGACACGTTCGATCAGTCACAGCACCTTCTCCATACACTGCACAAATATTTTTTTGTGTTTCAGTTGCATTTTTACCTTTCTTGTAATAATAAAGCATAACATGCCGAAAATGTTGCTTTTTTTCTTCCGTCCTCAGTATTAAAATGGCTACACAAAAATTCACCAATTTTTTTTTTTTTTAATGCATGCTGATATGACAGCTGTCACAGTACAATCTAACAAAAATGTTTCAAATGAAGTTAAAGACAACTTAAGCGCTACCAGAGCCATCGTATGGGAAAAACCAAACAAACTTTTTGGCCCACCCAATACTAGCAGGGAATGAGACAGCAGAGAGACTGGTTGTGAGGCCGCTGGGAAGGTTTGGAGAAGTTCTTGGGGCCTACACTAAAATGACACTGGAGATGGGAGGAAATAAAATGTATGAGAAGTTTGTAAATAGTGGCATTTACATAGCATGGGGAGTCACTGAATGTAGGTAATAACGGAAAGTGAAAAGTTGAAGATGACTCTCAGGTCTTCCTCTTTGGATGAATTGATACGACGTGGGGCCCCCAGAGGCGGAGTGGCTTTGGTGAGGAGGCAGAAGGATGAGTCGCGTTTGGAGCATTTCACGTTGAAGTGTTGGGAGGGATGTTCAGCAGCAGAGGGTGGCTGGGGTAGAGCACGGGGGCGGCAGTGTGGGCCCCAGCAGTGTGTGGATGTTGGAAGAGACAGGCCAGTGTTGGAGAGGATCATGGAGGGTCAGCAAAGGGAAATAAGGCTTCTGGAAGTCAGAGTAGGAGGAGAAGCCAGAGGGAGTGGGGTCATGGAAATCCAGGAGTGATGTTTGTTCAGAGATTTTACCTGAGATGAAGAAGTGGTTCTGATGTGTTTCCCAACAGGGGGTTTCTTGTGACCCTAGCAAGTGCCATTTCAGTGCCAGTGGATTTGATATTACTGATGTGTAGCTTATCCTTTTAGGAAGCTTCCACACAAAGAGATAGATAGGACAGTAGTTTAAAAGAAGGGAATGGAGCCAAAGTTGGTTTTCTGTGTATGTATGTATTTTTTATGTATGTTGAGAGAGAGGTTTAAAATATAAAGGAATGAAGTAATACTTGAAAGAGCCAATTCTCAGTAGATGAGACAGTGTGGTATCAACCAGAAGAAAAGGATTATCCTTGAAGAGGATTCTAAGGTTAATACAGTTTTGGAAAACCACTAGTAGCATGAGCATCAAAGAAAAGGAGTAGCTTTCATACAAAGAACAGAAGTACGAAGTAAAGGAGAAATGGTCTGAAAGTAACAATGTAGAGCTATGAGAGAGCATCGTTACCTCCTGGGAGATGGAGAATGAAAGTTGTTGAGGGTTGTGAGGTTAGTGGGCTCTGGGGAAGAGCCGGATTTAAGTCTGGTAGATGGGGCCCCTGTTGAGACAAGACGATGTATTGATAGAAGCTTTATAATGGCCTGGGGGGCATCAGGGTGTTGAGTGGGACAGACTGAGAAGGACGTGAGCAGCGGAAGGATGAGAGAAGCACTGAGCAGTAAGCCAAGAGGTGAGTTAATAGCTGAAGGGAGAGACTTGGAGAGGCCAGCGGTTCCAGATGGGGCCCTAGAGCATCCATTTTTTCATACTGTGTTCCATGTAGCCTTAAGGGATTGAAGGGAAAGAGTGAGGAAATGATTTAGGGAAGGGGGACAATTGATGCTAAGCAAGAACAGTTTGAAAAATC
The DNA here is from genome assembly GCF_965194825.1 of Balaenoptera physalus. NCBI lineage: Eukaryota > Metazoa > Chordata > Mammalia > Artiodactyla > Balaenopteridae > Balaenoptera > Balaenoptera physalus. The sequence goes on along the minus strand of NC_138897.1, from coordinate 46,306,703 downwards.
TGCTCTGATGTGAAGTTTCAGTGCAGTGGGCGCTGAGAGGTCTCAAGTAGCATCAGAGGCCTAAGGTTGTTAAGGCTCTCAACATAAGGCTGCTGAGGAATTGTGGTGCCACTGAACAGATCTTTCACTAAAATTGTTGGGAGAGGGTTGATAGGTGATGGCACCAAGGATGTGGACCTTCTTAGTGGAATTAGCAAGTACAGTCAGTGACCTAGAGGAATGTAGGTCTCTTTTGATAGAACACATAAGGTCTCCAGGATATTCGTTTTCTATGGCATTTGAAAAACCAAATCAAAACAAAAAAGCAAAAAAACAATGAGCAGATACAACACTCCAGAGCAATTGTCTCAGTATTGTAAGGACCTCATTTCTGAACTTCTTTGAACTGCTTTACAGTGCCAATTTGGTAAAATTTACCAAATTCTGTTCTTTATACTATTGTGTGCAAAAAGGTGTCCTATTTTTAAGCAAAATGGATTCATTATCCTTATGATAATGCTTATAAGATTATCGTTGATATATTTAGTTTTCTAGGATTCTTACATTTACTTGTTACTTGCCTGCGTCAGGTAACAACAGGCCAGTCTTTGGTGTTTCAGAGGGTTGGTTTTGTTTTGTTTTGTTTTATTTTATTTTCCTGAGCAGTTCTCTCTCATAGTTTTATACTTGTATTTTATACCCCAGACTGAGAATGGCAAAATTCTTCTGTTGCTAGAGAATTAGATTAGATTCCCTTTGAAAAAACAGGGTTAGTGTGGGTTATGTCTTGGGAATATTTTTGCAACTCTTCTGCTTTTTAGAATTAACTCATTCATTCCATTTAGGGATTTGGATGTTGCATAGACTATTCACTATTTTTACAGATGCAATTTCAAGTAGGAATTAATCCTTTGTGCCAGCACTGTACTTGATTTTCAGATTATTAAAATGTTGATTATTCAAGTTTTCATGTGCTTCTGCTAGAATTATTTCAGTTGTCAAACAGTAGGAAAAGTTTGAGAACATATTTTATAGAAGAAACTTCTGATGATTAAAAACTTAAAAATATTGTTAGTAAAGGCTTTCAGAAACTCTTTATTACAGACTTTTAGTGTGCTTAGAGTTTTATTTGAACACATTACAAATGAATTGAATATAAAATTGGAATGAAGGTTGAAACTGACAGGTGTTAAGGTAGCAGAGAGTTATCAATGAATTTAGTTACATGCAATAATATTTTGACGTTAAAAAAATGAGGTAATTTGCTTTGTTTCTAGAATACATATTATATACACTAAGAAAGCAAAAACATTTCAGTTGTCGTTGTAAGCCACATCCCAATTTCAGAGATGTTAAAATATGGGAAAAAATATTTTGGAATAAGTGAAATATAGTGCATAAAAACAGTAAAGATAGTTGTATAATAAGATAAGAAAATTGTTTGGGAGAAATGATTTTAGCCTTTTACCTTCCCCATCTTCCCCAAATGGGTATCATGTAACTTTATACCTCCTTATTCCACTTCCATGAGAAAAATACAAATTAGAAATTTGTAAGATTTATTAAAACACATTCATAGGTATGTCATGTGGTTTGTATATGTGAATCTTATTTGGCAGCATTCAGAGTGAACCTATAGTTTTTTCGAAAATTAAATTTTCTAAAACATGAAACTTCTCTACATTGTCATGTAAATGAAGTTTAACTAAAGTGTATAATAAAATGTTTGTTCTCACATAATACTTTGGAATAACACCTTAGTCACCCCCTTGTCAAAGCTGATTTGATTTTTAGAAATGATCTGCCTATAAAATTTTATGGCAACGAAAGTTTGTTTTTCAGTTTGGGAAATGATAATATCCAAACCCATTTCATTTGCTTTCAAACAAGTTTCACTGAACTCTTTTTTAATTTACATGAAAGACTGGTAAGTAGAATACAAGGAAAGTTAATGCTTACTATCTTCTTTGTTAGTTGCTTTTTAATACTGCAAGTGCATTAGCAGTAAAAATATTCACTAGCTAGTTGCATTTTATCCTGGCATCTTTGCCAAAGAAAATTAGTTTACTGGTTGGTGTAATTCTTCAGGATATTATAATTTCTAAATTAGAGTATTGTGGTGGATTCTGTAAGTCATGCAGTAGTCATATAACTTTTGATTAATGGTCATTTTAAATGCGGCTCTGAGATCGCATGTGTATCAGTAGGTTAAAGTATATAATGTGGGTATTATACCAGATATTTAGGTTATTAGTAAGTACCAGGTGACCAAATTTGTAAAATATTGCAGCCAGGAGGATTTTATATGTTGAACAGTTTTGCCCAATTCTTTAAGACCTCAAGGCTAGAGTTTTACTTCACTGTGATGGGGCAGGATTTTAACTTTCTGGTCATACAGTCTTTTAGGCTGTAAGCAATCAAGTTTATACTTACTGGTTCTTAGAGTAATAATTTCTTGAGTGCTCCTTCATGCTCCCCCCAGTCCTCATGGAAAATTTCCAAACATAAACAAAAGTAGAGAAGAATAGAAAATTGATCTCCCATATACCCATCATCTGGCTTCAACAGTTATCAACTCAAAGCTAGTCTTGTGGCATAGATACATGGATACCTCTTTCTTTTTGTCCTCCCCACCCCCCGTTTTTGGTTGTTGTTGAAGAAGAAGAAATGGTTTTTTTTGTTTTCTCCCGTTTCCCACAGTCAGGATTTGTATCCCTTTAATGTTTTTTTATCATTTCCTCTGTCCCCTATATTTCCTGTGAATTGGTAAGTAAATCCAGAGGCTTGATCAGATTCAGGATCTACCCCACCCTGCCCCCAGCAAAAATATGTTATAGATGGTGTTCTGTATAACTTAATACTCAATTAAAAAACTGAGTAGTGTGAAAATGTTTCCATTATAACTTTTCTTTAAAGCATCATCTTATGCTAAAATAGGGCAAGGTAACTGAAGGATATTTATAATCAGGGCCACTAGATGTCTCCCACCTGCTCTTCAGGTTATCTGTGCCATGCAGATAAAATAACTGTTACCTCTAGAACTCCGCTGCTTTATATTGACCCATGAATGTCCCAACCCCCAAATCTGTTAATTACTCTTTATTTTCAGAGACAGGTAAGTAAGAATTGACTCTGAGAGTTTTATAATTTATGATATTTAAAGTTTTAAAAGCTTATATGGGCATTATACTTCTGTACTTACAGTTTTTATTACACTTGGCATTGGAAATTTTTGTCACTGAAAATTTTTAATTCTTATATTTAAAGAGCTTACTTGACAAAAATTAGGCGGGATTTGTTTTTAAAAATTGTGTTATAAGAGTTTCCTATAATTTAAGTTATTTCCTAATATTTTAACTTTCTTCCTGGAATCACAGTTCATTCTGAGAATGGGGAAAGTTATTATCCACCATTTTTTTCCTTGATAGTCCTCTAGAATAGATTTTATATTCTAGACAGAGTTTTTGAGGACACAGTGAATAATATTCTGCAGCTCTGGTATTGGTAGGTTCCTTTGTACCCCATCTGAACAGTCATCCTATAGGTCAGCTTTACCAACTAGAGCTGTTCTTGGGCAGATGAAGCTTGGCTGAAATGAGCTGGTTTGTCTACTGCCTTGATATCTTCATTTTTGTCCAGAGACTTTCGGGGATGCCTAAAAAACAAACTGTAGGAGAATAAAACTTTCAGCTTTAAAAATAAACAAGTAATGTACAAAACAGATATTTTCATCCCATTCTTATCCTCACCTCATTTTCTACCCATCCCTCTTAGATGGGAAGTTTAACAATTTTTTTTCAAATTTAATATATTCTAGAACATATTTTTCTTGGAACACTTTTCAACATCTCAAAAGCATATAGCAAGGAACAAGATTTGGGAATTGCTGATCAGGAATATTATTCTTTTTACTGATATAGCCGGTCCTCCATATCCATGGGTTATATAGAGGCCTGACCGTACCACAACTTTTTATATAAGGGACTTGTGCGTCTGTGGATTTTGGTATCCGCAGGGCGGGGTGAGGGGGGTGTCTTGGAACCAGTCCCCCATGGATACTGAGGGACAACTATATATTACGAGATAACATTACTTATGATTAGAATTATATTTCTTTTTTTTCATTAATAAGGTTATTTACTAGATATATTTCAAATATGTAATCTACATATATGGAATACATAATTTTAACACATTCCACTTAGCATTTTAAAAAATGAAGCATTTTTCTAGCCCACAAAGGAAATGTTAATACCTTTCAAAAGATAGGAAGTTTAAGCCACATGAGGGTAGAGAACATGTAATGTGTTGTCTGCACTGATCCTCAGTGGCTGCTATGATGTAGGTGCTCATTAAATATTTATTGTTGGAAGGCTGTATTTTCTCACTTAAGTGCAATAAAGTAAAAAAGTTTACAATGAATGTTTGAACAAATAAAAAGCTCAAAGCATAAAAGAAATTCAAAGTAAAAGAAATTCTCAAGAATTATATTTCTTGATGCTCCACCTTGCATAATGCTTATTATAATGTCTACTATTGTCAGTTCTAGGATTTCATTTTGACTTATTTTGAATAACACTTTTACTCACATATTAATTTAGCATGTAGTTATAAAATGCCTATAAAACACTGCTAAACTCCACAGAAGGTACGTGAATGAACAAAAAACTCCAGCTAAAAAAGAGATCATAATCTAGTTAGGAGAGGGTGTCATAGGCAGGTTTAGCGATCATAATAAGAGAGAACTATTGATTAGAGACATAGAGCCCTGGACAAAATGATGTAGTAGTCAAGAGTAGTAAATGATCACTCTAGAGAGATGCAGAAAAGCTGCAGGAGAGAAGCTGTTTTAGCTGGGCCTTGAAGGACAAGTGTGAGTTTGGTATTGCTAGAGGTAGAGGTAGGAAGGAGGTGCCAAGGGAGGGGGCCAGTGTGAGGAAAGGCACCAACGCAAGAAGACATGAGGCACATGGAGGAAAGTAGTGGGTGCTGTTTAACTGGAGGATGAGGATCCGGGGGGTGGGAGGTGGAGAGCCCAGCAGGTGGTGGGTTTGGGAAGTTAGATTAAATTTCCTATTAAAGAGATTGGCCTCTAGGAGACCATGAGAATAACACAATGAAGGCTATGCTTTAGGGAGATTAATGTGGTAAGGATATCCGAGATGGGAGTGCCAAGGCCATGAAGTGGTTCAGGTGAGTGGTGGAGTGGTGCAAAGTGAGGAGGTCTTGAGTCAGGACGAGGCGTGGAAGCGGAGGACAAGGCAGCCCCTAGGCCGTGTCACAGACTGGGAGAGGATGGGCTCAGAAATGGCTCTGGTTGTTGAGGGCATAGTTTAAACTCAAATGTTATTAAACAGAAACATGAATCAATTGTTATACAATTAATGTTAGTTAAGTTTCCTCCTTATTCTTAGTTCTAGAGCCAGTACAAAAGCCTCATGAAGGTCCTGGAGAAATGGGGAAACCAGTCGTCATTCCTAAAGAGGATCAAGAAAAGATGAAAGAGATGTTTAAAATCAATCAGTTCAATTTAATGGCAAGTGAGATGATTGCACTCAACAGATCTTTACCAGATGTTAGGTTAGAAGGGTAAGTACCTAGTGTGGTCCTAATTGTATTTAATATGAATGAAAAGTATGTTATGAATTCCCAATAAATTGCACTTTAGTGTTGACTGTTCTTAAAGTGATCGTTACATCACTAAGTTACTACTTACCCCCCCACTTAAATAGTTAAATGCTGATAAAATAATACCTCAAGTTCTAGTGATCATTGGGACTATATATTTTAGGCTTTGGAAGATAATTGTTTATCTTGATAGATTAGTAGGGATTTTAAACTTCATTATTAACAAAACATTTATATAATTAATTTTTTTTATTTGAATTTTATTTTATTTTTTTATACAGCAGGTTCTTATTAGTTATCTGTTTTATACATATTAGTGTATATATGTCAGTCCCAATCTCCCAGTTCATCCCACCCACCCACCCCCGCCGCTTTCCCCCCTTGGTGTATATAATTAATTTTTTACAAGATTCTTTTAAGTTGTGTGTAACTTAAAATGGTTAAGTATACAGTCATAAGCATACAGATTACTGAATTTTTACATATGTATGTACCTGTCTAACCATCATCCAAATCAAGTTATAGAACATTTCCATCACCCCTGAAAGTTCTCTTGTGTTCCTTTCCAGTCAATACTCCAACCACCAGGGGCAGCCATTGTTTTGATCTCTAAACATAGATTAGCTTTGTCCTTCTTTGAACTGTTTATAAATGGACCCATACTGTTTATATTCTTTGGTGTCTCTGAGATCCATATTGTTGCATATATCAGAAACTTATTCTTGTCCATTGCAGTGTTGTGGTTTGTTATGTGAATATACCATAGTTTATTTACATGTTGATAGATATTTGTGTTGTTTCCACTTTTTGACCATTGTGAATAAAGGCTATGGTGACATTTCTGTGCACATTTTAGGAAGACTTAAGCTCTCATTTCTATTTGGTATACGTATTGGGGAAAGGAATAGGGTATACACTTAAGCAGCTTTAGCACGGGCTGCCAAACATTTTTCCAAGATGGTTGTACCAACTTACATTCCTACCAGCAATAGAAGGCCCAGTTGTGCTATACGAAGAAGGTAATACAAGGTATCTGGACTAGAGGACAACAGGCCCAGTTAAAAGCAAGGGAACTATACAGAGAAAGGTAGATCAAGTGAACATATACATTCTAGCTGTTGAGACCCCCTAGCCACCTTGCCCTCTATGGCTCCCATTAATGCCAGCAGCCAGGCTTTATCCCTCCAGGCAGGAGATTGGAGGATCTTTTTCAGCAGAATTGGACTAGCCCTAGAGAAAAGCAAAACAACTGCAAACACTGACATCAGAGATTCTCCAACTTAATAGCATAGCCTGGTCACTCCAGTGGAGGATACTCATAGTCACTAAGCCTCACTTAAATATTCAGAGCTTATATTCGGTTTTTTGGCCTTCCATTTTTAGTAATAGATGGCCAAGGAATACTAGACATCACAGGAAACCCTCAAACATGTAAAGTATAATTCAAAACTTCAAGCAACTTGGAGGAAGCAAAGACTGACTATTCAGGGGGAAGAAAACTTAAAAAGAAATAATTAGTAATCCCAATGAAATAAGAAAACATATTACAACCATAAAACAAGAATAGGATACCATTCAAAAAAATAGACTGAGAGAACCAAAAAGAGCTTTTGGGAATTAAAACAAAACAAAACTCAGTAGCAGGTTGGGAGGAAATCTTCCATACAAATAGATCAAAGAGATGGACAATAGTAAAAGCATATGAAATTGAATTGACTATCAATGAGGACCAATATTTGATTAATAGGAGTCTCAAAGAGAACAACAAAAAAAGTGAGGAGAGGGGTAGGCAGGTGGGAAGGAGAAAATTTATCCACCAGATTTTCCAGAACTGGACTGTACAGGTTTTGGATTGAAAGACCATTAAGTTTTCAGGACAACAGATGAAAACAGACTGTACCCCCAAGGCATTGTGACTTTCAGAACACTGGCAATCGTTCCCTGAAAAAGACCTCTTATAAGTTTCTCTTGAGAAGAAAGCAGATCACAATCAAAGGATTATTTATCAGAATATCTTCAAACTTCTCAGCAGCAACTCTGGAAACAAAGGAGCAAAATTCTAAAGGAAAATAACTTCCAACCTAGAATTCTATGTGCATCCAAATTAACAACAAAGTGCACAGGTTAAATAAGGACATTTTGGGAATGCAGGGTCTCAAAACATTGAACTGCCGCCACATATCTTTTCTTGGGAAGTTACTGGCTTGTGCTCCACCAAAAGAGGACTTAAATCAAGGAAAAGGTTGACACAGGATGTAGAAGGCAGGAGATCTGATGTGCGAGAGATGGTGGGAATCTCTGGAAGATGGTGTAAGGACAGCCACGGGTGAGAGTTGTGCAGGCAGAGAGGTAGCCAGCCCGGGTGGGAGCAGCTCAGAAAATGCTCACCAGGAGAGACTTCAAGGAGATGTTGTTGAAGTCGTACCTGATAAGGCTGAATGTCTTGGAGAGATTTAGACAATGGATGGAGAATTGGGGATTGAATTAGTAATAAGTACATAGAAAACCATTGCAAGAAAAAAATTAAACAATCATTTAATCCAGGGAAAATTTTGTAAAGTTGTTCAGAGAAGGCAAAGGTAATCATAGTTTATTACATGGCACAGCTATGAATAAGTCATAATAAGGTAACCATTGAATATTGTGCATGTAAAAATTAAACTGAGGGGATATAGAGTATTCATCCAGCAAATTGGTTCAGTGGACATCAGTCAAGAGAAGCTTCGTTGTAAACTTAGATTTTCACAAACTGTGTACTTTCCTGAGTAATTTAAGAATTATTGAAGAAAGCTAGACTCCTCAAGGAAGTCTCAGTTAAATTCAGTGATGTGTGCATTAAAAAGAACCTTAACTATTATTGTTTATAGTAGAGTTGTTTCTGCGCTTTTAATAATTCCCCTAAATACATCGCCACTCTCAACACATTTTATTGTTTAGTTTTTAAAATCTTTTACATGGTTCTTGAAGATACTTTTATTAATGAGTAGCTTATAAGTATATTAAATATATTTATAAACACTAGTTTTTGCACAGTGAACAACTTCATGATATAAAGATCAGTGTATAAACAGAGTGATATGTATGCTTGTGCACCAAATTTGGGGCTTGATGAGGACTTCTCAGACTTGAAAAAACCCTGCTTTGTGCTGGATTGCTAGTCCAGCTGCTAATACGCAGCCCTTCTGGCCAACCATTGGGTCTCTGTGGGACAGGGCTGCTTCATGGGGTGGCACAAAGTCACTACTACCGCTGAATAGCCATTTTTTTGCCTTCTTGTTCCATTTCTGTGCTTTTATCCTTTTTTTAAAAAAAAAAAGTTTTGAAAAACTTTTTATTATGGAAATTTTCAAATATATACAAAAATAGAGATAATAGTATGAACCCTAATGTATTCATCACCTTGCTTCAACAGTTCCTAAAAGTTCTCTTTTATACCCTCTAAGATGTCCTGCAACAATCTCCTTCTCCCGGTATTTACACTTCTGTGTGGTCTCTTCCTATGTTGTGCTAGGGTTGGTCTGTATGACCAGCAGAACACCGTACAAGTGATGGAGTGTCATTTTCAGGATTGGGTTATAAAATACACTATGGTTTCCAACTTGGTGTTTTATTCTCACTTGGATCATTGACTCTGGGGTAAGCCAGCTGACATGACAGGAATGGCCCTGTGGAGAAGCCCACATGGTTTGTGGATTTTGGGGATCAACCAGTTGCGTGAGATTAGAAGCAGATTCCCCAAGCTCAGGCAAAGACCTACCATTTGCAAATGTTACAATATTTGTCTCTGAAAGATAGGACTCATAGAACAAAAAAAAAAGGAAAGGGAAAAATCATGATACCGTTTTTCATACCTAAAAAAAGTATTAACAGTGATTCCTTGATAACATGAAATATCCAGTTAAATTTCCCTAGTTATGTCATATATTTTCCTTTTTTAAGAGTGTTTGTATCGGGATGCAAATAAGGTGCACACATTGCAACTGGTAGATATCTATCTCAAGTCTCTCTTAGTCTGTAGGTTCCGTCTTCTTTTTTCCCTTACAGTTTATTATTTGAATACCAGGTGGAGCGTCTTGTATCTTTCCTGAGTCTGCATTTTGCTGATTGCTGGTGCCACTGATTGTGTTCTTCTGTTTCCTCTCGTCCCTGTAGATTGGTAGGTTAAAGGCATTTTGTACCAATATCCTTGAAGTCAAGTAAGTTGTGACCTATTAGAGAGGCCTATTATATGTCCCATCAGTCTGTTTTCTATCATTGAAACTCCTATTAGCCAGGCTTTGGACTGCTTGCATTGATTCTCTTAGTCCCTTTTATTTTTATCTTTTCTCGTCTTTCTGTTCTACTTCCAGGGAGAAATGCTAGGCTACCTTTCAGCTATTCTCTTAAATTTTTTATTTGTTAAATTTTTAATTACTAAGTCGTTGCTGTTGTTTTCTGACTTAAAGATACAGACACAAAACCCTGCAACTTAACTTTTTTATTCACAGAAATATTTGTGAGATGTTTAGTATAACAGTAGCATTTTAATCTTTCTAGTTTTTAAAGTAATTTTAACTTTGGTTTAAAAAGTTATCAGTCCTATGAGGCAGGCTGCTGTTAAGTGCCTCAGAGAGATTGCTGTAGCCCAGGACAATTGAATCAGGTTTGAATCCAGGTCTTCTGACTTTTAATTCCCTTCTTTCTCTGCCTAATTGCTGAAGGTTATTTTTTTCTCATTTTCTTAACTATTCCTTTTAATGTTAGATGAAATTCTGGAAACAGATTAAAATCATGTATTTAGTAGAATTCTGTTTATTTTCTCATGTTAGATAAGCTTCTCTAGATGATTTGGATAAACTTCTGGGAGTTGCTGTGCTTATAATTTTTAAGACTTATGGTTTTATAATCTTTTAGATGTTTTCAGTAATGTTGTTATTCTATAAATAGTAATTGGTAGTTCTAAGGCTAATATGTATTTTGTTTTCCGTTAAATACAATTTTGAAAACAATATTCTAACATAAATTTTACTCTTTGTATTTATCCTTTTATAGTGTGATTTCTACCTGCTTCATGAAATGTAAATTTTTGTTATACAAGTTTAGTGAGTTCCCTCATTTTTAATCTGTTGCCTCAAAGACACACGTGATAATTAGTAGTTTAAAAATATGCCTTAAAATATTTATCTTGAAGTATCTTTTCTTTTGTGGTTTTTTTTTTTTTTTGGCTGCTTCGGTTGCTGTGCGCGGGCTTTCTTTAGTTGTGGGTAGCGGGGCTACTCTTCATCGTGGTGCGCAGCCTTCTCACTGCGGTGGCTTCTCTTGTTGCGGAGCATGGGCTCTAAGCGCGCGGGCTCAGTAGTTGTGGCTTGCGGGCTCTAGAGCGCAGGCTCAGTAGTTGTGGCGCATGGGCTTAGTTGCTCTGCGGCATGTGGGATCTTCCCAGACCGGGGATCGAACCCGTGTCCCCTGCATTGGCAGGCGGATTCTTAACCACTGCGCCACCAGGGAAGCCCTCTTTTGCATTTTCCATCTTTCACTAGTGATCTCTCAGAAATTTTATTCTTTGGAAAACGTAGCTTTCGCTTTCCTTATTTTAGCTATTAATTTTTTTTGAATGAAATAGTCTAAACATTCAGAAGGCTATAGGAGATAACAAAGCTTTGTATCAACCACTAACTTTATTGAATTTTAACAAGTTGCCATATTCTCTTCATAATTTGTTTTTAAAATAAAACTTTATAGCTACTGTTGAAACCATTTGTGTACCCCTCCCCAGTTGTATTCCATTCCTCTCTAACCATAGGTCTGATTTTTGCATTTATCATTACTGTGCATGTTTATATCTATCTATCTACCTAAATAATATATAGTTTCATATTTTTAACAACAAATTCTAGCAGAGCATATGCACATATTCTTCTGCAACTTTAAAATTGTTCAAGCATTGATTTTGAAATTTGGCCATGTCATTACATGTAGTTCTAGGTCATTCATTTTAACTGCTTTGTAGAAGTCCATTGTGGGAATATACACCATAATTTATCTATTTTGCTTTTGCTTAGATGTATATACTTTACAGTTACAGAATGTCTATACATATCCTTTTTAAACAAGCATGTATTCTCTTGTACAGATGCAACAGTTTTCTGTGGAGCAGTGCTTTCCAAATTGTAGGTCATGACCCCTTAGTCATTAATGGATCATGAGATCAATTTAGAAGACCTTAGGCCTCAAGTTTTTTTTTTTATGGTATTTCATACACAATGTGAATACCTGTTAGCATTTTAATTAGTGAAATAGAAGATATCAGAGTGTATCTCATGTGATAAAAGTTTTTTTTCATTAATCATTGTTTAAGAATGTATGTTTTACGGTGACGTAAAATGTATTTGTTACCACGTGTTATGGTCAATTGCACAGAGATGCGAAATAATTGTGTTGAGAGGAATGCACTTTTTAATTTCATTTGATGTTTTTAAAAATTGCTCCCACTGTGGTTTCACCAGTTTACATTTTCCAGCTGCAGTGGCTGAGAGATTACATTGCTCTGCATATTCACGCAGAGGATAGTAGTGGCATGAGTGAGATAGAATAGTGGCATGGACGAGGCTGGCACAGGTGAAGAAGTTTTCAAATTCTGATTGTATGTTTAAGATGGAAGCTATCAGAATGCTGACAGGTTGGATGCGGAGTTAGAGAAAAAAGGAAAAGTTAAGAATTTAGGCCTGATTAGCTATCTGAATTAAAGTCATACTTGCCAAGATGGAAAGGAGAGGAGAAATACGGGAATAGAGAGCAAGAATTGTTAGCACATATTTATAAAATCTTGGAGTTCAGGGGAGGGATTGAAGCTGGAGTCATTAAGGGATAAGAGAATTTAAAGTCACGGGACTGGTTGACAGCCACTGGAGTGGATGAGGTGAAAAAGGGGTTAGGGAGCTAATGTTCCAGCCTTTGAAGATTGAGAACAGGAGGGAGATCTAGCAAGAGGCTGAGGAGAGGTGAGGTAATGTTTCAAGGGGGAAGTGGCCAGCTGTGTTAAATGCTGCTGAGAGGTTAAGTTGAGATCTCTAAACTGACCGACGGTTTCAGTGTGTGGAGAGGCTGTTGGACAGGATTGTTTCTATGGAGTGATAGGCAATGAAACCGTGGTTTAAAAGAATGGGGAGACTTTCCATTTCTTTAATGGTGGCCTTGGTGATCTGGACCAACTCTCCAGATGAGAACATCTAGAGAGTTAGAAAAATCATCCTCTTGAAAACATCCAGAGGTTAGAAAGCACAGCTTAGAAGGTAGTGAAAAATTACAGAGCCAACATCTGGGAGAAGATGGAAACCCAGAGAAATGAGCATAGAATTTGGAGGCTACTTTTTATCTAGAGGCATCTGCTGAATCCAAAAGGTATATACTGAGAAACTAAATAGTGCTTTCGACAGAAAAGAAAAGATATTGGGAGCAAGAGGGACTTAACGAGGTGCTGCCTGTGTTCTGTTTCTTCACCTGAGTCATAATTACATGAGCATTTGCTTGTGATATCTCATTTGTTCTAAATTTATGTTTTTTGCACTCTGTTATGCTTCCCATAAAATCAACTTGAAAAAAGAGTGGGAGAAACAAAGTGGGAGGGAAGCAGTGGAGACAGCAAGTACAGCAGTGCTTTTGAGGTGTAATTGTTGGAAAAAGAGAAATGGGGCAGTTAGCTGGGGAGATTGTGCAATCAAGGGAGACATTTTCTTTTTCTTCTGTAATATGGCATATAGTACAATATGGTTGTATGTTGATAGAGATGATCCCACTGAGGGAAAGTTTGAGAGGGGAGTATTATAGCAAGAGCATTCAACTTGAGTAGGTGAGAAGGAATGTAGTTGGCTTCAGACAGGAACAGGGATAATGCAGACATTGTATAATGGGGAAAAGGCACAATGTTCATGATCACAGATGTCTAGAGGATGGTCAGTGTGTTGATGGGAGTATGGAAATCCTCATCTGTTGGCTTTTTTCAGTGAAATTAGAAACAAGGTTAACACCTGTGAGTGAGGCGGGTAGGAAAGGTATTGGGAATCTCAGGAGATGTGGAACAGTTTGCAGGGGTTAACCAGGAGATGTAGTGGGAGTACTGGATAGTGCTGAGAGCCTCCTTGAGGTTTGTGTTTGTAAATTGAAAATGAGACCATTCAGCATGCTCATATGTTTTCTTTAGCCATATTCAGCAGCCCTAGTGCAGATGCAGAATCAGCGGAAAGTTGGATTTAGCTATTGGGATATTGCCAAGCAAGTGAGATAGAATAGGGAGATACAAGACAGTGATTGTAATAAAGAGTCCTGGAAAACATGAAGAGGGTCACAGAAAGTAAAAGGATGGAAGGGTCTGGATTTGAGATCCCAATGAAGAAAGCTAAGGATCTGGGATTATTGGAGTAACTGAGTTGGAACAAGCCAGGATGTCAGGGGGAGGGAGTGGGGATGGGAGGTGGAAGGAGCAATGGTGACCAGAGATTGGGATGCTTAAATGGAGATTATCAGTAATGCTGTGGTCTAAGGGTATAGCATGAAAGTAAGTGGATGATATATGGTGGAGGAGAACAGAGCAGAGCAAAGATCTGAGAGGCCAAGTATTGATAAATCGACTGCATGGAAACTAAAATGACTGATAACGTGATGACAAGACTAGTGATGGAATTGGTAGGGAAGGTGACAGATGACTGTACCAAGGATGGGTTGGCAACTTCTGATAGCACCTTCTTTAAAGGACCTGAGGCTTCTTAGGGAAGAGGGAGAAACATAAGTCTTGAAATAGCGATGAGGAACAAGGGAGATACTTGCCCCCACTTCCAGACTCAGTGGTTCAAGGGATGTTGAAGAAAAGCCAGCCTTCTCTTGAAAGACCACTCAGGAGGCAGTATTCTTGGAGATATTTTAATTAGTGTAGAATATGAAGGGAATATTCAGAGAAGAGATTGTGAATATTTGGGAACTTTGCTAATGACAGTAACCATGAATTCCAGAGAGCACAGTGGAAAGGTTTAGCGATTATGAGCTTTAGTTAGCCAAATCGCAATTAGAATTTGGGTAATTCACGATGACCTGGAAGGCTTGGGTTTTTTGTTATTTGTTCATAGCATTATCTTCAGTACCTGATGCTTTTAAAACATTTTCACTAGATCTATAATTATGTGTCTATTCTCATTTCTAATATTGTTTGTTTCTTTTCTCTTTTTTCCTTAGTCAGTCTTGCTAGTGGTTTGCAGTTTTTAAGTTTAAAAGAGGAGTAGCTTTTCCTTTTGTTTATCCAGTTTTTAAAAACTTGTTTTCTATGTAATTATCTTGTCTTCTATTTTGTGTTTAATCTGTTTTCTCACTTCCTTAGTTAAATGCTTAACCTGTTAATTTAAAATATTTTTGTTTTCTAATAAATTCATTAAAGACTCTAAATTTACATCTGTGAATCATGTCAGTGCACCCTGCTAGTTTTATGTGTAGTACTTTCATCCTAATTCATTTACAAGTAGTTTGTAATTTCCATTTGATTTCTATTCAACCCAGCATGACTTAGAAGTACATTTTTAAATTTCTGTTTACATTTCTTTTTGCCTTTTGATTTTCTCATTTTTGTTATTGATTCCTAGATTAATGATCAGTAAGGATCGTCTTTTTGAAATGTGTTGAAACCTTTGTGATCTAGAGAGTGTGCAGGTTTTTTTAAATGTTTCCTCTGCTGTTGAAAATAACATGGTCTGGTTGCCTGTTACTTTTGTTTTTGTCTGTTTTAGTGTGCATACTCTATTAGATTCTGATTAATTTGTATAAAAAAAGTACTCCCACTATGATTGTGGATTTGACAATTTCCCTAACTCATTCTATTAGTTTACTTTTCAAGGCTGCATCGTTGGATGCATTTAAGACAATTTACTGTGTGTGTGTGTGCGCACATGCACGCATGTGTGTTTTTTAAACTCAATGTTTGTGTATCTTTATTGACTTTCTTCCGCCTGATTTTGATATTGTTACATCACTTTTAGTCTAACATTTTCCTGGTATGTCTTTTTTCTTTTTCTGTTTTTTTACTTTCAGCCATCTGTATGGTTTTTGTTTTAGGTGTATCTCTACTAAATGGCTGAATTTTGTATTTTTAAATCATATAATCTTTGCTTCTAATAGTTGAGTTTGATGCATGTATATTTATTGTGACTGTTGATATATTTAGACTTATTTCTTTTAGGTTGAACCATATGAAATTGATATTCATTTTTGACCTATGAAAATGACAGCTTTATAAAGTTCCATCTAATAAATCTTGTTTTCTGTTTACCATCATTTTTTTTTCTTCCTTTCCTGCATTGCTAATTGATACAGTTTCAGTTGATAAAATTTTTAGTATTCATGTTTTTCTCTCTCTTGGTTTGGAAACTTCACATTTTATTTTTATTCCTTTAGTGGTGAGATCTGGGCACACTGTAATGTCTGTCAAGGTGTGAATTCATCTACATACTCAGTGTACATAGTGTACTTTTGATCTGAGCATTCATGTTCTTCACTTCTAGAACATTTCTAGTTATAATCTCAAATTTTGCTGTGTCACCATTCCCTCTGGTCTGTTCTGGAACTGCTCGTGTGCATATACTAGAGCTTCTTAATCTATACTCTTATTTTTTCTCCTTTTTTGAATTGTATCTAGATGAATTTCTCATTAATGTCTTGATGCTGGCAAAGTCTGGATCTGCCATTATTGGCTGTGTGGCTTTGGACAAGTTATTCACCTTTCCGTACCTCGGGATCCGTACCTGTACAATCTGGACAGTAACAAGAGCTGCTGGGAGGCTCTGTAGTGCTTTGAATACTCACTGGCCTAGGATGCAGAGAAGGCCTCTGTTCAGGGAGAATGAGCTCCGGGTACCAGTGCAGTTCTCAGGAAAAGCTTACTCCAAGCATGCTTTTCCATCCTCACTGTTTTTCACTCATCACTGTCTGGCTTCTGAAGTGTATTCACAATGAAATGTGAAATGAGAACTGTCAGCCTAATATTTAAATATCCCTACATTGAGATGGACAAAACTGGCCAGCAGGTGGTTTTCAGACTGATTCCCAGAGGTGGAAGGAGGAGTAGTGTGGGACAGCCCCTAGAGAGCAGCTTTTTCACCCCCTTATCTGAATCCAGAAAAGCCTTGGTGGTTCTAAGCTGTAGGGTTAACTGGTAGTATAGCTGGAGTGTCCGGATCACCCTGTGCCAGAACCTTTACTGCCTTGTAGGGTCTCCAGGGGCACATTTCTGAAGGCAACTGGAGGAAAGAATAACATTGTTCCAGTGTCAAGAAGAGTTCAATAGAATTAAGAGTCAAGGAATAATCTTTGTAACGTATAATCTTAGGGAAGGAGATTAATACAAATTCAAAGCACCTAATTTGGCAATTCCATCCTATATAATTAGTCTCAGATGCTTAAAAAGTAATAATAATACCACTTATTGAGTGTTTATTATGTACCCAGGACTATACACATTATCCTATTTAAACAGTTGAGCAAAATGGTAGTAGTATGCCCAGTTTACAGATTGGTAAACTCAGCTTGGGGAGCTTAAATAATTTATGCAAAAGTATGGTCAAAAAGTGACTCAAGTGAAATGTGTCAATGATAAAACGTGTACTCTTAGTCAGTGTGCTTGGCCATCACTTTTATGGTTAGATCTTCATTGATCTTGCCTGAATGAGAGTACATGGAGGAGAAATTATGTAACATTGCCAAACACTGCCAGACAGTG
The DNA here is from genome assembly GCF_965194825.1 of Balaenoptera physalus. Classification (NCBI taxonomy): domain Eukaryota; kingdom Metazoa; phylum Chordata; class Mammalia; order Artiodactyla; family Balaenopteridae; genus Balaenoptera; species Balaenoptera physalus. The sequence continues at coordinate 46,289,362 of NC_138897.1, read as the reverse complement.
TTTTTAACTTGTCGTTGATAAATGGTAGTGTCAGGTAAATTTGGTGGGTGACAAAGAATACTCTGAAAATCATAGTCAGAGGGACATGGAGATGAGGATTAGGTTATTTGTGCATATTCACCTTGATTTGGAATCAAGCTACTTCATTTCTGTAAGCCTCAGTTTTCCCATCTTTAAAATTGGGAGAATAATACCTCTGTCTTAGGGTTGTTGTAAAGATAAAGTGGGATAATGCATATAAAACTCTTAATGCCATTTCACTCCCTAAGAGGGTTAGGATAAGTACAGTGGGACTTTAACTGTTGAAAAATCATAGAAATAATAATTATCAAGGGAATTCTGTTGTTCTGTATTCCTGAATTTTTAGGTATTTGTGTGGATTGGTTTCTCTGGTAAGCCTAGTCTTGCTGAGTTGAACACTATCCTAAGCAAACTTATTAATGTCTTTATTTCCTGAAACACTGCTGAGTCACTCAGGCAGGCACTCAAGCTAACTCTCAGACCACATAGTGAATTTCATGCATTAGAGTTTATTCAGTAATCCTCTCACTCGCTTATAAAATGAGTACTCATTATGCAGGACATCTTTTAATTAGTATTGTATATAGGGACATAAATGAAACCACTCGTGTTTTTGCTCATTGTTTAAAAATTATAAAAATGGGATTTTCAATCTACTCTAGTATATAACTCACTCCCATTAATAGCATCAGCCCACTATGGAAGTGATGGTGTAGTCTGAAACACCTGCCATCTCCCCTCATCCTTTCTCAGTCTGTGCTCTCTGCCAAAACAAAGGAGTAAAACTAAGAGAAAGACATGCTGTATAGAAGAGAGGAAATCCAGTGTGCAGAGAGAGAACAGGATCCCGGGCGGGGCTGGGGGGCAGATGGCGAAGGGAGAGCCCCAGATGACAGTGGTGCAAGCATGGAGGGAGGCAGCCCAGAAAACCTCAGGAGAGATTGCTTTAAGAAGATTCCAGTGATACTATACTGATAGTTGGTGCTTCTGAACACCTTAAGAGACTTTTAGACAGTTTGTAAAGAGTGTGGGTTTGAATTAGTGACAAATACATAGAAAACTAAGGACGAGTGGGGGGATAATCCAGGGTGAAATGGAGGGGAATGCTGTGCAGAAAGAGGAATATTATTCATAAAATATGACTCAGCTATGAATAGCATTTTACATAGCTCTAATATGCATTCAGTAGTGCTATATCCAAATTTATAATATAATTTTGGGAGACTGAGAGACTAGCAAGTGTATGTGTTGGGGGAGATAGGAGTGAGATAAATCCTCATATTCTGTAGTAAGAAGTCAATACATAATATCTACAACTAGGGAAAAATCAAGTAAAAATGCAGATATAGTACTTAGAATTATGTCTGCTCTATGGGAAGGGAGAAGTGGCAAAGAGGTGAGGGAACAGCCTTTTTTTAAATAGATCTTTATTGGAGTATAATTGCTTCACAATACTGTGTTAGTTTCTGTTGTACAGCCTTTTTAAACAAGCTTTTGACAGCTTATTTTTTAAGCATGTACATGTCCTTTGATCAAAATAAAAACCTAAATAAAGATGCTCAGCTAATTCTGATCTCTGCAGACATCCCACCTCCCAGAGACTCATTACTCCAATCTAGTGCTTCTCAAACTCAAACTTGCTAGGGTAGGAGAGGAGGGAGAAAGAAAAATAAGGCTGGGAATGTGGATGTGGAGTTTAATCTCTCTCTGACCTTTGGTCACCCCTTACTAGTTTCCCAGACCAGAAGGAGAGAGCTTATCTTGGGACTCTTTCTTTGTGCTTCTAGTGCATGCTTCCAGTTGTGGAACTGCCTTTGAGTGCAGCCTGACTAATGCCAGAGGGGGAAGAATGGAAAACTCACCACTGGTTAGATGGAACTTCAAATTCTAGTCTCCTTCACTAGTTGACCTGCTACCATTTACATTTCAGTGTCCCCTCAGACAGCTGCTCCATGTGTCCTGTCCAGGAGTTATGATCCCACCCACTGGGAGTAACAGAGTGGAGTGCACTTACTCCATCTTTCCTGGAGCCAGAAAATGCACCCATTTAAAGTGAATCATTCAATGATTTTGAGTAAATTTGCAGAGTTATGCAAGTATCACCACTTTTAGAAAATTTCCATCACCCCAAAAAGGTCTGTGGTGTAGTCACTGTCCATTCGCACTCTCCATTCCCACTCTCAGCCCTAGGATTAAGTTATCACTAATGTACTCTGTGTATATAGATTTGCCTTATCTGGACACTTCATGTAAGTGGAATCATATAATATGAAGTCTTTTGTGTCTGGGTTCTTTGACGGAGGATAATGTTTCTGGGATTCTCCCGTGTTGTAGCATGTATCCTTTGTTCCTTTTTATTGCCCAGTGTTATTCAGCTGTATGGATAAAACACATTTATTTCTCCTGTCACCAGTTGATGAACATTTGAATTGTTCCCCTTTTCTGGCTATTATGAATAATGTTGCTAAGAACATTTGTGTTACAGGTGTTTGTGTGGATATATAGTTTTGTTTTTCTTGGGCAAATTCCTGATTGCTGGGTCATATGATAACTTTAACTATTTAAGAAATTGCCAAACTATTTTCCAGAGTGGCTGCACCATTTACGTACCCACCAGCAATGTGTGAGGGTTCTAGTTTCTCCACATCCTCACCAACACTTATTTTTGACTGTCTTTTTTACTGTAGCCATTCTACTAGGTATGAACTGGTGTCTCATTGTGATTTTAATTTGTGTTTCTCTAATGATTAATGATATTGGGGATCTTTTCATGTACTTAGCCATTCTTATATCTTTGATGAAATGTTTCTTCAAATATGTTGCCCATTTTAAATTGGATTATTTGTCTTCCTGTTACTGAGTTGTAAGAGTTCTTTATGTATTCTGGATACAAATCATTTATCAGACATATGATTTCCAAATATTTTCTCAGTTTGTGGCTTGTGTTTTACATTTCCTTAATGGTAACTTTAGGCACAGAATGTGCTTAATGGCACACAAAAAGTTAATTTTAATGAAGTCATATTTATCAGTTGTTTCTTTTATGGGTCATACTTCCAATGTTATATCACACTTCATGGTACAAGACTGGAATCTTCCCCCCTAAGATCAGAAATAAGGAAAGGATGTCTACTTTCCACTTCTATTTAAAATTGTACCAGTCCAAAACTTGGACCTGTGCTGTGGGTACAGAAGGAGAGCCCCAGAAGAAGCCCTCTCTGGTCTGGGATACAAGAAGAGGGTCTCTTAAAGGGTTAGAGAGTGGAGTAAAACCCTTATTTCTCCCCCAACCCATCTCTTTAAAAAACTTTTTTTTTTTACCTGCCCCACAGTCTGAGCCCCTAGGCAGTATTGCCTGGCAGCACAGCCGTGAGCAGTGGTCAGGGAAGCAACTAAACATCTGAAGGGAATTGCCTCTGACTAGAACAACTCTGGTGTCCGGAGCATGGGTAGAATTCCCATTGCTTTTCTTTTTCTGTCTCTGACAGCGTGACCTGGAACACAGGACAGTCTTGGGAAGTATGCAGCAGAGGGAGGAGACTAAAGCCTCTGCTTTCTAGCTATGTTGGAAGACTCAACATAAAAGATGTCAGTTCTCCCCAATAGATGCTTGGTGAAATTCCATTCAAAATCCCAGCAAGGAAAAAAAAAAAAAAAAAAAAAAAAAATCCCAGCAAGGGATTTAAATTTTTATTTGAAAAGGCAAAGGAAATAGAATAGATAAAATAATTTTGAAAAAGATGAATAAAGTTGGAGGAAATACAGTACCCAATTTAAAGACTTTCTATAAAGCTGCAGTAATCAAGACAGTGTGGTGTTGGCAAAAAGATAGATATATAGATTAGTGGAACAGGACAGAAAACTCAGAAATAGACCCATATAAATATGGCTATTTTTTTTTATTGAAGTATAGTTGATTTACAATGTTGTGTTAGTTTCAGTTGTACAGCAAAGTGATTCACTTTTATATATTCATATTCTTTTCCATTATGGTTTATTATAAGACACTGAATATAGTTCCCTGTGCTGTACAGTAGGACCTTGTTGTTTATGTTTTATGTATAGTAGTTTGTATCTGCTAATCGCAAACTCCTAATAATACCCCTCTCCCAGCCCCTTTCCCCCTTGGTAACCATAAGTTTGTTTTCTATGTCTGTGAGTCTGTTTTTGTTTTGTAAATAAGTTCGTTTGTATCATATTTTAGATTCCACGTATAAGTGATACCATGTGGTATTTGTCTTTCTCTTTCTGACTTATTTCACTTAGTATGATAATCTCTAGTTCCATCCATGTTGGTGCAAATGGCATTATTTCATTCTTTTTTATGGCTGAATAATATTCCATTATATACATATACACACACACAAATACATATATATGTATGTATATACCGCATCTTCTTTATCCATTCATCTGTCAGTGGACATTTAGGTTGCTTCCATATCTTGGCTATTGTAAATAGTGCTGCTGTGAACATTGGGATGCATGTATCTTTCTGAATTAGAGTTTTCTCCAGATATATGCCCAGGAGTGGGATTAGGCTATTTGATCTTTGACAAAGGTAAAAAGCCATTCAATAGAGAAAAGATTTTCTCTTCAACAAATGGTGTTGGAACAGTTAGAAATTCATATGCAAAAACATGACTCTCAACCTGAATCTCATGTATCATATGAAAATTAACTCAAATTGGATCACAGATCTAAATCTAAAACCTAAAATATTATAATTTTTAGGGACAATATTCAGGACCTTACGTTAGGCAGAGAGTATTTAGACATGACATCAAAAGCATGATTTCATCAAGGAAAAAAAATGATAAATTGGACTTCATCAAATTTTAAAATTTTCACTCTGCTGAAAACACTGTTAAGAGAATCAAATGACAAGCAACAGACTGGGAGGAAATATTTATAAACTAGATATCCAACAAAGGGCTTGTGTCTAGAGTACACAAAGGACTCTCAAACATTCAACCCTTACTCCAATGAAGATGTTAAAAAAATTAAAAAATAATTTTTTAATTAAAAAAAACCATTCAACCGAATTTAAAAAATTGAATGCAATAAAAAGTTGTCAAAAGATTTGACACTTCACCCAAGATGCTATATGAATAGCAAATGAGCACATGAAAAGACACCAACCATTGGGGAAATGCCAGTTTAAACCATAATTAGATACCACTCTATACCTATTTAAATGGCTAAAATAAAAAATACCGACAGCATCAAGTACTAACAAAGATGCAGAACAGTTGGAACTCATATATTTCTGGTGGGAATGCAAAAATGATACAGTCTCTCTGGAAAAGTTTGGCAGTTTAAAAGTTACACTTACATTGTTAACACTTACCATGTAACCCAGCTAGCCCATTACTGAATATTTATTTACTCTAGAGAAATGAGAACATGTTCACACGAAACGTTTTTTTTTATTGGAGTATAATTGCTTTACAATGTTGTGTTAATTTCTGCTGCATAGCGAAGTGAATCAGCCATACGCATACACACATCCCCTCCCTCTTGGACCTCCCTCCCCCCAGCCCAACATCCCACCCAGCTAGGCCATCACATAGCACTGAGCTGAGCTCCCTGTGCTATACAGCAGGTTCCTACTACCTGTCTATTTTGCACATGGTAGTGTATTTATGTCAAACCTAATCTCAACACAAAAGACCCCGAATAGCCGAAGCAATCTTGAGAAAGAAAAACGGAGCTGGAAGAATCAGGCTCTCCGACTTCAGACTATACTACAAAGCTACAGTAATCAATACAGTATGGTGCTGGCACAAAAACAGAAATATAGATCAATGGAACAGGATAGAGAGCCCAGAGATAAACCCACACATCTGTGGTCACCTAATCTATGACAAAAGAGGCAAGAATATACAATGGAGAAAAGACAGCCTCTTCAGTAAATGGTGCTGGGAAAACTGGACAGCTACATGTAAAAGAGTGAAATTAGAACACTCCCTAACACCATACACAAAAATAAACTCAAAATGGATTAAAGACCTAAATGTAAGACCAGACACTATAAAATTAGAGGAAAACATAGGAAAAACACTCTTTGACATGAATCACAGCAAGATATTTTTTGACCCACCTCCTAGAGTAATGAAAATAAAAGCACACAAAAATTTGTATGAATATTTATAGCAACCCTATTCATAATGGCCAAAAAAACTGGAAAGAACAGGTGAATGAAGAAACAAACTAATATATCAGAATGGAGTACTATTCAGCAATAAAAAATAACAAACTTCTGATACCACAACTTAAAGGAATCTCAGAGATATTGTCCTGGGTGAAAGAAAGATTATACACCTCATTCATGACATTTGTGGAAAGACAAAACTATAGTAATGGAGAACAGATGTTGGTTGCTGGGGATGTTAGGTGTAGGGGGAGGGTGTGAGTATAAAAGGATAACACAAAGGAGTTCTTTGGGGAGATGGAACTGTTTTGTTTTCTGTTTTTGGTGAATAGTTTTATGAATCTATACATATGCTAAAACTCATAGAACTTTTCACCACCACCCCAAAAAAAGGTCATTAAAAAAATGACACAATACCAAGTGTTGGTGAGTATGTGGAACAACTCGAACTCTAACAGACTGATGGTGAGAGTGAAAATTATTACACCCTCTTTGGAAGCCTGTTTCACAGTATTTACTAAAGCTGAGCTTATATATCCTTTATTACCCAACAATACAGAAATGTATACATGTAGTCACCAAAAGACATACACATGAATATTATCACAGCACTATTCATTATAGCCCAGACTAGAAAGTACTCTAATGTTCATCAATGGTGAATGGAAAAATAAGTTATGATTATGTTATGATTATGTATTCATATAATGGAATACTGTACGGCAGTATAAATAAACTATGGCATACAACAACATGGACGATACATAACCACACTGTTGAATGAAAGAATTCAGACATAAAAGGATGCTCAGTATCGATAGCTCCCAAAGTGTAGTCCTGAGACTTCTGGGGTCCTTGAAGTCCTTTCAAGAAGTCTGCAAGGTCAAAACAGTTTTCATAATATTACTAAGGTATTATTTGCCCTTTCTGCTCTTAATCAACTAGTGTGCAGTGGAGTTTGAGAGGCTGTGTGGATCAGGGTCCAGGTGGGACTCAGAAATCACACAATAATTTGAACAGAGAGAGTTTAATATAAATAATTACTAACTATAATGGAATTAACTATAAGGGAGTAAAGATAGTAGTAAAGGAAGGAAAATTATCAAGGAAGGAAAACCTTTGGAAGGGAGACCCCTCCATAAGGCTGGGATTCAGACCTCATTGGAGAAGTTTCAGTAGATGGTAGAGAACTTTGCTAGTTAGCCCTGGCCAGACCCGGTGCACAGTACCCTCCAGAGTGGGGACTGGTAAAGCAGGGTAACAAGCATAAAATACACTTCGGAGCTCATTTGGGCAGGAAATCAGAGCCAGAACTGCCAAACAGCAGCCACCCCTCCTGGCTTTAGGCAGCCAACTCTGGGAAGCCAACTGCTGGGGTACCTGGGAGACTTACTGAGAGGCTGCCTGTGGGTGCTACTGAAACTCATGCGTTTGGGTGTCTTCCACACACTCCAGTAGCAGCCACCCTATAGGAAGGAGAAGAAAACAAATGGAGGCATGCTAGAACCAGGAAGGGAGGTTTCTTCCTCCGGCAGTGTCCCTCCAGCACCCTCAACTGTCAAAGCGTATGTATGCATCTTGCCAACTGCAAAGGAGAAATGCTTATAGGAACCAGTTACACTATCACAGAGCAGGCAGTGAAGGATATATTTGGAGATAAGAGGCAATAAATTCTTAGTGGGTTACTATATGAAAGTGATAAATCATCTCTCTGATAGCTAACGTAATATGTGTTTGTGGATTCTTTATTTTAAAATTTTGTTTTAATTTATAATGTAAATATTAATAGCTATAACCCATAGACAGAAGAACTTAGGGATCCTCAATTTTTAAATGTATAAAGGGGTTTTGAGTCAAAAAGTTTGATAACCACTGCTCTGTATTATTCCTTTTAAATAAGCATTTAAAAAAAGAGGTAAAATTCATCTGTAGTGCTAGAGGTCCAGAGGAGTGGTTACCTTGGGAAGGGGCAGAAAGGAAACCTCTGGGGTGTTGGTAATGGTCTGTTTCTTTATCTGGGTGCTGACTCCTTGATGCAGTCACTTTGTGGAAACTCATTCACCTGTATACTTATGGTTGTCAACTTGTTTGAATGTATATTATATTTCAGTAAAAAGTTAAGACTCTTCTTTTCCATCTCTTCCTAGCCCACACCCTGTTGTTAAATCTGTGTGTGGTGTTTTTGCTTTGGTTTTTTTTGTTTGTTTTTTTAAATTTTTATTTATTTATTTATTTTTGGGTGTGTTGGGTCTTCGTTACTGTGCGAGGGCTTTCTCTAGTTGCGGCGAGCGGGGGCCACTCTTCATCGCGGTGCGCGGGCCTCTCACTGTCACGGCCTCTCTTGTTGCGTAGCACGGGCTCCAGACGCACAGGCTCAGTAGTTGTGGCTCACGGGCCTAGTTGCTCTGCGGCATGTGGGATCTTCCCAGACCGGGGCTCGAACCCACATCCCCTGCATTGGCAGGCAGATTCTCAACCACTGCGCCACCAGGGAAGCCCCGTTTTGTTTGTTTTTTGAAGTAGCACAACCTTACACTGGCTAATTTTCATCCCTGAGGATGAAAGACTCAGTTGGGACAGGGTGGAAGAAAACTGCTTCATAACACTGCCTGTGCTTATCCTCAGCTCCCTACCCCCAAAGGGATCCCTCACCTCCAGCCCCACAAGGACAGGTGGTCCCTCCATGGGAGAAGCTTAGCTAGAATGCTGAAAGCATCTCTGGTCTTCTCAAGTGCTTTATGGCTTTCTCAGGTAGAGGGGAGTATGTGTGTGTTCACCTGTTTGAGATCAGTTACGAAGATTTTCCCATATTTTCTCTATATTTTCTGTTTTGCATTGAGAGAATATTTATGAATTTATATGTTCTCTGAATGATTAAATTCAGTTGTTTGATTTAGGAAATTGTTTTCCTTTTTGTCATCTGTTCTTCTGGGTCCCAATAATTTGCTTTGCTTTCTCATTCTTCCATCCTGCTGTGAATGATTTCCATTTTAGTCTTCTTTATTTCCAGTGTTCCTATAGCCTTGCTTCCTTTCCATACAACTTCAGAATTTAATTCTTTAATGTGTCATCCTAGTAATAAGTCTGGCTTATCACTCCTCTTCTGCAGACCCTGCCATCTCAAGAGTTTTCCGTCGTCTTCCTCTCTGCTTCCTAGCCATGCACATGGCTAGCAGTACTGTTGGTACATGGCGAATTTGCCTAATCATCTTCTGTGTCTCACTTGATTTTGTTCTTTTTGTTGTTTCAGTAAGCTAGCAGCTTTACAGTCACCATGACTGTTTTCTGTTTCCCAATTCTCCTATAATAATAAGTAGGATTAATTTGTGAAAAAGGATTACATATGACTTAATATGATTCAGTTAAATAATATTAGAAAGTCTTTTTCTGAACACCCCTTCCCCATACACAAGCTATTCCTGACTTCACAGTCCTGCTCCAGTAGTCTGCGAGTCAGGTATACAGCATGCACCTTCCCATGAAAACATGGTGTCTTGGCTTGCTCACCTGCAAGGTACCTGAAGCATAGTACTAATGAGATACCTATAATTTGGCCGCCATTTGTAACAGAGTTTTGATAAATACTGTCCAAAAGTAATACTATTTGATATAATGCTATTATATCAATACTATCTGAAAATAATAATAAAAAACAAAATGGTACTATTTTCAGATAATATTATTTGTAATGCCAAGAACCTTCCCATAGTTTTCCTTCCTGTAGCCTAGGCAGCTAGTCTTTTGGACTTCACCTCTAGCCCCGACCTGGAGGGAGGGGATTGTAGAGAGGGTGGCAGGCTGTGTGGCAGCCTTCTAGTGGATCTTGGTGTGAACACAGGGTGAGCGGGGAGTGGACTGTGACGTGGACATGGGGCTGTGGTCTCAGGCGTCGGTGGATAGACAGTGAGGTTGCTGGCGAGAGGAGAGGGAGACCGCGCTGTGAAAGGGAGTCTTGGGAACGGTGAAGAGGTGGGAGGGGCTGAAATGGGATTTAATGAAGAAGGACAATGGAAGCTGTTTGTTTCCCCTTTTCTCCTGGGAGGGAGGAGGGACCAGTGCTGATGGGGCTCCCTAGTGAACTCTCCTTCGTTTCTCCTTATTTCAACCCCTTTATTTTACCTTGCCATCTTTTTCCTCTTATATTTTCCTTTTCTTCCAGCTGCCAATCAGCAGCCCTAGGGTGCCACATTTAGTGAGTAGGGTTATAGTGGCAGCTTCAGAAGAGGGCTTTTGTTGGTATTTTTTCTCAATTCTTCCCCCTTCTCTCCTTTCTCCGCTCCCATTGACAGGTAATAATAGACGAGATTGGAGAGACCACACAAGGTTTGAGGAGTTTACGAGAGCAAGAAAAAAAAGGTGGATATAGAGGCTGGAACAACTCTTAAAATTTGGGGGTCCCTAAGAAAGAGTAACACATGCACTCTTTAGGAGAGCCTTTGTCCTAAACAGCTGCCTTGATGTCTGGTTACTTAGTGCTGTTGTTGCCCTTGGCTAGTCTGTTTCTAGCGGTTTCATCTAGCTAGCAAGATTGAAAGAAGAGACCATGTAGAATTAGTATATTGATTCTGTGTGCAGATATTTTGGGTGTGTTTGGTCTTTCTGATGGTTACATTTCTAAAGATAGTCTGTACTAAACAAGATGCATGTGGGAATTTCACCGTGGAGGGGGCAGCATCAGGACTGTGGAGCTCCCAGTCAGGCCCTGCCGCTCCCTCCCTTGGTCCATCCTCTGCTTCTCTCTGTGAAATGTGGCTTCAGATACCTCACAGGACTATTAGAAGGCTTCAGTGACCAGTACATAATAGATACTCAGTAAATATTAGTTTACTTCCTTTGTGGAAGGTAGTCCTTTGCTTAGATTATTAAACTGTTAGACTGTAGTGGTTCTGATTTTTTGTCTAATGGGATTCTTGAGATACGTTCACTTTGGGATTAATATAGCCTTAGTACATTATCCATTAAAACGAATCAACAGAAAACATGTCAGGAAAGAGGTGCCTGATTTTAAGAATATAACTAACATCTTTAAAATAGTTTTAATCTAACCATATAACTCTAAGTAGTTACTATTTTATTAAACATGCAACGTTAACCAAAACTAAAATAAATGAAGTACTGAGAGTTGCACCACTAGAGCCACCTGTCTTATTCTTCTATTACCCCTTCTAGTCTGGGTTACTTGATTATGCTATTTGTAACAGTTTTACAAAGGCATTTGCTTTGTCTCCAGGTGTAAAACAAAGGTGTATCCAGATAATCTTCCTACAACAAGTGTGGTGATTGTTTTCCATAATGAGGCTTGGAGCACACTTCTGCGAACTGTCCATAGTGTCCTTAATCGCTCACCAAGACACATGCTAGAAGAAATTGTTCTAGTAGATGATGCCAGTGAAAGAGGTAAATTTTACATTTTAATGCCAATAATATGCTACACCTTTTGTCATTAATGGTTAAAAAACTAGTTGCTATCATTTTAACCTAATAATTTTATACAAACTTCTAATTTATCCTAAAAGTTATTTATGACGTTTGGACTCATTTCACATACGCAAAAAATTTACACCCTTGTGAAACTTAAAATATTACTTTAATTAGCATTTAGTTTGTGTCACATCTTAATCTTGTTTTAAAAAGAAATCTATAAAAATTTATGCAGAACAGTGAAAAAAAAAACCACGTAATTTTGTCAGGATTTTCTCTGTGGGAAGCTGCAAGCCCTGAGTCAGTGGAGAAAGATTGGCTCCTACTGAGAGCCATGAATAGAGAGATTTAGTTCCCTCTACAGTGGGAAGCATCCCTGACAGCAAAACAGAGCCTGAGCTGGGTGAGCCTTAGTTCTCCAGATTCTTCTTAGGTTTTCCATTTCCTCCATTCCTAAGCTCAGGAATAATCTATAGCTAGGTACATAAAGGGTGACGAAGGAACTTATGAAAAAGTGGTATATAATATGTGTCTGATCTCATGATGAATCTCTACAGTGGCTCTTGCCCAGACGTTCTTCCAAGAATCTCAGAATTTTTCACAGGCTTTTTTTTCACAGCACAGCTGTTCAGGATCATTGGTGTCATGTGTTTCCCCCAATATTCCTGTACTCACATGAGAAAAATTTGGAGGGAACTACGGAAAACGGCTCTTCCTTCCTTCCTTAAGCAGCCTTAAACTTCATGACCCATCTTTTCAACCTTTTTTGTTATTATCTTCAACTTTCTCGCCTATCTCTCATTGCATCTGCTAAAATAGTTTAGTCAAGTATTATACCTTCTCCTCCCTGTGCCCACACTAAATATATACATTTAACCATGATGAATTTAATCACTTCCTGTCTTAATTATTGGGAGTAATTTACTCATTGATAACAATTTAAATCTTCTTACTTTGCCAGGTTGTAGAGGTACAAATGAAGAATTAGTTATGGCCCTGCTGTTTCAAGGGCCTTGTAGCTCACTTCCTTAATCTAATCAAGGAGATAGTTTATAATTACATAAAACATTTAATAATAATATATAATGTAATTAATGTCAAAATGAATGAGAACTGTTATAAATTAAGAATACCACACTTAAATAATTACTGTTGACAGTAGAAGTATAAACCCCACGTGGATAATTGTTAGCTAGGAGTTAATTAATCCCTGTTTAAGAAAATTAACTGAAGTTAATTTTAGCAGTGATTCATACAAACATCTATCCTGCAAGTGACTTTTACTTATATGTTGATATTTGTTAAATGTTCCTCAAGAAGAGATATTTTTCCTCAGATGAAATGATTTATTTTTCCAGTCCCCCCTTTGTTTTCTCCATTATTTTGTTGAGTGCCTGAGAAGGCTGTGAAATAGTAAGTTTTTGTAGGATGTGGCCTAACCAGCAAGACTTACATGTCCGCAACCTGAAGTGACAAAGATAGTCACGTATCCCGGTTATCTTTTACCTCCCTCGTGTAGGCCCTTCTGAATCACCCCAGCCTTTGTAAACCTGTAATTGGAAACGTGTGGGCAGGTGTCTGCCTCCCTGCCCCATCGGGCTTAGTCACTAAGCAGGACCCTGAGCGTCTCCCCACAGCCCTGATCAGGGACCTGGCTCTTCTATATCTTCCTGCATGGAAAGCCTCAGGCACCTGGGTCACTACTTCTGATATTTGGGAACCCCTGGGCATTGTGTTTTTGTGGTTATAACTGCAGTCTTGCTATCCAGATTGAGAATTATCTAATCTAACTTTCTTGTTTAGGTGGTAACTTTGGGCCCAGGAACCAGAGCCAGCTCTCTAAGTCCGCTCTTTCCTATTCATGAGGCACAGCCATGGCACCCTCATTTTTCACCTGGCCGATGAAACAGACTAATTAGTCTCCCCACAAACATCCTCACCCCATCCTGTCTGTCCATGCTGCGTGCAGAGGGAGCTTTTAAACGTGCAGACCTGACCGTGTCACTTCTCTGATTAAAACCTTTCCTCTAAACAAGGACCTACTGTGTAGCACAGGGAACTATAGTCAGTATCCTGTAATAACCTATAATGGAAAAGAATCTGAAAAAAATATATATGTATATATAACTGAATCACGTTGCTGTACACCTGAAACATTGTAAATCAACTATACTTCAATTAAAAGAAAAAGAAGCCTTCCCTCTAAGGCCTGCAGGACCTGGCCTCTGCCTGCATCTCCAGTCATATCTCAGATCATTCCCTGCCCACCCCAGCCCCTAGTTCCGCTCGCATGTTTCCTCAGAATCAAGTTGCACTTAGAGAGGCTTTCCTGACCTCCTGCGACCGGGTCATGTCCCTCTGAGCACCTCTCAGAACACTCTATACTCCCACAGCTCTCCCCAGAGACTTACCTGTTTACTTGTCTATTTAATGACTGTCTCCCCCCACCCTGCCCCCCAGACAGGCACCATGACTCCATCAGGACTGTTTGCTCACCATCATCTCCTTGGTGTCCCCAGTGCCTACCACACAGTAGACAGTCCAGACAGTGAAGGAAGGAAAGAATAATCTACCAGTCAGCTGATCCTTATTTCTACTCCTTGTCTGCACAGACTTCCTAACTAGGTTGTGTAGTGTGCATAGTCAGCTCATGGCCTCAGGTATTGGATTTCACGGTGAACCTGCTGAGTCGTCAGTAGCTCCATTTATTAAGTATGGAGTAGGTGCTATAATTATCCCTATTTTATTGATTGAGCAAAATGAGACTTCGCATAAACCTAGGGCTTAACCTCTTAACTGCTATGTAGCTCATGTCTGTCATAACTTTACCGTTAAGGGGTCTGTAATGAAGACGGAGTCTGGATGAATCCCTAGTTCATGTTCGAAGTTATGCAGTTGTCATCTCAGAAGGTTATGTTAAGATTTAGAATTGATACAATGTTCTTAATCTGAGATAACTATTGTTTTTCTCATTTTACACAGAAGGAAACAGAGGTTCTTATTTAAGTAGGGATTAGGCGTCAGATTTATTACACTCTAAATTCTTTGCTCTTTCTGCTGCTCTTTAGAGTTCTGGCTAAGATTTCTCAGATGTTGCTGGGAGCAGTGAAATTTTCCCTGACATTCACTCTCTGACAGCCTCACAACTCCCTTATGCAGAGATGCCTAGGGATCCATTTATAGACTAATAGCTGTAAAGATACTCTAATAAAATAAGATTCTCTCTTATTTTTAGATGACATCGTACCTTCTAATCATAATCACTTAACACCCCCCAATGGCTTCATTTTTATAAAATGAGGTTTGAATAAATAGTTCCTAATCCCCCACCTAGCCCTGAGTCCATAATTCTATATCAGGTGTTAGGAAGATACCTATTTCTTAGCCATATTGCATGAAAGCCACAAAGACATCAAACAAAGATACCAAGAAAATTTGTTGAACAGCAACTCTTTTCAACTACCAGACCAGAGAATCATGCATTTTTCATTTTAGTTATAGACAGGACAGAATATTATAACTTTCAAAGATACGGGATTCAGGGATTAGATTGCTTTGATTCTTAATAAGCACTTTAAACTGTCTAATATTTTGGGGAAGACGTATTGGGAGACACAGTGTTTGTGACACAGCCGTATTTGACTGGTCTAAGGTACTAGAATATATCTCACACCTTAACCACGTGAGATTCTGTCAAACTCTGGACATAAAGCAATTTAAATTTGGATCAGGTTGGGTGAATCCACAGTCCTGAATTGTTCTCTCAGTAGTTCCCTTCTAGGATTTCTTGCTGTGGGTGAAAAGAGGGGCTTTGAAGTCAGGCAGACCTGGCTTGAATCTTGGATCTACCTCTTAATAAACTGTGTCATCTTGATCAGTTCATTTAATATTCTGAGCCTTAGAGTTTCATGTCTAAAATATGCTTAATGACATCTCATAGGGTTGTTATGAGGATTAAATGAAATAAAATATGTAAAGAACCTGGCATTGTATTAAATAGACATAAAATGGTAAAATGTTGTTTTTCATTGGGGTTGGCACTACCCTCACCTTTTTTTACTCAGAATCAAGTTATATATGTTTCTGACTCTAAGATTTGGTTCATAAAATCATGGTGATCAGATAGGAGTTCTCCACATATTTTTCAGATTCTCTTTTTAGCCCAGATATTTTAGGAAGTGTATTAGCAGACATGGAAATGATTGGTGTTCTGGTGTAGTGGGACACAGAGGCCTTTTTTTCTTTCACAGTTTTCATAGTCCTGATTATGCCATTATTGAATCAGTCAGGTCTTACCAGTTCCAATGGACAAGAACCATTTCACTACTATTTGTCTTTCCCTCTCCGCTATGTAGGGAGCCCTTTGGATTCCCACGTTTAGTATTTA
The DNA here is from genome assembly GCF_965194825.1 of Balaenoptera physalus. Lineage (NCBI taxonomy): Eukaryota > Metazoa > Chordata > Mammalia > Artiodactyla > Balaenopteridae > Balaenoptera > Balaenoptera physalus. The sequence goes on along the minus strand of NC_138897.1, from coordinate 46,273,379 downwards.
AAGAGCCCCTTAATACTTACACCCTGACCTCCGTTACTGGGGTCCCAGGACAGAGCTAATCATAGGAGTCCTAGTAGCTCCATGTCAAATTTTTCCTTCCCTAGAGAGACTGTCCTTGTACCTGTTGTATGGGGGCAAATTGGAAAGACATTTGATCACCATCCGTCACTTCTCTGGCATAAGCACCATGAACTAACCTGATCTGAAAAGTTTCTTGTCTTTGGTTTGAGAAAGTGGACCCTTTTCTGCTTTTTAAAATCAATTATGTACTTTGGAGGCAGGAAAGCCTTGGCTTAGGAGCATAACCTCTATCTGATCTCTCTAGGATAGCTGCTGATTTCATCACCCATTCACTCTCCCTTTCTCTTTTCCTCTTCAATTGCCCTTCCCTCTGGAAACCTTTTTCACTTAGACCGACCGGTCTGGTAAGGGTTCTGTTTGATCTTGCGGCTCCAGTCCAGCATTCTCATCTAGCTTGACCTCATTTCCCACCTCCTGAAAAAGAACTACATAGAGACTGTGATAATCTATAAGACAATTTGTTTCTGCCTTTGAAGAAACCCCACAATTTTCCGAACCCGAACAGCTATTGCGTATTCTGTTCTTTCTCTCTATTGAGGTCTGGATTTAATTCTCTTGAACTACCTTCTTTCTGTTCCTGATCCTTAAGCATGATTAGAGAAAAGGAGAATTGAGCCTGACGGAGAGCTGCTTAGAGAAGCGTGGTAACGTGCCTTTGACTGAGCCTGAGCCCAGAGGCTCTCCCCTAATTCCTCGTGTAACAAAGGAGAGGCAGTTCTGGTACATTCTCTCAGGAAATAAAAAGGCTTCCTAAGTGAAATGGGTTTGTGAGTCAGGGAGCCTCACTGAAAGTGCTCAGTAGGTATGTGTTGAATGAATATTGCAAACCAAAATTGCCTTCCATCTGGATAATGCCAGCTCGCAGTTTTTTCATGTTATTTTTTTAAATTTGTTTTATTAATTTTCAGACTTTTTGAAAAGACCTCTAGAGAGTTATGTGAAAAAATTAAAAGTACCAGTTCACGTAATTCGAATGGAGCAACGTTCTGGATTGATCAGAGCTAGGTTAAAAGGAGCTGCAGTGTCTAAAGGCCAAGTGATCACCTTTTTAGATGCTCACTGTGAATGTACAGTGGGGTGGCTGGAGCCTCTCTTAGCCAGGATCAAACATGACAGGTAATTTTCTGGAGTCTATAAATTGTTTTCAGTGCGTTTGTCCTAAACTGTGGTAAGTTGCAAAATTCCATGTTTTTAAATAAATGTAAAAATATTTTCCTTTAAAATACCCACGAAGAGTACTCTAAACTAAATATGAATAAGACCACATTCTAAAGTCTGGAAGGAATGTTTGCAGACTGTCTTGTTAATGAGGATGGATTAGGAAACATGTTAGGATGTATACTGTATGCTCTCTTCACTAAACGGGAGCAGAACAGATAGACACAGATCTCAGGGAAGGTAGGATAAAGCCCTTTACTTGTCCCTGCTCTCTAAGGCTGACACTGGGGCGCGAGCAGGTCATCTCCTCTCTGTCTGCATCCTTACTGGGACTGTATCTCTCAGCCAGTAGCACAAAGTAGAAGGGGGTGGGTATCCTGAAATGCTTGATTGTATATGGAAAAGGACTGTAATCTTGGATAATACAGGTAGAACATTGGGAGCAGCGCAAGCTCATGGTTGTAGTCTTTCATGATGCACAATTTTCAAAGAATTACCTACTGCTGGGCTTGGCCTTAGCTCCTAGATATGAGAAGACAACCTAACTTCAGTCTGCAAGACCTATGTTAGTTGAATTTCTGCTTGTCATTGAAGTTTGAACCAGAGGCTGTCTGTGTCATCTTAACGTTAAGGTTTAGATTTCAGCAGGATAAACTTTTACTAGTCAAGGAGAGCATAGTGGGAGCCAAAGTCATTGCATCTATTCTGTTTGTAAGCAAATGCTGGACCTACATCTCTCCCGTCCCACCCCCCCCCCCCCCCCCCGTTTTCCCTGACCCGGGATCGAACCTATGCCCCCTGCATTGGGAGCGTGGAGTCTTAACCACTGGACCACCAGGGGAAGTCCCCATCTCTCCCCTTTCAAAGATGAATTGCCTGGGCAATGGGAAGATACAGTAGCTTTAGGAAAAAGAACACTGCCTGAAGAAGAAATAGGATATTTCTGTAAATTGTTTTCTATATGAAACAGATGACTGATTTAGGAAGTGTTTGCTTGTGTAAAGACAATGTGTAACCTTTATGAAGCAGGAGCCTGGACCCATGGAGAGAAAGCAATGTGAGGTGATGACAGAAATATGAAAGGGAAATTGGCTGAAATAACAACCACAACAACTTCCAGTTGGGCTGTGTGGTAGATTAGGTATCCTGAATAACGTTTCCAACTGAAAAAGCTAAGTGCTGGATAAATACAAAACACATTTTAAAAAAAAGATTTATTTATTATTTATTTATTTCATTTATTTTTGGCTACGTCGGGTCTTAGTTGCAGCACGCAGGATCTTCATTGAGGCATGCAGGATTTTTCATTGCGGTGCATGGGCTTCTCTCTAGTTTGTGACATGTGGGTTTTTCTCTCTGTAGTTGTGGCGCATGGGCTCCAGAGCACGTGTGCTCTGTAGTTTGGGGCACACAGTGTCTCTAGTAGAGGCGCGAGAGCTCAGTATTTGTGGCGTGCGGGCTTAGTTGCCCTGTAGCATGTGGGGTCTTAGTTTCCTGACCAGGGTTCGAACCTGTGTCCCCTGCATTGTAAGGTGGATTCTTTACCACTGGACCACCAGGGAAGTCCCCAAAATACATTTTTAAATGCATCACCAAGTTGGCAGCAAAGTAAGAAATTTTGCAGATCTCAGAACAAAGTGCAAACAAGTAAAGCAGTCTGGGAACTAAAGCCAGCTTTCACTTGTAGGGTTTCTGCTGAACTTAGGTGACACTGAGCTTCTGCCTTGAAAGACAAACAGATGGGAGGATGGGAGCCAATGCCTGGGCCCTGCCTGCAGTGGGAAGACGAATAGCAAACACCTGTATAAAGCTAGGCTCCTGATGTCTGTACTTCTGTGTTAGAATGAGAAATGAATCCCACCACACCAAAGACAACTTGGCTGTTTCAACCTTGGTATGGGGTGGAAGAGGGGATCTCCCCTAAGGGTTTGTAAGCAGAACAAAGAAAAGGGGTACCAATTCAGCTCTTTTTATGAGACTGGTATAACGTTGATATGAAACCAGAACAGATGTGGAAAATTTCTCAAACCCACTCATGAATGCTAATACGAAAATCTCACAGCACTAGCAAACTGAATCCAACTGAGATTTATTAATATCATATCAACATATATATATATTTATATATAAAAGTAAAACATATCATATAACATATCAATATATGTAACATATCATTACTACTTGGTTTAGTGTAATATTACAAAACCAATTCACATAATATACCCTACTAACATATTTCTGAAACTGTGATTAAAACTCTGTCATTAAAACTCTGTAATCACTTTAATAGATACAGAAAAAAGTGTTCATTTATGATTAAAATGAACATTGATTTATGATTAAAAATACTTAGTAAACTATTATAGAATGGAAAGTTACTAATTTAAGAAGCTAAACTAATTTAATTTAGCTACACACACACACACCCTTAACTAGCAAACATCATATCAATAGAGAAATGCAGAAAGTATTTTTTGGAAGATATTGCACAAGATAAGAATGCCCTGAATTATTACTGTTACTCAGTATTATTAGAAGCCTTAGATTTTGCAATAATATAAGAAATAAATAAAGGGTATAAGAATTAGAAAGGAAAAAAACAAGTGCTGTCAATTGCAAATGATGTGTTTTTTACGAAGAAAAGTAAACTATACACAAAGTAGTAGAAATAATAAGAATTTAGCAGTGTAGCCAAACATAAGATCACCATAGAAAAGTCAGTTGCCTTCTCCATACCAGCAGGAAGAGTTAGAAAATATAATGTAAAAAGAAGAAAAGAAATGATATCATTTATAATAGCAATGGAAATCATAGGCTGTAATTAGGAATATGTTTAACAAATGATGCATGAAATAGAAAACTGTTGAAATTCATTGGAAAATAATCTGAGTGGAAAGAAGGATAATGTTCATGGATAGAAAAGTCAATATAAAAATGTCATTTCTCTCCACATTGATCTATATAAATTCAATGTGTTTCTAATTGAAAATCTCAACAGAATTTTCTTGGAGAAACTGGCTGATTCTAACATTTATCTGGAAGTACACATTTTAAAAAATAGCTAAAATACCCCTGAAAAAAGAGGAGTCAAGTACAACTGGGCCTGCCCTACTAGACATCAAGACTTATTTTAAAGCTATTTTAATTGTGGCAGTGACGTATTGATGCAGGAATTCACAAATAGACTAGTGAAACAGAGCCACTCCATGTTTCTATGAAAACTTGATTTATGACAGAGCAGGCACTTAACGATTACAGCAGAAGAAAAAAAAAGACCGTTAGATAAATAGTGCTAGAACAATTGTTCATCCATAAGGAAAATAAACGAAGTTGGATACTTATTGCATGTAATACCCAAAATCAATTTCACAAGGATTAAAGGTAAACATGAAAGGCAAAAATATAATTGTTTTTGAAGAGAATATGGGAGAATATCTTCATGATTTGGGAGTAGGGAAAGATTTCCTCAAATAAGACACCAGTCAGATGGGGAGGATATCACATACTCTAAAATGTGGCTCCCAAGGGCTCTGAGCAGAGGGCACTGTTTCTTAGAAGGGGCTGTGGGCATGTGTGTTTTTTCAAGTTTATAAAAATCACAATACCAAAAGAAAAATATTTCAGAGTGTGTGTTCAATTTGTATGAAGAAATACAAACTGCAGGAAAAATACTCTTCTAATCATTAGAAAAGATAAATTTTTTAAATCCAGAGATACTATGTAACATTATAGTAACAAAATTGCAAGAAAACAGCACCCAAAGTTGATAGTATTATAAGGAATCTGCATATAAATATACATGTGACACTTCTGGAAAGCAGTTACGAGCAGTGCCACAAAAAGTTCTTTCCTTTAATTCGCTAATCTCACTCCTGGAAGTTCACTCTTAAAGCAAAAGTAAAATATTGTATATATGAACATGGTCACTTAGTATCTTAGTAGCAAAAATCTATAAGAAACACAAATGTCCAGAAGTCATTTATTAAGAAAATTGTTAGCTTAAAATTATTAAATATGTAGTCATTAGAATTATTAAATATATAGTCATTAAAAGTTATTTTTGGGGCTTCCCTGGTGGCGCAGTGGTTGAGAGTGCCTGCCAATGCAGGGGACACGGGTTCGGGCCCTGGTCTGGGAGGATCCCACATGCCGCGGAGCAACTGGGCCCGTGAGCCACAACTACTGAGCCTGCGCGTCTGGAGCCTCTGCTCCGCAACAAGAGAGGCCGCGATAGTGAGAGGCCCGCGCACCACGATGAAGAGTGGCCCCCGCTCGCCACAACTAGAGAAAGCCCTCGCACAGAAACGAAGACCCAACACAGCCAAAAATAAATCAATCAATAAATAAAGTGTAAAATTTATTAAAAAAAAAAGTTATTTTTGAATACTGTAGAAATATTTGAAGTACTTTTACGTGTGGCAAATATATAAAAGTATGAATGGAAGAGGGATGGAAGGTTATTTTCAATAAGTTATAAATAAATATAATAAATAATTATGATGCTAGCTTGGTAGGATATAGCAGGGAATTTTTTCACCATTGTCCTTAACATAATAGAATGTATTTTTATTTTAAAAACACTTAGTATACACTTGTTATATAGTTGTTACGATAGCCCTCAAAAAAGAAGGTTTTAAAAGATTTTTAATTTGCTTTTATGATTTTAGGAAGACAGTGGTCTGTCCTATCATTGATGTGATCAGTGATGATACTTTTGAGTACATGGCAGGTTCTGACATGACCTATGGTGGATTCAACTGGAAGCTCAATTTTCGCTGGTATCCTGTTCCCCAAAGAGAAATGGACAGAAGGAAAGGTGATCGAACTCTTCCTGTGAGGTAACTGATTTGTCAAACATTTTCCCTAATGTGTCATTGGCAGGGGATTGTGAAGCTTTGGGGATCATATTAGAAGGATTATACGTGTATTTTGAAAGACACGAAGGATTTGTGCACCATATATGTAGTTAAGAGCCATCTTTCATGTATATCATTATTTCAAAGAGGGACTTTTTTCCTCTGATGAATTAATAAAATTCGAATTTTTCATTTCTATAAATCTAGTGCCTGTGAGAAATGATGGTGACATGCATATGTTCTTTGATTCCTATATGAACAACATTTTGCAGATCTATAATTTATGCTTTAATTCAGTTGTTAGGGATAATAATATTTAACTTAAACCATCCCTTAATTAATTGTAAGTGCCAATATGTGAAAATAATACCTAAAACTGGGTAATAAAATGTAAAATGTAAGATTTTAAATTCAGACATGTACCATCTGATAAGGTTAGAAAAAGCTTGTTTCAAATATAAAAATAACTAGAATTGACAAAAGTATAAAAAAGGATTTCCATTAATGCATTTCTGCTTTTTCTTTTGTTCTATATTTGGTCTTATATAGATTTTTTTTCAGAAAGGGATAAAAACCTTCATTCTATTCAGGACCTTTAGATAGAGACCTTGAGCCTTCTGAGCCATCCTAGGATTCCAGTTGCATCAGCCTGTTGTTTCTGTAGTAATTGAGAGTTCCTGCAGCACCAGACTCCTCTCCTCCAGGAGAGGAGAAGGCTTCCCAGATCTTTCTTCCTTTGAATTAAGTCCAGTTCTGACAAAGTTGAAGAGCAGTTTCACTAATTCTTTGCTCTTTCTCCCTAGCCAACCCAAGTCCTTTCCTAGTAAAGGGACTTTTCCACTCTTTTGGTGACAGTTCAAATCACCATCTAAACCAAGGGTCACTAAACATTTCATACATGATGGACTTCTTTGAAAAACCTGATAAAAGCTTTGAGTCTTCTCTAAAGTGGGACTGGGGGTGGGAGGCAGGGATGCACGTGTGCAAACAGAAGGGTTTACATACAAGTCTAGGAAATTTAGAGAGATCCCCAAACCTAGGTCAAGAAACCCCTGCACTAAATGATAGTGCTGGGTGTCAGCCTGTTTCCTTTGACTCCTAAGATATTAGACTTTCTCATTCTTTTTTCTCTTCTAAAATCAAAGTAAGTCCTAACTTCTTTGTGGAAACAAGTATTTCTACTGGAAAAGCAAATGCTGCCACCCTCACCAGTGCATGGAATGAGTATGTTTAGGGTTACATAGGTAGCCAGTTCATCCTAAAATATGATCTCCATAGTGTCCTCTGTCCCTGGAACTTAATTACGGTCTCCTAGTTGGAACCCAATTTTTCCCCATATTCATTCTTCAAGGAAACCAATATTTGGTATTCATTTATTTAAATCCTCCTTCATTATCATTTCTCTGCTTAATTCTACCTATTCCCACCCTCTCTATATACCTAGGCCATGTTTTGAGGCAGAGAATTTACCATACTTGGTCAGGATGATGATCTCCTTACTTACGAGGAGTATATTGATTTTATTCTGTACTTCATCTCCTTCCTTAAAGGTTGAGGGAAAGGGCTGCATTGCTTTCATCCTGTTTAGTCTTACATCTTTGCAATATTTGCCACCCCTTAGAACCTGGCGTGTTAGAGCTGCTAACATGAGTCTAGTTGGTTAATGTGGACAACTGCATTTATGGTTGCTTGGAACTATGGAGTAGATACACAGTCAGATGGAGAGGATTATGAGAAATAGCTTCAATTTAAGGAGTTTGAGGTAGAAGCTCAGTCAGCACCTGAGGATCAAGAAAGGTACTGAAGACAGTAAGAGCCCTTGGGACTGGGCAGGGAAGGGTGTCCAGGCAGAGAAGGGTGTCCAGGCAGAGAAGGGTGTCCAGGCAGGAGCTGTGACAGCACGAGTGGGGTGCAGGTCCAGCATAAAAACAAAGAAAGCCCTGGGAGCCTGTGAAAGTTTCTGAAGAGTGTGAGAATAAGCATTTATTCTGTAGTTACAAACAGTTATAAAACTACTTTTAAAAACAAAAACTGATAGTAAATTTTAAATTGTTACAATTAACGGCATAGTATTATGATTGAATTTCAGAACACCTACAATGGCAGGAGGCCTTTTTTCAATAGACAGAGATTACTTTCAGGAAATTGGAACATATGATGCTGGAATGGATATTTGGGGAGGAGAAAACCTAGAAATTTCCTTTAGGGTAAGTTCCCTTTGAAAAAAGTAATCTGTATAAACTCAAATATGGATATGCTTTAAATATTTATGTTATCTCTAAATAAAAATTAAAAAGTGAATTTAATATGAGTTTAATCAGACTTCACAGCCTTCAGCCCATAAAAAGTTTGGTGATAACTATTAAAGGTTCATTATAAACTATTTTAAGCAAATAATTCAGTTATATTACTAGTCCACCTTTAAAACTTATACAAGATTCCCCTGTTGTCTTTAATTTGTTACTTTCAAGGAAGTAATTCAAACTCTAAAAATAAACAAAAATAACACATAGTTTGTAGATGCTACTTTGTTACTTAACTGCCAAAAACATAATTTCACTTTCTTTAATATGCTTTGTCCTTCTGGTTTGAAAATTGTTCTCTCTTATTTAAACCTGGTCACTTTACCAGCTTTATATTTTTCCATAAAAAGAAAAAGGCAAAAGAATTCTGAAATTATTCTAAATTAATGTAACCCAGTCAACCTTAAGTCTTATGCATTTCCTGTTCACAAAAATCAACATATTTTTAAAATGACGTAGTGTATTTCTGAAAATAATGAACTTTAGACACGTGGCCTATAGTGGAAATCACACTGAACTGCACTGAAGTCTAACCCAGCTAGCTTGCTGTGTTCCTGGTAGATAGCTTTGCTCTTTATAAAAGGAGAGTTTTGAACTCCAGATCATCTTGGAGATCCTACTTAGCTGTATCACTTTTTGATCCTGTGAAAATGTTAAGGTAGGCACACTGAATATTTAACAAAATCAAAATTTTTCAAAATGTATTTTAATTGAAAATAGTAGATTTTTGACTTACGGAAAAATGTATTTTGAAAGGATAATTTTGTTAAGGATGTGAAACCACAGTTAATGATCTTTCTTTTACCCCTTTTTTGTTTTTATCCTCACAAACACCATAGAGTGTGCTCTCACTGTCCACTGAATAACTCACGAGTAATCAAGTTAAGATTCCTAGGTTCTGTTTAATGTACAGGTTGTGACAGGTATGGAGAAGGAGGAACAGATAGGACTCTGGCTGAATACTGCATGGTCAAAGTTTTTTGACCACGAACCATATTAATAAACATACACACAACCCATAATGTAAACATTTCATGAAACAGTATGTCCTTGCTAGTACTGGTTGCAGTTCATCAAATTTGAATTTTATGACCCTTGTAAGAGTGACGGCCTGCAGTTAGAGAAATACTGCTGTGGACTTCAAGTCTTTTCTGTATTTTGCATTTACCTATCTTTCTGAATTTAACCTTCAGCTTCTGGTTTGATCAGAACCAAAAATTGAGGAAGCACTGGCTTTGGGACCATATAGCAGGAGCTCCACTGTACGCCCTTGAGTCTGTGAAATTCCAGCTATGAAACTCAATAGATGTGAACCGTTTTTTTTTTTTTTATAATTATCAGTGTTTAAAACTGGTCTTCTTTGCTGTTGTTTTCAGATTTGGCAGTGTGGAGGAACTTTGGAGATTGTTACTTGCTCACATGTTGGACATGTGTTTCGGAAAGCTACACCCTACACGTTTCCAGGAGGCACAGGGCAGATTATCAATAAAAATAACAGACGACTTGCAGAAGTGTGGATGGATGAATTCAAGAATTTCTTCTATATAATTTCTCCAGGTTAGCATTATTTTGCATTAGAAATACAAAACTAACTTTCTTGGTCTGATCCTAATGCATTCTGAAGAGAGATAAGAAGGAGTGGAAGAGAACCTCTGAGCAGAGGTGAGACACCTACCTCACAGGTTGTTGTAAGGAGTAAAGGAAGTCACATACAGTATAGAAGGTGCTTAGCAGAATGCCGGTATATGTCATTAACAATAACAATACATGATCCAGTCTTGCAGAAGTCACTATTGGTCCAGGTGCTTTCCATGTTCTTTTTTTTTTTAAACCTAACTGCAACAATTAAGTTTATATGAAAGCATCAAGTATTTCAAGGCCAGTGCAGAGCCCTGTAACATGCCTCCAGGGACTTCCCTCCAGGAGCTTTTCTCTGCTCTTCTGAGTTTTGTGGCAACAGCTGTTCCATCAGCTATAAATCTGCCTGACATTGTTACCATTCCATCTTCTTCCAATCACCACAAGACTATGCAGTGGCAGCGCACACAATTCAGTGAGCTGTGCGAGAGAAACATGACCGGAAACAATTGCTCTGTTTAACCTCTGTTTCATATATTGGGCAATATTGGTCTTTATTTTTGTTTTTGCCTTAACAAATATTAAACTTTTCTGACCCCATATAACTTACATTTGTGTGTAATATTATTAGCATGTATATCGTTCTCAGATAAATTTAATTTTTCTTTGAAAAACACATTTATATATTTCCTTGTTTTATATTTTGGGAGGTGGATTTATGGTATGTCACTTGTGTAGTCACACATCACCAAAATGATACTACTTTTCTCATTTGACTGGCTTTTTAGATGCAATATATAAATAGAAATGTGTTACCTAACAGAACATTAATAATTCAGTCACTTATTTCTTTTAACAGGTGTTACAAAGGTAGATTATGGAGATATATCATCAAGACTTGGTCTAAGACACAAACTCCAATGCAGACCTTTCTCTTGGTACCTAGAGAATATTTATCCCGATTCTCAGATTCCACGTCACTATTTCTCTTTGGGAGAGGTAAAAAAATATATATATGTATATATATATATTCTGTGTGGTTATTATGTTCTCACTGATTTATAAAAAATAATAGAGGTTAAACTTCTAACAAGGGAGTACCTTCATATTAAAGTTACCTCAAATGTGAGAAAGTTCTTCTTAGTTGACACAGTCTACCTTATTAATTTTTTATCATGTTATATTTTATTAAAATAAGAATGCTCTACCTCTCACCTTTCAGAGTTGGACTTTTGTTACAGTATATTAGTGTCTTCGATAGACTTCTTATTTTAACAAACTGGCCCATTTAGTTGAAACCATATATTCCTAAAGCTAATGTCCTAGCATTAATTAGCCCAAATCAAAGTGTGAGGAACTTCAAAGTAAAGATAAATTATAAAGAACTGACAAGGAAACTTGAAAGACCATTTATAATAAGTTGTATTTTTAACACCCATTTATTTTCCCTTGGGAGTCCAAAATCTCAGTGTGGGCATGGAGGTTGGAAAGACTGTTGGTTAGCATGCTTATCTCTGATGATGCCTTTAGTCATTGCTCTTAGAATTCAGCAGCAGATCTTCTTGAAACTGAAATAATTTACTTATTAGTGCTTATAATTAGACAAGACAATTAGTTGTGCTTTGGAGTTTGGCCTTTTTAATCTTTGTGGGTGCCCATAGTATAGGGTCTGATGTGAGAGAGTCTTGCCTTCTTACCTTCTGGTATAACTACCAGGATGGTCACAAGGAAGTACTTCTTGTGCCCTGTCCCACTGTTTTCCTAGAATGTCGATAGCCATTCTTTCTGGTTCCCAGCCAAAGCTGTGCTCTGTGTGTAGGAAATCTAAATGGGTCCTTCTCTTTAGTCCAGGGGTCTGATCAAGTCAGGGGTTTTAGTAGTTTCATAGGGCTGCCATAATAAAATACCATTTCTGGCTTAAACACAGAAATGTATTGTCTCACAGTTCTAAAGACTAGAAATCCAAGATCAAAGCGTGGGCAGGTTTGGTTCCTTCTGAGGTCTGTGAGGAAGAATCTGTTCTCTGCCTCTTTCTAGCTTCTAGTGGTTTGCCGACAATCTTTGGTGTTCCTTGGCATGTAAAGCGTCACCCTGATCTCTGCCTTCATCTTCACATGGCATTCTCCTGTGTACGTGTCTGTCTCCAAATTTGCCCTCTTTATAAGGACACCAGTCATATTGGATTAAGGCCTACCCTAATGACCTCATTTTAACTTGATTACCTCTGTAAAGAACCTATCTCCAAATAATGTCACATTCTGAGGTACGGGGGGTTAGGACTCCAACATGTGAATTTGGAGGGGGGACACAATTCAATCCATAACAAAGATTGAGCTAGGTGGGGCTGGGTTGCAGTTTTAGGAAGACTTAGTTCACTTCTGGCTCATGTATGCTTCTTGGAGGGGTCTCTGTCTCTTCAACCCTGAAAGTTTTGCCTTTCTGAGGTTTTGAGATTAGTATACTTTAGCCTCCCACCTTGTTCAGTGGAGGGGGGACCAGTTGTTATTTTTTCAGGTCTTCTGTCTAGCAGGAATTTGTCTCCTAAGCACCAGGAGATGTGGAAGATGTTTTTTTAAATTTTATTGAAGTATAGTTGATGTACAATGTTGTGTTAATTTCTACTATACAGCAAAGTGATTCAGTTATATATATATATTCCGTTATATATATATATACACACACACACACATTCTTTTTCATATCCTTTTCCATTATGGTTTATCACAGGATATTGAGTAGAGTTCCCTGTGCTATACAGTAGGACCTTGTTGTTTATCCATCCTATATATAATAGTTTACATCTACTAATCCCATACTCCCTATCCATCCCTCCTCCACACCCCCCCATTGGCAACCACAAGTCTGTTCTCTATATCTGCGAGATTGTTTCTGTTCTGTAGATAAGTTCATTTGTGTCATAATTTGGATTCCACATATAAGTGATATCATATGGTATCTGTCTTTCTCTTTCTGACTTACCCTGCTTAGTATGATAATCTCTAGGTCCATCCATGTTGCTGCAAATGGCATTATTTCATTCTTTTTCATGGCTGAGTAGTATTCCATTGTATATATGTACCATATCTTCTTTATCCATTCATCTGTCGATGGACATTCAGGTTGCTTCCATGTCTTGGCTGTTGTAAGTAGTGCTGCAGTGAACACTGGGGTGCATGTATCTTTTCAAATTACAGTTTTCTCCAGATATATGACCAGTTGTGGGATTGCAGGATCATATGGCAACTCTGTTTTTAGTTTTTTGAGGAACCTCATTACTGTTTTCCATAGTGGCTGCACCAATTTACATTCCCACCAACAGTGTAGGAGGGTTCCCTTTTCTCCATACCCTCTCCAGCATTTGTTATTTGTAGACTTTTTAATGATGGCCATTCTGACCAGTGTTAGGTGATACCTCATTGTAGTTTTGATTTGCATTTCTCTAATAATTAGCTATGTTGATCATCTTTTCATGTGCCTCTTGGCCATCTGTATGTATTATTTGGAGAAATATTTATTTAGGTCTTCTGCTCATTTTTTTTTTAATTTATTTATTTATTTTTCGCTGTGTTGGGTCTTCGTTTCTGTGCGAGGGCTTTCTCTAGTTGCAGCAAGCGGGGGCCACTCTTCATCGCGGTGCGCGGGCCTCTCACTGTCGCGGCCTCTCTTGTTGTGGAGCACATGCTCCAGACACGCAGGCTCAGTAGTTGTGGCTCACGGGCCTAGTTGCTCCGCGGCATGTGGGATCTTCCCAGACCAGGGCTCGAACCCGTGTCCCCTGCATTAGCAGGCAGATTCTCAACCACTGTGCCACCAGGGAAGCCCTGCTCATTTTTTGATTGGGTTTTTTTGCTGCTGTTGTTGTTGTTATTGAGTTGTATGAGCTGTTTGTACAGTTTGGAAGTCCTTGTCAGTCACATCATTTGCAAATATTTTCTCCCAGTCCATAGATTGTCTTTTCGTTTTGTTTAGGTTTCCTTTGCTGTGCAAAAGCTTATAGGTTTGATTAGGTCCCGTTTGTTTATTTTTGTTTATATTTCTATTGCCTTGAGTGACTGACTTAAAACACTGGTATGATTTATGTCAGAGAATGTTTTGCCTATATTCTCTTCTAAGAGTTTTATGGTGTCATGTCTTATATTTAAGTCTTTAAGCCATTTTGAGTTTATTTTTGTGTATGGTATGAGGGTGTGTTCTAATTTCATTGATTTACATGCAGCTGTCTGTCCAACTTTCCCAGTACCACTTGCTGAAGAGACTTTCTCTTCTCCATTGTGTATTGTAGGCTCCTTTGTCAAAGATTAATTGACCATAGGTGTGTAGGTTTATTTCTGGGCTCACTGTTTCATTCCATTGATCCATATGTCTGTTTTTGTGCCAATACCACACTGTTTTGATTACTGTAGCTTTGTAGAATTGTCTGAAGTCTGGGAGAGTTATGCCTCCTGCTGTGTTCTTTTTCCTCAGGATTGCGTTGGCAATTCTGGGTCTTTTATGGTTCCATATAAATTTTAGGATTATTTGTTCTCGTTCTGTGAAAAATGTCATGGGTAATTTGATAGGAATTGCATAAATCTATAGATTGCTTTGGTAGTTGGCCACTTTAACAATATTAATTCTTTCAATCCAAGAGCATATAAAATATCTTTCCATTTCTTTGAATCATCTTCAGTTTCCTGTATTAATGTTTTATAGTTCTCAGCATATAAGTCTTTCACCGCATTGGTCAGGTTTATTCCTAGGTGTTTTTTTTAATGCAGTTTTGAAAGGGATTGTTTTTTTTTCCCTTTCTGATATTTCATTGTTAGTGTAAAGAAATGCACCCGATTTCTGTTATGCTAATCTTGTATCCTGCTACCTTGCTGAATTCGTTCATCAGTTCTAGTAGTTTTTGTGTGGAGTCTTTAGGGTTTTCTATATATATAGTATCATGGCATCTGCATATCATGACAGTTTTCCCTCTTGAGATGTGGAGGATTTCATTCTGCCTTTCTAGCCACAGTTTCCCACCCACTGACAGCACAGCAAATGTCCCATGAGGAGAATGGCCTTGTATTTGGGGCTCCTCTGATTTTTATTTTGTCATGCTAGCCTTCAAATAACCAACATCACTGTGCTCTCTCCTTGAGGAAAAGGCCCATTTGGGCCACACCCTGTCCTCAGCCTGCACCATCAGCAAATGTCCTTACAGAGGAAGACATCTGGTGATTGTCAGCTCACCCAGGGAGGGCTCTTCCCTTTCTGGGATTACAGTTCACCTCACCCTACTTGCTTCCATTGCTCTCTAATAGACTCAAAAATAGGATTTCTGCAATTTAGCTGTTTTTCCCTCTACTTGTTGGAGCAGAAGTGTTGGGCTACTATGTGTTACTACTGAGGAAGTGTTTTTCCTCTTCTTTACTACAGTGCAATACCCCAAGCCAGGGGGCCATAAAGATTCTGGTTCTCCTTTCTTAATAATCTTCTAATTCCCCAAAGTCCCTCTTTTTATTAGGTCAAGGCAGTGATTTTCAATTTTCTGAGTACAACCCAGAAGTGGTTTATAAATCAATTTAGCTACTTATGGCCAACATTTTTTAATAGCTTAGGAAATACTGTATGAAAGTGCATTGCTTATAGTAAAGAAATTTTGTTTTTACTGGGTCTGTCTGCAGTTCATTGCAAATCTTTATAAACCTTTAAATTATAATATTGACTTTTTGAAAGCATGTGAATCCAAATAGAAGAAAAGAAAAACCCAACACTTCTGTGACAGGAATTGATAGCAGGGCAAAATTTTCTTTGTAAGTCACAGCAGGGAATGATGATTTGTGTGGACAGGGCCACATCCAGGTCCCATCCCAGGACTGAATCTTCCTGACACTCAGGAAAAGTCGACCCCCCCCCCCACCCCTGATCTGCAGGAGGTTGTCACTTCTTCCTTCCTTTCATTCATTCAACAAATATTTGCATACCTACTATTTGATAGATACTATTTTAAGTACTGGGAATACAGTGAATAAAATAAAGTCTCTGCTCTTGTGGATCTTGCAGTCTCTGGAGGAAGACAGATTTTTTTTTTTTTTTTAATATTCACGGTGTCAGGTGGTGGTAAGGACAAAGGGGATAGAATGACTTGTGGGTGGGAGTGGTGGTGCTCTTTTATGTGGAGTAGTTGAAAAAGTCCTCTCTTATAATGTGATTTTTGAGCAGAGATCTGAAGGAAGTGAAGGAGCAAGTCAGATGAATTTCTGGGGAAAGAGTGTTCCAGGCACAAGGAAAACAAGTGCCAAGGCCCTAAGACAGGAATGTACTTTGGCACATTCCAGAAGCAGCAGAGAGGCCAGTTGTCTGGGTATAGTGGACATGGGGAGAGCAGAAGAAGATAAGGTCAAGACGTAGTGAGGGCCAAATCACATAGAGCTCGTAGGCCATAGTAAGGACTTTGGGTTTTGTTCTGAGGTGGGAAGTTGCAGGGAGAGATGAGCAGACTTTCACTAAAAGGATCAGATTGTCTGCTATGTCAGAAAGAACTCTGTGGGAACAAGCGTAGAACTGGTGTATTGGTGAAAGGAAGAGAATAGCCAAGGATTATATTAAGATTTTGAGCGAGACCCTGGGGCAGTGAAGTTGGCCTTCCTGAGATGGGAAGGCCTGTAGAGCAGGTGCAGAAGGCGCTCAGCAGTGCAGCCTGGGACGTGTTACATTTGATCCGGGTAAAGACAGTGGATAGATATTTGCATTAAAAAACCTGCAGCTTGGACACAAGTTTGGGATGGAGATCTACAGTTAGGGGTTGGCAGTATATAGGTGGTTTTTAAAACCACAAAACTTCATGAGAGCACCTTGGCGGGAGTGACTGTATTGTAGATGGACAAGAGGACTGAGGACAAGCCATAAAAGACTCCACAATTTAGAAGTTGTGAAGGTGAGAAGGCATCAGCCAAAAAGACTGAGAAGGAGAGAGCATTGAAGTAGGAAGAGAGGGAATTCCCTGGCAGTCCAGTGGTCAGGACTCTGCGCGTCCACTGCAGGGGGCACGGGTTCCATCCCTGGTCGGGGAACTAAGGTCCCACAAACCACGTGGCATGGCCAAAAAAAAAAAAAAGTTACTATTTCTGAAATAGGAAGAGAACTAAGAGAGTGATGCCCCAGTAAGTGAAGGACTTGCTTCAAGAAAGAGGGAAGTGACCCATCATGTGGAACACTGCAGAGAAAGGAGGGGGACAAGTCCTGAGAACTGGCCGTTGGATTGGTGAGGGAGACATTGTCAGGAGGCTCCATCTCACTGTGTCAAGTGGGTTCCGGTGGAGACTGGTAGGGACAGAATCTCTGATGGCTTCATAGGAGATCAGGAGAAGAGGAAGTGGAGATCATGAGTGTGGATAAGAAATTTTGCTGTAAAGCTGAACAGAGAAGTGAGTGGTAGCTGGAGGGGTAAATGGGGTTAAAGAAGGGTTTTTCTGTGTATTTTTGCTAAGATGAAACTGTGCTGATGCCAAGGACACAAAAGAGAAAATGTGAAGATAGAAAAGAGCCACTGCTGGCAGGAGCCCAGGAGCCACGTTTAGTAGGTGGGGGGGATGGGCTGTGGTGCACAGTGGAGGTAGAGGCTGGAGAGGGGGCAGTTCATCCACGCAGCTGGAAGGAAGCGGGGCCAGGCCAAGTCAGGCGAATTGTGGGTTGAGGGCTGGAGGCTGGTAGTTTGAGGTGGGAGCGTGAGGGACTTCTCTGGTGAGCTTTGTTTCTTCAGCTGAACACAAGATCGTTGGCTGAGAGTGAAGAGGGGGTGTTGGTGATGGGGGAAAGAGGAGGAGATGTAACGTGGAAAAGTAGGATGCGGTAGAGCAGCTAGATCACAGCGGGGAGCTGCGTGGTGGTGAGTGAGAAACCGATCGGCCTGGTTGCAGTGTCTCCAGTGCCAGAGCAAGCACAGACTCCTTGTTTGTCCTTGGTAGTTCCTGAGGCTACTTCACGGTTGACCTGAGCTCCCTGCCTCTGAACTTTGTCGTGGTTTAAGGAAGTCACCTCAAACAAGCGAGGGTATGCGGAGTTCCTTGTCTCATCAGTGAGTATCCATTCCCTTTGCCGGAGCCTCATTCCAGTCAGGAAAGGCCCGGCGTGGGTGATGCCATGGGAAGATTGATAGCAGTTGCTTGCCTTCAGAATAAAGAATGAGGAGTTTTTTTTTTTTTTTTATAACTGACCCAATTTTGGACAACACCTAGGCATTGTTAGCTAGGTCAGAATATAGGCGTATTACAAAGAGCCACTTGTCTAACACACAGTAGATGCTTGCCAAGGCAAGCTTGCCTTTTACCTGCCTCTTGCCAGCTGGCTTTCTATATAAGGAACAGATTTTACCCTCTGTGGCCTGCTTGTTATTACCTTAGTAACTAAGCAGCTGGTCTTAAGCATTTATGTCCTTAATACTAGGCCACACTATCAGGTCGAAGCTCTGATTTGGGGACTGGGGTTGTTCTCGAGCACCAGCCAAAGTGCAGCTAGGGAGCTTGTGCTTGTGATCATAGCTCCATCTCTGTGAGCCTTCCTTTGCTAGGACTGGAATTTAGCCTATCAGGTACCTCTTGTCATATTACAAGGACCCAGGGAAACCTGAAGTCATAGGATTTTAGAGCAGGAAGGGAAATCGGAATGTGTACATTTAGCACGTCTGGCTTCACAAAGTCTGGCTCTCATAGCTCCTGTAGGGACCTGGAACTGAATAAATGTGTTTCATTGTGATATCTAATTGTTGTTAATCCAAGAGGTGAATTGTCTAAACAGCAGACACAGAAAGCAAATAATCCAGACTCGTACAGTTTAGCCAGGCTTATGGACTGATCATTTACTTTTCCACCCTAAAATTTACTGAGCATGAACTTTATGTCAAGCACCAGTCTGAGGCTTTACAAATATTAACTCATTTCCCAGCACTCCGAGATAGGTGCTATTTTCCCCCACTTCACGGGTAAGTAAATTAAGGCACAAATAAATGGTTTAAGCAACATGGCTCAGGTCACAACCACAAAATGGAAGAGACAGGATTTGAGCACAGGCAGTCTGGCTTGAGAGCTTGTGCTAATCTTAACGACTAACACTCACACCCTTTCTCATATCTAACCAGTATTACCCTCATGGCAGAGAGTGAAAAAGTAAATCTAGATTCCGTAATAGTAGATTCCAAGAATCCTTTAACTGCTTATTACATCGTCCACCCTAATGAAGGTGCCAGGATTCTGGAGGAGACTATAGCAGAAACCAAGAAACTTAGGCTCTAATTTCTTGCCTGGTTTCCCAGGAATGAGTGCATTCACAATCATCAACTCAGAAGGTTGAAAATAATATTTTAGTGACAGCTGTATACACCTGAGTTAAGGAGAACCAACAGCTATTGTGGGCCTACTAGGTGTCAGTTTCTGCTGGGCCTCTGTATGTGTTTCCTCACTGAGGGATCTCAGCAAACGTGAGAGAGAGTGTTATCCCTGTTTTACAGATGAGAAAATGAGGTCTGTACAGCAATGTTTCCCACTTACTATGTTCTAAGGAATGCTGATGTCTGGTATCTCTCAAGGTGCCTGTTAGAAAGGCAAGGGGTAGGGGAGGAGGGGTGGACTTTATGGCCAAAAATGTTTGGGAAATGCTGCTTTATAAAAAGCAGCATTATATCCTTCTGTACTATCAGTCCCCACCCCTACCAAGAGTCTTAATTAGTATGTTAAAAGGGTTTGAGAAGTCCTTCAGTAAAGAAAACCTATTCAAATTTGTTAATCTGGTATTTCCCAAACATACTTGATCACAAAATCTTTTTTTCAGTGGCAGATACTGAAAAAAAGTTTATTCAGTTGTTCAAATCATGGTTTTGGGAATCACTGTCTTAGAGTACTGACCTGCCAAGGTCGCATGGCAGGTGGAGCCGGGCGTGAGGCCCAGCTCTGCTCGTCCCCCCACCCTAAGCTCTCATGCCTACCCATCTGCCTCCAGACACCTTGAAAGTGCGGCTATTTTTCCCTGACTGCATCGTTCAGATATTGTTATGACTTTAAGTGTCAGATTTTGAGTAACCAAGTCTGGTACCTATTTCCATTCCAATATGAACATTGAAATAAGTATTATCACCACCATTCCTACCTTCCATAGTTCACTATAAAGCTGGTAATTGGTTACATAGCGTTAAAGCTATATAGAATTACAATTTTGAACATCTGATTCAACTTTTTTTTTTAAATGTTTGTTCCTAATTTTTCCATTCCCCAAAGACTCTTCAAAGTTAACTCCCACCAAACAAACCTATTAAATGATCTACTGCCTACTGACATCATAAAGAACAGAATTGTTCCCAAAACTCACCCCTAGTCATCCTAGTTTTTCATGTCCTTCAGAAATCATCTCACACACTCTGTAGGTGAGGTAGCCCACATGTATTCCTACAAAGGAGGAGGATATTCCCTGAAAACTGTCTTCTCTAGCAATCTAACGTGGAAAAACCAGCCTGGAGAGCAGCTCAAAGATGCCACTTTATGCATTGAGCCAGACAGAATCCTCTCTGCCCAGGCACCAAACATCACAGCTCCCCTTCTGCGGAAGTTCCTTCCTCAGCGAGTGTGCGGGGCTTCTCTCCATCCCTCCCCTGCACTTTGGAGAAGTGTCATCAGGCCCCAGCAGAGGCCCACCCACTCTCTGACCACTCGTCTCAGCTGGGCCACATCTTGCTAATCAAGGTTCATTGTCACCAAAACAGTTGTCGGGAAGCAATGGTTTCCAATCCTTGGAGAACTCTACTTTTAACATCTAGTTGTCAGTAGTATCCTCAAGGGTTGGAGGCTCAGATCTCTTATGTCAGAAAACAATCCAGAATTGTTCATAGGAATGGTGTAAGGGTGGTATAAGCTGTTACAGGTTAAAAACTCATAGAACAATGCCTAGTGCAGAGTAAGTGTAATTTATTTGCCGTAATTTTTAGCAACATCAGTTATGGAAACAGAATAGCCAAAGTTGATTTATTATAAGATAGTTACTGAGTGATAGGAAGTCCAATTACATTTGGGGAGAATTTTATTTTTTAAATTTTTATTATATTGTTTGATAAAAGATAATTATTTAACCAAAAAAAAAACATTCCATGTGAGAGGGAGAAGCTGACAATAATGGTGGTTCTTCCCTAATCATTTCTGTGACATTTATCACCTTTCTTCAGAAACCTCTACATCTGTATTTGAAAGAAAAAAATTGAGGAAAGCAAAGGACTGGGGAGTTTGTGACTTTTTCAAAAGTATAAGGAAATAATTGTTTTATATGAATATATGAGATAAAGACTCACCTTGTCAAAATTCGAACTAAATTTTTTGTCAAGTAAGATAGCCATGATCATCGAGTATTGATTGATTATCCATCGAGGTGCAGAAAGGTGTTTTATGTAAAATTGTATCTAACTATAAAACCTTTTATACAATTTATTTATGAGGTAATAGGTTTCTGCTTTAAAATAATGGATAAAAAGATGATGTGCATTATGTGGTAAAAGAATTCCTGGATACTGATGTGATATGTTACACCCAGGAAAAAAATGATGATGGAGGTTTGTTTTAGATAGCAATCCTCAGGGTCAGGGGTGGAGTGGCAGGGGTATGTTAAGATGTTTGGGTGAAGAAGTATTAGCATTAAGGAGTTGGAAAATCCTGTTTTTGCATGAACTGAGTTTGAGGTTTTGATGGAATAGCCAGATGGAGTTGACTAGTGATAAGGCGGCAGCGCAGATTATTACTATTTCTGAGTCCACTACGTGCTAGACTCCGAAGTAGGTATGTGGATGCACTGTCTTACCCAACCTCAACATAGAGCTGACTAGTCTCTCTTAGGAAATTGTTCTCAGGGGGTTTGGATCATTCGGACTTAAACCCAGGCCTCTCTTTTGCCAAAGCCCCAGTTCTTATTCTGATCCCCTGGGAATAATACAGTTATTCATACTTACGCTATTGTATCTTTATAAGAAAAAAATGCATCTGGACTTGTTAGTGCCTTATTAAAATAGTGGAATAATATGTAGAGTGTACATGTTTATAAAAATAAATGGGCTATTTGTGGTTTTAACTTTCCCCCCAGTTTATCTATCACACACAATTACTCCTTTTCTATCTACATGACATGACAGATATAGTTTGTCCTACTTCTCCCTTCCGGCTTACCTGCTGACAATACCACCCATGAGAACAGATTTAGGACTTTACAAATGTCTATTAATTTGCCATATGCTTTTAAACTGTAGTGGTTCAGAGGGAAAAAATATATCAAAGGACAGTGCTTAAAATATTCTTCCTAATTCTGATGACTGATTCAATTTTTTTATGTAACTGACAAATACCTAATGGAAGAATGGTGTTTACACTACACCATGCTTAGGCTTTCCAGTTAAGCCAAGTTCCAGGTTCTTTGCTTAAAAAATACCCACCTTGAGCCTCCTAAGAAGTCATCAAAGTAGTTATCAATAGTAATGCCCCCTTATCTTGGTGGCAAACAGTGTCCACAGGGAGTTGTTAAGTTGCTTTAAATTATTAGGCAAACTAGAGCTTACTGAGTTAAATACAAATCATAGAAGAACAGTTTGGGATGAAAGAAAGAACTTAAAGGATTTCTCCATGAAACACAAAAATTACTTATATAAATAGTAAGACCTTTCTAGATCACAGAGTCTTAGATAGCCAGACAGTGACTTTTTTCCCCTCCCAACTCATAGCCCTTACCTCAGGAATTAGAGATTTAGTGGGAAGTTTAGATCGATTTTAATGTGTGTGTTAGATCTGTATGTGTCTGTCTAGTTAACCTCTCTAACTCATGATATTTTCATTATTCATTGTCCCCTAGATACGAAATGTGGAAACAAATCAGTGTCTAGATAACATGGCTAGAAAAGAGAATGAAAAAGTTGGAATTTTTAACTGTCACGGTATGGGAGGTAATCAGGTGAGTATTTTAGTAAAGCTTTAAAGGGGTAATTTTTGGATTTGTTTTAATCATCTTCCTTTTTTATTTCATGACATCATTCAGGAAATATTTTCCTACCTTTAAAGAGAAAATAATAAAGACCTTTAGGAGAATAGAGCCTTCAATCTAATGATTATTTTTTTAAATGAAACATTTGTTAAAGTCCCTTTCTGAGAACTGTGTTATATTGTTGTACATGAGATGTATTCTGCCCTTTTTAGTCAAACAGATGACAACCCTTGACCGTACACTCAGTATATACAGAGAACTTAAGATCATTTCTTTTTCTTCTCTGCAAAAATAGCAGTGTCTTTTCTGAGTCATTTATTCTCCATTACACTAATAAAGTTCAAAAAGCATGTATCTTGAAATACTTGTTTTTTTCCCTGCCAGATTCTTGGGCATATAAAACGCTAATTTATTTTGCTGTTAAAGCTTGTATGTGTGCATTTTTGTTTTTCAGGTTTTCTCTTACACTGCCAACAAAGAAATTAGAACGGATGACCTTTGCTTGGATGTCTCCAAACTTAATGGCCCAGTCACAATGCTCAAATGCCACCACCTAAAAGGCAACCAACTTTGGGAGTATGACCCGGTGGTAAGTTATCCAGTTGAATATAGGAATAAAATTGGGTGTCATTGGGTGTATTGTATAAAATGCTTTATATCTAAAAGAATGAATTCTTGTGGAATCTGCATATGGATCAAATTGTTCTTATACTCCAAGAATTGACAGATAGGAAAAGCAATGTAAGTAAAATAAACATGTTTTAATCTCTCCAGTAATTAAATTAGTATTGCCTCCAGTCCCTGGGTCCTTGTTGTTACTATGTAGCCACTCTTCCCTCTGTATGTCCTTAAGCTTTGCCAGCCACTGTGGTAGAAATGGAACAGTAAGTAGGCTTTTAAAATTACTGAATTAAACATTTAGGTAAAAGTTGAGCTTTAATTAATGAAATTCTCTGGCTCGATGATTTTTCAGTGACATATATAATAAAACTATTTGTCTTTGCTTTCCTCTGGAGCCACTCCCTCTCCCCACCTGCTATATGTTGTACTCAAATAGAGGTACTTAAAAGCACCTCCAGTAAACCTCTCTTCCTTTCCTCATACCTGGCTAACCTCCCAACTTATGCTTTTGTGCTCTATGGTTCTGGAACCAGCACCAGCATCTTCAATATATCTTTCTCTGGTTCTTTTTCTTCCGCCTACAAGCACTGGTTTTCTTCTTCATGTTGGGACAGACTTTTGTTCCTATTTTATTTTCTACATACCATCCTGCTTTTCTCCTGTGCTGTATGATGGCGAGTGAATGGCTGGCACTTGTACCTCTGGTTCTTCAACCTGGCTCCTGCCTTGGTCTGACACTATATAGAAACAGCCCCTGGATGCAAAGCCAGGACATTCTCGTCTCTTTTTCTTAACTTCTCTGTAGCATTTACTATTGCTAAGCAGATGATCTTTTAAAATCCTCTTATCCGTTGGCTTTAGATGCACTACTCTTTAGTTTCTTCTCTTAGCTTTTTCTCTACTTCTTTTGTCTGCTTGGCTCACTCTGCTGCTTCATTCTACCCCCTCAATGGAGATGTCCAACCAAGTTGTGACTTTGGCTGTCTTTTCTCCTTATACTGCATCACATACAAACCCTGGTCTACTTTTCATCTTCGACCAGCTATTCCCTGAACATACCCTGTACTTTCCCACTTTACATTTAAGATCATACAGTTCCACCTGCCTAACAAATCCGGCCTGTTCTTGAGGGCCCAGAATTGACATCACTTCCATGGATCCCAGCCAGAAATTAGCTCTCTCTGTCTTAATTACAATTGTCTCTGACCCCTGTAATTCTGTGCTTCTTTGTAGTTATTTATCTACCAGTCTTTTTCTCCACTATTAGATAGTTAGATCCTAGAGGGCTAAGACCATGTTTTATAAATCCTGGGTCTCCCTTCACAATATCAAACCATAGTTAAAAAAAAATTTGTGTGTGTGTGTGTGTGTATGGGAGAGAGAGAGAGCGCAGTAGCTCAGTTAACATGACTATTGGAAGTGGCCTGAATATTCTGTTGCAGGGTTTTCCATGGTGCATGCTATTGCCATTTTGGGTGTAGCTGCCCCAGGTCCTGCAGGATATATGGCATCTCTGAGTCCAGACAGTAAATGCCAGTGGCACCCCACAGTCATTGCAAAGCCAAAATATTTTGAAAATTAAAAAGCCTCCCAATTGTATATGTTCATTGAAAAGTGATGGTATATTTAATTAGGTAACATAAACCTATTTATAGTAGCATGAACAGATAGTGGTTTATTTTTTTCTTAAGTCTGGATGTAAGTGGCTTCTGGCATGGATTCAGTGACACAATGATGTCAGGGATGACATTGCAGCAATATTCTTGGCTTTTTCTTATGGCCTCTGGAAGGCTGCTGCAGTGCTCACCATCACGCCCAACTCAAGACAGGAAGAAGGGAAGAGGAATGTTGCACTACTGCTTGAATTGCTCTTTATCAGGAAAGCCAAAGCTTTTCCTGGATCCCCCGCAGCAGGCTCTGCTGTGTCCCATGGGCCAGAACTTCATCTCATAGCGATCCCCCAGCTACAAGGGGAGGCTGGGAAAGCAGGCATTTGCGTTTCCAGTCTTTATGGTGTGCTGTGGCCAGGAGACAGGGAGTGGGAATGGCCAATTGGCAGACTGTGTATAAGATATACAGTCTACCACAACAGTTATTCAGAAGTAAATGTTTGCTTAGAAATTAAGGAGCTAGAAGTGATTTAGGATATTTTGAAAGAACCAGTTTTGAGTGTAAAGTTTTAAAACCCCTGGAGCACTTTGCAAGGTGTCTTCGCTGAGATTAAATTCTAGTATTGCAGGCTGGGTTCTCCCAGAAGCTGACTCCACTCCAAGGTCAAGCGTAGTGTTCAGGATGTTTATTCGGGAGCACCCTCTAGATCAACACCTGTGAAAAGGGAGACAGAAGAATTGGCAGAGGGAGGAGTCAGGCTGTGATGTGGGTCCCACAGTCTGAGCCGACTGCACAGGGAGCTCCGGACGGCCCATCAGAGTTGTCCTGCCTCCATCAGCTGAAAACTGCAGTCTGGAAGAATAACACTTATGTCAGTAATGTATAATCTGAACCTAAAGTCGTGAAATCTTAGATTTCAAAGGAACCCTAGAAATAAAATTCAGGACCTTGTTTTTAATACATGTAGACACTGAAGCCCAGAATGGAAGTTAATTGCCCTAGGTCACAGAGCAGGTAAATGGTGTTACCAGATCTCAGACCTGGGATTCTTAATCCAGGATTCTTTGCACAATACCATACTATCTTGTATTAAATTTGTATATTCTTATATCTTTAAGTCTTGTTTATAGTATATGTTGCAGAGAGTTTATGACACCAAGCTCTTTTGCTTTGACTACTTGTAGCTGTCCTTTCTGGAATGAAAATGTAGATTTTGACACAGTTATATCTAGAGATTAGGGGTAGAGGGCGGCAAATTAGTTTTTTCTAGGTTGCAGGTGGACGTTATGCAATGATAACTATAGCTTTCATCCTCCTTTCAGAGGTTACAGTTAGCCTGTTGCCCTAGTTACACTCTTTCTGTGTGGAAACTAGTCCGTGCTGACTGATGGATCCTCTGCTGAGTACGGTGACCACAGTCCCCACAGAGTCACGAGCCACAGAACTCTGCCCCTGCTGCCAGCAGCCGGAGAGCTGTGTCTGGAACAGGGCTCTTCACCAGAGTCCTGGTCTCCTGAAGGGACGTTAGCTTCCTGAAATTATAGGGATTCTGTCTTAATTTTGAGCAGTTAAATACCCAGCATGTATCAATAACCTCTGTCTTTGTTACAAGTTTATTTTAATGATTCTAAATAAGTGAAATAATAACATTTTTAAAAATTAGGGTGATAAAGACCAATTTCCCAACTAAGTTTTTTGTTGTGTTTTTTTGTTTTTATTAGTACTGACAGTGGGCCTGATGAAGGTGGCCACTCAGAGAAGCTTTGAAGGGCCTTCTGGAATGTTTGGGGGTTTCTTTTTAAAATGCTTTGTTTTTGTCTTACAAATGACCGAAGGCCTTAGCAGCAAGCTGTGTGCTTCCGCTCTCTCGGGGCTGCCAGACTGTGTCCGTGGCTGCTCAGGATGTTGTAGCGAGTGCCTCTGAGCTGGGCGGCACTTTCTGTTCATTATCTTAATGTTTCCGCACAACTCGAGAAGTATTCTTGTCCCCATTTTATAGATGAGGAACCCGGGGCTGAGAGAGGTTTCTGCTCAGGGGCATATTGTTGGTACGTGACAAATCTGGGGTTCACTACAGAAATGTCTGGCTGCAAAGTGCATCCCCTCAAAACAAACTACACAGCATCTGCATAAAAGTGAAAACAGCCCCAGCCATGCTGACTTTTCCCGGTCTTTTTATTTACGTATGTATGCATGTATGGCTGCGTTGGGTCTTCACGCAGGCTTTCTCTAGTTGCGGAGAGCAGGGGCTACTCTTCGTTGCGGTGCGCGGGCTTCTCATTGCCGTGACTTCTCTTGTTGCAGAGCATGGGCTCTAGAGCACAGGCTCAGTAGTTGTGGCGCACGGGCTTAGCTGCTCTGCGGCATGTGGGATCTTCCCGGACCAGGGCTCGGACCCGTGTCCCCTGCATTAGCAGGCAGATTCTTAACCACTGCGCCACCAGGGAAACCCTTCCTGGTCTTCTTGTTATGCATTTATTGGAACTAAAGTATCTAACCCTGACCCTTCAGTATTACTGAAGTCAGTGTTGAGAGTAAACTGTGACATCTGCGAATGTGCACTGCCTTTTTTTGCCAGCTTCCACATGGACCATAACACAGAAGTGACTGAAAGCTAAAGCAGCTGTATTGTATACAGTCGTTAGGTTTTGCTTTGTTTGGAGTTCAAATAGGTACAAAAGAGGCCTTATGAAAATGAAATGTTCCTTATGAAAATTAAATGAGATAAAAGAATTACATTAAAATAGAGCCGTGAGTAAAAATGTGTTAATAAACATATTTCCTTATAGTTGCATACTTATTAGGATAACGCTTAATGCAAATTCCTACATAGCTGCTTTGGAGTTCTTCACCTGACCAGGGCTTGGTATCGGATTCATGAGTATGGTCAGTATGTGTCTGTTAACTCTCATCTGTCAGTTCTTTTCAAATTATCCTAAAAATCAACATGACAGCATCAAGTTTGGAATGCAGACAAGTAGAGAGGAAGATATATAGCCACATCTATCAGCCACTTATTAAGGACTGTTTTATAAATCTTATGATTTCGAGTCTTCAAAAAGACCTGAGTTTCTAAGGACTTGGAGCTTGGAATCACAGAATTAATAATTTGAACATCCTTATCATGGGAAAATGAAGCAGTTTTGAGATAGCTTTTTGAAAATAGGTTGAGGATCCTAAATTAGGAATCACTAATCTGATCACTTTTTTAGGAAACTGAAGCACAAAAAAGTAAAATTTCTCACAGTATTACAGAGCTTATGGCAGAATTGGGACTTAGAATTGAGGTCATCTGACTGCAAATCCAGCAGAATGCACTGTACCCCCAGTGCCTTTCTCCCCGACATAGCTCTTAATGCTGTCTTTACATGGACACATTTCTCCATTGTCTTAAATAATTTATATTTCAAAAACAAAACCCTTTTCTACAGAGGAATTTCATAATCACAAAAAATGATGGTTGAGGTGTTTTGGTTTTGTTTTCCACTTTGATATTAAGACTTCTTTCCTGTCATTTTCAGAAATTAACCCTGCAGCATGTGAACAGTAATCAGTGCCTGGATAAAGCCACGGAAGAGGACAGCCAGGTGCCCAGCATTAGAGACTGCAATGGAAGCCGGTCCCAGCAGTGGCTTCTTCGAAATGTCACCCTTCCAGAAATATTCTGAGACCAAATTTACAAGAAAAGAAGAAAATAAATAAGGATTGACTGGGCTACCTCAGCATACATTTCTGCCACATTCTTAAGTAGCAAAAAAGGAAAAGTGCTTTCCTCCTGCAGGATGTAAGGTTTATCAGCCATTAAAACTTAAACTGCTCTCTCTTTCACTAGCTGTGAACCGGCCTTCCTGCCCAAGGACGTGAAACTATGTAGTAGCGAGATTGTGCACACTGATGTTTACAAGATTAAAAGAGTCTTTCATCAAGAATCATTGTAAAGAATATTCAGACTGAAACAATCTACGAAATGTGCTTTCCAGAGAGCTGCACCTTTTATGGTTTGCTTGCACATCAGTAATTTCTGCTGAGTGTGCTGTTATAATGAAGAGATGTCCAAGATTTTTTTTCTGATTAGAACTGGTAGCCAGTATATTAAATATTGATATAAAAATAAATGAAAAAGAACTGGAACCAGATTCAGAATCATGAAAACATTTTTACAACAATTAAAGAAACTATATTAAACAGGGTTTAAAGGAAATTAAAACAGAACTATGAGAAGTACAATTTGTTATAGTATAGTATCAAATTTCTATATAGATTTTATACCTCAGTGGGGGAAAATAACTGATTCCAATGACATTCATTCTGTTTTCATCTGTGATAGTCATGGATGCTTTTTTTTTCCTTGGGGTGCTGAAATTGAGCTGAAAAAGTGGCTCCTTGAACGTAGTTTTAATTGCTTTCTACAGTTTTTTTTATTTGGTTTGTGGGCTGTTGGAATTGTAATTTTTAATTGCCTTCAAAAAATGGAGATTTAAAATAATGTCTGGTTTCACTGAATAAGTTTGATATCTCAGTTGCTCTTGGGTCAACTGGCTTATAGACTTTCTCTCACACACAAATTTCTTATTAGATTTTCAACTTCCTAACTTGATTCAACTGATTATGTTTAATACCCAAGATTCATACTACTGTACTACAGATTTGTTTTCACAGCAATAAATCTTCTGTTCTTTGTTTATGATTCCACTCAACAGACGGCCTGCAGAAGTGATTTATTTGGGTATTTGGAGATGATACGTTTGATGGTTTTTTGGAAAAAACTTTTTTCACTCCATACTCAGATGTGCTTCATTGTCAAGTGCATATTTAGATTAGGTTCTTGAATTGTAATGTTGATCTGCTGCTTTTTTTTTTTTTAATAAAATTTGACTGAAAATGTTTAATTGGTATTTTTTAATGAGTGAGTTAGCTGAAGAAGTGCAGCTATTATTCCATATTATTAGTCCTGCATTTCTTCCCTAAATTCCATTTAGGTTAAATCTGTTTTATTTTTCTGATTTTTAATACAAGATGATAACCTGAGTATTGATTAAAGTTGAGTATCAATTAAATTGTTTTAATCATCGAAAGAAAATCTGATTGTGACATTTTTTTCCTGATACATGAAGCAATCCATTGGCAAAAGTGCATATATTTTTCTTCCTGTTTGTTTGTAAGATTATATTTAATGATATTTTCTTTGTCAAAGGCTCTCACTGCAGGCAGTGCTATTTCTTGTGCCTAAAAATGTTTCTGAAAGTTGTTGCATCACTAATGATGCTTGCCAAGTTGAGTGTACAGAAAGTTTCTCACATCCTATTCAAGTTAATATCAAGCACATGTGGATGCTTTAGGGTGAGGCTGTAGTACAGAATGCGTAAATTTTGTCCCCAGGAAATCTGAGACAGACAAAGGAAGTGCTGGATGGGGTTTTTTTCCTATTCCATGAGCTGTGTTAATTTTATCTTTGGTAGGCCTTATGCTTGAATAAACCAGATGTCTAATCAATAAATTATTTTCATGCTCAGAATTTCAGGTTTTTGTACTCTAGTGTAGGTTGGTCTTATTTCTTACTGTAAGAAAACTTAACAGCAATGTGATTTAAGGTTTTGTTGTGTTTTTTAAGAGGGGGATGTGAGTGATTTAATTCATGGGTACTTTTAGAATCCGATAGATAATCCCATTGCCTTTATTTTTCTAATTAAAGAATTCCTAAGTACTTTGAAAATATAAAATATTCCTGAATAGTTTTGCTTTACATTGGTTTTATTTGAAGTTAAAATAGATCCCTGTTCTTTATAGCTATTTGTAGATTAGGCAGTGTGCTAAACACTGTTAAAAATTAAATTGGGAAGAAAGGAATGAATGAAAAAGAAAGCAAAGGATGAAAAGATGGGATTATTACTTGACTAGTGAATAATTCGTAAATGTGACAGTTCAGGACAATTTGAATCTCACCAATCTATTCACCCTACTCCAATCCCAACCCATTTTAATATGTCTTTCTGTTCTAATTGGGATCTTGAAAATAGTACTTTGTTCACCATTCTGCAAATAAAAGGCAGCATGTAGGTCATGTCCTCATTTCCCTATTCTACATTCAGCTGAAAAACAAAGGTTCCTCTGTAAAGATTTGGTGCTGTCTCCGATTTTTAAGAACTATACCAAGAACAAATTTAACTCCAGAATTACATATTCTGCAAAGGAGAAGGAAATCAGAAAGAAGGTAGTATTTCTGAGGTGATACCTGTAAAAAGAGGTATACAAAGTGAATCACTTTTTACTGTTCGGAAAATCAGATGTTTCCAATTATATGACACTGCTCCTATTCTCTGATTTCTTGAAGTGTTTGCTTGATAAATCTACTAGAACTGACAATTTTGCAGGATATGAGGCAAAACTCAGTTGTACTGTCTATACACTAGCAACAAACAATTGAGAATTAAATTTTAAATACATAATTTATCATCAAAGAAGTCAAATACCTCAAAAGTAAGGTAACAAGAGAGGTGCAAGACTTCTACCCAGAAAACTACAAAACATTGCTGAGAGAAACTGTAGAACACTGCAATCGATATGTTATGTTCATGAATTGAAAGACTACATACTGTTAAGATCTCATTGCCCACAGATTGATCTACAGATTCAATGAAATCAAAATATGAGGCTTTCTTGTAGAAATTGTCAAATATATATGAAATGCAGCAGACCCAAAATAGCCAAGAAAATCTTGAAGAAGGAAAAAAAAGGTTGGAAGACTTTACACTACTCGATTTTATGACTTGCTTTAAAGCTACAGAAATTGAGTGTGGTACTAGAGTTAGGACAGACATAGATCAATGGATAGAATAGAGAGTCCAGAAATAGATCCACACATATATAATTACTGACTCTTCAACAAAAACACCAAGCAATTCAGTAAGTTGTTATGGAATGTGTTTTCAGTTGGACCTGGAGTAATGATACCTGTATGAGAAAACACCAGACATTGATGCTTTAATGCAATGCGCATTTATTCAAAATGGATCAGAGACCTAAATGTGAAGGGCAAAGCAAATCTTCTAGAAGAAAACAGAGTATCTCCATGACTCTCAGGATAGGCAGGTATTTTAGGACACAAAAGATGTCAACCGTAAAAGATAAAAACTGATAAATTTCACCAAAATTAAACCCTTCTCATCAAGAAGATACTGTTAAGGTGAAAAGGCAAGCCATGACCAAGGAGAAAACATTTGCAATGCATGTAAATGACAAAGGATTCATATGCAGAAAAACAACTTGTAAAAGCCATTTCAAAAGCAACACAATATAAAAATCAATGACTTGAATACACACTTCACAGAAGCTATCCAAATGTGCAATTAGCACAGGAAAAGGTGCCCAACATCAGTCATCAGGGAATGCAAAATGAAACCACAAGGAAATCACACTGTATACCTGCTGAATGGTGAGAATGTGGAGCAACTGGTGCATATCAATTGGTATTGTCACCTTGGGAAACAGCTTGCCAGTTCCTCATAAAGGTAAACATATGCCTACCCCATGACTCAGTGACTCCACTTCCACAGATAAAACCAAGAGAGATGAGTATATGGGCCCACAGCAAGATTTGTGCAAGAATATTGTCATAGTTCCAAATTGGGAACTACCCAAATATCCATCAACAAGTTAGTGGATAATCAAACTAATGGTATATTTATACACTGGGATATTAGTCTGCAATTTTAAAAAGTGAATTCCTGATAGAACAACAAGGATAAGTCTAAAAAATGTTGAACAAAGAAAGCTAGACATGTTGCATTTATATCAAGTTCAAGAACAGGCAAAGCAAATACAGAGTGGTTACCTCTGGGTGAGCATAGGGTGGAAACAAGCATGAGAGAACTTTCTGGAATGATGGGAGTATTCTATAAAGTGATTTAGATGATGGTAACATGCATAAACATTATTTAAAATTTTCTTGAGCTGTGTACTTAGGATATATGCATTTCATTGTATGTGAATTATACCTCAGTAAAGTACTGGGGGAAATAAGGAAGATAGCAAGATTTTCTCCACTGCTACAAAACACCCAGAGGCTGAATAAATTACACCAAACATATTTCCTAGTGGAATGCTGAGCTCAGAAGAAAATATAGAAAATCCTTAATGTCTGGGGGAAAAAAGGATATATAAACTTAAGCCACAGATGTAACTGCTAAACATGAAAGCCCTTCCTCTCCAAGGACAAAATGTAGTAACCAGAGTTTGGGGAATAGGAGCTTAGGCCTGAACCAAGTTGGAGAATTGAAGATCTGCATAAAGCTGGGATAGTCAGAGGAGTTACATCTAAGGATAGGTAAAGAAGTCTGCCACCTTGTGAAGGAAACCAAAAAGTGACTAACTCTGCCCCTCTTCCGAGTGTAAATGGTGATGAGGATGATGCCACCTCTGTAATCATAAGGCCTGCTTTTACATAGGTCAAGGGTTTAACGCCACAATCATGAGGTCTGCAGATCAAGAAAAAGTGAGTAGATTTATGGCCTTTGCTGGGAATCACTGGAATACAAGTCTTTTTGAAAAAAATCCAATTCCCTACACTCCACAAATTATGAAATCACTATATAAAAGAGGAAGTGAGTCCCCAGTGTGAATGTTTAAAAAAAAAAGTTTGCTGAAGATAAAGATGGTGGAATAGGAGGCTGCTGAGCTCACCTCCCCTCACAAACACATCAAAACTGCAAATACACATAGAGCGACTCTCACTGAGGTCAGCGTGGGGAGTAGCAGAACAGCTCTTCCACAACCAAGGCTGTGAGGAAAGATCCACACAGAGCCTGGTAGGAAGGGAAAAGAAGCAATCTGGTGGAGACCTGCACCCCTAGTGGGGGATACAGAAGAGGAGGGAGAGATCACAGGCTCAAGGATCCTCCCTGGATAGTGAGGGCTTCCAGCCACTTACGAGGCACGCCAGCCCAGGGGTCTGACACCACGAAGATGAGCCCTTTTAGTTAGTCTGAAAACCAGTGGGGCTTACCTGAGGGCCATAGAAAACTGAGACCCCATTCTTGAAGAACACATGCACGGACTTGCTTACTTCCGATCACAGTGTGGAGGCAGAAGATTGAAAACTGCCTGGGGCTCTGGCCAGCTTGCCAGGACCACCATAGCACACTCCCGAGCCTGCACTTGGCTCCTGCTCCAGTCCCTCTTGCTCTGGTGCTGCTTGCCACTAAGGCAGAAGCTGCCGTTTTCAATGAGCCTATGCACACTTGGAGAGAACTGAGCCAGCTCAGACCCAGCCCCACCTCTGACCAGCCATTGCCAGTGAGCCCTTTGGTGCACACACACAGGAGGGAGCAAGGCTGTCTCCAGGGTGGAGACCATCACGAGAGCACCAGTCCCTGCGCAGACTCGGAAGGGAGTGAAGCTAGCTCCAGGGCAGAGACGAGCATCACTGGAGCTTTGTATACATGTGGGAGGGGGCTGGGCCAGCTCAGTGGCATGCCATCAACCCCTCCTTCGCCAACCCAGCCTCTAACCAAGGCGTGCACACCAGGGAAAAAGTGAAACCACGGAAGTGTAGTCCCAAGTCCTCAGGCCTCAGCCATATCCCAAACCAAGGTGGAGGCTGCTACCATACCTGGGAGAAACCCAACTCCCTTGCAGCCCCTGCTCCATCCCCTTAGGCCCCAGCCCTGGCCCCAGGAGAGCAGTTACAGCCATTGAGCATAGGAAAGCCCCAGCTTGCACCTGGCTCTGGCTCTAGCCCCTCCAACTCCATTCTTACCTCCCACCTAAGAGGTGGCTCCCAGAACACCCCAGGGAAAGAGGCAGCTCATGCTCTTTTGAGAACCAGCTCTGCACCAAAGCTACTGGGCACACTCAGACTGCACAGAATGCTCCCATACAAGGACACACCTTCAAGACCAGGATAGGTAACTGTTTCACCTAATTTCATAGAGACATGGAAAGTTAAAATGAGCATACAGAGGAATATGTTTCAAACAAAAGATCAAGGGGAAAAAACCCTGAAAAGACCCTAATGAAACAGAGATAAATAATTTACCTGAGAAAGAGTTCAAAGCAATAGTAATAAGAATGCTAACTGAACTAGGGGAAAGAATAGAATTGACACTGTAAGAATTTTAATAAGGAACTAGAAAACATAAAAAGAACCGGTCAGAGCTGATGGATACAATAACTGAAATGAAAAACACACAGAGGGAATTAACAGCACATTAAGTGATACAGAAGAACTCATAGCAATCTGGACAGAACAACGGAAATTACTCGATCAGAACAACAAAAAGAAAAACAAAGTTTAAAAGTTGAGAATAGTTTAAGGGACCTCTAGGACATCAGGCATACTAAGATTTGCATTATAGGGGTCCCAGAAGGAGAAGAAAGAGTAAAAGGGGTAGAAAATATATTTGATGAAATGATGGCTGAAAACTTCCTAACCTAAAGGAGATAGATATCCAGGTACAAGAAACACAGAGTGCCAAACAAGATGAACCCAAAGACACTTACAACAAGACATATTGTAATTAAAATGTCAAAAGTTAAAGAGAATTCTAAAAGCCACAAGAGAAAAAGAGTCACATATAAGGGAAGCTCCATAAAGCTATCAGCTGACTTTTCAGCAGAAACTTTGTAGGCCAGAAGGGAGCGGCATGATATATTTAAAGTGCTGAAAGGAGAAAACCTACAACCTAGGATACTCTACCCAGCAAGGTTATCACTGAGAACTGAAGGAGAGAGAAAGGGCTTCTCACACAAGTAAAAACTAAAAGAGTTCATCAATACTAAACTGACCTTACAGAAGTGTTAAAGGGTCTTCTTTAAGTAAAAAAGAAAAAGCTGCAACAAGAAATAAATTATAGGAAGTGAAAAATCCCACTGGTAAAGGCAAATATATAGTAAAGTCTGTGGATCAACCACTTAAATAACCTAGTACAAAGGCAAAAACATTGTAAAATTAACTATAACTACAATAAACAGTTAATGGCTAAGCATGAAAATGTAAAATATGACATCAAAAACATGAAACAAGGGACTTCCCTAGTGGTCCAGTGGTTAAGACTATGCATTTCCACTGCAGAGGGCGCAGGTTCAATCCCTGGTTGGGGAACTAAGATCCCACATGCTGCATGGCACAGCCAAAAAATAGAAGGAAAAAAAAAAAAACCACACAAAACATGAAACAAGGTGGGGGTGGTAAAAAATGCAGAGCTTTTAGACTGTGTTTTAACATTTTTAAACAAATAGATCAAGTAGATACAGTTATAGATCAGTTATAGGTTATAGGTCAACATATATGAACTACACACTAACCACAAATCAAAAACTTACAATAGACATAAAAAACCTAGAGAGAAAGGAACACAAACATGACATTAAAGAAAATCATCAAACCACAAGAGAAGAGACTAAAAGAAGAACAAAAGACCAGAGAACTACAAAAACAACCAGAAAGTGAATAACAAAATGGCATGCCGCAAAAAGAACATACCTGTCAAAAATCACTTTAAATATCAATGGACTAGGACTTCCCTGGTGGCACAGTGGTTAAGAATCCACCTGCCAATGCAGGAGACACAGGTTTGAGCCCTTGTCCGGGAAGATCCCACATGCCGCAGAGCAACTAAGCTGGTGCACCACAACTACTGAGCCTGCACTCTAGAGCCCACGAGCCACAACTACTGAGCCCACGTGCCACAACTAGAGCCCATGAGCTCTGGAACCTGCACACCACAACTAGAGAGCCTGCACGCCACAACTAGAGAAGCCCACGCACCACAATGAAGAGCCCACAGGCCGCAACAAAAGATCCCACGTGCCGCGCTGAAGATACCACATGCCGCAACTAAGACCCAACGCAGCCAAAAATAATAATTTTTTTAAAAAGTCTATAAAAAAGACAAAGGAAGACTTTATATAAAGGGATCAATACAAGAAAGGGACATAATATTTGTAAGCAAATATGCACGTAATATAGGAGCACCTAAATATATAAAGCAGATATTAACAGACAAAAAGGGAGAAACTGACAATAATATAATAATAGTAGGGGACTTTAACACCCCACTTACATCAATGGAGAGATCATCACACAGAAAATCAATAAGAAAGCAGTGGCCTCAAATGACACGTTGGACCAGTTGGAATTAACAGATACATAATGGAACATTCCATCCAAAAACTGCAGAATACACATTCTTTTCAAGTGCTCATGAAGCATTCTCCAGGATAGATCACATGTTAGGCCACAATACAAGTCTCAAAAAATTTAAGAGGATAGAAACTATATCAAGCGTCTTTTCCAACCACAATGGTATGAAGCCAGAAATTAATTACAGGAAGAAAAACGGGGAAAACAAAAACACTAGGAGATTAAACATGCTAATAAAAAACTAATGGGTCAGTATAGAAATAAAAGAGGAAATCAGAAAATACGTTGAGACATGAAAATAAAAACACAACTTTCCAAAATCTACAAGATGCAGCAAAAGCAGTTCTAAGAGGAAACTTTATAGTGATGCAGGCATACTTCAAGAAACAAGAAAAATCTCAATCAACCTAACCTACCATCGAAAGGAATTAGAAAAAGAAATACAAACAAAGCCCAGAGCCAGAAGAAGGAAAGAAATAATAAAGATCAGTGAGGAAATAAATAAAATTGAGGCCAAAAAAACAATAGAGGAGATCAATGAAACCCAAACAATCATAAGAGACACATATTAATCAAACTAACAAAAATTAAATTCAAAGACAAAATATTCAAAGCAGCAAAGGAAAAGCAACAAATAAGGGGATCCCAACATACAAGGGAATTCCCATAAGGTTATCAGCTGATTTTTCAGCATAAACTCTGCAGGCCAGAAAGGAGTGGCAGGATATATTTAAAGTCATGAAAGGGAAAAGCCTACAACCAAGATTACTCTACCTGGCAAGGATATCATTCAGATTCAATGGAGAAATCAAAAGTTGTACAGACAAGCAAAAGGTAAAAGAATTCAGCAGCACCAAGCGAGCTTTACAACAAATGCTAAAGGAACTTCTCTAGGAGGGAAACAGAAGAGAAGAAAAAGACCTACAAAAACAAACCCAAAACAATTAAGAAAATGGTAATAGGAACATACATATCGATAATTACCTTAAGTGTAAATGGATTAAATGCTCCAATGAAAAGACACAGACTGGCTGAATGGATACAAAAACAAGACCCATATATATGCTGTCTACAAGAGACCCACTTCAGACGTAGAGACACATACAGACTGAAAGTGAGGGGATGGAAAAAGATATTCCATGCAAATGGAAATCAAAAGAAAGCTGGAGTAGCAATACTCATACCAGACAAAATAGACTTTGAAATAAAGACTGTGACAAGAGACAAGGAAGGACACTACATGATGATCAGGGATCAATCCAAGAAGAAGATATAACAATTGTAAATATTTATGCACCCAGCATAGGAGAACCTCAATATATAAGGCAAATACTAATAGCCATAAAGGGAGAAACTGACAGTAACACAATAATAGTGGGGGACTTTAACACACCACTTACCAATGGACAGATCATCCAGACAGATAATTAATAAGGAAATACAAGCTTTAAATGACACATTAGACCAGATAGACTTAATTGATATTTATAGAACATTCCATCCAAAAGCAGCAGAATACATTTTCTTCTCAAGTGCACACAGTACATTCTCCAGGATAGATCACATCTTGCGTCACACATGAAAAGATGCTAAACATCGCTAATTATTACAGAAATGCAAGTCAAAACTACAATAAGGTATCATCTCACACCAGTCAGAATGGTCATCATCAAAAAATCTACAAACAATAAATGCTGGACAGGGTGTGGAGAAAAGGAAACCCTCTTACACTGTTGATGGGAATGTAAATTGATACAGCCACTATGGAGAACAGTATGGAGGTTCCTTAGAAAACTAAAAATAGAATTACCATATGACCCAGCAATCCCACTCCTGGGCATATACCCAGAGAAAACATAATTCCAAAAGATACATGCACCCCAATGCTCATTGCAGCACTATTTACAATAGCCAGGAAATGGAAGCAACCTAAATGTCCATCAACAGAGGAATGGATAAAGAAGATGTGGTACATATATACAATGGAATATTACTCAGCCATAAGAAGGAACGAAATTGTGCCATT
This sequence comes from Balaenoptera physalus, assembly GCF_965194825.1. NCBI lineage: Eukaryota > Metazoa > Chordata > Mammalia > Artiodactyla > Balaenopteridae > Balaenoptera > Balaenoptera physalus. The sequence goes on along the minus strand of NC_138897.1, from coordinate 46,234,040 downwards.
TGCAGAGACACAGATGGACCTAGAGACTGTCATACAGAGTGAAATAAGTCAGAAAGAGCAAAACAAATATCATATATTAATGTATATCATAGAGAACAAATGTATGGACGCCAAGGGGGGAAAGGGGGGTGGGATGAATTGGGTGACTGGGATTGACATATATACGCTACTATGTATAAAATAGATAACCAATGAGAACCTACTATATAGCACAGGGAACTCTACTCAATGCTCTGTGGTGACCTAAATGGGAAGGAAATCAAAAAAGGAGGGAATATATGTATACATATAACTGATTCACTTTGCTGTACAGCAGAAACTAACACAACATAGTAAAGCAACTATATTCCAATAAAACAAAATAAAATAAAATAGTTGGTGGCGACTGCCTCTTAAATGTCTTAAAGCCACTACCCTTCTTAAAAAAAAAAAAAAAACAATGCGATTTCACCTCACACCTGTCAGAATACCTATCACTAAAAAGACAACAGAAAATAAGTGTTGGCAAGGGTGTGGTGAAAAGGGAACCCTATTTCACTATTGGTAGGAATGTAAATTGGTACAGCCACTATGAAAAACAATGGAGGTTCCTCAAAAAATAAAAAATAGAACTATCATATGATCCAGCAGTACCAGTCCTGGGTATATATCTGAAGAAAACAAGAGCACTAATTAGAAAAGATACGTGCACCCAATATTCATAGCAGCATTATTTACAATAGCCAAGACATAGAAGCAGCAACCTAAGTGTCCATCAACATACTAATGGATAAAGAAGCTGTGGTACACACACACACACACACACACACACAAATGGAATATTACTCAACCATAAAAAAGAATGAAATTTGCCATTTGCAACAACGTGGATGGACCTGGAAGGTTTACGCTTAGTAAAACAAATCAGACAGAGAAAGGCAAACACTGTTTTCACTTATATGTGGAATCTAAAAAAGCACATAAATGAATATAACAAAACAGAAACAAACTCATAGCTACAGAGAACAAACTAGTGGTTACCAGTGGGGAGAGTGGTGGGGAGAGTGGTGGGGAGAGGAGCAAGATAGGGGAAGGGGACTAAGAAATACAAACTATTAGATACAAAATAAGTAAGATACAAGGATGTATCAGGGAATATAACCAACATTTTATAATAACTTTAAATGGAGTATAATCTATAAAAATATCAAATCACTATGTTGTACACCTGAAACTAATATAACATTGTAAATCAACTACACTTTAATTAACAAAAAAAGAATTTAAAAGAAGTTTGGGCAAAGTGAGGATAGCTTGGGTCAGGCTAAACCTCTTCCCAATAAGTCAATAAGTTAATGACCCTGGACAAAAATTTTTTGCGGGGGCGGGGGCCATGCCACTTGGCTTGTGGGATCTTGTTCCTCGACCAGGGATCGAACCCGGGCCCCCTGCAGTGGAAGCACAGAGTCCTAACCAGTGGACCACCAGGGAATTCCCCAGGACAATTTTTTAAAAGAAAGTTTGAAGGCCCTGGAGAGTGAACAAAAGACAGAAAATGTAGGGGATTCGACCCTTATTTAGCAGGACCTTCATTGGATAAAATGACATATGTATAGCTTTTCCACAGAGAGGATCCCCAATGCACACAGCTCACTAAAGTAGTGTTCATACAGGCAGTGACTGTTGTCTTATGCTGAAGAGTAAGAGATCTTATTTAGAAGGAAACAGAGTGGCTGGAAATGGAGGGAGGAAATCCCAACAGGAAGGAGCCATAGGGGAACCCCCAAATCTGCATACAAAATTCTCCTCAAATCCTTGGCTTATTCAGCTAAGTATGTACAGGATGAGACTCCAGGAAGCCCAGGGAAAAACAGCTGGAAGGCAGAAGATCTGAGCAAAGATCTTAGAGGTTGCCTGGTACCAAGAATACAAAGTTTCAAGTTCACATTCTTCCAATTTCCAGGAGCCTGATAAACACTTTAGACTTTATGTTGAAACCCAATAAGAGCCATAGGAATAAAGACCATTTTTCTTAAGGATTTAGAGCTATTCCTAGGGCCAAGAACAAAGTGGGAAAAGACCAGACTTAACAAAGTGTAAAACCAAGCCTCTGTAACATCAAGTTGATCTGCCAATAATTTAATTGACTTCTTGGACAAAACTCAATAGTCTTCTGAGGAAGATAACAGAATACAGAATCTCTTCAATACATCAGTCACAATGCTCAGTACAAAATGAAAAAGTAATAGATAAAGAGACAAGACAGTGATCTTTATTTTTTTAAATAGTCAATAAAATGCAGACCCACTGATAACCTAGGTAATGGAATTAGCAGACGAGCTCTTCAAAATAAGTATGTGTTTTTTTAAAATAGATATTGAAAAAATGGCTATAATAAAAATGCGAAATTTCAGAAGATGTAGAAATTAGAAAAGAGAAAAATTAGAATCCTAATATTGAAAAATATCAAAGAATTTATTGAATGAGATTAATATCAAATAGGACACAACAGAAAAAGGGTCAGTGAACACAAGTCAATGAAATTTTTTCAAACTGAACCACAGGTAGTGAAGAAGATGAGGAAGAGAAAGACAGTCTGAGAGGCAGGGGCTTGGCCAAGATGGCAGAGCAGGAAGACCCTGGGCTTACCTCCTTCCATGGGCACCCCGGCCCCACTTGCAGCTAACCAGCACCAGCTTTGAGACACCAGGACCCTGCAGCCAACCATGTCAGGAACTGGCCCCACCTGCCAAAAGGCCAATACCAGATCCTGGAAGCCCGGCCCCCAAACCACCCACCTGAGAACCCAGCTCAGCCCACCAGTGGGCCAGCACTAGCCACAGGACTACCACCCCACAACGGTGCGGCAGCCAGCCACCTCGTGTCCCGGCCCTGCCAACCAGCAGCTCACATAAAGAGCACCGCTAGAGCATATGGCTCTGGTGATGAGAGTGTAATGCACTGCTGGGACGCACAGGACATCTACAAAAGGCCACTTCTCCAAGGCTGGGAAAAGTAACCAACCTAACAAATAACACAGAAATAAAAACAGCAGTTAGGCAAAATGAGGAGAAAGGAACATGGTCCAAACAAAGGAATAAGATAAAACCCCAGAAGAACTAAATGCACTGGAGATAGGCAATCAGATCCAAAGAAAATGAAAACACTAATTTCAAAAAGATACAGGTACTCCAGTGTTCATGGCAGCATTATTCACAATAGCCAATATACGCAAGCAAGTGCCCATCAATAGATTAATGGATAAAGAAGCTATGGTATATATACATATATATACACACACACATACACACACATACATACATACAATGCAATACTACTCAGCCACAAAAAAGAATACAATTTTGCTATTTGCAACAACATGGATGGACATGGAAAGCATTGTGCTTAGTGAACTAAGTCAGACAGAAAAAGACAAATATTGTACGTTATCACTTACAAGTGGAATCTAAAAACAAAACAAATGAATATAATAAACAAAAACAGGCTCACAGATATAGAGAACAAACTAGTGGTTACCAGTTACCTCCCTAGCTACCTCTCCAGTGGGGAGAGGAAAGGGAGGAAGGGCAAGAGAGGGGTAGAGAATTAAGAGGTACAAAGTACTATATATAAAAGAAATAAGCTACAGGATATATTGCACAGCTCAGGGAATACAGCCCATATTTTAAAATACCTTTAAATGAAATATAAGCTATAAAAATTTTGAATCACTATGTTGTACACTCAAAACTAATATAATATTGTAAATCAGCTATATAATTCAATTAAAATGAAATATTTATCAAATGACATTTTAAATATTTGAAGGTGTTTAAGTTTGTAAATGAAACAAACATCATCCAAAAGCCCCGTAAAAAGACTGCTATCTCACTGTACTTTTGATTTGCATCAAAACTACAATGAGATATCATCTCACACTGGTCAGAATGGCCATCATCAAAAATCTAGAAACAATAAATGCTGGAGAGGGTGTGGAGAAAAGGGAACACTCTTGCACAGTTGGTGGGAATGTAAATTGATACAGCCACTATGGAGAACAGTATGGAGGTTCCTTAAAAGACTAAAAATAGAACTACCATACGACCCAGCAATCCCACTACTGGGCATATACCCTGAGAAAACCATAATTCAAAAAGAGTCATGTACCAAAATGTTCATTGCAGCTCTATTTACAATAGCCAGGACATGGAAGCAACCTAAGTGTCCATCATCGGATGAATGGATAAAGAAGATGTGGCGCATATATACGACGGAATATTACTCAGCCATAAAGAGAAACGAAATTGAGTTATTTGTAGTGAGGTGGATGGAGTTAGAGTCTGTCATACAGAGTGAAGTAAGTCAGAAAGAGAAAAACAAATACAGTATGCAACACATATATATGGAATCTAAGGGTAAAAAAAAAAAAAAAAGGTCATGAAGAACCTAGTGGCAAGATGGAAATAAAGACACAGACCTACTAGAGAATGGACTTGAGGATATGGGGAGGGGGAAGGAAAAAACAAACAAAAAAAATGACTGCTAAATTTTGATAGACTTATACATAGAAAAAGAAAAAGAAAAATGATAAACTAAACCTTAAAACTTAAGAAAGAACTAGCTTTTTATAAAATTTATAACTTTAATAAATAAAATATTATTTTCAAAAAAATTAGTGGCTTCTAATTGTGTTAATAATAAAATACATCATCTATAGAAAAGCCTATCTCCCTCTTCAACATCATTTTCAGCTTCTTTCCTTTTTGTTCATTATGATCCAACCACCATGGTCTTTCAGTTCCTCCAACAAACCAAGCTCTTTTTCACATGAAGGCTTTTACACGTGCTGTGCCTTGATTTTCCTAAAAAGTCCCACACACACCAGGTATTTTCCATTTATTATTCATACCTTAAATAAATGCCCCTTCCTTAGCAAGACACTCCCTGACTACACAATTCCAAACAGGCACCCCTTTTATTCACTATATAATCTTTTCCTTTGTTGCTCTTAACAAAATGTTTGATCATATAATTATTTGGGGGTTTACCCTATCTTACCACTAATGATAAGCTGTATAAACAACCAAACCTCATTGATAGAATTTAGTGACAAATATAGTGCTTGGAACATAGATAATAAATATATATTTGTTGAAAGAGTAAACCAATAATTTTTATTAGTTTCTATTGTTCTGTAATAAATATGCACTTTGCAGAAAAAAATTATTTCTTCTTAGTTCTTCATTAGGTGGCACAGTTTAATAAAAATCTGTAATTATAAAAAATTTATATATATATCATTTAATAAAATGATATTTTTTAAAAAGAGGAAAAGTCATGATAATCAAGCACATGCATTTGATACTCAGAAGGAGGTAAGACAGAGAATGAAGGCTGAGGGAGAAGTTGTGTCATGCCTTTCTCCTCACTTCCATGATTGCTGGCAATCCCTGACTTGTAGATGCATCACTCCAATTTCTGCCTTTTTCTATACATGGCATTATACTGTGTCTGTGTCTGTCCTCTTAAAGGACACTAAATATACTGGACTGAGGGCCCACCCTAATCTAATTTGACCTCTTAGCTAACTACATCTGCAATACTGTTATGGGTTGAATTGTGTCCACCCAAGAAAGATATGTTAAAGTCTAACCCTCAATTCCTCAGAATATAAACCTTATTTGGAAATAGCATCTTTACAGAGGTAATCAAGTTATAATAAAGTCATTAGGGTGGGCCCTAATCCAATATGCCTTATGTCCTTATAGAAATGGGAAATTTGAACACAGAGAGGGACACAGATAGAAGATGATGAGAAGACACAGACAGAACATCATCTACAAGCCAAGGAATGCCTCAGAGTAACAGAACCTAGGAGAGAAGCAAGGAACAGATTATCCCTTACAACCCTCTGAAGGAATCAACTCTGCTAACCCCTTGATTTGAGTCTTCTAGTCTCCAAACTCCAGAACAATAAATTTCTGTTGTTTAAGCCACTCAGTGTGTGGTACTTTGTTATGGCAGCTCCAGGAAACTTACACAGACCTTATTTCAAAATTAGGTCCCATTCTGAAGTTCTGAGTAGATGTGAATTTTGGGGAAACACTATTTTAAATCAGTACATCCACTAAACATTTAAAGAAGAATTAACACCAATCCTTCACAAACTGTCCCATAAAAGAATAGGAAGGAACGCCTCAATTCATTTTATGGGACTAGCATTACCCTGATACCAAATCCAGACAAAGATATCGCAAGAAAAGGAAAGGAAAAAAACCTAAAGACAAATATATCTGATGATTATTGATGAAAATACCTTCAACAAAAGATATTAGTAAACCAAAGATACTAGTAAACCAAACCCAGCAGTATATTAAAACAATTACACACCATGATGAAGTGGGATTTATCCTAGGAATGCAAGGTTGGTTCAACATATGAAATCCATGTAATACACCGTATTAATATAATAAAGGACAAAAACCACATGATCATTTCAACAGATGCAGTAGAGATATTTGATAAAATCCAACACCCTTTCATGATAAAAACAGTCAACAAACTGGGACTAGAAGGGAACTTCCTCAATCTAACAAAGGGCCTCTATGAAAAATCCACAGCTAGCATGATATTTAACAGTGAAAGACTGGATGTTTTCTCCCTAAGATCAGGAAAACAAACAACAAGGTTGTTCAATCTTGCCATGTCTATTCACCATTGTACTGGAGATACTACCCAAGGCATTTAAGCAAGAAAAAGCATCCAGATTGAAAAGGAAAAAACTAAAACTATCTTTATTTGCAGATGCCATGATCTCATATATAGAAAATTCTAAGGAGTACACCAAAAAAAAAAAAAAAAATTAGAAATAATAAATGAGTTCAGCAAGGTTGCAAGACAAGATCAATACTCAAAAGTCAGTTGTATTTCTATACCCTAGCAATGAACAATTCAAAAATAAAATTAATAAAACAATTAATTTAAAATAGTATCAAAAAGAAATAAATACTCAGGAATAGATTCAACAAAACAGTGCAAGACTTATACATTGAAAACTTTTTTAAAAAAATCACTGAAAGAAGACCTAAAAAAATCACATGTTCATGAATCAAGACTTAAAATTGTTAAAATGGTGATATTTCCCAAATTGAGCTACGATTTCAATAAGTCTGTATCAAAATCCCAGGTGCCTTTTTGTTGTTGTTGTTGCAGAAATTGACAAGCTTATCCTAAAATTCATATGGAAATTCAAAAGGCCCAGAATAACCAAAGTAATCTTGGAAAGAGGACAAAAGTTGGAGTGTTAAGCTTCTTGATTTTCAGCCTTACTACAAAGCTACAGTAATCAAGACAGTGTGGGGTTTGCATATGGATAGACAAACAGATCAATGGAATAGAACTGTGAGTCCATTAAAAATCTCTTACATTTATGGTCAATTGATTTTTCAACAAGAGTGCCAGGAAAATTTAATGGAAAGAGTAGTTTTTTAAACAAATGGTAGTGGGACAACTGGAAGTCTACATACAAAAGAAGGAAGTTTGACCTGTATATTATACCATACAAAAATTAACTCAAAATGGATAAAAGACCCAAATGTAAGAGCTAAAATTATAAAACTCTTAAAAGAAAACATAAGCATGGTCTTCATTACCTTGGATTAGGCAATGATCTCTTAGATATGAAACTAAAAAGTGCCAGTAAAAAGAGAAGGAAATACAGAAATTGAAATTCATCAAAATGAAAAGCTTTTGTGCTCTCAAAGGTCCCCATCAAGAAAGTGAAAAGACAACCCAGAGAATGGGAAAAAAATATTGGTCAATCATATATTCAATAAGGGACTTTTATCCAGAATATATGAAAAGTGCTTACAACTCAACAATAAAAAGACAAATAATCCAATTAAATAATGGGCAAAAGAATCAAATAGACATTTCTCCAAAGAAAATACACAAATGGCCAATAAGAATATGAAAATATGCTCAACATCATTAGCCATCAGGGAAATTCAAATCAAAACCACAATAAGATACCACTTCATACCCACTAGGATGACTATTAAGAAAAAGACAATAAGTTCTGCTGAGGATATAAAGAAATCAGGACCTTCATACATTGCTGGTAGAAGTGTAAAATGGTGCAGGTGCCATGGGAAACATTTGGCAGGTTCCTTAAAAAGTTAAACATAGAGTGATCATAGGACCCAGTAATTTCTTTTTTTTTTAACTTTTTATTTTATATTAGAGTATAGTTGATTGACAATGTTGTGTTAGTTTCAGTTGTACAACAAAGTGATTCAGGTATACATAGACATGTATCTATTCTTTTTCAAATTCTTTTCCCAATTAGGTTGTTACATAATACTGAGCAGAGTTCTCTGTGCTATACAGTAGATCCTTGTTGGTTATCCATTTTAAATATAGCAGTGTGTACATGTCAATTCCAAACTCTTTAACTATTCCTCCCCCCAACCCTTCTCCCCTGGAACCATAAGTTCATTCTCTAAGTCTGTGAGTCTGTTTCTGTTTTGTAAATAAGTTCATTTGTACCATTTTTGTTACATTCCACATATAAGCGATATATTTCTGTTTGTCTGTCTGACTTACTTCACTCAGTATGACAATCTCTAAGTCCATCCATGTTGCTGCAAGAAACCTAGTAATTTCACTCCTAGGTTTATACCCAAGACTACTGAAAACATGTCTACACAAAAATTTATTCATAAACAGTCATAGCAGCATTATTCATAATAGCCAAAGCATGGCAATAACCCAGTGTCCATCAACTGATGAATGGATGAATAAAATATATCTCCATACAACAGAATGTTATTCAGTCACAAAAAAGAATTAACCACTGGAGAGTGACATCAGCAAGATGGTGGACTAGGAAGCTACAGGTCCACCTTCCCCCACAAAGACATTGAGTTAACAATATACAGACCAGAGAACCTCTCTGAGAACTCTAGAGACCAACTGAGAAGCTACGGCACCCAGGCTATTGTAAAATCAAGAAGGAACTCCAGCAAAAGGGGTAGGAAAATTCACATTGGATGCACCTGTTCATGCCCCTTCCTTTATGTAGCACAGCATAGAGGAAATCCTTGTTCCTCCCTCAGGATAGAAACAAAAGAGTGGACCACGTAGCCAACACTCTGGCTTGCTTGGGAGCAGCCTGAGGGACTGCTTTCTGTCTTGCCTGACTCAAAGCGTTTAACAGGATCAGTACCAGAATTTGGGAAGCTGCTGAAATCAGAGGCAAGCAGCATATCAGAGCAGCAGTTTTGCAGGAAGACACCAAAGGGAGCCAGAGACAAAAAATTGAGAGGTCTTAGAACCTACAGCTAGGCTGATTGGTGAAGGTCTTCCCTGTGTAAAGCTAGTATGCAAAGATTGGGAGAGGTGGTTATTTTTTCCAAATGCTCAAATCTCAGAAAAAAAATTGTAAGGCATACAAAGACACAGGAAAAGGTTGGTCAAAGGAAAAAAATAAAACTCTAGGAACTAACCCTAAAGAAATACAGATCTATGAGCTTCCTGACAAAAAATTAAAATAACTGTTATAAAGATAGTGAACTAAAAGAAAACACAAACAACTAAACTAAATTAAGAAAATGATGAACAAAATAAGAATATTAACAAAGAGACAAACTATTTTTTTTAAAAAGCAAACAAATTCTGGAGCTGAAAAATACAACAACTGAACAAAAAATTCAATAGAGTGGGGACATCCCAGGTGGTGCAGTGGTTAAGAATCCTCCTGCCAATGCAGGGGACTCGGGTTCGAGCCCTGGTCCGGGAAGATCCCACATGCCGTGGAGCAACTAAGCCTGTGTGCCACAACTACTGAGCCTGTGCTCTAGAGCCCACAAGCCACAACTACTGAGCCCGTGTGCCACAACTACTGAAGCCCGTGTGCCTACAGCGCATGCTCAACAAGAGAAGCCACCACAATGAGAAGCCCACACACCGCAATGAAGAGTAGCCCCTGCTCGCCGTGGCTAGAGAAAGCCCACATGCAGCAACAAAAGCCCAACACAGCCAAAAATAAATAAATAAATTTATTTTAAAAAAATTCAATAGAGGGGTTCAACAGCTGACTTGACCAAGCTAGCAAAAGTGAAGACAGGTCATTTGAAATTATTGAGTCAGAGGAGCAAATAAGAAAATATTTAAAAAACCAAAGATAGCCTAAGGGACTTATGGTACATTCTCAGGGGGACCAATGTACACATTAAGGAAATCCCAGAAGGAGAAGAAAGAGAGAAAGGGGCAAAGAGTTTCTGTGAAGAAATGACAGTCAAAAGTTTCCCAAATCTAAGAAAATAGACATACAGATTTTAAGAAATTTAAAGAACTCCAACTAGAGTAAATCCAAAGAGAACTGCATCAAGACACATTACAATCAAATTGTCTAAAGTCAAAGACAGAAGATCTTGAAAGCAGTTAGAGGAAAGCAATATATCATTTACAAAGGAGCTTCCATAAGATTATCAGCAGATTTCTCAGCATAACCTTTGAAGGCCAGAAGGGAGTAGTATGATATATTCAAAGTACTAAAAGAAAAGAATTCAACCAAGAATACTGTATGTGGCAAGACTGTCCTTCAAAATGAAGGAGAAATTAAGACCTTCCTAGATAAATAAAAGCTGAGGGATTTCATTAGCACTAGAACTACTCTACAAGGAATGCTAAAAGAGTCCTTCAAGTTGAAGTGAAAAGATGATAGACAGCAACATGAAGCTATTGCTGAAATTATAAGGCTCTTCAATAAAGGTAAGTGCATGAACAAATATAGTAACCTCTTCTATTGTAATTTTAATGCATAGAATTTAAATGACAAAAATTTAAATAACCATAAATCTATATTACACAATATTTAAAGATGTCATTGGTGACATCAATAGTACAAAGTGTGTGAGGTGAAGCTGTAAAGGAATAGAGTTGCAACTGAAGCTAAGTTGTTAACAGTTTAAAACAGAAAGCTACAATTTTAAGATATTTGATTGCAATGGTAACCACAAGGAAAATATCTATAGAATATACACAAAAGGAAATGAGAAAGAAATCAAAGCATATCACTACCAAAAAAATGAAACACAAAGTAAGAAATGAAAGACAATAAAGTTACAAGACATACAGAAAACGATGAACAAAATGGCAATCGTAAGTCCCTCCCTGTCAATAATTACTTTAAATACATGTAAATGCATTACACTCCCCAATCAAAAGACATAGAGTGGCTTAATGGATTTAAAAAAGTGATCCAACTATATTCTGTCTACAAGAGACTTTAGATCTAAGGACACACATAGGCTGAAAGTGAAAGGGTGGAAAAAGATATTCCATACAAACGGTAACCAAAAAGGAGCAGGAGTGACCATACTAAAACCAGACAGACTTTAAATCAAAAACTGTTACAAAAGACAAAGAAGGACATTGTACAATAATAAAAGGTTCGATTCACCAAGAAGATTTATCAGTTATAAATATTTATGTACCAAACCTCAGAACTCCTAAATATATGAAGCAAACCTTGATAGAATTGAAGGGAGAAATAGACAGAAACACAATACTAGTAAGAGAGTTCAATTCCCCACTTTCAATAATGGATAGAACAACCAGACAGAAAGTCAGCAAGCAAATGGAGGAACTGAACAACACTATAGACCAACTGGACCTAACAGACATATACAGAACATTTTACCCAACTATAGCAGAATGTACATTCTTATCAAGTGCACATGGTACATTCTCCAGGATAGACCACATATTAGGCCACAAAACAACTCTTAATAAATTCAAGACTATTGAAATCATACAAAGTATCTTTTTCCATCACAATGGAATGAAACTAGAAATCAACAGCACAAGAAAAACTGGAAAATACACGAATATGTGGAAATTAAACAATACACTTTTAAACAACCAATGCAACAAAGAATTCACAAGGAAAATTATAAAATACCTGAGACAAGTCAAAATTAAAACATGACATACCAAAACCTATGGAATGCAGTGAAAGCAGTGCTAAGAGGGAAATTTACAGCTATAAATGAGTACTACAATAAAGTAGAAAGACCTCAACCCAAATTTACACCTCAAGAAACTAGAAAAAGAAGAAAAAACTTAATCCAAAGAGAGCATAAGGAAGAAAATAATAAAGATTAGAGCAGAGATAAACTAGAGAACAGAAAAACAGAAAACAATCAATGAAGCTAAGAGTTGAATTTTAAAAGATCAACAAAATTATCAAATCCTTAGCTAGATTACGAAAAAAGAGAGAAGACTCAAATAACTAAAATTAGAAATGAAAGAGGGCATTACAATGACAGGAAGAAAAGGATTATAGGAGAATACTATGAACAATTGTACACCAAGTTGTATAACAAATTAGTTAACCTAGAAGAAATGAATAAAATCCTAGAAACACTTAAACTGCCAAGACTGAATCATGAAGAAATAGAAAATCTAAACAGACCAATACTGAGTAAAAAGATTGAATCGGGAATCAAAAGCCTCCCAACAAAGAAAAGCCCAGGACCAGATAGATTCACTGATGAATTCTACCAAACATTTAAAAAAGTAACACCAATTCTCCTGAAACTCTTCAAAAAAACTTAAGAGGAGGGTACACGTCCAAATTCATTCTATGAAGCTAGCATTATCCTGATACCAAAGCCAGATGAAGACACTACAAGAAATTATAACTATGACCAATATCCCTGATGACTATTGATGCAAAAATTCTTAACAAAATACTAGCAAAAAGAATTCAACAGAACTTTAAAAGGAGTATACACCATGACCAAGTGGGATTTGTTCCTGGAATGCTTAAATGGCTCAACCTATAAAAATCAATTAATGCAATACACCACAATAACAGAATGAAGGATGAAAAAGGATCATCTCAATTGATGTGGAAAAGCATATGACAAGGTTCAACACCCTTTCATGCTAAAAAAAAATCAACAAACTAAAAAAAGAAAGAATTATTGCAACATAATAAAGCCCATATATGAAAAGCCCACAGCTATCAATCATACTTAAGGGTGAAAGACTGAGTTTTCCCTCTGAGATCAGAAACAAGGCAAGGATATCTGCTCTTACCACTTTTTTTTTTTCTTTTCAATATAGTATTGGAAATCCTAGCTAGAGCACTTAGGCACTTAGACCTAAAACTATAAAACTCCTAGAGGAAAACAAAAGGGAAAAGTTTCATGACATTGGACTTGGCAATGATTTCTTGGATATGGCACCAAAATCACAAGCAACAAGAGCAAAAAAATAGACTATATTAAACTTAAAAACTTTTGTGTGTCAAAGGACAAAATCAACGAAGTGAAAGGCAAACTATGTAATGGGAGAAAATATTTGCAAAAGCACATATCTGAAAAAGGCATTAATATCCAGAATATATAAAGAAATCCTACAAATCAATAAAAAATAAAATAGCCTAACTAAAAAATGGGCACAAATTTTAATAGACATTTCTCCAAAGATGATATATAAATGGCCAAAAAGCATATGAAAAGATGCTCAACATCACTAATCATCAGAGAAATGCAAATCAGAACCACATTAGGTATCACCTCATACCCATTAGTATGGGTAATATCAAAAAGACAGAAAATAACAAGTGTTGGCAGGGATGTGGAGAAGTTGGAACTTGTGCATTGTTGGTGGGATTGTAAAATTGTGCAACCATTATGGAGAACAGTATGGAGGTTCTTCAAAAAATTTAAAATAGAACTACCATATGATCCCACAATCCTATTTATGGGCATATATCAAAAAAAATTGAAAGCAGGGTCTCCAAGAGATACTTGCATACCCATGCTTATAGAACACTATTAACAACAGCCAAGATGTAGAAGCAACACAAATGTGAATGGATAAACAAAATGTGAGATAGATATAATCACACAGTGGATTATTACTCAGCCTTAAAATGTAAAGAAATCCTGACACATGCTTCAACATGGACGAACCTTGAGGACATTATGCTAAGTGAAATATGCCAGTCACAAAAAGACAAATATTGTATGTTTCTGCTTATATGAAATATCTAAAGTAGTCAAATTCATTGAAATAGAAAGTAGAATTGTGGTTACCAGGGGCTGGGGGGAGGGGGGAAAAGGGAGTTGCTGTTTAGTGGGTATTTTCACAACAATGTGAATATACTTAACACTAAAGTACAGTTAAAATGGTTAAAATGGTAAATTTTATGTGTTTTTTACCACACTCACAAAAAGGAATCCACCAAATGCTGGTGAGTATACAGGATAACAGGAACTCTCATTTATTGCTGGTGGGGATGCAGAATGGTTCAGCCACTTTGGAAGACAGTTGGGCAGTTTCTTACAAAACTAAACATATTCTTACCACACCATCCAGTAATCATTCTCCTTGGTATTTATCCAAAGGATTTGGAAACTTTCGTCCACACGGATGTTTACAGTAGCTCTATTCATAACTGCCAAAACTTGGAAGCAACCAAGGTGAATGGATAAACCGTGGTACATTACAACAATGGACTGCTATTCAGCCCTTAAAAAAAAAAAGCTACCAAGCCAAAAAAAGGCATGGGGGAACCTTAAATGCACATTACTAGGTGAAAAAAGCCAACCTGAAAAAGCTACCTACTGTAGGATTCCAACTGTATGACATTCTGGAAAATCAAAACTATGGAGACAATAAAAATATCTGTAGTTGCCAGGGGAAAGGGTCAGGGGGAGGAATAAATAGGCAGAGCACAGAGAATTCTTAGGGCAGTGAAAATACTCTGTATGATGTTATAATGATGGATACATGTCTTTATACATTTGTCCAAACCCATAGAATTTATACCACCAAGAGTGAACCCTAAGGTAAACTATGGACTTTGAGTGATTATGGTTTGCCAATATAGGGTCACCCTTGGTAACAAATGTACCACTATGGTGAGTGAAGTTGGAGGCTATACATGTGTGGGAGAAAGGGGGTATATGGGAAATCTCTGTACCTCTCTTTCAATTTTGTTGTGAACCTAAAAACTGCTCTTAAAAATGTTTTTTTAATAAAAGGAATTAAGTATTTATTAATGCATGTTACAACATGGATGCACTTTGAAAATATGCTGCATGAAAGAAGCCAGACAGAACACATTTTATGATTCCATTTATGTGAAGTGTTCAGATTAGGCACCCACAGAGACAGAAAATAGGTTAGTGGTTGGCAGGACCTTGGGGAAGAGGGAATGGGGAATGACTGGAAATGGGTATGTGTGTATTTTTGCGATTATAAAAATGTTCTGGAATTAGATAGTGGATATGGTGCACAACGTTGTAAATATACTAAAACCATTGAACTGTATACTTTAAAAAGTAAATAAACAAGTAAGCAAAAAATCGAAGGTGAAATAAAGACATTTTCATATAAATGGAACCTGAGAGCCTCTGTGGCCAACAGTCCTGCACTATAAGAAATGCTAAAAGAAGTTCTTCATACTGAAAGGAAATGGTAGCGGGTAGGCATTCAGATCTACAAAAGGGAAAAAAGAGCAATAGTAATGATAATTATACCTAATAGCAGTAGTGTGGGGTGGGAACTGCCCTCTGAAGCCAACTCCCAGGTGGTGGGTTCCTTTGCCATCTTGCTTCTTCGCTCTTAGGAATTAGGGACCTCTCCGCAGGCAGCTCTCACCATACACTCTCTCTCTGTTATTCCGGTGGTGGAGGGAACCCCAGTTAAGTCCACCATCTAAGCAGATGAGCAGAGTGTGCAGGGCCAGTGCCCGGCTCCCCTCAGGCAAGCACCCCATTCTACCCTGGGGGGACACACTTGGGAAAGGGAGAGGCTGACGTCCCTCAAAAGCCCCCCCTCCCACCTTTGGACTCTGGGGTTGAGCTGCTACAGGTCCGAAGGCAGAAGGGCTGGGTTGCACATAGGAACTTCCCTATAAGCCTGTGCAGAGGGGCCACCCTGAGGGCCTCAGCTCCTGCCTCATAGGCCAGGAAAGAAACCTTCACTTTCTGTCCTCAGCTTTGGGCCTTTGCCAGATTTCAAGACATCAGGCAATATTGTACTGCACATCCTGTCAAGAGAGGGGAGAAGGAGAGGGACACGGTCTCTACACAAGTGTGCCATTTCAGTGGCCAAAGTGAGACGGTCAGTTGTGAAAGGAGACAGTGGCCCCGTGGAAAGAGCACGGGCTTGGAAGTCAGATAATCATAGGTTCAAATCCAAAGTGGGCCATCTGTCAGCTGAGGGACCTTTAGCAAGGCCCTTCATCTCTCCGGGCCTCTGTTTTGTCATGTCTAAACTGGCTGCCTCGTTGGGGAGTTATAACACCTTGACAGAGATGGCATTAACAGATGGTTTTTCCCTTCCGCTGCTCTCATCATTTGCTTCTGCTAAGGCTGGCGCCTGTGGTGAGGGCAGCTGCACTGAGCTGTGTGCCAGACCAGACCAAGGACACTGTGCACCGGGCCGCTGGAAGGGGATCCAATCCAGAAGGATGGAAATCCACTCCTCCTTAACCAATGCATGACTTGGTTTGACTTCAGCAAAGAAACATTTAAAACTGCAAAAAGTTAAAAGAAACAAGGTAGTATTTACTCTTCAGCACTTCCACTGTTACTCAGTCCAGCCCACCTGATTCCATCCTGCACCCTGAGTGTGTGGCCTTCCCTGATCCACAGGCCACAGGCAGGTTTAGAGATAAAGAGCTTGACTTGAAACAGTGGACCAAAGAGAGAAAAGTCTCGGCCAGACTCACAGACATAGAGAACAGACTTGTGGTTGCCAAGGGGGAGGGGGGTAGGGGAGGGATGGATAGGGAGTTTGGGATTAGCAGAGGCAAACTATTATATATAGAATGGATAAACAACAAGGTCTTACTGTATAGTGCAGGGAACTACTATATTCAATATCCTGTGATAAACTGTAGTGGAAAAGAATATGAAAAAGAATGTATATGTGTGTGTGTGTGTGTATGTGTGTGCGTGTGTGTACATATATATATATATATATATATATATATACACACACGCACACATATATTTAACTGAATCACTGTGTTGTACACCAGAAACTCACACAACACTGGAAATCAACTATACTAGAATAAAATAAATTTTTAAGAAAGGAAAAGTCTCAGCCAATCTCCCTCATGATTGCAGACTCAAAACTCCTAGACACAACATAAAAAGAAAGAATTCAACATTAGATTAAAAGAAGTATTCACTTCAACTAAGTTGGGATTGTCTCAAAATTTAACTAAGATTTAAGAGAAAATCTATGAATGTATTGGGCCAGTAGATGTTTGATAAAACCTTACTAGTAAACACTTGTTGCAAAAGCTGTGTTTAACATGTTTGTTTTTTTTAAAGTACTCTTGTACTTAACTTACATTTTTTCAAACCAAAAGCCAAATTTCTATTTAACGATAAAACCCTAGAGACTTTGTTATTTAAATCAAACAAAAGAAGGATGCCTGCTGTCACCACTACCACTTAACAGTGTTCAGGAAGTTCTGACAATACATTAAGATCTGAAACAGAACGGAGGTAAAAAAACATCATCAAGAACAACGTGTTCTCATTATTTGCAGATGACTGTCATTTATTTGTTTCTTAACTCACCAAATATACACTGAGAGCCTTCTCTATGTCCCACACCATTCAGGGAAACAGAAGGCAAACTCCCTGCCTTCACAGAGCTGACAGGAGGGGGGGTTGGAGACAGATAAACAAACAAGTGAAACAAAATAAAGAATGTGCCTTGAAGAAAACTAAAACAGTTGACAGAGTGACAGGGCAGAAGGAGCCATTCCATAGCAGGTGGTCAGCCTAACTAAAGAAGGGATATTTGACCATAGTCTGAAAGGTACAAAAGAGCAAGCCATGGGGCAAGTAGACAGTGTTCCAGGTTGGGGAGCAGCGAGGGCAAAGGCCCTGGGACAGGAACAAGGTCAGCAAGCTGATTAGCAGGGCAGTGTGGACAGGGAATAGTTAGGTGAAGGGGAAGGGCCTAAGATAGAGCCAAAAAGCAGGCAATGGGAGGGCTAATTATAGGCAGAATAATGGCTCCCAAAGATAGCCATGTCCTAATCCCTGGAACCTGTGAATATGTTAGTTTACTTTGCAAAGGAGAATTAAGTTTGCAAATGGATATAAGGTTGCTAATCAGCTGACCCTGAGGTGGGGAAATTATCCTAGATTATCTGGCTGGTCCCAATGCAATCACAAGTCTCCTTAAATGTAAAAGACAGTGAATCAGTGTTAGAGTGATGTGATATAAGAAAGACTCAACTGGACACTGCTGGCTTTGAAGATGGAAGGGGGCCATGAGCCAAGGATGCAAGCAGCCCCCTAGCATCTAGATAAGGTGAAAAAACAGATTATCCCTTCAAATCTACAGAAAGGAACATAGCCCTACTGACACCTTGATTTTAAGCCAGTAAAACCCATTTTGGACTTCTGGCCCCTAGAATGGTAAGATAACAAATTTGTGCTTTTACACCACTAGTTTGTGTTGTTACACCAGCAATAAGAAACAAACATAATGGTGTATTATACTATTTTCAAATATTTAATTAGCATTCCATCCCTGCAATAAACCCCATTTAGTCATAGTGTATAATTCTTTTACAGACTGGTGAATTCTGCTTGCTAATGTCTTGTTAAGAGTTTTTGTATCTATATTCATGAGGGATATTGATCTACAGATTTCCCTTTTTGTGTTATCATTGTGTAGTTAAGAGTTCTTTGTAAATTGTGGATAACAGTCCTTTATTAGATGTGTCTTTTGCAAATATTTTCTCCCAGTCTGTCTTGTCTTCCCATTTTCTTGATTGTCCTTCACAGAGCAGAAGTTTTTAACTTTAATGAAGTCCAACTTATCAATTATTTCTTTCATGGATCATGTCTTTGTTGTTCTGTCTAAAAAACGGCACCACAATACCCAAAGTCATAGGTTTTCTCCTGTGTTGTTTTCCAGGAGTTTTATAGTTTTGCATTTTACAGTTAGATCTATGATCCATTTTAAGTTAATTTTTGTGAAGGGTGTAAGGTCTCTGTCTAGGTTATTTTTTTTTTTGTATGTAAATGTCCAGTTGTTCCAACATCAACTGTTGAAGAGACTATCTTTGTTCCACTGTATTGCCTTTGCTTCTTTGTCAAAGAGTAGTTGACCATATTTATGGGGCACTATTTCTGGGCTTTTGATTCCATTCTATTGAGTTATCTGTCTGTCTTTTCACCAATACCATACTGTCTTAATTTTTATAGCTATATAATAAGGCTTGAAGTCAGGTAGAATCAGTTGCCCAATATTGTTCTTCTTCGATTTTGTGTTGGCTATTCTTAGTCTTTTGTCTCTCCATATAAACTTTAGAATCAGCTTGTTGATAATCCATAAAATAAACTGCTAGTTTCCCCTGAGGGTAGGTCTTGTTAAGAAGAACAGATTTCTTGGCATATTTCAAAATGGTTTCTTTTCCCCTCCCCATGCCAGATGCCCGGAGATAATTCTTCTCTGATATCTACTGTGGGGATCTGATTGAGCTCCTGGGGGTAAATCTCACAATACTGTGAGGGTCCCTCTGTGCCTGGGTGCCCTGGAGTTTTTAACTCTCAGATTTGTCCACACTGAGCCTCCAGCCATTACAGTTCAGATTTTCCTACCCTGACTCTGGTTCCTGCAGTGAATTCTGCTCATGAGTCTCCACTCCTCTGGTAAGCTGGGACTCCCTATATTCGCCTGACTCTTCAATCCTGGGGCAGTGGTTTGCCCTGTGTCCTCCCCTCTTCTATGGATCCAAGAAGAGTTGTTGATTTTTCAGTCTGCCCAGCTTTTTACATGTTGTTAGAATGGATGGTGACTTCCAAGTTCCTTACATGTGGAACTGGAAACCAGAACTCCTTCCTGTAGGTCTTAGACTTCCACTTTTACTTACCTTCTAGAGTTTTTATTTTCTTATAGTTTTTTTTTTAATTTAATTTTTTATACAGCAGGTTATTATTAGTCATCAATTTTATACACATCAGTGTATACATGTCAATCCCAATCTCCCAATTCATCACACCACCACCACCACCAACACCCCCGCTTTACCCCCTTGGTGTCCATACGTTTGTTCTCTACATCTGTGTCTCTATTTCTGCCTTGTAAACCAGTTCATCTGTACCATTTTTCTAGATTCCACATATACGCATTAATATACGATATTTGTTTTTCTCTTTCTGACTTACTTCACTCTGTATGATAGTCTCTAGGTCCATCCACATCTCTACAAATGACCCAATTTCATTCCTCTTTACGGCTGAGTGAAATTCCATTGTATATACATACCACATCTCCTTTACCCATTTGCCTGTTGATGGGCATTTAGGTTGCTTCCATGACCTGGCTATCGTAAACAGTGCTGCAATGAACATTGGGGTGCATGTGCCTTTTTGAATAGTTTTTCTTTTTAAGGCACCTCTTTGTATAGTATTTTTTTCAGCAGTTTGCTCAAGATATTATACTATATGTATATAACATCAGTTACTGAGGTCAACATTTTTCAGTCCAAGTGAAGTGTTATGTTTTTAGCACTCATCCTCTTTAATTGTGTCCTGAATGTACACATGGGATTTTTAGATCAGGAGTAGATTTCTTATTATTTACCTTACAGAAAATAACAAGCATGTGCTTCTCCCATGTCCTTGGAACAATACAATGAGAGCCAGGTCAAATACAAAGACACATGCAAAGTCTACATTGTAAGTGAGAAACACAGAGGAGTGAATTTTGGCCATTTATATGCAGGAGAAAGAGACAGATGCCTCTCTCTCCCCTTCTGAAAGAGTCTCCTTGGAAATGTCTTACTTGAACACATTGAAATAAATATCTCAAGGGTCCAAATAGCCCAATTCTCAGCTTTTACAATGTACAAATACCTGTGTGTCCTGGGTTTCATCCCTTTTGAAATTTCAAAAGCCACTACCTAGAAAAATAATGCTCAAACCTAGATATCTATCCTGAAATGTAACTTTTTTGCTCTTGGGTGGATAAAACAAGGCTAATGGATGGAAGCAATTAGTTCTACTATTAGGGAAACAGATGACTTCAGATCTAGTTTCTGAGCGAAGTGAAAACAAACATTATGTTTATTGAACACTGATTCCCGAGTCTCTGGAGTCTGAGACTTTTATAGGAACACTGAGAAATTCACGTGATTTATTTACCAAAGAAACTTTACCTCCCTTTGATTCCTTTTACTCTTCCCCATCTACATAATGATTGTCTTAGCTATTTTCTCTAAATACACTGAGAACTACATCAGAAAACATAGTAATTTTAGATAATAAAAACTTTAACTAAACAGAAAAAAAAATGTAGTAATTTTTGCTTCAACCACCAAACATAATTTAGAAAACTTAGGAGGAAAAGGAAAATCTATTGTATTTACTCATAGTTTTACTCTTTCTGTTTTTCTTTCTTCCTTACTGATGTTCCACGAATTCTTTTATTTTTTTGGTAACAGCTTTATTGAGATATAATTCACAGAATACAATTTACTCATTACAAGTGTACAACTCAATAGTTTTTTAGTATATTAACAGAGTTGTGCAACCATCATCACAATTTTAGAACATTTTTATCACCTCAGAAAGAAACCCCATACTCTTTAGCCATCACCCCCCAAGTCCTAGGCAACCACTAATCTACTTTTTCTCTCTGTAGATTTACCTATTCTGGAGATTTTATATAAATGGAATATAGTGTTTTCTGATCGGCTTCTTTCATTTAGCTTATATTTTCAAGATTCATCCATGTTGTAGCATGTATCAATATTTCATTCCTTTCTATTGCCAAATAATATTCCATTGTGTGGATATACCACACTTGATTTATCCATTCATCAGTTAACAGATATTTGGGTTGTTTCCACTTTTGACTATGAATAACGCAGGTATGAACATTTATGTACAAATTTTTTTGCAGGACATTTTCCTTGGGTATATACCTAGGAGTGAAATTGCTGGGTCATATGATAACTCTATGTTTAATTTTTTGAGGACCTGCCAAACTGTTTTTCAAAGCAGTTGCACCATTTTACATTCCCACCAGCAATGTATGAGGGATCCAGTTTCTCCACATCATCAAAACTTATTATCTTTTTTTTTCTTTATTTTTTTTTGACTGCATTGGGTCTTAGTTGCGGCATGCAGGATCTTTGTTGAGGCATGCAGTAACTTTCATTGCAGTGCGCAGTCTCTTTGTTGTGACACACGGGCTTCTTTCTAGTTGTGGCATGTGGGTTTCTCTCTAGTGGTGTGCAGGTTTCTCTCTACTTGTGGTGTGCGGGTTTTCTCTTTCTTGTTGTGGCACGCGGGCTCCAGGGAGCATGGGCTCTACAGTTGTGGCACGCGGGCTCCAGAGCACATGGGCTCTGTAGTTTGTGGCATGAGGGTTCTCTTGTTGAGGCATGTGAGCTCAGTAGTTGTGGTGCGCAGCATGTGGGAAATATGAACAGACCAATAACAAGTACTGAAATTGAAACTTTGATTAAAAAACCCCCAACAGGTTGTAGGAATGTAAATTGATACAGCCACTATGGAGAACAGTATGGAGGTTCCTTAAAAAACTAAAAATAGAACTACCATATGACCCAGCAATCCCACTACTGGGTATATACCCTGAGAAAACCATAATTCAAAAAGAGTCATGCACCACAATGTTCATTGCACCTCTATTTACAATAGCCAGGACATGGAAGCAACGTAAGTGTCCATCAACAGATGAATGGATAAAGAAGATGTGGCACATACATACAATGGAATATTACTCAGCCATAAAAAGAAATGGAATTGAGTTATTGGTAGTGAGGTGGGTGGACATAGAGTCTGTCATACAGAATGAAGTAAGTCAGAAACAGAAAAACAAATACCGTATGCTAACACATATATATGGAATCTAAAAAAAAAAAAATGGGTATGAGGAACCTAGGGCAGGACGGGAATAAAGATGCAGATGTAGAGAATGGACTTGAGGACACGGGGAGGGGGAAGGGTAAGCTGGGACAAAGTGAGAGAGTGACATGGACTTATATATACTACCAAATGTAAAATAGATAGCTAGTGGGAAGCAGCTACATAGCACAGGGAGACCAGCTCGGTGCTTTGTGACCACCTAGAGGGGTCATAAAACAGTATGATACTGACACAAAAATAGAAATATAGATCAGTGGAACAGGATAGAAAGCCCAGAAATAAACCCATGCCCCTATGGTCAATTAATCTACAACAAAGCAGGCAAGACTATACAATGGAGGAAAGACAGTCTCTTCAATAAATGGTGCTGGGAAAACTAGATAGCTACATGTTAAAAAAATGAAATTAGAACACTCTAACACCATACAAAAAAATAAACTCAAAATAGATTAAAGACCTAAATGTAAGGCCGGACACTATAAAACTCTTAGAGGAAAACATAGGTAGAACACTCTCTGACATAAATCACAGCAATATGTTTTTCAATCCGTCTGTCAGAGTAATGGAAATAAAAACAAAAATAAACAAATGGGACCTAATTAAACTCAAAAGCTTTTGCACAGCAAAGGAAACCATAAACAAAAAGACAACCCACAGAATTGGAGAAAATATTTACAAATGATGTGAGACAAGAGATTAGTCTCCAAAATTTACAAACAGCTCATGCAGCTTAATATCATAAAAACAAACAACCCAATCAAAAAATGGGCAGAAGACCTAAATAGATACTTCTCCAAAGAAGACATACAGATGGCCAAGAGGCATATTAAAAGATGTTCAACATCGCTAATTATTAGAGAAATGAAGATCAAAACTACAATGAGATATCACCTCACATCAGTCAGAATGGCCATCATCAAAAAAATCCACAAACAGTAAATGCTGGAGATGGTGTGGAGAAAAGGGAACCCTCCTACACTGTTGATGGGAATGTAAATTGGTACAGTCACTATGGAGAACACTATGGAGGTTTCTTAAAAAGCTAAAAATAGAGCTACCATATGATACTGCAATCCCACTCCTGGGCATATATCCAGAGAAAGACATGGTCCGAAAGGATACATGCACCCCAATGTTCATTGCAGCACTGTTTACAATAGCCAAGAAACCTAATTGGAAGCAACCTCAATGTCCATTGACAGATGAATGGATAAAAAAGACGTGGTACATATATCCATTGGAATATTACTCAGCCATTAAAAAGAATGAAACAATGTCATTTGCAGCAACATGGATGGACCTAGAGATTATCATACTGAGTGAAGTAAGTCAGACAGAGAAAGACAAATATCGTATAATATCACTTATATGCAGAATCTAAAAAAAATGATACAAATGAACGTATTTACAAAACAGAAACAGACTCACAGACTTAGAGAACAAACTTATGGTTACCAGAGGGGAAGGGTTGGGGGGAGGGATAGTTAGGGAATTTGGGATTGACATGTACACACTACTATATTTAAAATGGATAATCAATAAGGACCTACTGTATAGCACAGGGAACTCTGCTCAATATTATGTAACAACCTAAATGGGAAAAGAATTTGAAAAAGAATGATACATGTATATGGATAACCGAATCACTTTCCTATACACCTGAAACTAACATAACATTGTTAATCAACTTATACTCCAAAATACAATAAAAAGTTAAAAAAAAAAAAACTTCCTTTAGCTATTCTTTTAGAGTAGTTCTACTGGAAACAGATTCTCTTAGTTTTTCTTCATCTGAGACTGTCTTAATTTACCGTTCCTTCCTAAAGGATATTTTCACTGGATATAGAATTGTGAGTTGATGATTCTTTACTTTTAGCACTTGAAAAATGTTATGGAACTTCCTCTGGCCTCTATGATTTCTGATCAGAAATTCACTGTCATTTGAATTATTCTTCCTTTATGGGTGTCACTTCTCTCTCATTGATAAAGAATTTTTTCTTTGTCTTTAGTTTGCAGAATTTTTATCATAATATGTTTTGATTTGGCTTTCTTTGGGCTTATCCTGTTGGGGATTTGCTCAGTTTCTTAAATCTGTAGACGTATATCTTTTGTCATATTTGGGATATTTTCAGCTATAATTTTTTTGAATACCTTTTAAGCCCCATACTTTTTCTCATCTCCTTCTGAGACTCCAGTGACACAAATATTTGATCTGTTTATAATCCTACAGGTCTGTGAGGGTCTGTTATTAATTTTTTAACCTGTTTTTCTTTATTGTTCAGATTAGGTAATTTTCCTATTATCCTTTTTTTTATAAATTTATTTATTTATTTATTTTTTGGCTGTGTTGGGTCTTCATTGCTGCACACGGGCTTTCTCTAGTTGCAGTGAGTGGGGGCTACTCTTCGTAGCGGTGCATGGGCTTCTCATTGCAGTGGCTTCTCTTATTGCACAGCATGGGCTTTAGGCACGCGGGCTTCAGTAGTTGTGGCACGTGGGCTCAGTAGTTGCGGCTCGCAGGGTCTAGAGTGCAGGCTCAGTAGTTGTGGTGCACGGGCTTAGTTGCTCTGCGGCATGTGGGACCTTTCCGGACCAGGGCTCAAACCCATGTCTCCTGCATTGGCAGGCAGATTCTTAACCACTGTCCCACCAGGGAAGCTCTGTTATCCTTTTTCTAATTGCTCACATATTTGTTTACTTTTTACATAGATGCATTATTTATGGTAGTCTATGTTTATTAAGGTTATGTATGTATAAATAAATATTTATACTAATCATTATTACTATAATTGCTATTTGCCTATAAACCTCATCCCAGTCGAATAATTAATCTCAGTGTTAGATGCCTACTTGCCCATTTGGGCTGCTGTGTCACCTCAAATCAGCATCCACCACCCTCTCACCCTCACACTCCCACCTTCACTCACATCTGCTCAATCTCAGGAAACGATGTCAAAGCAATTTTGCCACAATCATATTAACAAGATGACCTCTTGATCTGGTATCTCAAAGCAAGAAGCTAAGTACAGGACAGTGCCAACAGACAACTGGTTGGCAAGGCATTTGGGTGCCTCTACCCAGGCTCTTCAGTACAGAGTCTGGCTCATGCCACCAATCAGAGTCACACTGCCATGGTGGCTCTTCCCAGGGGCCCAGAAAGGAGGGACCAGGCTTTGTCCCAAAGGAGGTACAAGGGCAGGAATATCTGAGACTCGGTCAGGGGAGAGAACTTCACACATGAATACCAGGAGCCTATCACTTTCCAGGAGTCCCAGAGCCCCAGGGACCAAATCCCAGGATACCAGCACAGGCTCCAGTGGCACAAAGCCTAATGTCTGGAAAGGTGAAAGTCTGCAGCAACCTGACACACTGTTATATTCTCAAATCAGAAAATAAGGGATCTCAGAGCAACTGAAGGGGAGCCCGCCTGATAATACCTGGTGTTGTCAGCCTTGGCCATCTTCCACTGCACAGCTGCAGCCAATCTCCTTCTTCACAGCACAAACCAGTCCCAAGGGAAAAAATGGCCCTTACTCTCAGAACCCAAGGCACACTAACGAGTACACAGGTTACAGCTGGTCCTAATGCACCTTGGGCTACCTATCCTGAACACTCTTATCCAGAAAGAACTAGAGCTAAGTCACTTTAGTACACTTCTCGCAGTAGGTTTTTGGGGAAAAAAAAAGAAAAAAGAAACATGTGCAAACACACACACACACTCCCTCACTCACAGACATATGCAAACAAACAAAAAAAAATCCCAGGCACTCACCCACATCCTTGGGGCCGGTTGTTTCTGCCAGCAGCTGTGAGGTGTCCCGAATTCGTCCTTGCCTACTCCTGGAGCCTTTCCTCTGCAGAACAGCCTTAACGCATTGCTTTCTCTTTGAAACCGGCCCAACTGCCAGCGCCCTGCGATGGGAGAGCTGGCCCCTTCACCCAAGCCCCTCCATCAGGAAATGTTCTCCTCTTTGAACACCATGACGGACACCTGAGGGTCAAGGATAGGGCCTGGGGAGGGAGGGATGGCGTGTGGGGCTTCCCAGGAAGGCAAACAGGAGCCCCAAAGGTGTGCTGTGCGGCTCAGGTGGCGTGGCGGTTAAGCGCGGGGCCTGATGGAGGAGCGGGCAGAGGATGGGCTGGAATGCGCCGAGCGGCAGGGGAGGCTCAGAGAATGGCGGAACCGGGCCCAACGCCCCGCTCCTTTCACCTCTCTTCCTGGAGGAAGCGCGATCTCGTAGGATCTCGAGAGATCTACCGGGAGACGGGCGGTCCTGGGATGAAGACACCTGGGTGCCCCAGGGGCTGCAGGCCCTGCCTCCCAGACTCCTTCTTAAAGAGTCTGGCTCACGCCACTTATCAACCAGACTCCAGTTCTCATCAATGCCTCGTCGCCCAACTCAGAGTCACAGGGAAGGGGTGCGTCGCCTGGCACTGGCTGGGCTGCCGACACCCCACGCTGACCCCGTGCGCTCGCCTCGCTGTGCTTTGGTCGCCGTGTGGTGCCTGGCAAACCCCCAGGCCCACAGCGCGACCCACCCAGGGCGCCCTGGGGCCAGTCCTCCTCGCTCGCCCACCCGCGCACCCTACCCCCCCAAACACCGGCGAGCTCCCGTGGGGGACCCCCTAGCCGGAGAGCCCCCGCGGAGGTGGGCGCAGGGAACGGGGAGAACACGGCGACCGTCTCTCCACCGGCCCGGGATTCGACGAGCGCTGCTGCTGGGGGTGTAATGCTGGGGGTGAGGTGGGCGGCCCCGAGAGACAGTATAATATTTTACACTGAAATGAACCTGCAAGTGGATCCAAAACTGTCTTTTCCATCCGGGGGTGGGGTCCGGCAGAGAAAAGCTATTTGCATGCCTTTAGACAAGAATCATTTTGCATTGTTATCAGTCATCTACAATTTAGAGTTATAAAATAGCACTTCGGCAATAAAAGGCCAGAATCAGATAATCCCAAAGGATGTGATCTAAACAATTCATAGTTTCTATGAAAGCACACATTTCCCCCTACATGTGAGAACCCCCAGGTGAAAGGACCCAGAAGAACGTGGTCACTCCATAGCCTGGCCCACTGGGGCCACACCCGTATCGAGGCCCCAGGCTCTTAGTTAACCCTGGAAACCCCGGGTCCATCACCCCTCCGGATGAGCTGGAGAGACTCCGGCAGGAGCCCCGAGTTGCATGTTGCTTGTCACCTTAACAAGAACCTTGAATTCCCATGGTGAGGATCGTCACGGCTTTGTAGTAACACCTCTGAATGTCTCCGAACCCACTGGAAATAAGAAATTTATTTTATTGAAGCCTGTGAAATAATCTGCTTTTAAAAGAAATGAGTTTGCCAAGGAACACCCGGTTTTAATAACGACAGACATTGCAGATCTTTAGAGCAAATATCTACCAAAATGACTAGAATTGTCTCTAGGTGTGGGGTTTTTACAGCTCTCCACCTATTTTTAGCAGTGAGAGGCGTCAGAGATTCTGGAGGAATCGGCTTTTGTGAAAGATGTCAATTTATCAGGACCTCAGTGAGAGAGACTGGAGTGAGGGGCGTGGGGGTCTGGGGGCAGACCCCAGGACTGCAGTGAACCGTCACCTCTGCTCCCAAGCTCCAAGCCCCACTCCCACCCCATCCCGCGTGTGTCACTGTGTTTGCCCTTTCTCCGCCTGGCCCAGACCCCTGCCCTGCGCTGCCTGAGGTGGGAGGTGCTGGAGAATGAGGCCCAGGTGTGGTTGATCTACAGAAAGGGTGAGCCAGAAGGGGACAATGTCCTTCCTGGATCCATAATGCACTTCCCAAAGCAGTAAGAACTTCTTAGCGCAGAAAATGTGCCCCAAAGTGACCACCCAGTCAGTGCCTGGCACACAGTAGTTCCTGGAGAAACGCGTTTAACCAATCCCTGCCCTTACGGAAATCGGACTCCCCACCCCCCTTTTACCCTGGTGGGAGGAGGTTCAACCTTAGCTTAACAATGAGCAGCTGATCTAGGCTCGTGCGGAGGCCACGGTGGATCAGCCTCAGTGCAGCCCTTGCACAGGCCCCATGGGAGCCTGGGCTTAGGTCGGGAGGAGTCAGAGCCCGGCCCCGAGGGGGATGGGATGGAAGGACCCAACCCTACAAGCCTAAAATGGAAAAAAAGGTCTTCGAGGAGTTTCCCAGTCTGGATTCCATGGCATCGCAAAAGGTGCTCTGTGGAAAATGCACATTCCGGTTACGTAGGTCTGGGGAACTACGGGTTAAACAAACTTAGGCGAGTCTCTCGCGTTTCGCCGAGCCTTTCTCACCAGAGGTGACTCCGGCCAGAGATGCAAGATGAAGGTGCCGGATTCTGTGAGCAGAGCGCCCTCTGGGGGAAATACCGATGGATGCAATAGGGAGGGCTTGTCTGTGCCAAACTTCTGCTTTCTATAAGGACCCTGAGGCTCCAGGGAGCTTGAGAGGCTCAACCGGGGCCCTACTGAGCTGTGAAAAGATCCCTGATTCTGAGAGAGAAGGAGAGGCCTTCTCCCCACCTGCCCGCGGTGTCTCTGGGGATCAGGGACCACGTCCAGGGCCCTTGGAGTTGGAGCTGGGGCCGGTAGGTAAAGGGTTCCTGGTGGGGTCCTCCCCACAGGCTCTACTCCCCGAGACACTTGCAGGCGCCCGCTGTGCACGGGGGGCGGCAGGAGGAGACTGCCTGGGGCGCAGATGGGTGGATTCCTTCCTTCCAAGGCGACAGCGTGAGGAGGACCGGGGTGTGGAAGGCAGAGGATGATGAAGGAGCTGACGGAGGCGGCCTCCCAACCAGATCTCCCTTCCCCAGGGTCCCTGAGGAGCACAGGGGCCCCCTAGAGGTCGGGAAGCTTCTAAGCGGACAGGCCTGGGGTCCCTGTCCTGGCCCCTTCACTCCCCCAGTCGGTAGCGGAAGAACGAGTCTCAAGGCTCTCCCGGCTGTAGCCTCATGGGGAGCACCGTGCTCTGGGCCTGGCCCAGGAGGTGCTCAGCCCCGACAGTTCCCCAGGGGCTGCTGGAAGAGCACCAGGCAGCCTGCAGGAGGTTAACGAACATCATTAGAAGGTCGCACGTTGGGACTCCCTCATCCCCAAGGTCTCAAAACGGTCCAGGCAGTGTCTGCCTCCACTCTAGACTCCAGCCCTGCCTCTCAGGCCCCGGCTACAGCCTGGTCGGGGCCTCCTTTGGGCTATTATAGCAGATCCTGGCCTGGCCTCTCTGCCACCTGCCCCTTCTCCCTCTAAACACACACACACACACACACACACACACACACACACACACACACACAGCCAGAACCACCTTTGGACAGGCAGTCAGTTAACACTGGGCTCAGCGTTTGTGCCGGCAACAGGCAGACAACAGTGGGCAAGGTCGACACCTCGTCCTTGGGAACACTGGTGCCCAGGACAATGGTGGGCACAGAGCAGGTTCTCCCTACAGGTTTGCTGACTGACTGATCGACCTAAGCAATTAACGAGATCTATGTGGATGTTGCCCTCACGTTCCCACAGTCCAGTAGGGGAAACTGGTGTGAATTAAACAATTGCAAATGCTTAGTTAACAATTGCCACCATGATAAGGACCAGGAGGGAAAAGTACAGAATTCTGAGGAAATGAGATTTCAGCTGACACCTGAGGATGAGAAAGAGTTGGCTGGGTGAAAAGGAGAAGAAGGAGCGTTCCAGGTGAAGGCAACAGCACATTCGGGGCCTGAAGCACAGCTCCTGCCTTGGCTCTCTCGGCTTGGTTCCCCTCAGTGGCTCCCCCGTGATGGCTGCCCACCTGGGCCCACAGCACTCGGGCCAAGCCCTTCTGCCAGATTTCTCTCCCTCTGCTCTCCTTCAGGGCTCAGGACCCAGCCTGTCCTGTGTTCCCAGCTCTATGCCTTTGCCCTGGTGCTGGGGCTCCCCTATCTCCACCTGTTCAAAGCTTTCCCTGGGTTCCAGTTCTGAGTGAGATGGAGTAAGCACACGCCACCCTGTCTGTCCCACTCAATACAACTGTACCCCCAGACAGCAGGCATGGAGCAGCTATCTGAAGACTCTGAGAAGTACATAGCAGCAGGGGGATTGGGGAAGGAGAGCAGAATTTGAAGCAACCAAGCACTAGCAGTGAGTTCACTACTTTTGTTCTCCAGTACAGCATACCTTGTTTTATTGCCCTTCGCAGATACTGCAGGGTTTTTTCTTTTATAAATTGAAGGTTTTTGATGACTCTGTGTTATCATGGTTAACATTTTTTTTACCAATAAAGTATGTTTTAATTAAGGTATGTGCATTGTTTTTTAAACATAATGCTATTGCACACTTAATATGTGACAGTATAGAGTCAACATAACTTTTATATGCACTGGGAAACAAAAAAATTCATGTGACTTGCTTTATTGCAATATTCAATTTATTGTGGTGGTCTGGAAGGGAACCCGCCATATCTCAGAGCCTTGGCTCCAGGCTGCCAGATATCTGCAAGTGGACGCGGGTAGTGACGGCTGTGATCTGGGCAATGAAGGCTTGATCAGCAGCTTGCTTCCAGTGGGTCTCATCAGAGAATCCTTACTGAATACATCTGCATCAGTGGCACCACTGTCCCATCAGCAGTGGCAATACGTTTCCCCGATTTACTGCCCCACAGAGGGGTGTCTGTAATCTGCCAGTCCAGAATCTCCCCAGTAGCAGGCCAGGTGGTGGGCCATCAGCAACTCAGGCTCAGGGGAGGACTGGCCAGTACTATTAGGACTGTGGTGAGCTCTGGCCCTTGAGAGAACAATCGCGGTCATTTTCTGCCTGACGGATATGGTGCTGAGCAGCTGCAACAGTGCTGACGCCATCAACTTAGCTAAACCACCAGTGCACCAGGCCCAGGAGTTTAGGGGTTTCTTTGTGAAGCCAGGACCCCTTTGTGTCAGTGGCTTTGCTTTAGGGGACATGGCAGGGGATACTGTTTCCCCTAAAGGTGTCAATGCCCCTTTTTATGTGAAGGTGAGATGCCAGGAGGGCCAGGCAAACTTGTTCTTGAATATATATGCCATTTCCTTTTGAACAGAGAGATCTTTTGGGCTCTTTCCACCTTGTTAGTCATTGAGTGTGATTTGATACGCCCCAAAATGGACATTCAGGCCAAAGAGCCACAAGCCATGCATGGGTCAGACATGCAGTTTCCACAAGAGCTTGGTAATAACTTGCTCAACAACAAAACCAAAAGGCCACCGGTGGCTTGTCCGGCAGGTGGCGCTGTTATACCAGGAAATGCCCCAGCATAGTCTGACGGCCATTAAATCTTTAAAACTGATTTCTCCTCTAGCAGGAATTCTGTATTGTTTCTGCCAGACCAGCAGGGTTGGTTTAGAGAGGAAACGATAGAGAGGAGGTTGCAGTCTACACGTACCTCCAGCACTTCTGTACACGCAGCGATCCCAGATGGGAGAGTCCCCTCTGTCACTCACCTGACAGGAAGGCAGACTGGAACCCTCGGTACTTACCATCCGTTCAGGGGTGGAAGCCACAACAGTACAGTGAATGGCCCACAGGACCCCGCCCAAAGGCCCCTTAGGATTTCCTTCCCTTCTGCAAACTTCACCAAAACCCCATCGTTTGAATTCGGGAGCCTTTTTTACTCCATGAGAACATGAACCAAGGAGTCTAACATGCACAAGAGTCAGGGACTACAGTGATGTGAGTCCCTAACACCAGGACAACACGTTATCCCCTGGCTGGCAGTTCACGGAGCACAGGGGGCGGTGGAGGCTAGCCCCTGGGGGACAGTGGGAGCAGCAGGAAGGAAACAATGTCAGCTTCTTTTCTCCATTCCTCCAGGGTCTACACCTGAGCATGCCACTTATTGCTCCCAGCGTCCGGTGCGTGGGCCCAGGGGCTTCTTTCTTCCTCTGCACAGGCCACCACCTTCCGACCCGCATCCTCTGTGCTTTGGGCACCCACGCAGTGCTGAGAAATGGCCCAGGCAAAACAGAGGT
This sequence comes from Balaenoptera physalus, assembly GCF_965194825.1. Lineage (NCBI taxonomy): Eukaryota > Metazoa > Chordata > Mammalia > Artiodactyla > Balaenopteridae > Balaenoptera > Balaenoptera physalus. Next base: position 46,201,139 of record NC_138897.1, on the reverse strand, counting down.
CAGGACATTACAGTCTTGGCACACACAGTAGGAGATGCAAGAGAGCAAGAAGCTCAAAAAGAATTGTCTCTCCCAAAACTGAAAAAAATTATATGAAGAGATAATGTCAAAACCATACTAGATAACTTAAAATGGAATACTAAAAAAATTTTTTTTAAGTAACCTAAACAAAGGTAGGAAAAGGGAAACAGAAGAATGAAAAATAGAGGGAACAAACCGAAAACAAATAATAAAATGGTCTAGATCCATACATACCAATAATTACATTAAATGTAAATAAAATAAACACACCAATTCAAGATAGAGATTGGCAGAATGGATTTTTAAAAAATCCCCCAAGTACCTGCTGTCTACAAGAAACTCTCTTCCCATATTATGATATAGGTAGGTTAAAAAGAGAAAGTATGAAAAAAACTATACCATGGAAACCCTAACAAACCAAAGCAAGGGTGACTAAATTAATATCAAAGTAAACTTCAGAGCAAAGAAATTAGCAGAGTTAGAGAGAGACATTACACATTGTTAGAAGAATCAATCCACCCATAACATTTCTAAATGTATAAACACCTGAGAATAGGAGCTTCAAAATATATGAAGCAAAAATTGTCATAGCAGAAAAGTAGTAGACATATCCACAATTATACTTGGAAGCTGCAGCACTTCTCTCTATGTAATATATAGAAAAAGTGACAGAAAATTAGCAAGGATAGAACTGAACAACACCATCAACTAGCTTGAATTAACTGATGTTTATGGAACACTCCACACATTCTTTTCAAGTGCACATGGAGCATTTACCAAGATAGACTACATTGTGAGTCATAAACCAAAGCTTAACAAACTTAAAAGGATTGAAATCATACAAAATATGCTTTCTGACTCTAATAAAATTAAACTAGAAATCAGTAACAGAAAGATAATTGAAAACTTTCCAAACACTAGCAAAGAAACAACACACATTTAAAAAGGAAATCTCAAAGGAAATTAGAAAATACATTAAAAAGAAAGAAAATTAATATATAACATATCAAAATTGTGGGATGTAGCTAAAGTGGGAGGGGTATTTACTACATTAAATGCTTATATTACAAAATAAGAAATGTCTTAAAGCAACCACCTAAGCTTCTCCCATAAGAAACTGGGGGAGGGCACAGCAACAGTCAGCTCTACCCACCACCAGAGCCTCCCATCAAGCCTCTTAGATAGCCTCAACCACCAGAGGGCAGACAACAGAAGCAAGAAAAACTACAATCCTGCAGCCTGTGGACCAAAAACCACAGTTACAGAAAGATAGAGAAGATGAAAAGGCAGAGGGCTATGTACCAGATGAAGGAACAAGAAAAAACCCCAGAAAAACAACTAAATGAAGTGGAGATAGGCAACCTTCCAGAAAAAGAATTCAGAATAATGATAGTGAAGATTATCCAGGACCTCGGAATAAGAATGGAGGCAAAGATTGAGAAGATGCAAGAAATGATTAACAAAGACCTAGAAGAATTAAAGAACAAACAAAGATGACCAATACAATAACTGAAATGAAAACTACACTAGAAGGAATCAACAGCAGAATAACTGAGGCAGAAGAATGGATAAGTGACCTGGAAGACAGAATGGTGGAATTCACTGCTGCGGAACAGACTAAAGAAAAAAGAATGAAAAGAAATGAAGACAGCCTAAGAGACCTCTGGGACAACATTAAACGCAACAACATTCGCATTATAGGGGTCCCAGAAGGAGAAGAGAGAGAGAAAGGACCAGAGAAAATATTTGAAGAGATTATAGTCGAAAACTTCCCTAACATGGGAAAGGAAATAGCCACCCAAGTCCAGGAAGCACAGAGAGTCCCATACAGAATAAACCCAAGGAGAAACACGCCGAGACACATAGTAATCAAAGTGGCAAAAATTAAAGACAAAGAAAAATTATTGAAAGCAGCAAGGGAAAAACGACAAATAACATATAAGGGAACTCCCATAAGGTTAACAGCTGATTTCTCAGCAGAAACTCTGCAAGCCAGAAGGGAGTGGCATGATATACTTAATGTGATGAAAGGGAAGAACCTACAACCAAGATTACTCTACCCGGCAAGGATCACATTTAGATTTGATGGAGAAATCAAAAGCTTTACAGACAAGCAAAAGCTAAGAGAATTCAGCACCACCAAACCAGCTCTACAACAAATGCTAAAGGAACTTCTCTAAGTGGGAAACACAAGAGAAGAAAAGGACCTACAAAAACAAACCCAAAACAATTAAGAAAATGTTCATAGGAACATACATATCGATAATTACCTTAAACGTGAATGGATTAAACACCCCAACCAAAAGACATAGACTGGCTGAATGGATACAAAAACAAGACCCATATATATGCTGTCTACAAGAGACCCACTTTAGACCTAGGGACACATACAGACTGAAAGTTAGGGGATGGAAAAAGATATTCCATGCAAATGGAAATCAAAAGAAAGCTGGAGTAGCTATACTCATATCAGATAAAATAGACTTTAAAATAAAGAATGTTACAAGAGACAAGGAAGGACACTACATAATGATCCAGGGATCAATCCAAGAAGAAGATATAACAATTATAAATATATATGCACCCAACATAGGAGCACCTCAATACATAAGGCAACTGCCAACAGCTATAAAAGAGGAAATCGACAGTAACACAATAATAGTGGGGGACTTTAACACTTCACTTACACCAATGGACAGATCATCCAAAATGAAAATAAATAAGGAAACAGAAGCTTTAAATGACACAATAGACCAGATAGATTTAATTGATATATATAGGACATTCCATCCAAAAACAGCAGATTACACGTTCTTCTCAAGTGCGCACGGAACATTCTCCAGGATAGATCACATCTTGGGTCGCAAATCAAGCCTCAGTAAATTTAAGAAAATTGAAATCATACCGAGCATCTTTTCTGACCACAACACTATGAGATTAGAAATGAATTACAGGGAAAAAAACGTAAAAAACACAAACACATGGAGGCTAAACAATACGTTACTAAATAACCAAGAGATCACTGAAGAAATCAAAGAGGAAATAAAAAAATACCTAGAGACAAATGACAATGAAAACACGATGACCCAAAACCTATGGGATGCAGCAAAAGCGGTTCTAAGAGGGAAGTTTATAGCTATACAAGCCTACCTCAAGAAACAAGAAAAATCTCAAGTAAACAATCTAACCTTACACCTAAAGAAACTAGAGAAAGAAGAACAAACAAAACCCAAAGTTAGCAGAAGGAAAGAAATCATAAAGATCAGAGCAGAAATAAATGAAATAGAAACAAAGAAAACAATAGCAAAGATCAATAAAACTAAAAGTTGGTTCTTTGAGAAGATAAAGAAAATTGATAAGCCATTAGCCAGACTCATCAAGAAAAAGAGGGAGAGGACTCAAATCAATAAAATCAGAAATGAAAAAGGAGAAGTTACAACAGACACCGCAGAAATACAAAACATCCTAAGAGACTACTATAAGCAACTTTATGCCAATAAAATGGACAACCTGGAAGAAATGGACAAATTCTTAGAAAGGTATAACCTTCGAAGACTGAATCAGGAAGAAACAGAAAATATGAACAGACCAATCACAAGTAATGAAATTGAAACTGTGATTAAAAATCTTCCAACAAACAAAAGTCCAGGACCAGATGGCTTCACAGGTGAATTCTATCAAACATTTAGAGAAGAGCTAACACCCATCCTTCTCAAACTCTTCCAAAAAATTGCAGAGGAAGGAACACTCCCAAACTCATTCTATGAGGCCACCATCACCCTGATACCAAAACCAGACAAAGACACTACAAAAAAAGAAAATTACAGACCAATATCACTGATGAATATAGATGCAAAAATCCTCAACAAAATACTAGCAAACGGAATCCAACAACACATTAAAAGGATCATACACCACGATCAAGTGGGATTTATCCCAGGGATGCAAGGATTCTTCAATATACGCAAATCAATCAATGTGATACACCATATTAACAAATTGAAGAATAAAAACCATATGATCATCTCAATAGCTGCAGAAAAAGCTTTTGACAAAATTCAACACCCATTTATGATAAAAGCTCTCCAGAAAGTGGGCATAGAGGGAACCTACCTCAACATAATAAAGGCCATATATGACAAACCCACAGCAAACATCATTCTCAATGGTGAAAAACTGAAAGCATTTCCTCTAAGATCAGGAACGAGACAAGGATGTCCACTCTCACCACTATTATTCAACATAGTTCTGGAAGTCCTAGCCACGGCAATCAGAGAAGATAAAGAAATAAAAGGAATACAAATTGGAAAAGAGGAAGTAAAACTGTCACTGTTTGCGGATGACATGATACTATACATAGAGAATCCTAAAACTGCCACCAGAAAACTGCTAGAGCTAATTAATGAATATGGTAAAGTTGCAGGATACAAAATTAATGCACAGAAATCTCTTGCATTCCTATACACTAATGATGAAAAATCTGAAAGAGAAATTATGGAAGCACTCCCATTTACCATTGCAACAAAAAGAATAAAATACCTAGGAATAAACCTACCTAGGGAGACAAAAGACCTGTATGCAGAAAACTATAAGACACTGATGAAAGAAATTAAAGATGATACCAACAGATGCAGAGATATACCATGTTCTTGGATTGGAAGTATCAACATTGTGAAAATGAGTATACTACCCAAAGCAATCTACAGATTCAATGCAATCCCTATCAAATTACCAGTGGCATTTTTTACGGAGCTAGAACAAATCATCTTAAAATTTGTATGGAGACACAAAAGACCCCGAATAGCCAAAGCAGTCTTGAGGCAAAAAAATGGAGCTGGAGGAATCAGACTCCCTGACTTCAGACTATACTACAAAGCTACAGTAATCAAGACAATATGGTACTGGCACAAAAACAGAAACATAGATCAATGGAACAAGATAGAAAGCCCAGAGATTAACCCACGCACCTATGGTCAACTAATCTATGACAAAGGAGGCAAAGATATACAATGGAGAAAAGACAGTCTCTTCAATAAGTGGTGCTGGGAAAACTGGACAGCTACATGTAAAAGAATGAAATTAGAATACTCCCTAACACCATACACAAAAATAAACTCAAAATGGATTAGAGACCTAAATATAAGACTGGACACTATAAAACTTTTAGAGGAAAACATAGGAAGAACACTCTTTGACATAAATCACAGCAAGATCTTTTTTGATCCACCTCCTAGAGTAATGGAAATAAAAACAAAAATAAACAAGTGGGACCTAATGAAACTTCAAAGCTTTTGCACAGCAAAGGAAACCATAAACAAGACGAAAAGACAACCCTCAGAATGGGAGAAAATATTTGCAAATGAATCAACGGACAAAGGATTAATCTCCAAAATATATAAACAGCTCATTCAGCTCAATATCAAAGAAACAAACACCCCAATCCAAAAATGGGCAGAAGACCTAAATAGACATTTCTCCAAAGAAGACATACAGACGGCCACGAAGCACATGAAAAGATGCTCAACATCACTAATTATTAGAGAAATGCAAATCAAAACTACAATGAGGTATCACCTCACTCCTGTTAGAATGGGCATCATCTGAAAATCGACAAACAACAAATGCTGGAGAGGGTGTGGAGAAAAGGGAACCCTCTTGCACTGTTGGTGGGAATGTAAATTGATACAGCCACTATGGAGAACAATATGGAGGTTCCTTAAAAAACTAAAAATAGAATTACCATATGACCCAGCAATCCTACTACTGGGCATATACCCAGAGAAAACCGTAATTCAAAAAGACACATGCACCCGAATGTTCATTGCAGCACTATTTACAATAGCCAGGTCATGGAAGCAACCTAAATGCCCATCAACAGACGAATGGATAAAGAAGATGTGGTACATATATACAATGGAATATTACTCAGCCATAAAAAGGAACGAAATTGAGTCATTTGTTGAGACGTGGATGGATCTAGAGACTGTCATACAGAGTGAAGTAAGTCAGAAAGAGAAAAACAAATATCATATATTAATGCATGTATGTGGAACCTAGAAAAATGGTACAGATGAGCCAGTTTGCAGGGCAGAAGCTGAGACACAGATGTAGAGAATGGACATATGGACACCAAGGGGGGAAAACTGCGGTGAGGTGGGGATGGTGGTGTGCTGAATTGGGCGATTAGGATTGACATATATACACTGATGTGTATAAAATTGATGCCTAATAAGAACCTGCAGTATAAAAAAGCAAACAAAACAACTAATACTAAACTTTCATTGGGTTATTTGTATGGAAATATGTTAATATAAATGTTTCAGATATTACATGAAATTTCTAAAAATCTTATATTTGTATTTGTATGGAAATATGTATGGAAATATGTTAATATAAATGTTTCAGACATTACATGAAATTTCTAAAAATCTTAAAAAAAAAAAAAAAAAAAAAAAGAAACTGGGGGAGGGGGTGGGAGGAGGGGGAGCAAAATAAACCCAAAGCAAGTAGGAGGTGGAAATAATAAAGATCAGTTATTAATGAAATTGAAAATAGACAAACAGAAAAAAATCAATGAAACCAAAAGGTGGTTCTTTGAAAGACCAATAAAATTGATGTACCTCTAGTCAGACTGACAAACAGAAAAAGAGAGAAGACAGAAATTACTAAATCAAGAATGAAAAAGTGAATATAACTGTAGACCTCACAGACACTAAAACAATAATATTTCCATGCAAATGAATTGGACAGACTACATGAAATAGGTTAAATCCTCAAAAACCACAAACTATCAAAACTCATCCACAACATGAAAGATAACTCAGTCCTATAACAATTTCAAAAATTGAATTTGTAGTTTAAAACTGTACTTTAAAAATCTCCAAGCCCTGATGTTTTCATTGATAAATTATTTTCTTTTACTATAACAATCTTACTGGGATATAATTAACATACCACACAATTCACCCATTAAAGTGTACAATTCAATAGTTTTTGGTGTATTTAGAGTTGTGTAATCATCAACAGAATCAATTTTAGAACATTTCAACACCCCAAAATAAACCCTGAACCCATGAGCAATCACTCCACATTTCCTCCCAATTCTTCAGCACTAGGCAGCCACTAATGTATTTTCTGTCTCTATGACTTTGCCTACCCTGGACATTTCTTATAAATGGAATCCTATAATACATGGTCTTTGTGACTGGTTTCTTTCTCTTACCATATTTTCAAGGTTCATCCATGTTGTAGCATGTATAAGTTCTTTATTTCCTTTTATGGTCAATCTTCCATTATATAGATATATCACATTTGATTGATCCATTCATTAATTGATGGGTATTTGGGTTGTTTCCACTTTATGGCTGTTATGAATAATATAGCTATAAACATTTGTGTAAAAGTTTTAATGTGGACATATGTTTTCATTTCTCTTGGGTATATACTTAGGAGTGGAATTTCTGGGTCATATGGTAACTCTATGTTTGTCTTTTTGAGGAACAGCCATACTTTTCCAAAGTAGCCATACCATTACAATTCTCACCAACAGTGTATAAAAGTGCCTTCAAACACATGTTATAATCTGTCTTTTTAAAAAATTCTAGGTGGTTTGGAGAGCTTCAGGGTTGGTGAACATGCAGAGATTGGGGGAAAGTGGTGCCTGGAGAGGGCACGGAAGCTCCACGCCTCTTTCCCCATACTGTGCCCTATGCATCTCTCCCACCTGTCTCTTCCTGAGTTATATCCTTTTATAATAAACTCTTCATCTAGTAAGTAAATTGTAATAAACTCTTCATCTAGTAAGTAAATTGTTTTCCTGAGTCCTATGAGCTGCTCTAGCAAACTAACTGAACCCTAGGAGGGGTCGTGGAAACCTCCAATTTGTAGCCAGTCAATCAGAAGCACAGGTGATAACCTGGACTTCTGATTGGTGTCCAAAATGGGGACAGCCTTGTGGGACTGAGTCCTTAACCTATGAGATCTGACACTATCTCCAGGCTGACAGTGTCGGAACTGAGTTGAACTGTAGGACATCCAGTCAGTATCCTCTGAGACCTGGAGAATTGCTTGGTGGTGTGGGATAACACTCACCTGGCACTGGTTATATTAGTGCCCCTTTCTCCACCTAAATCTAGGCAGGTCTTCTTGTACGATGCCTAACACTGTGCATATCTAGAAACAAAGGCTGCCAGCCATGGTGCTAATCACTGTCATGGTGCTAATCATTGTCATGAAGATCCTAAAAAAAAAAAAAAAAAAAAAAAAATTCTAGCCATCCTAGTGAGTGTGAAGTAGTATCTCATTATGGTTTTGATTTGCATTTCCCTGATGGTTAATGATATTGACACCTCTTTTCATCTTCTTATTGATCATTTGTATATCTTCTTCAGAGAGATGTTTACTCAGATCCTTCCCCTACTTTTTAATTAGGTTATTTGTCTTTTTGTTACTGAATGATGTGTTCTTTATATACTCTAGATACAAGTCCCTTATCAGATATATGATTTGCAAATATTTTCTCCTATTCTGTAAGTTGTCTTTTCACTTTCTTGGTAGTATACTTTGAAGCACAATAGTTTTTAATTTTGATGAAGTATGCTTTATCTTTTTTTCTTTTGTTGTTTACACCTTTTGTGTCATATCTAAGAATGCTTGTTCTACAGGATAGAAAGCCCAGAGATAAACCCATGCACATATGGTCACCTTATCTTTGATAAAGGAGGCAAGAATACACAATGGAGAAAAGACAGCCTCTCCAATAAGTGGTGCTGGGAAAACTGGACAGCTACAGGTAAAAGAATGAAATTAGAACACTCCCTAACACCATACACAAAAATAAACTCAAAATGGATTAAAGACCTAAATGTAAGGCCAGACATGTAAAACTCTTAGAGGAAAACATAGGCAGAACACTCTATGACATAAATCACAGTAAGATCCTTTTTGACCCAGCTCCTAGAGAAATGGAAATAAAAACACAAATAAACAAATGGGACCTAATGAAACTTAAAAGTTTTTGCACAGCAAAGGAAACCATAAGCAAGACCAAAAGACAACCCTCAGAATGGGAGAAAATATTTACTAATGAAGCAATTGACAAAGGATTAATCTCCAAGATTTACAAGCAGCTCATGCAGCTCAATAACAAAAAACCAAACAACCCAATCCAAAAATGGGCAGAAGACCTAAATAGACATTTCTCCAAAGAAGATATACAGATGGCCAACAGACACATGAAAGAATGCTCAACATCATTAATCATTAGAGAAATGCAAATCAAAACTACAATGAGGTATCATCTCACACCGGTCAGAATGGCCATCATCAAAAAATCTACAAACAATAAATGCTGGAGAGGGTGTGGAGAAAAGGGAACACTCTTGCACTGTTGGTGGGAATATAAATTAATACAGCCACTATGGAGAACAGTATGGAGGTTCCTTAAAAAAACTAAAAATAGAACTACCATACGACCCAGCAATCCCACTACTGGGCATATACCCTGAGAAAACCAGAATTCAAAAAGAGTCATGTACCAAAATGTTCACTGCAGCTCTATTTACAATAGCCAGGACATGGAAGCAACCTAAGTGTCCATCATAGGATGAATGGATAAAGAAGATGTGGCACATATATACAATGGAATATTACTCAGCCATAAAAAGAAATGAAATGGAGGTATTTGTAATGAGGTGGATGGAGTTAGAGTCTGTCATACAGAGTGAAGTAAGTCAGAAAGAGAAAAACAAATACAGTATGCTAACACATATATATGGAATCTAAGGGAAAAAAAAAAAAAAGGTCATGAAGAACCTAGTGGCAAGATGGGAATAAAGACACAGACCTACTAAAGAATGGACTTGAGGATATGAGGAGGGGGAGGTGTGAGATGTGACAGGGTGAGAGAGTGTCATGGACATATATACACTACCAAATGTAAAATAGATAGCTAGTGGGAAGCAGCCGCATAGCACAGGGAGATCAGCTTGGTGCTTTGTGACCGCCTTGGGGGGGTGGGATGGGGAGGGTGGGAGGGAGATGCGGGAGGGAGGAGATATGGGAACGTGTGTATATGTGTAGCTGATTCACTTTGTTATAAAGCAGAAACTAACACACACACACACAAAAAAAGAATGCTTGTTCTAATCCAAGGTCATGAATGTTCATGCCTATATTTTTTTCTAAGAGTTTTATAGTTTTAGCTCTAACAATCAGGTCTAGCATTCATTTGAGTTCATTTTTATGTATGGTGTGAGGAAGTGATCTTTTACATATAAGTATCCAGTTGTCTCAGTACCATCTATTTAAAAAACTGTTCTTTCCCCATTTAATTGTCTTGGCACCCATGCTGAAAATCAACGGACTATAAACATGAAAGTTAATTTCTGGGATCTCAAATCTATTTCATTGGTCTATATGCCTATTCTTATGCCAGTACCACACTTTCTTGATGCTGTAGCTTTGCAGTAAATTTGAAATGGGTAAGTGTGAGTCCTCCAACTCGGTTCTTCTTTTTCAAGATTGTTTTGGCTATACTGGGTCCCTTGCATTTCCATACAAATTTTAAGATCAGCTTGTCAGTTCTGGCCAAAAAGGCACTTGGAATTTTATAGGGATTGTGTTGGATCTATAGAATAATTAGGGAGTATTGCCATCTTAAAAATATTAAGCCTTCCAATCCATGAACATGGATTGTCTTCATTTATTTAGGTCTTCCTAATTTCTTTCAACAATATTTTATAGTTTTCAGTGTTCAAGGTTTGCATTTCTTTAGTTAAATGTATTCTTGTTTTACTTTTTGGTGCTATTATATATGAAATTATTTTCTTAATTTCACTTTTGGATTATTCATTGCAAGTGTATAAACATACATTTTAAAAAACCCATCCCTATCATGATCTGAATTAAGGCCAGTCATTTTCTTTATTGCATTTTAGGGAGAAGTTTGGAGGAGGTGACCAATTACTGATGTTTTTACCACACAAGTAATATATTAATGCATACTCCTCATAAAAGGTTCAAACAATGCAGGAATATTCAGAGGGAAACACCATAGCCTCCTTAACCACATGCCCCCATCCTTCTTGCTTCCTGCCACAAGTGCCAAGCACTGTGAACACTGCTTTGCATTCATTCAGTCCACGTACATTGTTTTGTATATTTTGTGTACAATCTATATTTTTTGGTACATTGATCTTGTATTTTGCATATTTGCTGACCTCATTTATTAGTTTAATAGTTTTTTAGTACATTCCTGAGGATTTTCTCAATTCAAGATCATGTCATCTGCAAACAGATAGTGTGAGGGAAGATCACATAAAATAGTGCATGTATCTGGTGCATGGTGAGCCCTCCCTGGATGACAGTTTGTCTCATGCATTCCTTGTTAGAGTCAACATCCCCTCAAGCTCTTATTGTTGAACCCAAGTTTGTGTGCCTGATGCTCAGTGAGGCCAAACAAACCAAAACTCTAGAGTTTGGAGCAAAGAAAGGTTTATTTCAGGGCCAAGCAAGAAGAACAGGTGGCTTGTGCTCAAAAGACTTGAAGGTTTTGGGGGGGAAGAGTTTTTAAAGGCAAAATTTTGGATGAGGGCTACAGGGTGTGTGACTTTCTTCTGATTAGTTAATGGTGAGGTTAAAAGGTGGTGTTTCAGGAATCTTGTGCTCAGCCTGAAGTTACCATCCTCCACCTGGGTGGGGGACTTAGTTCCTGTAGAAGAACTCAAGGACATATTGTTATGTATATCCCTTGAGGAGGAGCTAGGACTCTGCTTTATCACTCTACTATTGTTTGATGCTTTCTCTTTGTTTCTGCATTCCCTCACTTCTATGATTAATAACTGTTTGAATCTGCACTTTGGAAATCAGGGAAGGTCTAGGAAGCTGCAGCCTTTTTCCTACCAATAAGAAACAGAGGACACGGAAAGGCTTTTGTACCAGTAGGGCCCACAGGGTTATGCTCATCTCAATCCCTCCTTTTCTTTAATACTCCTCAATCTTGAGGGGAACAGGTGTTGGACAAGAAAGGGAATAACATTTTAGATAGAGAGGTTAATCATAAACTTGGCAGAGGAACTCAGTTTTACAGCAACTCAGTTTCAATCCCCACTCTTGTTTCAACCTTTCCCAAATCTTTGAGAGAACAGGGCAACAACTGCTCTGGCTACTTCCTGCTGAAATGGGGTGTAGTCCTGCCTCAATTTGGGGAATGGACACCAAATTGGAAATATTCCCGTGTTCTAAGTTTTGGGTCCAAGTCTTGTATGATTAAGACTCCTGTCAATGCAATTGACAAACTTGGTTATAATAACTAGAATTATGATTGATAACATTTTATCAGGACATACCATATTTTTAGGAATTCCATATTGCTTTTAGAATATCTATATTAATAACATTTACCCACACAGTATAACCTGAGAAGGCTTATCATTCATTTGACAATGCTTCCCGTGTAATTTAACTTATCAAATAATCCTAGTTAATTTAATCTCTGAGATGCCTCAGCATCCCAGAGTAAGCTGGAGGTCAAAAGAACATCAGTTAGAATTTGATATTTGGGAAGTTTGTCAAAAATATCAAAAAGGTTTCAAAACACTTGGTCAAATAGGATCACAGGTTATGTGTAAAAAAACTTATTCACTCAACCAAAGTGACAAAAGATTTCAAAAGCAAATACAGATCACTTAAAGGCAAAGAACCTCACACAGTTTGTTATCAAAAGCAGCATTCCAAGAAAACTTTGTTCTCTTAACAGAGAAACCAATTCCAGTGCTGTATCAGCCTACTCTTAATAACAAAATCCATTTACCTAATTAAATTTAATCCAGTCTTAGCCAATTCTGACCATGTAAAAAACTCTTTTCTCAGTGTTCCTTTTCCACAAACCTTGTACAACTTTCTGTATCTATATTATTCTGTCCCTTATTTTCTTTTTCATTCAGAAACAACCAGCTCTGGGGTAAAACTACCTTTTTTTCCTTTAACAAGATGCATTTCCATTCCTCATACCTTCTTTTACTGAAAACACACATCCTACTTTTTCTGGCATACTGAGATGTTTCCCTCATTATTATTTTTTAAATTATTTTTTAAAGTTTACCTAAAAAACCTGCTTATCGGGCTTCCCTGGTGGCGCAGTGGTTGAGAATCCGCCTACCAATGCAGGGGACACGGGTTCAAGCCCAGGTCTGGGAAGATCCCACATGCCGTGGAGCAACTGGGCCTGGGTGCCACAACTACTGAGCCTGCGCGTCTGGAGCCTGTGCTCTGCAACAAGAGAGGCCGCGATAGTGAGAGGCCCACGCACTGCAATGAAGAGTGGCCCCCACTCGCCACAACTAGAGAAAGCCCTCACACAGAAACAAAGACCCAACACAGCCAAAAATAAATAAATAATTATTTAAAAAAAAAAACCTTCTTATCTTATTTACATTTAATTTACTCGTTTCATCATATCAAGTCATTTTTCTTGTTGACAAATTTTATAACAGAAACAATATGAGCTTGTTGACTTTTAGTAAGTACAATAAAAATATTATACTTAATACTGATGACTCTAAAGACATGTTTATATTAATCAAACCAACAAGCTTCCACTAGCTTTAATACCAGATATCAATTTAATATTAAATATCTCCAAGATCACGTGAACCTAAAATTCATTCTGGCCAGTTTCTTTTATATTTCTGAGAACTTATATAAGTGCTTAATTTCTTTTAAGCCTTTTAAATGGAGCTCATCCACAAACCAATCTTCGCAATGCCATTTGGAGGCAGAGACACATCATATTTATAATGTACACATAAACATACATACATCTATATAGACACAGACAGATAACCCACAGTTTTCTTGCTTGAGTTTAAAAAGGCCTCTTTTTTTTTTTCTTCAGTCTCAGGGATCACAGATGATTAGATAAAAGTTCCTGAGAGCCCAGGTAGATCATTTACATCTGAAAGGCACAGGGAGAGAAGTACAAGTTCCTCCTAGAAAGCTACCTTCTACTAACTGCACATGCAAAAAACAGTTTTAGAATGTCAAAAGAGCCCCATCTTGGCCATTTTTAGGGTGAGATTTCCTTCAGTTTCTAAATAGCCAATTCAGTTTAAATCAATAACAGTAATAGACAGTAATACATATCATTCACATGCCTCACTTCCAGAGAAACTTGAACCAGCATTTAAGTTACCAGGACCGTCTGACAAAGGTCAATACCAGGAAGAGAAAACAGGATTTGGACTCATGTACTGAGACACTCACACACACACCCAAGATAAAAGCCAAAGCAATTCCAAAAGACTCACTTTGTTACAATAGAATAAAAGCCTAAACATTAGGAAGTTCATCCTATTTCCTTTCCCTTTCAGAAAACAGTTCTAGTTGAAAGATGGTGTTATAATTTAGAGAATAATTAGGGACCATTGTTCTCCAGACCCCAAGGAGTACTGAGGCCAAGCAGTGTTACAATAAAATATCATTTTCTTTCATTCATGGAAGATAGCTGAAGCTCTCCCAGTTTTGCAATATACACCCTAGAGGACTACAAGGTGGAACAGAGCTCTGATCACCCATATTTAATTACTCACTGCTGGTGTTGTCAGGTATCAAGCAAACAGCAAACACTGCAATGCAGAACGTCTCTCAGGGTCACAGTTCCGTAGCCCTAGAAGGGGAAAATTCCCAACGAATGCTCCACTGTGGGTGAAGGCAATGCAATAGGGACAAATACTCTGGTGTCATCACACGCAATCTCTGTTACCAGAGATGTCTCAACCAGCCAATGCAAGTACTGATATACACACAAAGATACAAACAACAAATACAGTCTCACAGACAAAAGATCAGATGAGATAGAGTCCAAATTCCACTCCCATTCCCAGACGGAGGCCTCCAAAGAGATTGGCCCAGCTCCCAAGAGGAAATGGGTCTAGATTGGCTCACAATGAGCCCAGAGTGGCTCAGTTCCTGAAAGGGAATGAACCCAGTTGGTGGGGACAGAATTCCCAGCCTGCACAAGTTGGAGTGACTCACACCAAAACAAAAGTAAAGGTGAACTGTAGATCAGGACATTTCTCAGCTCCAAACAGCCTTGTGCTGTGGTGGTTGGTGTCTGTCAGAGAGAGTCCCTCTGAGTTCCCTGAAACAAAATGAGCTTTAGCAGCTGCTGGGGACTCAGGGAAGGGACTGCCCCCAGCCAGGGTTGACCTGTCACAGGCACGGGCTCCTGGCTGGCTCGCCAAAATTGTTGTCGAATGCAAGTTCGTGTACCTAACACGCAGTGAAGCCAAACAAACCAAAACATCAGAGTTTGGAGCAGATAAAGGTTTACTGCAAGGGCCAAGCAAGGAGACTGGGCAGCTGGTGTTCAAAAGACCTGATGTTTTTCGGGGAAGAGTGTTTAAAGGCAAATTTGGGGTGAGGGCTGCAGGGTGTGTGACTTTCTTCTGATTGGTTAGTGGTGAGGTAACAGGGTGGTGTTCTAGGAATCTGGTGTTCAGCCTGAAGTTACCATCCTCTACTTGGATGGAGACCTTAGTTCCTGCAGAAGAACTCAAAGATAAGGAGTTCCTTGAGGAGGAACTAGGACTCTGCTTTACTTCTGCACTATTGTTTGACTGCCTTTCCTTTGTTTCTGTGTTCCCTCAGCTCCCTGATTGGTAAATGTTTGAATCTGCCCTTTGGAACTCAGGGAAGGTCTAGGAAGCTGAAGCCTTTTCCTACAAACAAGAAATGGGGGACATAGAAAGGCTTTTGTTCCCAAGAGGGCCCCATAGGGTCCTACTCAGTTTCACTCTTAGAGGTGGGGGCCCTTCTCCTCTGCAGAGTCAGTCCTCTGAAGGCTGTCCCTGCCTGGCTGTATTCCCAAGAGATGAGCTTCATGGATACCACCCTTGCCTGAACGAGTTTACTCTAAGAGCCCCTGAGCTCCATCATTTGTCCCTGGCTCCAGCTTCTTCTGCCAGGCAGAAAGCAATTCCAGACCCGAAATGTGCCCACCCCCATGGTGTCTCCAAAATAGAGAAAGAAGAAGGGAAGTGGGGTTTTTCACAGCCCTGTGTTCCTTCTTCACAAGGTTGGCCTCCACTTGTGAGTCCTGAGGGAAGTGGGTTCTTTGAGGAGGGGGCAGAAAAAATATGGGAGAACAATCTACCTTAGCATAGGGTCTTTAAAACCAAATTCTGCATGACTCCGAATAAACAGAAGTAAAAAGAACTGTATGAAAGCAATTTTATATTAAACATCTTAATACCTAGAAATTCTGCACCTATACATATTACATAACTATACAGCAGTTTCCAAAAACTCAACACACTTTGATTGCTTACCCATTGGGGCTGGGCCCTGATCCTGGTGCCAGGACCATGGCCTCATTCTGAGGTGCCCCTAAGTCAGCAACAGAGATGAGGTGAGCTGTGCCAGGTGGGCTTTGCCTGCTCCCTAACAAGAGTCCAGCTTGAGCCAGGTAGTTCTTAGATAGTTCTGTGGGTTTGGGGGGCTTTCAAGTGCACAGTCTCTTCTTAGTCAAGGACACAGGCACAAGGGTACCTGTGGCCATTGGACATGCTTTGGGTCCCCTGGCTGCTCCCAGAGGGGCCCAGGCCTTGATGGGGACAAAGGCCCTCCTGCCTCTGAGAAGCAGATGGTTTCAATCAGCACCACGCTAGATTCCCCACCAAGCTCTGCCCTAGCTGCCTGGTGCCCAGTCCCCTATGTACACAGATGTTGTTGAACCCAAGTTCGTGTGCCCATGCACAGTCACAGTGAGGCTAAACAAAGGAAATGCCAGAGTTTGGAGCAAAGAAAGGGTTATTGATCAAGAGGGCACCAACCCAGAAGATGGGAGATGTAGGTTTGCCTCAGATCCATCTTATTGGCTGGCTGGGGTGTAAGGTATTTAAAGGCAACATTTGGAGTGAGGGTTGCAGGGAGGATGACTTTCTTCTGCTTGGCTGGTGGTGAGGTAATAAGATGATGTTTCAGGAATCTTAATCATCAACCTTTTGGGGTCTGGGGTCTACAGTGTTTGTGCTCAGCATGTAGTCACCATCCTCCACCTTAGCTCCTAAAGAACAACTCAAAGATATGTGTCGGATTGTTATGTATGTCCCTTGAGGAAGGACTAGGACTCTGTTTTATCACTGAACTATTGTTTCTTGACTGCTTTTCCTCTGTTTCTGCATTCCCTCACTTCCCTAATTAGCAACTGCTTGAGTCTGCCCTTTGGAAATCAGGGAAGGCCTAGGAGAGTAAAACCTTTTTCTACAAACAAAAAATTGCAGCACAGAGGGGCATTTGTATCTAGGAGGGCCCCACAGGCCACACAGGTTTCACAGACAGTGAGGGTCAATTACCTTCCCTCTTCCTTCCTGCACTGAGCACAAGGGTCTGTGGTCAGCACTGTCAAGTCGCTTCCTCTGAGTCAGGTGCTGTGTCTGCTTGCTTTTGAACAGAGTCTAACTCAATCCTTGAGTCTGGGCACCACATCCTCCTGCTCACTGGAACACAGAGGTAAGTTTTGGCTCCTCTGGAGCACTGTAATCAGGAAGGCCAGGGAGGAAACTCCAGGGAGGAAACTCCAGGCAGAGGAACCCCCAGAGCCCAGAGCCCCCAGCCCCACTAGATGGATGCCATGCCCAGCTTCTGTGCTGCTCAGCCCATCTCAGAAGGCACAGGGGCACATGTGCTGATTCTGCCCCAGAAGAAGTCCCAGATTCCACCCCCACCACCACCAGTCCCTTGCCAACCCCAGGTAATCACACCAGCTGCACTGCATTGACACAGGCCTTCTCGAGAGATATTATTCTCTACGATGAAAAAAATAACAACACTATTATGAGCAGAGCCTGATGAAAGAAGGGCTGAGAGCATTTCGAAGATGAATTGCTGTTAGTCGGTTTTATGGCACATTTGCATTTAAATAGATTCTTTAACTCTTTTTCTGAACTTCAAATAAGACAGCCTTAAAAGTGCTGACTAAGAGGGAGGCGTGTTCTTAATTTTCACTTTAATTTTAATACGGATACATTGTCTTATCACAGCCATTCCTGCTCAAACGACACTTGCAAATGCAAGTTTTAAATTAGTTTTCCTGTTCTTTTTGGTTAAAAATCAGACAGTTCTTAGACCTGTGTTACAGGAAAGATGCCCATCTCACAGGCTGGCCTGGCTGGCCCTGCTCTAAGCTCTTCTTAGGAGTTGCCCAGTTGTGTTTCCTCCACAGCTTCCCTAGGAGGAAACAAGGCCTCTCAACATTGGGAAGCTGTGTGTCTTGCTGGAGAGCTCCATGGGAAAGGGCTCCTTGTGCCAAGAAACAGGACCCGTGCTCAGCATCAGCCAGTGATGTGTCAGAAATGGCTTGTAGGGATCCGCCCGGCAATGCAGGGGACATGGGTTCAATCCCTAGTCTGGGACGATCCCACATGCCAGGGAGCAACTAAGCCCATGCGCCACAGCTACTGAGCCTGTGCTCTAGAGCCCACGAGCCACAACTACTGAGCCCATGCACCATAACTACTGAAGCCCCCGTGCTCTAGGGCTCGCGTGCCACAACTACTGAGCCCATGTGCTGCAACTACTGAAGCCCGTGTGCCTAGAGCCTGTGCTCTGCAACAAGAGAAGGCACCACAATGAGAAGCCCGTGCACTGGAATGAAGAGTAGCCCCCACTCACCACAACTAAAGAAAGCCCTCACGCAGCAACAAAGACCCAACGCAGCCAAAACAAAAAAAAGTAATGGCTTGTACCACCTTTCAAGAGCTGATTATTAAATTTTCTGGAAACGTGCAAGCTAGTTCTTCCACAGTCATTATTAAGAATTAAATTACGTAAACTTAAAAGTAAACAAATTATACTAAAAATTAAAGTGAAAAATCCTCAAAACTCATTACTTCATTATTGTTGTACTACTATCGAAACAGAGGGTAATCATCAGTAAGATCCATTACACCTGTAACTTGCCTTCACTGACCAAGCTCAGTTTATTTTTACAAAACCTTGTGTGTCCTCCAAGCCTCATGTAGCCTAAACAATAAGATGTTTGCCCAAGTTGTATTTTCAGAAACTTGGACTCAGCTATGTCGAGTTTGAGCTCGAGCCAGTGAAGACTGGCTAAGACCACTGACCCTTCATCTGGGCATGCGCAAGAGTCGGCTCGGTGACCTTTTGATGTCAAAGGGCCCAAAACTCCACCCTCAGAGCATTTGGGCCTCACCATTTTCTGAGCACACATCTCATGAAGAAGTCTGTAGCTTAGTTGCACCTGTGCAGAATGACCATTACCTCACTTTTTTCTTATCTCCAATTACCTTTCCCTACACTTCCCACACCTCAGCTTTTTTTTCTTTTTTAAAAAAATATTTATTTATTTATCTATTCATTTGGTCCCAATGGGTCTAAGTTGTGGCAGGCGGGCTCCTTAGTTGCGGTTCACCGGCTCCTGGTAGGCATCCGGGGCCTAAGGCCCAGCAGGTCCTCTGATCCTGAGGACACCCCAAGGTTCCTGTCTCCCACTTGGATGGCAGGAGCAGCATCTCACTAATTTCTCAGCCTTCAGCCCTGCCTAACCTGCCAGATCTTCACCCCTTGGGACTCGTGATATCCCTCCTCTCCTCTAGGACCTATGCTGGCTTCCTACTGCCTGCCACAACTCTCGCCAACACCCCTCTCTGGCTCTCAGGGCCCCACACTACTCCAAAGTGTAGTCACCACTCCTTAGAATGAGGCTCAGAGAGTGAGCAAGTAACAAACATCTTTGCACATGTTAGCTGGTAAAAAGAAAAAAAAAAAAGGAACATTTGCCCATTCTGACATCACCAAGGCAAAGTACCCTTTTTATCAAAAAGAGACTCATTGAAATTTCTTAGATGTCAATTCCTGGAGCTTTCTGCCCCATGGTCTCAGATGTTGCTCTCACCTCCTCCTGCTCCCTTTCTAAACCCTGCCCCTGGGTGGGGCCCACGTGAAGGCCACCACCACCTCCCATCCTTTGTACTATATGATCCAGCAATCCCACTCCTGGGCATATATCTGGAGAAAACCATAATTCGAAAAGATACATGCTCCCCAATGTTCACTGCAACACTGTTTACAATAACCAAGACATGGAAACAACCTAAATGTCCATCGACAGATAAATGGAAAAAGAAGATGTGGTACATATATACAATGGAATATTAGCCATAAAAAAGAATGAAATAATGCCATTTGCAGCAACATGGACGGACCTAGAGATTATCATACTTAAGTGAAGTAAGTCAGACAGAGAAAGACAAATATATGATATCACTTAAATGTGGAATCTAGTAAAAAAAAAAATGATACAAATGGACTTATTTACAAAACAGAAACAGACTCAGAAATCTCAAAATCAAACTTATGGTTACCAAAGGGGAAACGTCGGGGGAAGTGACAAATTAGGAGATTGGGATTAACATATACACACGACCATATAGAAAATAGATAACTAATAAAGACCTACTGTATAGCACAGGGAACAATACTCAATGTTCTGTAATAACCTATATGGGAAAGGAATATGAAAAAGAAGGGATATATGTATATGCATAACTGATGAACTTTGCTGTACACCTGAAACTAACACATCATTGTAAATCAACTATACTCCAATAAAACAAAAACAAAGGGCCATAAATACATGTGGAATGGGATATTCAAAAGGCAGTTAAGGCAGAGGCACCAGATTTATCAATACAAGCTGCCCCGTTTTCCAGGGTGGGACACAAGCCCACAATGCAGGACTACTTCAAAAGCCCTGTGACTCTCCCACCCACACCTTGTCCAGGGCATAAAAGGCCCAAGATTTGGTATGGGGGAGTCCTCCTTCACCTCAAGTATAGAGGGGGCTTCAGCAGGGCACTTGAAGAGCTTGATTCATGTTCTCTGTGGTTTGGGGGGCAACATGGATGCATGTGCGATGCTGTGCAGGGCAAGAGGTTTTCAGCACAAAGCAGAACAGGGGTGGGGGAATGGGACCCTTGTCGCCAGGGTGACACCAGAGAGGGAGTGAACTGAGTTTTAAAGGGTGGGTGGGATTAAGAAAAGACTAGAGGGAATTCCCCGGTGGTCGAGCGGTTAGGACTCTGCACTTCAACTGCTGGGGAACCGGGTTCGATCCCTGGTCAGGGAACTAAGATCCCGCAAGCCACGTGGCCAAAATTAAGTAAAAAATAAATAAAACTTATGGCCACTTGGTCTTTCCGGGCCCCCTAATCTCTCTAAACTTAATGCCCCCTATGCTGTGACCTATCCCAGTTCATCCTCCATCCCCAGACTCCTCCAGTGGCACTGCCTCCCTCACATGCCACTTAGACGTCCAATCAACTTCTCAAATCCAACACATCCAACTCGGAACTCCTGATTTCTCCCTCAAAACCCATTCTCTCGTTTTCCTCGTCTCTGTGAATAACATCACCATTGTAGAGGTTCAGAACGACCCTCCCCCGAAATGTGCCACTTTTGAGCTAAAGGCAATTGAGACCCTGTGGGCTGAAGAAAAACTACTGGTGCTCCCTTAACCACCTGGAAGAATTTAAATTGAGGATGTTTCCCAGAAAAAGAGTTATTACCAAAAATAAATTTTATCTGAGTGGCCCTATCTATATAGAAGGGCAAACATCTAACTATCAAACAACTGCTCTTCTTATTATCTTCCTGTGAATGACCCTCCTGTCCTCAGAAGCCCCAGGCCCCAGCCCATTCCTTAGCTCAGGATGGCATATATACCTCATTTTACCCTTCTGTCTCTGACCCTCATGTTTATGGTGTTCCCAAATGTATGAAATTAAACTGATTTTCTCCTTTTAATCTGACTCATGTCAATTTAGACCAGCCGGAAGAACCTAGAAGGGTAAAGGAAAATTTCTGCCTGCCCAACACCATCCTTCTAGCCAGAAGTCAGGGGCCATCCTTGAGTCTCCTCTGTCCACATCAGATTTATCACCACTCCTGGTTGACTTCTTCCAGGGATCACTCATCTCCAGTCATTTCTCAACATCCCTAATTCACCATCCCCCCAAATCAAACAGCCACCATCATCTCTTGCCCAGACAACTGGCCTCCAGCTGTCCTCTCTGTCCTTCACTCCCAAGTGGTTTGTTCTTTACACAGCAACCAGAGCAATTTTTCTGAAAATGTAGACAAATCATATTCCTTTACGGCTTAAACCCTCCAATTACTTCCCATAGCATCCAGAATTAAAGAAGCAGCTCTTTACCCTGGCCTAGAAAGCCCTATATCTGGTTCCTTCTTATGCTCCAGGCCAATCATGTGTCCTCACCATGGCACACCTCTCCTGACCTGAGATTTTGCACATGCTGGTCTTCCCTTCTGAAATACTCTTCCCCAGGTCTCATTCTTCAGGGCTCAGCTTAAAGCTCTCCTTTTTTGTGGACCCCTTCCCTGATTTCTCCCCGCCTCCTTCCACTGAGGTTTCTTCCCTCTACCCCCACCCTTTAGCCACCATTACAGCACTCGTTTTCTTCATAGTATTTTGTATTTAGCTTACTTATTCGTTCCTACATTGATCCAGTCGCTAGTACTGAGAGCTGTCCTAGGTGCTGGAGACACAGCCAGGAACAACCCAGACTCAGACTCTCTTGCCCAGCTGCCTGTCCGCTCCACAAGACAGAAACTGCATCTATTCTTCGGCCCGCAGGCCTGGCACAGGGAAGGGGCACAATAATAATTTGTTAAAAGAATTCGTTGTTTCATTAATGGACTTGTGAAGGAAGTAGGCTTGAACTGATTAAACAGTGTCTTAGCTGTGAAGTCTCATAGAAATGGAATATTTGCAAATCAAATAAACCAACTGGAATTTTGGAGCCCAGAGCAAATCCTTTTTTTGGAGCAAAGAGTTCTTTTGTGATGTAAATGATCCATTGCTTCCTCCCAGCTCTGTGTTGTTCTTGTTCAGGAGCTTTCCTTGGGCTCATGAACCCTCTAAAATGATATGTAAAATATGTGTGGGTGAGCATTTTGTGCATTTTTCTGAGGCATTCATATCTTCCATTAGATTCTTGACAGGTCCATTACTCCAAAAATCTCAGGAGACGTGACTCTCGCCTGTGCCTATTTTTCAGGACTGTTCTGATGTGCCCTTTCCTGGTGAAGGAATTGCACTGATAATTGTCTATTTTTAGAAAGCAGCTCTTTATAAGCCACAAACTTCCATCTAGCCATCATTAAATGAATCCCCAGTCCCACACACTTGGAGAAAACCCTTATTTGTACAGCATGAAGGTACTACTCTCTATTACTAAGGTGGAAAAATATTTTTTCATTGTACTTCAAAGAGGCTGAAAGCAACAAGGCTCATAAAAATATGAAAACCTAGGTAAGTTGCTCAAAAGCAAGAGAGCCCTTGGAAGTTTCCTGGTAAAGAAAATTTCTGTTTCAAGCTGTCTCTGGGTCTCACAGTGAACTTTAAAATGAAGAATTTCTTCCTCCAAGATTAACATCATTAATGTCAGAGGGAGTTGTTTGAAGTCATAGCCCCTTAAGCAACATCCCTTAGAGAAAACCTGAGCAGCAGCTCTTTGCTTCCAAGCGTCAAATCCCACCCCCAACCTCCACTCTGCCAGCAGCTCAGCTGTCACAAATGTAACTGTCCTCTCCTTCCTGGTGCCCACCTCCCATTTGTCACCTGGGTCAGTGGAGGGCTCCCTTGCATCAAAGGCAAGCCACCTCCCTACCCTCACCCAGGGCCAATTCTGACCCCAGAGCTACCGCCTGCATTTGGCCCTCCAGAGGCCCCCCAGCTAAGCTGCCCAGTAGGGCTTCCTGAAGAATGGAAGGGCCTTGTCCCCGGATACCATGGGCTCACTCAAGGGTGGGAGCAGAGGATGCAGGGAGGAGAGACAGCCCTGTACAACTGTGCTCGGGGCTGCCCTCTTAACCTTCCTGCTTTACATCCTCAATAAGATTTATGACATTTTCAGAGAGCTTTCTAAAGCTTTCTTCCTGTGTCTGTAGGCTTTGAGGACCACTGTTCTCTGACACCTTCCTGGCTAGGGACAAAGGGAGGGTCTGAATTAGCTGAGGCATTTTTTCAAGGTTATACTTTAGGAGTTTTTATGTTTCGTTTTTGTTTTTGTTCCCTCTCTATTATGGGAATTTCCAAACATATGCAAAAGGAGAGCTAATAGAATGATGAACCTCAGTTTACCTCCCACCCAGTTTTGACAATTCCATATCTGCCAGTCCTGGTTCATCTTTACCCCACTCCCCAGATGATTATTTTTAAGCAGAATTCAATGTGTTTCACCCATAAATATTCCCATATGTATTTCTGGAGATAAGGAATCTTTTATGTCATTATAACCACAATACAATTGCCACATCTAGAAACTTTGGATGATAATTCTCTCATATCCTCAAATATGCTGTCAATATTCATCTTTCCTTGATTGTTTCTGTCAGGGAGGAAGAAAACTTTCCTCTACTTTTCTAGGTTATTCTGGCTGGTCTAAGGATTAAATTGATATGAGATTAACAGCCAATTTAATTTCATACATATAGGAGCCCACATACATGAGAAGGTCAGAGACCCTGTTGGCAAACCCAAGTTCATGTGCCCGATACATAGTGAGGCCAAACAAAACAAAATGTTGGAGTTTGGAGCAGAGAGAGGCTTATTGCAGGGCTGAGCAAGGAAAACAGGGCAGTTCATGCTCTAAAGACTTGAACTCCCACATGCTCTTCTGGAAAAGAGTTTTTATAGGCAAAATTTGGTGGGGGCTGGGGAGGTCTGCAGAGTGTGTGACTTTCTTCTGATTGGTTGGTGGTTGAGTAGCAGGGTGGTGTTCCAGGAATCTCAGTCATCAGCCTCTGGTTCTGACCAATCTGGGGTTCACATGCTTGTGCCCAGCCTGAAGTTACTACCTTCCACCTGGGTGGGGCCTTAGTTCCTGTAGAAGAACTCAGAGATGCGGATCAGGTGGTTCTGTATACCCCTTGATGAGGAGCTAGGACTCTGCTTTATTGCCTCACTGCTGTTTCTTGACTACTTTCCCTTTGTTTCTGCTTCCCCTCACTTACCTATTAGTAACTGCTTGAATCTGCCCTTGGGAACTCAGGAAAGATCTAGGAGGCTGAAACCTTTTTCCTACAAACAAGAAATGGGGGGACTTCCCTAGTGGCACAGTGGTTAAGAATCCACCTGCCAATGCAGAGGACACGGGTTCGAGCCCTGGTCTGGGAAGATCCCACATGCCGCGGAGCAACTAAGCCCATGAGTCACAACTACTGAGCCTGTGCTCTAGAGCCTGTAAGCCACAACTACTGAGCCCATGTGCCTAGAGCCCATGCTCTGCAACAAGAGAAGCCACCGCAGTGAGAAGCCCGTGCACCGCAACTAAGAGTAGCCTTGCGCACAGCAATGAAGACCCAATGTTGCCAAAAATTAATTAATTAATTAATTAATTAACTTAAAAAAAAAAAAAGAAATGGGGGACACAGAAAGGCTTTTGTACCCAGAAGGGCCCTACAGGGTCCTGCTTGGTTTCAACTACACATACATGAGAGGTTCACAGACAGAAGGGTAAAATGAGGTATATGTGCCATCCTGAGCTAAGGGATGGGATAGGGGTGTGGGGCTTCCAAAGACTGGAAGGTCTTCACAGGCCAATAAGAAGAGCAGATGTTTGGTAATTAGATGTTTGCTCTGCCACATAGATGGGGCCACTTAGATAAAATTTATTACTGGTAATAACTCTTTTCTGGGAAAAATCTTCAATTTAAATTCTTCCAGGTGCTCAAAGGGAGGGGCAGTAGTTTCTTTTGAACCTCTAGGAGCTTGATTGCCTTTGGCCCAAAATAATCCTCATGCAAAAGAGGCACATTTGGGAGAGGCTGGTTCTAAAGCCGTACATTTCATAAATGGTTTTTTTTTTTTTTATGGTGTGTTTGAATCAGAATCCAAGTAAGCACCACACTTTGCTATTGGTTGATAAAGTTCTTAAGTCTCTTTTAATGTTTAACTTCCCTTCCAACTCTTTTTTCCATGTCATTTATTTGTTGAAGAATATGCTGCAGCTTTAGACATTCTATTTTTTGCTTTTGTCTGTGCTTCCAGTGAGATTCTTGATTTTTCTTTGCTTTGTCGTTTCTGGGAACCAGGTTGGGGAGGAGGTTGGTAGTCTCGCTATGATGTCATTCATTTAATGCCCCGTTTGGAGAACCCACCACTTCTTCCGCAGGGCCTGGCACTCCCTCAGGTCCCGCAGGCTCAATCTCTCTAGGGCACCCAGCCACCCCAGCTGCCTGAAATGGTGTAGGGGGTGGGGTCTGGGGCCTATGGATGTTCATCAGTCAAAGACCACCAGGAGCGCACCTGCCGTCAAAGTTGAGTTTATTGTCTTGTTGAAATGAGAGAGCCAGACATCGTGGAGACCTGCGGGCGTCTCTGAAAGAGTGTTATGAAGAACTTAGAATATGATTTGGACTTGAGTTAGGTGATTTGGAAGAGGGCTCAGGGAAGTGCGGTTTGCTCCGGATTGGGTGCTGTCTGGAAATGAGGGGTAATCCTGTGATTGCTTAATGAACCTTATCTAGGAGTCAGGAGGAATGAAGTGTAATCAGTAAAGAAGCCTCAGTCACTTTCTGAGCCAGAAGAGGGGACTCTGGAACATTCTTCAGGTCTCGGTTGTTCCTGTTCTTCTTGACGCTCAAGCGTGGTTGTGGAATGGTATCGTTTTTATCTTCATCTGTCATGTCACCGAGTGGCCTTGTCTGATGGAGGTGTCCTAGGAAACTGTTTTTGTTCAACAGGAGAATATCATGGCCTCGTTGTGAGGGCCAGGCCAGCTCCCAGCTGTCAGGGGCCATTTCGTTCTTCTCCAGTCCTAGGTGCCTCTGTGTTTTCAGCTCCTAGGTGCCTCTGTGTTTTCAGCTCCTTGATGCCTCTCTTCTGAGCCTTGCAGGCTCTGGGCTCACATGGCTGGCTTCTCAGCTTGCCCCCCTGCTAGCTGTCAGCTCTCAGCTTCCTGTGTTTGCTAGGTCAGTGACCACTCAGAGATCTTTTTCCAGAGTTTTGTTGCCTTCTCTCTCTGCTGTGATCTCTTGGCCTGGTCTCTTTACCTTTTGGGGGCTTATGCATTTTTTTCGTCCCTTTACTGTCTTTAGAGGACTATGGGGACAGAGCAGCTGCAGGTGATCGCATCCCCACAGCATCTGTAACTGGCAGTCGTGTCAGGTTTTTGTCTGGGGCAGGCTTTTGTCAGAGAACTGCTCCTTAGTGAAGTCCTTCTGCGCTTAGTGAGGGGATGCTTCGTACTTATTCCAACAAATCCCCTCCTTGATAATGTGGGGGAAATGTGTGGACCACAGGCTGATATTGGGATCAAGAAGGTTCCAATTCCCTCACTTAATGAGAACTGCATTTTTTCTGCAGGCATCCCACTTTATCATCTGATTTTGTACGGAGGGCTGTGTCATCATGGGGGAGTCTCACGGACTCATTTGTTTACCAAAGTGGATTCCCCACTGCTGAGTAACTTTGTTTCCTTAAATCTGGAGCAGTAGAAATATATGCTTCTTAGAAACCGTCCAGGTAGCAAATGCACACTTTAATAAGAACCATACTTCTCATCTGTGAGACCCAGTATTTTTAATTAGCTGGCTGGACAGCTACTTGTCTTCTTTAAGGTATAAATTATTAAAGGCCAAGGGGGGAAACGTCCGTTTAATGCAATGACACACTTATACCATTTGTCTCGGCAACGTGGCTCCGCTCAGTTGTACTCTGTGGAGAAATAATGGCAATTTACAAAAGAATCATCGCTAGGATGTGATCCCAGGGAGCCGAAAATGTTCCACCACGGTCATAATTACACATCCCATGTAATGGGTTAAAGGTGGAGGAAATATCTTTGTTCCTGTCGCTCAGATGGAAGTCGGCACAGAGGATAGAAAGTCTGATTCCGGTTCTGCAAATCCCCAAACGTTTAACGGGGCTCATGGGAGACCCATCAAGAGGTCAGTGGTGCAGGAGCTGCATGAAACAGTCTGTGGCGAAATCCACTTATAACACCTTTTTTCTTTAAAACCTTGCTTTTCTATGTATAATTGTATTTTTAAAGAGCCATATTTGCATGTAGACTGGGATTTGTTGTTGGAAGTGAACATAACCTCTGAATATGAGGAGGGCATGTTATTAGAAAATAACCATTGTCATTGATAGTGGGTAAAATTTTGACAATAGCACCACCTGCTGTGATTTATAGGCTGACCCTTGTATGCCACATACAGTGCATGTCTCATTTTCACAATAGCTCCATTTAGCCAGTGAGGAAAGAAGGCCAGAGAGGTTGACAATGTTACACAGTTAGGGAGCAATGAAGCCTCAGTTCAAATCTGAGTCTGACTCAGCTCAGGTCACCTCCTCCAGGAAGCATTCCCTGACCTCCATACACCCTCCTCTATGACACCTGCATCGTACCCCGGATCCTGCTATGTGTCTGCCACAAAAGCAGGCTGGAACTTCTTCCTCATTTATTCCCAGTCCTGGCCCAAATCAGCCTCTGGATAAATTCATTCAAAATGAACCTGATGTCAAGCCAAGCCCCTCTTTCCTTTGTGACCAGGCATTGCCACTGCCCTGTCCCTGTGTGGTCCTCTAGCTCATGCACCTGGGGACCTGGGATGAGAACTCTGTGAAAGGGGTCATCTCTTACAGATACAAATAAAGTGTGAAGTCATCAGCACTGGGGCTGAGTTTTTTCCAAAAAAGGAATAAAATAAAGGAGAAGGGGCAAAGGTTGAGAGATGGCCGGCAGACAGTGAGGACACCCTCTGTATAGAGACCCATTTTGTAACTGAACTCTTGCTGGCAGCTCCCTACACATAGGCAAAGGTAAGAAGGGTTCAGGGAGTCCTTTGTGAATGCCAGAGGTCTGAGGAGTTAGAGAAGTGAAGACAGCCCAGGACAAGCCCCAGAGGACTGAGGGGGCAGAGAAAGCCTCATTTTAAACTTAGAACCATACCCATATACATATTTGAGTCTAAGACACGAGGGAGAAAATAACATTCAAAAGAAACAGGTTCCTTGGGTCTAGCAGGAAACGCCAGGTTTAAGCAGATATCAGACATTGTAGCCAAGTACAGGCTCAGAACTGGGGCCGCCCAGGTTTGGATCCCAACTGTGCCATGTTCCAGTGTGTGACCTTGGACTAGTTGTTAATCTGTCTGTGCCTCAGTTAAACCTTCTGTAAAATGAAGGCAATGATAGTACGAATTTAACTGAGTTGTTTTGAAGATCAAGGTTAATACCCGTGAAGGGCTCAGATCACTCAGCATAGCCAGCATGGGTTGAGCACCTGCTCCGTGTTATCCCTGTGCTCATTCACAGGATCCCCTTATCACCCCAGTGAGGTCAGTACCTCTATTAGCAT
This sequence comes from Balaenoptera physalus, assembly GCF_965194825.1. Lineage (NCBI taxonomy): Eukaryota > Metazoa > Chordata > Mammalia > Artiodactyla > Balaenopteridae > Balaenoptera > Balaenoptera physalus. The sequence continues at coordinate 46,171,710 of NC_138897.1, read as the reverse complement.
CATCCCCATTTCACAGATGCAGAAACTGAGGCACAGATTGCTGACTATCTTTCCCAAGATCATTCAGCTAAGAAGCAGCAAAGCCAGAGGTTGAATCTGGACAATCTGGTGCCAGAATCCCTCTCCCAACTACTTTGATATGCTGCCTCTCAAAAATACTCTTTTTGTAGTATCAAGGTACCTGTTGTAGGTTGAATTGTTTCCCTAAGAAAGATCTGTTGAAATCTTAACATCTGGGACCTGTTTGTGCTCATTTGGTTGGTCTTTGTTTTCTTCCACACGTGTCTAAATTTGTTAAGAATATATCACATATATCAGTATTCAGATAACTGGGATGAGACTTAACAAATGAACAGGTCCTCTGTGATAATAGCAAACGCAGCCTTGGGTGATGGAAGCAAACCCAGTAAATGAAAATTCCACTTTACACTGAAATTAATTCTTTTCTTTTAAGAAGAGTTGATTAAATTCCAGCTCCACTGTTACCTTTGAAATATTGCTGGCCTCCTCTCCCCTCCCTCACCATCTCTCTCTTCAGGAAGGAGAGATGGTGACAGTAAGGACAGACTTTCCTTGTCACTTCTGTCTGACCAGGAAGCAAGAACTGGTCAGTGATGTGGGAATGGCAGGACCCAGAGGCATGTCCCCTGGAGACAGGGAAGGATGGGGGTACAGGGCACATCGGGAGTGTCCCTAGGTCTGAAGGGACAATTTGAGTCGGCAAGTGTAAGCTCAGCAAGAAACTTCTGCTCTGACAAAGAAGTATTGAGCAGGTAAAAGCTAGACATCTCTACAGCCACTGAAGACCACGTCTGAAAGTAGGAAGGCAGGGAGAGGAGGAGGAGGAGGAAGACAGCACTTTTGTAAAGGAATGGAAGCATGGATACCAACTGCCATATTACAGAGGTTAATTCTGGCGGGGGGCCGCGGGATCACAGATGGCCTCTGTTTTGTTTTAATTTTATTTTGTTCTGTGTTCTTTTGGGGGCTTTCCGTGTGTTCTGCCACAAACACCTATGACTTCTGTAATTAGGAAAGTTATTTTTAAGAATATGAGTGTTGGGGGGAGGGGGCAAGATGGTATATCTTGTAAGACAGCATGATGTGACAGCAGAAGAGTTATCCTATAAAAGATCACTACTGAAAGGCAAGCTGCAAACTTTAAGTTTTTACTGTGAGAAAATATTTTGCAACTGATAAGGAATCTTGAAATCTTGGAGAGTGAAGAATGTGTCAGTATTAGAAATCACAGTGAGCACGCTCCTGACTCAAGGCCCTTACACTCACCGTTCCCTCTGCCCCAACACTTTTCCCCCAGACTTCTGCCTGGCATCCTTCCTCACTTCAGGCAGGTCTCTGCTCCAATGTTTATCAGACGCCCCTGCACAGAAAAGCAGCCCCCATACCCCAACACATGAATGTCCCTTCACCAGAAAGTCATTATCAATGACAGCATGGATGAGGACTATCCTGGGGCCCAGAACAATAGCGACAATAGGCAATCAGCATAGTATTCCTTGAATGAAAACATGAAGTCACTTAGATGTTTCAGGGGGTGGTGCAAGTGTCATTTTCTGGCCTTAGGTCAGGAGCCCCAGGTCTCTCTCTTCTTGGGGGCCCCTGAGGATGACACAGACATTGGACTTGCAAAGCAAAGCAATGGCATTAGCCACAAACTCCAACATATTCAGTTCCTGGTGAGTTTTCCATGAGAAAAGAGTTTAAAGAAATTACACACATAGAACACAGACTTTGGCCCCAAAATGCCAACTCCCACTAAAATGAACCAGGATTAAATGGCTGATTCCAGATCTTGGGCCAAAAGTGTATAAGATGAACCTGGGCCATCTGGTCCTGCCTGACAAAAAGGAGATCTCAAAGGGTCACGGCAAACAAAGACCCAAGAGTCAACTTGAAAAGGCTCCGTGGTCCAAATGCGACCATTTGAATAATGACAATGTTTTGAAAGACATGAAATATATTAAAATATATGAGTTCATATTAATATTCCAAAAAAAAACCCTAGAACAAAACAAAACTAATTGATTACCTTAGATAAGGCACAAACTTGTTATTCTGAAAATTGATAAAGCAAGGGAAAGAATTGAGCTTTATCCTGCTTGTCTCTACAACCTATATTTCAAGATAACCAAGTAAAGAAGGAAAATTTCTTTCTATTGAAAGCCATTCAAGCTAATAAATGAATAAGCAGTGAGGTAATTAGAAAATCACCATTTTGCAAATCCCCAATGAAAAACGGACCTAGGTAGCAATAATTAATGGCTGCTAACCATTCAGTGAAAGTCAATGGAATGTATTGGAATGAATGGATCAGGGTGAAAAACTAAACCCACTGATCAATGTGAGTTAGTGTCACCAAAAGTGGGCAACTCTGCCTCTTGGGGTGATGCAATAGGAAGCACACAGCACTACCTAGGAAGTAATTTTGATGGAAAAAAAAGCCTGAATCTGACCAAGCCCTCGACCATACTCCCAGGAAAGGAAACGATCAGGGATAGAGGAACAGGTTAACAGATAGTTCTAGAAAGCAGTAAGCCAAACTTGGAAATGTAGAAAATTCTACAGGACAAATGACCCAGTTTCTTCAATAAAGATATGGTTTTAAAGAAGAGAAGGCAAATTGTTAGATCAAAGGAGACTTGGGACATCACAATCAAATGCGGTATGTGGCCCTTATTTGCATCCTGATTTGAAAAAAACAACTACAAACATATGTTTTTGAAACAATCAGAGAAAAGTGAATATAAACCAGGTATTGGACACTAATAGGAATTACTTATTTCGTTGACTGTCATGATATTATAGTTAGAGTTTTTGTCACTACATTTAGAGATACATATTGAAGTATTTGCATGTGACATTATATGATATCTGAGGTTTGCTTTAAAATACTCCAGCAAGACAAATATAAATGGGAGAGCACCTGAGACAAGAATGCTGAAAAGTGGATTTCTGTGGAAGAGGATATTGGCCCCTGCAGTTTTACACCCATGTAGCTTCTCATCTACCTGGGAGAGAAGACTGCTTTGCTTTTTTTAAAATTTCCAATTTATTGTAGACCAATACTTTTGTAAAATACAATAAAAGTGAATTGCCAAAAAAGTTAAATGATAAAAAATCAAACATATAGCATATAAGTCTAAATTTTTCATTGGGTTCAACACACATACAATTATATTGAAATTAATACAGTCAGAACAAATATACTACATGGAAAGCGAAAATAATTTTTTAAACCTGTTTTGTGGCTGTTTTTCACTGAATGCGCCTATATAAGCAATGAATATGGAGAATTGCTATTACATTCATAACTTTTTGTCATTCCATAATCATAACTCATCAGAAAGATATGAGTGAGATAGTGATTCCCCATATTAAATGCCTCTGCACACAATTTGAACAAAAACCACGCATATCAATATTTAAAGTTTTTAATGTGACAATTGAGCTTGCTTCTTGCTTGTTAATTTATCTAAACTAGTTTGGATTGATGACAACACTACTCACAGAGGATAATGTGCCTCTAAACTTTTCTTTGTTTCGTTGTCACAACACTTCTAGTAGAGAAATCAGACTAACAGAGGTGTGAATGGCAGGAGACAGTTTCAAGTCATTTCAGCAGGCTCAGAATACTCATTTTTAACTTGTATCCAAAATGAAGCAAATAATGATATATTTTCAATATTCGTCTTCAGTCCTTAATCCTAACCAGTGCCATCAATTTATCCTGTAAAGCTGTACTTCAATTTAAATTATCCATACCTTCTGATGATAAATTATTACAGAGCCATAGATTTCTTACATGTGCATTGTATTTTGGTAGAAAATAAAATTCATATTCATAGGTGTATGAGTGTAGAGTAACAGGCCACTACCTACATTCCTGATTGTTGTTGAGACATGTCATAAAAATCATAGAAATCCTAACTTTTGTTTTTGCCTTTTTGATCTTTTGTTGCATTCCTTTTTGGGTGGAAGTTTTAAGATCATTAAAAATATCTAAGAGATCAGACAAATCAGCAAGTCTGGAGCTCTAGTTCACATCTTTAAACATTGGATCAGGGGCTTCCCTGGTGGCTCAGTGGTTAAGAATCCGCCTGCCAATGCAAGGGACATGGGTTCGAGCCCTTGTCTGGTAAGATCCCAAATACCATGGAGCAACTAAGCCCATGTGCCACACTACTGAGCCTGCGCTCTAGACCCCGTGAGCCACAACTACTGAGCCCTCGCCCCACAACTACTGAAGCCCTCGCGCCTAGAGCCCGTGCTCCACAACAAGAGAAACCACTGCAATGAGAAGCTCATGCACCACAACCAAGAGTAGCCCCTGCTCGCTGCAACTAGAGAAAGCCCGTGCGCAGCAACAAAGACCCAACACAGCCAAAAATACAAAAATAAATAAAATAAATAAATTTATAAAAACAAAAAAACACATTGGATCAAACTGATTCCTTACCTTACAGAAAAATGATGAATTTGTTCTGCATTGTATTCCAAAAGAATTCTCCCTGCAACAAGCATTGTGCCTCAGCATGCAGTAAGAGATTATTATGCTCCACATCCATACATCACATAAAAGTAGAATGATTTTTTTTAATGAAGTATAGTTGATTTACATTATTTTGTTCTTTTTTATGGTTGAATAGCATTCCATTGTATATATGTACCGTATTTTCTTTATCCATTCATCCATCGAGGGATATTTAGGTTGTTTCCATGCTAATGCATTTTGCTTTTATGTAATTCACAGATTTTTAATTAATCATTAAATACACTAGTTCACATGATTTTTTAATTTGTTTGTTTTGGTAACAAGACTTTCTCAATGAAGGAAGCAGTGCATTAATTCACAAGCTCCTTAATCCAGGTGACTGGTCCAGAATATTCTCCCGTCATTGCAACTATGCTATCAGAACACACTGTCCTACACAAAACAAACTCCAAACTACATTTGTTGATAATATATTCTTTTGTAATTTTATATAGTTCAGAATTAGTTGCATTTATTGGCAATGAAGTTAGAAAGAATACATATCACCATCATGTTTAAATTTCACACATACTAGAATTATCATATTAACAAATCTGTGCATTCTTTATGCTACAATTAAAAATTCTTTACTGGCTTTATTTGTTCTATGGGTTGGTTTTCTTTATACTAGGCAGTTCCTCCCTGTATCAAGCTATGGTCAATGAAACATGGGGTCAAATAACATAGGGTTAAAAATAAATCATTGGATTGCTATTTTCCTAATTAAGCTAATAATTTTCTAAATTAAAAACAGACAAGCTTGATTTAAAAAAAATAACAAGTCATAAAAATAAATAAATGCTTACACTAGTAGTTTTACAACTTTTAGATTTCAGTTGCCAAATTAAACTGAAAATTGTATATGTTACAATGTGTATCTGGTACATCAGTCACACCGTACACAATTCATAATGTAAGTTTAAAAAATCCAAACTGTCTATCCTGCTTCTTGAGATGAATCCAGTGACAGGCACTTGGAAGTCATGGCAGTGTCAAATTTCTGTGAAAGTTTCTCAGTGTTTAATCTCAATTTCTGTACTTAATGCTTCATGGATCAGAAACAAACAGACTGTGGACACCATAGGTCCATGGACTATAGTTTGAGTAGTGCTACATTGTACTATTCTCTCTACTTTTGTGTGTGTATCTGTTTTCTATTACTGCATAACAAATTACCACAAACTTAGTGGCTTAAAATAACACAAATTTACTCTCTCACAGTTTTTGTGGGTTAGGAGTCCAGGAATACCTAGTTGGGTCCTCTGCTCAGGGTCTCACAAGGTGACAGCAAAGATGTCATCTGGGCTGCATTCCCATCTAGAAGCTCAACTTGGGAAGAACGAGCTTCCAAGCTCCCTCAGGTTGCTGGCAAATTCAGTTCCTTGCAGTTGTAGGACTGAGGTTTGTGCTCTGATTGGCTGCTGCTCTCCTTAGGCAGTTAACAGCATGGCTGTTGACTTCATCAGGGCCAGCAGGAGACAGTCTCTGTTGCTTTGCATTTCTTTTAAAGAGTTCCTCTGATTAGGTCATGCCCATACAGGTAAATCTCTCTTTCCATCAACTTGAGGTTGGCTCATTAGTTCAAGATGGTGGAGTAGAAGGATGTGCACTCACTCCTTCTTGTGAGAGCACCAGATCACAACCAACTGCTGAACAATCATTGACAGGAAGACACTGGAACTCACCAAAAAAGATACCCCACATCCAAAGACAAAGGAGAAGCCACAGTGAGATGGTAGGAGGGGAGCAATCACAATAAAATCAAATCCCATAACCTCTGGGTGGGTGACTCACAAACTGGAGAACACTTATACCACAGAAGTCCACCCACTAGAGTGAAGGTTCTGAGCCCTACGTCAGGGTTCCCAACCTGCAGGTCTGGCAATGGGAGGAGGAATTCCTAGAGAATCAGACTTTGAAGGCTAGTGGGATTTGATTACAGGACTTTGACAGGACTGGGGGAAACAGAGACTCCACTCTTGGAGGGCACACACAAAGTAGTGTGCACATCAGGACCCAGGGGAAGGAGCAGTGACCCCATAGGAGACTGAACCAGACCTCCCTGCTAGGGTTGGAGGGTCTCCTGCAGAGGTGGGGGATGGCTGTGGCTCACTGTGGGGACAAGGACACTGGCAGCAGAAGTTCTGGGAAGTAATCCTTGGCGTGAGCCCTCCCAGAGTCCACCATTAGCCCCACCAAAGAGCCGGGTAGGCTCCAGTGCTGGGTCGCCTGAGGCCAAACAACCAACAGGGAGGAAACCCAGCCCCACCCATCAGCAGACAAGCAGATTAAAGTTTTACTGAGCTCTGCCCACCAGAGCAACACCCAGCTCTACCCACCACCAGTCCCTCCCAACAGGAAGCTTGCACAAGTTTCTTAGCTAGCCTCATCCACCAGAGGGCAGACAGCAGAAGAAAGAGGAACTACAATCCTGCAGCCTGTGGAATAAAAACCACATTCACAGAAAGACAGAAAAAATGAAAAGGCAAAGGACTATGTAACAAATGAAGGAACAAGATAAAACCCCAGGAAAACAATTAAATGAAGTGGAGATAGGCAACCATCCAGAAAAAGAATTCAGAATAATGATAGTGAAGATGATCCAGGACCTTGGAAAAAGAATGGAGGCAAAGATCGAGAAGATGCAAGAAATGTTTAACAAAGACCTAGAAGAATTAAAGAACAAACAAACAGAGATGAACAATACAATAACCGAAATGAAAAATACACTAGAAGGAATCAATAGCGAAATAACTGAGGCAGAAGAACAGATAAGTAACCTGGAAAACAGAATGGTGGAATTCACTGCCGCAGAACAGAATAAAGAAAAAAGGATGAAAAGAAATGAAGACAGCATAAAAGACCTCTGGGACAACATTAAACGCAACAACACAGTATAGGGGTCTCAGAAAGGGAAGAGAGAGAGAAAGGACCCAAGAAAATATTTGAAGAGATTATAGGGACTTCCCTGCTTGCGCAGTGGTTAAAAATCCACCTGCCAATGCAGGCGACACAGGTTCAAGCCCTGGTCCGGGAAGATCCCACATGCCACGGAGCAACTAAGCATGTGCACCACAACTACTGAGCCCACATGCCACAACTACTGAAGCCTGCACTCCTAGAGCCCATGCTCTGCAACAAGAGAAGCCACTGCAATGAGAAGCCTGCGCACCACAACAAAGAGTAGTCCCCCCCGCCACAACTAGAGAGAAAGCCCGCGCACAGCAACGAAGACCCAATGCAGCCTAAATAAATAAATAAATAAATTTATAAAGAAAAAAACAAAAAAGAGACAGATTATAGTTGAAAAATTCCCTAACATGGGAAAGGAAATAGCCACCCAAATCCAGGAAGCGCAAAGAGTCCCAGGCAGGATAAACCCAAGGAGAAACATGCTGAGACACAGAGTAATCAAATTGACAAAAATTAAAGACAAAGAAAAATTATTGACAGCAACAAGGGAAAAACGACAAATAACATACAAGGGAACTCCCATAAGGTTAACAGCTGATTTCTCAGCAGAAACTCTACAAGCCAAAAGGGAGTGGCATGATATATTTAAAGTGATGAAAGGGAAGAACCTACAACCAAGACTACTCTACCCAGCAAGGATCTCATTCAGATTCGATGGAGAAATCAAAAGCTTTACAGACAAGCAAACACTAAGAGAATTCAGCACCACCAAACCAGCTCTACAACAAATGCTAAAGGAACTTCTCTAAGTGGGAAACACAAGAGAAGAAAAGGACCTACAAAAACAAATCCATAACAATTAAGAAAATGGTCATAGGAACATACATATAGATAATTACCTTAAACATGAATGGATTAAATGCTCCAACCAAAAGACACAGGCTTGCTGAATGGATACAAAAACAAGACCCATATATACGCCGTCTACAAGAGACACACTTCAGACCTAGGGACACATACAGACTGAAAGTGAGGGGATGGAAAAAGATATTCCATGCAAATGGAAATCAAAAGAAAGCTGGAGTGGGCTTCCCTGGTGGTGCAGTGGTTAAGGATCCACCTGCCAATGCAGGGGACACGGGTTCGAGCCCTAGTCTGGGAAGATCCCACATGCCACGGAGCAACGAAGCCCGTGTGCCACAACTACTGAGCCTGCGCTCTAGAGCCTGCGAGACACAACTACTGGAGCCTGCGAGCTACAATTCCTGAAGCCCGCATGCCACAACTACTGAAGCCTGCGAGACTAGAGCCCATGCTCCGCAAAAAGAAACGCCACCACAATGAGAAGCCCGCGCACCACAATGAAGAGTAGCCCCTGCTCGCCACAACTAGAGAAAGCCCATGCGCAGCAAAGAAGACCCAACGCAGCCAAAAATAAATAAATAAAATAAATAAATTCAAAAAAAAAAAAAAGAAAGCTGGAGTAGCAATACTCATATGAGATAAAATAGACTTTAAAATAAAGAATGTTACAAGAGACAAGGAAGGGCACTACATAATGATCAAGGGATCAATCAAAGAAGAAGACATAACAATTATAAATATATATGCACCCAACATAGGAGCACCTCAATACATCAGGCAACTGCTAACAGCTATAAAAGAGGAACTCAACAGTAACACAATAATAGGGAGGGACTTTAACACCTCACTTACACCAATGGACGGATCATCCAAAATGAAAATAAATAAGGAAACACAAGCTTTAAGTGACACAACAGACCAGATAGATTTAATTGATATTTATAGAACATTCTATCCAAAAAGAGAAGATTACACTTTCTTAAAAGTGCACACGGAACATTCTCAAGGATAGAACACATCTTGGGTCAGAAATCAAGCCTCAGTAAATTTAAGAAAACTGAAATCATATCAAGCATCCTTTCCAACAACAACGCTATGAGATTAGAAATGAATTACAGGGAAAAAAACGTTAAAAACACAAACACATGGAGGGTAAACAATACGTTACTAAATAACCAAGAGATCACTGAAGAAATCAAAGGGGAAATAAAAAATACCTAGAGACAAATGACAACGAAAACACGACGATCCAAAACCTATGGGATGCAGCAAGAGCAGTTCTAAGGGGGAAGTTTATAGTAATACAATCCTACCTCAGGAAACAAGAAAAATCTCAAATAAACAACCTAAGCTTACACCTAAAGCAACTAAAGAAAGAAGAACAAAGAAAACCCAAAGCTAATAGAAGGAAAGAAATCATTAAAATCAGAGCAGAAATAAATGAAATAGAAACAAAGAAAACAATAGCAAAGATCAATAAAACTAAAAGCTGGTTCTTTGAGAAGATAAACAAAATTGATAAACCTTTAGCCAGACTCATCAAGAAAAAGAGGGAGAGGACTCAAATCAATAAAATTAGAAATGAAAAAGGAGAAGTTACAACAGACACCACAGAAAATACAAAGCATCATAAGAGACTACTACAAGCAACTCTATACCAATAAAATGTACAACCTGGAAGAAATGGACAAATTCTTAGAAAGGTATTTCCTTCCAAGACTGAACCAGGAAGAAATAGAAAATATGAACAGACCAATCACAAGTAATGAATTGAAACTGTGATTAAAAATCTTCCAACAGAGAAAAGTCCAGGACCAGATGGCTTCACAGGTGAATTCTATCAAACATTTAGAGAAGAGCTAACACCCATCCTTCTCAAACTCTTCCAAAAAATTGCAGAGGAAGGAACACTCCCAAACTCATTCTATGAGGCCACCATCACCCTGATACCAAAACCAAACAAAGATATCACAAAAAAAGAAAATTACAGACCAATATCACTGATGAATATAGATGCAAAAATCCTCAACAAAATACTAGCAAACAGAATCCAACAACACATTAAAAGGATCATACACCACAATCAAGTGGGATTTATCCCAAGGATGCAAGGAATCTTCAATATACGCAAATCAATGTGATACACCATATTAACAATTGAAGAATAAAAACCATATGATCATCTCAATAGATGCAGAAAAAGCTTTTGACAAAATTCAACACCCATTTATGTTAAAAACTCTTCAGATAGTGGGCATAGAGGGAACCTACCTCAACATAATAAAGGTCATATATGAAAAACCCACAGCAAACATCATTATCAATGGTGAAAACTGAAAGCATTTCCTCTAAGATCAGGAACAAGACAAGGATGTCAACTCTCGCCACTATTATTCAACATAGTTTTGGAAGTCCTAGCCATGGCAATCAGAGAAGAAAAAGAAATAAAAGGAATCCAAATTGGAAAAGAAGTAAAAATGTCACTGTTTGCAGATTACATGATACTATACATAAAAAATCCTAAAGATGCCACCAGAAAACTACTAGAGCTAATCAATGAATTTGGTAAACTTGCAGGATACAAAATTAATGCACAGAAATATCTTGCATTCCTATACACTAACAATGAAAGATCAGAAAGAGAAATTAAGGAAATGATCCCATTCACCATTGCAACAAACAGAATAAAATACCTAGGAATAAACCTACCTAAGGAGGTAAAAGACCTGTACTCAGAAAACTATAAGACACTGATGAAAGAGATCAAAGATGACACAAACAGATAGAGAGATATACCATGTTCTTGGATTGGAAGAATCAATATTGTGAAAATGACTCTACTACCCAAAGCAATCTACAGATTCAATGCAATCCCTATCAAATTACCAGTGGCATTTTTTACGGAACTAGAACAAAAAATCTTAAAACTTGTGTTGAGACACAAAAGACCCCGAGTAGCCAAAGCAGTCTTGAGGGGAAAAAACGTAGCTGGAGGAATCAGACTCCCTGACTTCAGACTATATTACAAAGCTAAAGTAATCAAGACAATATGGTACTTGCACAAAAAAAGAAATATAGATCAATGGAACAGGATAGAAAGCCCAGAGATAAACCCACGCACCTATGGTCAACTAATCTATGAAAAAGGAGGCAAGGATATACAATGGAGAAAAGACAGTCTCTTCAATAAGTGGTACTGGGAAAAGTGGACAGCTACATGTAAAGGAATGAAATTAGAACACTCCCTAACACCATACACAAAAATAAACTCAAAATGGATTAAAGACCTAAATGTAAGATCAGACACTATAAAACTCTTAAAGGAAAAACACTCTTTGACATAAACCAGGGCAAGATCTTTTTTGACCCAGCTCCTAGAGTAATGGAAATGAAAACAAAAATAAACAAATGAGACCTAATGAAAATTAAAAGCTTTTGCACAGAGAAGGAAACTATAAACAAGACAAAAAGACAACCCTCAGAATGGGAGAAAATATTTGCAAACAAATCAATGGACAAAGGATTAATCTCCAAAATATATAAACAGCTCATTCAGCTCAATATTAAAAAAACAAACAACCCAATCATAAAATGGGCAGAAGGCCTAAATAGACATCTCTCCAAAGAAGACATACAGATGGCCAAGAGGCACATGAAAAACTGCTCAACATCACTAATTATTAGAGAAATGCAAATCAAAACTACAATCAGGTATCACCTCACACCCGTTAGAATGGGCATCATTTGAAAATCTACAAACAACAAATGCTGGAGAGGGTGTGGAGAAAAGGCAACCCTCTTGCACTGTTGGTGGCAATGTAAACCGATACAGCCACTATGGAGAACAGTATAGAGGTTCCTTAAAAAACTAAAAATAGAATTACCATATGACCCAGCAATCCCACTACTGGGCATATACCCAGAGAAAACCATAATTCAAAAAGACACATGCACCCCAATGTTCACTGCAACACTATTTACAATAGCCAGGTCATGGAAGCAACCTAACTGCCCATCGACAGACAAATGGATCAAGAAGATATGGTACATATACACAATGGAATATTACTCATCCATAAAAAGGAACAAAACTGGGTCATTTGTAGAGACGTGGATGGACCTAGAGACTGTCATACAGAGTGAAGTAAGTCAGAAAGAGAAAAACAAATATCGTATATTAACGTATATATGTGGAATCTAGAAAAATGGTACAGATGAATTGGTTTGCAGGGCAGACATAGAGACACAGATGTAGAGAACAAACGTATGGACACCAAGGGGGGAAAGTGGGGCGGGGGGGTGGTGGTGGGATGATTTGGGAGATTGGAACTGACATATATACACTAATATGTATAAAATAGATAACTAATAAGAACCTGCTGTATAAAAAATAAATAAATAAAATAAATAAAGGCAAAAAAAACCCCAGCTTACTTTATTGTATAACTACAAAGAAAGATAATGTATTCAGCAAATATATTGTTATTTGGATACACAATGATTTTTACCTCCCCCTGACGTATTTCATGTATCCAGGACTAAAATCTTCTTTGGAAAAAGAGAATAAAGGAATAAAATATTTTTTTAAAAAAACAAAAAACTTGAGGTCTATTGCTTAGGGACTTTAGCTACATTTGCAAAATACCTTCATTTTTGCCATATATGAAACCCAATCATGGGCATAACATCAGGGGGTGGAGATCATGAAACTGTCTTAGAATTCTGCCTACAAGGTGTGTTTTAAATTTTCTTAATAATAATAATAAAATAAATTATATATATAATATATAATATAGAGAAAATAAATAATTTATGAATTATACATAGAAGACCCTAAAGACGCCACCAAAAAACTGTTAGATTTAATAAACAAGATCAGTAAAGTTGCAAGATACCAAATCAATATACAAAAATCAGTTACAATTCTATACAGTAAAAATGAATTATCAGAAAGAGAAATTAAGAAAACAATCCCATTTAAAATTGTATCGAACAGAATAAAATAGCAAGATTAAATTTAACCAAGGAGGTGAAGAATCTGTACACTGAAAGCTATAAAACTCTGATGAAAGAAACTGAAGAAGACACAAATAAATGGATAAATATTTTATGCCCATAGATCGGATCAATTAACAGTTAAACTGTCCAAATAAAAAATAGTTAAAATGTCCATACTACCCAAAGGGATTTACAGATTCAGAGCAATCCTTATCAAAATACCAATGACATTTTTCACAGAAATAGAACAAACAATCCCAAAATTTGTATACAACCACAAAGGACCCCAAATAGGCAAAGCAATCTTGAGAAAGAAGAACAAAGCTGGAGGCATCACACTTCCTGATGTTAAAAAGAAACAAGCCCCAAATGGAGTCACCTGTGCTAAGACACACCGAGACTACCTAACCTAACTGCAGTTTCAGCTTCTCCCAAGAATGGAAATTTAAACAAATCAGTCTTGATTTCCTGTTCAGCACTAGTGAGGTAATCTGCCTAAGAACCACTGCCTATCCCTAAAGGAAGATAACCTTTCCTGAAGTAATCTACTCTTTTCATTTCCTTGTCCCACTCTCTTTTTACCTATAAAAACCTTCCATTTTGTACAACTCCTTGGAGCACCTTTCTGCTTACTAGGTGGGATGCTGCCCAATTCATGAATCTTTGAATAAAGCCAATTAGATCTTCAAATTTACTCAGTTGAATTTTGTTTTTTAACATTGATTTCAGACTATATTACAAAGTTATACTAATGAAAACATTATGGTATTGGCATAAAAACAGACACATAGCTCAAAGGAACAGAATAGAGAGCCCAGAAATAAACCCATGTATATACAGTCAATTAATTTAGGAGCCAAGAATATACAGTGGGGAAAGGATAGTCTCTTCAATAAATGTTGCTGAGAAAACCAGACAGCCACATGCAAAAGAATGAAACTCGACCACTATCTTACACCATACACAAAAGGCAACTCAAAATTGAATAAGACTTAAACATAAGGCCTGAAACCACAAAACTCCTAGAAGAAAATATAGAGGATAAGCTCTTTGACATTGGTCTTGGCAATGATTTTTTGGATTTGACTCCAAAAGCAAAGGCAACGAAAGCAAAAATAAACAAATGGGACCACATAAAACTAAACAGCTTCTGCACAGCAAAGGAAACTATCAACAAAATGAAAAGGCAGCCTACAGAATGGGAGAAAGTATTTACAAATCAAATATCTGATAAAAGTTAATATGCGAAATATAAAGAACTCACACAACTCAACAAAAAACAAAACAAAACAAAACCATTCGGTTAAAAATGGGCAGAGGAAGTAAATAGACATTTTTCTGAAGACATACAAATGGCCAACAGGTACTTGAAAACGTGCTCAACATCACTAATCACCAGGGAAATGCAAATCAAAACCACAATAAGATATCACCTTATACCTGATAGAATGGCTCTTATCAAAAAGACAAGAGATTACAAATGTTAGTGAGGATGTGGAGAAAAGGCAACTCTTGTGCACTGTTGGTGGGAATGTAAATTGGTGCAGTCACTATGGAAAACTACTATATGATCCAGTAATCTTACTTCTTGTATTTGTATAAGAAAAATGAAAATATCTTTAAAATGAAAATAAGAAAGAGCAGTCTTTGTAAAATTAGTAGAACAATAGTGTCACATGACCCACCTTCTCATCACTGCTGGTGCTAGAGAGTCCGGAGGCCAGGGGAATGCACAGAGTCTTTGATGTCACTGTGAAGTCTTTTATGGAATGAAATGATTAACACTCAGGGGCATGATGAGGTTGATGGATGGATTTGCTTCCAGGGAAGCAATGTTCCTGCAGTCTGTTGGTCAATGGTTTTGATGCTATTAGTGGGGCTTCCACTTAGAGCTCCAGGGGCCTGTCTCTGTCCTTATCTTGTCAACATTTTTAGCAATAACTTTGATGGTTATTCCATTTTCTGACAAAACAGAGCAAGGAAGAAGAGATAAAGTGATAGACAACAGAGTGAAGATTGAGAATTTTCTTGGGAGTCAGGAATGTCAAGTTAACACTAAAAAAGATTAATTTGCACAAAGATGAAGGTCAGGCTTTATACAGACATCTTCCTAGTCACTTGTAAATTGTGAGTGTGGGGAGACTTGAAAGAATTCCTGTGAAAAAAAAAAGATGTGGTGATCTCAGTCAATGCCAAGTCCAACGTCAACCAAGAGTTTGATGTGGCAGCTAAAAAGATGAGTCCAACCTGGGTTTGCATCAACCCTTTCTGCACTGCCCTCTCCATGGACCACCACATCTGGGTGTTACACTTGAGAGCCTCCTCACTGGGCTCACAGTCGCCCAGCCTCCCTTCTCCCTCTTCCCTGGCCCGCATATCATTGTATGTGAGGGGACCACTTCTACTTCCCAACACGCTAAACCTCAGCAACACCTCATTGCCTACCAAGTCATGCACAAAACCTTGGCCTATAAGGCAAAGAGCTTCATGTTTTGGCCAGCTCCTCTTTCCAGCCTTCTTCTTCCCACTCTTTCCTCCATGTTTCAATTGAACTTGAGATCTCACCATTTCCTGACTATATTCCAGTTTCTCCCCACCTCACAGGTTGTCATCTCCCTCCTCAGCCTTCCAGCTGCACCTGCTGAAAGTTCCAATTCTTCCCATACCTTGCCTTACAACTTCTACCTCAACCCCCAATCTCTCACCCAGGAAACTCCATGTTTTTGTTCTCCTTTTATGGGTATATATTTTTTATTATGTCTGCTGTGTGAGCGTTGGGATTCTGGGTGGGGCTCTGGTGTGCACCTGGTGGAATGAGGCACAGGGTCCCAGGAAAGTCTGTATCATGCTTCTCCTCCCCCCACTCCTCCTCATCGTGGCTCAGGCTGAGGAATCTGTGTTTAAAGAACAATAGCAGAATGAGAATAAAGTGCCAGGATTTAATGTGAACCAATGCCCTTGTTCTACAAAGTAGAGCTCACTAGGAAAATTCAGTTAGAGTAGGCAGATTTGGTTCGAGGTCAAAGTGGGATACTTACTCTTCCCACCTGCACCTCCAGTGCAGAGAGATGGGCAGATCGACGGAGAGACAGAGAGAGATGGAGGGGGTTCAAGTGGGCAGAGTCCACTTACCAGAGTGGACACAACATAGAAACAGTGGATGGCTGGCCTGTCACTAGGCTCCAAATCTTGCCTTAGGGAAGATGGACAGGGCACCACAAATGGGTGGTATCTTTTAAGGCTCAGCCACCTGGTCCCCTAGTAAAACAGGACAAGTGACTATCCTGGGATTTACCCAACCACAGGCACAACTTCCCCCTTAGAGGGAGACTGGGGTGGCGTGGAAAGAGAAGCTTGGAGAGAGGTGCAGAATTGGTCTATTCCCAATTGGAAACTACTGGAGGACAATAAAAGTTAGTCAATCTAATTATAGAGGAAATAACTGCATTTTGTTTATTGCATATTTGGTGTGATTAAAAATTTACTGGAGAAAAATCGTCCATGAAACGTATTTTAACATTTTTCTGAATGCCTCAGTGACACTCGATGCAAAATAAAAAAAATGATCTCTTTATTATAACCAAATTTTTAGCATGTACCTGACACAATGCTACTCAATAAATCTGTAGAATTGAATTTGTGACTTACATTTTAAAACCGGTATTGACAAGTTTGAGTCAGTCAGGGCTTTGGTATCCAGAATGGAAGGAAGTCGTCTGAAAAACGTATAATATGAGCAAGATTCAGGTCATTTCTAGGGGTGAGAGGGGCTTTTTCTGAACTACAGAAACAAGGCCAAACAAGGTCAAATGATTATGGGACCCTACAGGGACATGGTTTAAGGCTCTAACAACATAAAGGAGATGTTTCCAGCAATGAGCCCTTCAAATAGAGGAAAGGCTGCCTTGAGAGGCTGCCTGCAATTAGAGCAACAAAAAGAAGATTCTGGTTCTGAGTCAGGAATTAGACTCAGCTTCCAATTCTGAGTCTATGAAAACTAACTTCATGTGGGATTTGAGAGAGAGATAAAAGAATGATTTAGCTAAACATTTGAAAACCAGATTTACATTCTTAAAGTCTCATTTAAGGAAAAAAAAAAGAAATCCCGTTTCTTTTCTCTTTATCCACGCTGCAGATAATGTGTTTCAGAGACACGCACACCCCCGTGTGTTTAATTATGTTGTATTATCATTGGGTCTTTAGAGTCAAATATAATCAGTCTCTGAGAATACTGGGTTTTTGCACCATTATGTCTTGAAATCATTTATATCCAGGCTTAAATGAATTCAATACACATACTTTTTCTCTAAAAGTTCAGGGTTATCTATTACTTTGAAGTTGGTAATTAGCTTTATTTATAGGGACATAGCTGACATTTGACTGAAAAAAAATGCTGCAACAGGTTTGACTGTGGGCTTCAGTTAAAGAACAGATATTACTTAAATTTTCATTTTTTTCCTAACAAAGGATTTGTTGCAAAATTAACAAATCTGAAATAGTGCAGGGCAAATGATAGCCTGTATATGCGTAAATATATGAACTAATAAAAGCTATCATCTGAAGCCCAAGAGAAAGCCAGCTATTTGTAATTTGACAACTGGGTGAGTGCTGTTTTAATTAATGTGATGAACTTGTGAATTTAGTCAATTTAATTATAGAGGAAATAACTGCATTTTGTTTACTGCATATTTGGTGTGATTAAAAATTTACTGGAGAAAAATAATCCATGAAAGGTATTTTAACATTTTTCTGAATGCCTCAATGACATTTGGTGCAAAACAAAAAAAATGAACTATATTTTGTGCGTAATATTGAGTTATATTTCTTCATCACAATCTAGAGCTAGATTTGGTCAGAATCAGCCTGTTGTAAATCAGCAGTTGCTGCCACAATTCACCAGAATAAAACAAATTATGGAAAGATTGTTTATTAGGTTGAGCCCCATCTTTATTAGTCATTTGCTACAATTTTATTTTATAGTCTCATTTTATTCTAATGCTTTCTCTGTCATAAAAATGTTAATAATTTCTTTTAGTATTTCATATTAATTTGTCAAACCAAGCTTACACAACGCCATAAGCCTGTCCTGCAAGAGATTTGGTGGTGGATGGGGAAGCCAACTCAATATACCAGTATTATGGGCCAAGGATCAAGTCCAATTTCTAAAAAAAGGTTATTGAGCACCTTCTAGCACCTTCTATGTGGCAGGCACCATCCCAGGCTAGCAGTACTGGGTAAACAATATAGACCAGGTTCCTGGCTTTGGGAACTCACAAGTCTGATGGTGGAGATCTCCATGTAAAGAAGCCATTGTGTTACAAAGCAGGGAAGCCATGGTGGGAAAGAAGAGGGACACCAGAGTCACCAGCCAGCCAACCCAAGGAAAAGCACAGCACTGAGGTATCTTTTTAGAGACTTCTTGACTTGGGGGTCCTTCACGAGGTTTAACTAAATTAAGAGTAGTAGAATACATTTAGATCCCACTTTATTCTGAAATGTGAAATAACATATGTAATGGTTAATTTTATGTGTCAACTTAACTGAACCATGGGATGGACAGATATTTGGTTAAATATTATTCTGAGTGTGTCTGTGAGGGTGTTTATGGATGGGATTAAGATTTGAATCAGTAGACTGAGTAAAGCAGATTGCCCTCCCCAGTGTGGGTGGGTCTTATCCTATCAGATTAAGACCTGAATAGAACAAAAAGGCTGAGTGAGGGATTCACTCTCTCTCTACCTGTCTCTGAGTTGGGACATTGGTCTCCTCTTGCCTTTGGATTCAGACTTGCACTAGAAGTTACACTATCAGCTCTCCTGCTTCAGACTCGGGCTGGAACTTCTTAGCCTCCATAATCATATAAGCCTATTCCTTATAATAAATCTCTTTACATATATATCCTGTTGGTTCTGTTTCTCAGGGGAACCCTGACACCATAACATAGTCAACCTGTGAATATCCATTAGTTTCCAGTAGAAATGGTGTAGTTCTGCCTCCCCGGAGGGCTTCTCAACTCGATTAAACAAATTGAACTGATATTAAAACACTCCTTTCATTGACCTAAAGTGGGCATGTGTGTTAAGTGGAATGTGTCAATTAAATAAATTTTCCAGTTATGTGAGGACTGATCCATGTCAAAGACTCCAAAGCATTCTCCTTTCTTCTGTGACTTCCACCTTCAGAAATGAACACTGTAATCAGAAGAAGACAGAACTAAGGTGGCCTCTAGGACAGTGATTCCAAAATGGGATGCTCAGACCACTCACAGCCCTGTTAAAAGTGTGGATTTCCAGGCCCCCTCTGACACCTCTGGGGAACCCTGTGGGGGTGGCTAAACTCAAGGCCCTCACTGCAATTGGAGCACAGTTCAGCGAGAAGGTCTCAGGACATGTCCTGACACCCATTTTCATCGCTGCCTTTTACAATTAATTCTAGAAACACATGTTTTCTAAACGCACCATTGTTTTGTTTTGTGTGGTCTTTTAAAAAGAACCGTCTCTAGTTTCTGCCACTTCCAATCAATCTTAGCTCTTGCAGCCCTGCCAGTTCTCATAGACACCCAACACTTCCTGCTGTCTGCTGTAGAGTAGCTTTGGGGATAGAGATTATTTCCTTTCCTCCTTCTCAACCCCCACCCTAAGCTTTTTCTGTTTAACTAAGAAAAATCAGAAATTGGTTAAATCTGTATTTTTAGGGAATCTTTTCCTAGTTGTGTTAGGGCCATAGTTGTTGATCTGGTGACAGAAGAAATTCCTGACTGATTAAATGTGCTATGTCTAGATGCTCTGGCAATAAAATTGTGCCCTTGAAGTGAGAGCCTGGCCCCAGATGGGGTCCTGTGGGAAACCCCTCAATGTGGGAGCAAGACTGCTTCAGACTTGGGAGAGGCCCCATGCAGGGGAGCCCTTCATGTCTCCCCCCACTCACTATCCCTGCCTCCTGGGACGTATGTCCCCTCCTCAACCTGGAGGAGAGAAGGCAGTTTGTAGATTGAGATGTCAAATTGCCCCAGTAAAATGCATAAATGGGCTGGCATGACTTTATTATGTACAGCTCGTAACTTAATTCACAGCCCCTCCTCCCTTTGGCTTCAACCCAAATGCCCATCAACTGTTGAATAGATAAACAAAATATGGTATATCCATACAATGAGATATTATTTAGCCGTAAAAAGGAATGGATGAAGCTGAAAACATTATGATAGATGAAAAAAGTCAGTCACAAAATGTACTTGAAGGGCCCTGCACCAAATGCCCATCAACTGATGAATAGATAAACAAAATATGGTATATCCATACAATGAGATATTATTTAGCCATAAAAAGGAATGGATGAAGCTGAAAACACTATGATAGATGAAAAAAGTCAGTCACAAAATGTACTTGAAGGGCCCTGCAGAACCAAAGCAAGAGCGCAAATCTGCAGTGAGGGATCTGAGGAGAGAAACTCCGAAGTACAACTCAGCAATCTGGTCCTGGGCTCCAGCCTTGAAATTTACTAGCTTTATGGCCTTAGTCAAGATTCAAATTTTTCTAAACTTGAATTTTCTCATCAGTAAAATTAGGAAAACAGTGTTTTCATTTGTGAGGATTGAATAAGATTGTGTGTGTGTTCAGTGCTATGGTAGTTTATTACAGAAATGGGCTCCCAATTACTTCTTCCTGTATCTTCACCCTTGGTGGTCTCATCCCACATTGATTCTGGGATTAGCCACATGACTTGCTTTGACTGACGGCACATTCGCAAACATAATTTGAGCAGAGGCTTAACATACTGTGCATTGGGACTTGCCTTCTTATACCACACAAGTTTACCATGAGAAGATGCCTGAGCTAGCCTGCTGAAGGTGTGTGGCTCAGCTGTCAGCCAGCCCAACCACCAGCCATGAGAGTGAGGCCGTCTTAGACCATCCTATCCCAGCTGAGCTGCCAGATGACTGGAGCCATACAAGAGACTCCAGGTGCAGAAGAACCAGCCAGCTGAGCCCAGCCCCAATTGCTGACCTACATGTCAAAGACCACTAGGAACACACTTGTAGTCGAGCAAAGTTAGCTTTATTTCGAGTGCTGCATCAATGGAGGGTGTACACCAGAGGAACCAGGAAGGGGAAGCCAGGAGGGGCTTATTATAGGATTTGGGTGTCTGTTGGGTGATTCCATAAGGCATTTAGGGAAGTGGGAGCCAGTTTTTGATTGGGTGCTTTCAGAAAATGGGGCCACCTTGGTGACGGGATCTCTTGATAATTTTTATCTATGAGGCAGGAGGATTAAAGTGGGACTACAGTTGTCAGTGGTAACTCATATTAGCTGGAAGGAGGAGATGTTTAGTTATTTCTGAGTTGCAGAATGTCCTTGTCTCTGTATAGTTTCAGGCATGATCACAAAATAGTCTTGTTCTGTCTTATTCCATCATGGTCAAAGAATGGCCTTGTCTGAGTATTGTTTACATGCTGTGAAAACTGTTTATATACATTCAGGAACACTACAGCTGCCAGCTGTTGGGGCCACTTTTTACTTTCTTACACAGAATCATAAGCAAATAATTGTCTTAAGCCTCTAGGTTTTGGGGTGGTTTTTAATTCAGAAATATATAACTAATATGAGCTCTTTGTAATGCCTAAAGTGCTATGCAGGCTTTCTGATCCCTTCTGGTGTTATATATGTAGAAAGCCCTGACTTCGTGGGATCAAAGTAGAGGAAGTAGCAGAACCGATCAAAGTGAGGAAGTTAACCAGGACCGGCTGAGGACAAGGGGCAGGGGGGGACCTCAGAGGCCCAAGGTGGTCACATACATGCAGCAGACAGGGCTGGTTTAATCATCTCCTGCTTGAGTCTGATGCTGCCTCTTTCAGATACTGCTTCCCAGGACCAGACCATGATGTTCCATCTTTCCTAGGCCCTCCCCATCCAGGATCCACTCCTGGCTTGAGGGGTAGCAGGGCAAGGGCAGGTTCCCCAGGACCTTTTCTCAGCTAACATCTCTCACAGGTACATGAAAGCCTCTGATGGTCTGTGCATGAACAATCTATTCTGTTCACAGACCCTTCTGGGGGTTCAGCCATCATAAACAATATTGGAGCCTATTTTATTTTTGGTAGAAAGATATACCTGCCCTTGCTCTGGGTACCGGAGGTACTGACCCATTTCAAGGAGGTGTGACAAGGGAGTCATAATTCTTCGTTATTGTCTCACCTCTTGAATGACCAATAACCCAAGAGTGAACTCTTCTGCCTTTTTTTTTTTTTATAAATTTATTTATTTATTTTTGGCTGCGTTGGGTCTTCGTTGCTGCGCACGGACGTTCTCTAGCTGCGGCGAGCAGGGGCTGCTCTTCGTTGCGGTGCACGGGCTTCTCATTGCGGTAGCTTCTCTCTGTTGTGGAGCATGGGCTCTAGGCGCACAGGCTTCACTAGTGTGGCACGCAGGCTCAATAGTTGTGGCCCATGGGCTTAGTTCCTCCGTGGCATGTGGGATCTTCCCAGACCAGGGCTTGAACCCATGTCCCCTGCATTGGCAGGCGGATTCTTAACCACTGCACCACCAGGGAAGTCCTCTTCTGCTTTTTGACCAGGTACTTTTAGCTTAAATTACTGCCAGTCAGGCTCTGGTCATAAATCTCCTGAGAACAGGTCACGCTTCTTGCAGTTACTTCTTCTCTAGCCAAAACCTTCAGTGAAGTTCAGGGAAGAAAGAAGGACAGTAAATCTTATTTTCCTCTTACAAATACTCT
Source organism: Balaenoptera physalus (assembly GCF_965194825.1). Lineage (NCBI taxonomy): Eukaryota > Metazoa > Chordata > Mammalia > Artiodactyla > Balaenopteridae > Balaenoptera > Balaenoptera physalus. The sequence goes on along the minus strand of NC_138897.1, from coordinate 46,148,654 downwards.
ATAGGCTAGTCCCTACTGACAGCTTAAAAACTGACTCAAACTTGATCAGCTTCTGGGAGGTACTCTTTCACTCGGCTACAAGAATGTGTTTTTCCATTCACCCTCAAAGCCAGAGGCAGCCACTTTATCTGTCAGAGTCTATCACAGTTGGGTACAGAAAGATCCAGATGACTGAAAAGTAACCATTCATACTGGCTTCACAGAAAGGAAGAAAGTAAATCCCCAGTGGGAACACTGGGACATTTGTCTTGGTTCAGTAGGTCCTTGAAAGAACATGAGAAGCCCTTTCTTCATTTGAGGGTGTTGAACTGCATTTTATATGAAAATTTACCATTCCAATCACAGGGGACTTTTGAATTTCAGTGAATCCTCCCTTCCTTCCTTCTTACTCTATCGAACCAGCGAAGAGCCGAATATTGGCTAATTGCAGAGCCAGAGTGTCAACTCAACCACAAAAACCTGGATCATCCACTCTTGGCTGCGCAGTTTGCCAGACAATGTCAATATTAAGATAGGAAAGGATTCCATACTTTGAAGTCACAATCACTCAGCAATGATTCCACCCACTTCTACCCATGATGAAGGGCCATTGGCCAGATTCCTGGCTCTGTACCCCTCTGGCTGTCATATAACGGTTTTGTATCTCAGTGCCTTTGTTTGTATCAATAGAATGTGTTTCTACCCATCTCACAGCATTGCTAGGAGGAAAGTACAAAATTTCTTTGAGGCATATAAAGAATGATAAACATATGCTCTGTGAAATTTTATACATTTATTTAATGTGTTATTCCATGACATTTCACCATAATTCTATCACAGTAGGATAAATGGCAGCAGCCAAAACACATCCTTCCCACAAATAACAAGAATAGTTTGTGAGCTCCCCAAGGCTAAGAGCCATGTCCACTCATCCGTATATCCACTGTGACACACATCACCCAAGGAAACATCCCTAGGATAGGTTTGTTGAATAGATAGATGGAACACTGAATGAATGGATGGATGGATGGGTGGGTGGGTGGGTGGTAGATGAATAGATATGGTGGATGGTTGAATGGATGGATGCAGGACCAAGATGGTATGCAACAGCATGGGCACTTGGGTTGTCGAAACATTAAAATACTTCCACATTGGTTGGTAAATATGTCGCTCCCTGAGCTCTTCAAGTGCTCCCTGTTGTCCTGACTACCTTGATCCTCCTCCTCCCACAAAGCCCCAGTCCTTTCCACAATGGCAATTGTAGGGTTATCATCTGGCACAGAATTCCGTGCTGATAGGAAATCTAAGTGGTTGATGCCAGTGACCCCACTTAATTGTGAAATATTTTGAATGTCCCTCTTGCTTGGATGGGTGACCATTTCATTACTGGGCTAGTTTTAGGTCACTGGCCCTAGGACGAGGCTCTTAATAAATCCTATGAATGAGATTTAAATTTATTGTATTTCCTAGCTCATAGGATTAAACTCCATCATAACTTGAGGTCCTCTAAGGTTTTAATCTTTGTTGTTGACTTTCTTTTCTTCACCACACTCCAAAATTTCCAAATAGTGATTTGCCACATGTGGGGCTGGGACTTTTCCCTCAAGTAATTCCTTATTACATTAACTCACTTTCTTAATAGCATGGGTTTGGAGCATTTCCTATTAATTAACTTATTTCCTTTTTTTCCCAGCTTTATTGAGATATGATTGACATACAACTTTGTATAAGTTTAAGGTATACAATATGATGATTTGATACATGTATATATTGCAAAATGATTACCACAATAAGGTCAGTTAGTACCTCCACCTCTCACATGATTACCTTTTGTGTGTGTTGTGAGAACATTTAAGATCTATCGGCAACTTTCAAGTATGTAATACAGTACTGTTACTATGGTTACCATGTCGGTACATTAGATCCCCAGGACTTACTCATCTTAAAACTGGAAGTTTGTACCCTTTGACCATCTCCCATTCTCCCCCATCCCCACCCCTGGCAACCACCATTCTACTCTCCGTTTCTATGTAAATTACTTTCTTAGTAGCACGAGTATGTATGATTTCTATTCCAAATAGTTACTTATTTTATTAACTCAGTTTCTTAATAGCATAGTTTTGGGGAGAAATGCTGGCTAAGTGTCATGACCAATGGGTTCATCTAGAATACTCCTTCATTAAACCCTGGAAGAACTTGTGACAACTGTATATTTACCTCTCCAGGCAGAGCTCATGTCATGTTTTGAAAGAGATGTTGGTCTCACACAGGCCATGATCCAGCCATGTTGCTGATGCCTTGTTATGTGTCTCTCAGCTCCCCATGGCCTTCGGCTCCTCCACTGGGGACTACCACTTGGAATTTAGGGACTGCTGCCCTCCACCTACACTATGGCCACCATGCATGGCTTTGGTGGGATGGAGCCCCCCTCCCCCCACTCCACTCAGTTCCTTGCAACAATCTTTGGGCAGTAATGCTCACCACTCCCAACACACACACACTTCCCAATAATGAATAATAATCTCCAGAAGAAAACAGTGTAGCAATAGGAAGGCAGAAAGTGGGTCTCCTTGGTGGCGCAGTGGTTAAGAATCCACCTGCCGATGCAGGGGACACGGGTTTGGGCCCTGGTCCGGGAAGATCCCACATGCCGTGGAGCAACTAAGCCCGTGTGCCACAACCACTGAGCCTGTGCTCTAGAGCCCACGAGCCACAACTACTGAGCCTACGCAGCGCAACTACTGAAGCCTGCATGTCTAGAGCCTGTGGTCTGCAACAAGAGAAGCCACTGCAATGAGAAGCCCGTGCACCGCGCTCGCCGCAACTAGAGAAAGCCCATGTGCAGCAATGAAGACCTAATGCAGCCAAAAATAAATAAATAAAATAAATAAATTAAAAAAAAAAAGGCAGAAAGTGTTTCCCATGGACCTCTTCATTAACATGCTGAGCACCAGCTGAGCCATTTGGTCCACTCTCTTCTGTCCAGACCATGCCCAGAGTACAAAGGAAGGGGCTCTTTCTCACCCCTTATCAAACAGCTGAGAGATTTAGTTTTCAAGCTCTGGGGCAGGGCCTTGAAATATAAGTTCTTTCCCTTGGGCCAGAATGGAGTTCTTAGGTGGCCCCTCTCACCCCTCCCCTCAAGGAGGCAGAAGGGTTAACCTTCTCAGAGTATTGGTCTCAGGGTTAGAGGGCAGGAAAAGGACTCTTCCAGCCCCAGTTTTTCTCTGTCTGCTGCACATCACTTCCTTAAAAGTAAAGGATGCATCATCTACTATTTGGAAAAGTTTTATCAAAGGGAAATTGTTCTAAGAAACATAATAGTTAGCATCTAGAATGTACACTTCACAGCTGGGCCAGGCAATGAAACGGATCAATGGCTTCTGCATCTTGAAAAGAGAAAAACATAGTGGCTGCCATCCTTCAACAGAGAGTATATTGAATGATATTTTGTAATTAGCTCCCACGCATCTGAGACAAAGAAGAAAAGAATTCCCTCCATCCGAGCATCAGGAAAGAAGCATTGCAGTAATATCAGGACAGCCACCTTCAACAGATTTTAAGAGGAGATTTTCTTCTGCCAACATCATTCTCCTTTCCCCTACTGCTAGAGAACTGGCTGAATTTCCCCTTCTAATGTAGCATCTTTTTTTGATAAAGTATAACAACTATAGTAACACATTAGAAGAAATAAATATCACACAGAGGAAAGGCTTCAGTGTTTGCTGAAGGTACCAACTGCACGGGTCTCCAGGGTTACTGGGTTGATTTGCATCAGACTCCTGCTCTCTTCCCCACCACCCCAGACCTTCCCTGCTTCCTGGAGACCATGTGAGACAAAGTCCCCATCCTAGCAAATGGCATTTGCACATTTCTACACAGGACTCACCACCACCACCCCCCCACACACACACTCCAACTCACAGCTCTTGCTGCCAGCCCCTGGTTTGACACATCCACGTGTTTCCAGGCAGTTCATGCCCAGTGAACTGAAGCTTTGAGCCATGACCTCAGCAGGAAGGACTTGCAGCCTAGCTCCCAGCCCAGTTGCAGTCATCCGGGAATAAGAACTGTGTTGGCTTCACATGTTCATCTGACCCTCTTGTGCAGGAGCTGAGGGTCTGGGGAAAAAGAAGGGGACAGTCCCACAGTCTGAGTAGAGGGTCGCATCACTGATGCTCAGAGCTTTCCTCACTACCAGGTAACTTCTATAATCATAACAAATATAGACTTTAAAAAGAAAGAAATGAGCTCTGACCTCCTCACTTCCAAGTTGGGCAGGGAGGAAGAGAGGAACAAAAGTCTCTTCCTTTGTCTAGGCAGTATAGTTCACAAAGCACTTGGTGAGAACTGGGTCTGCCCAGGAAAACAGAAATCCCTCTAGGTCTTTGAAAAGAGGAGCTTAATACAGGGGATCAGTTGATGAAACTACAGGAGCGCAGAGGAATTCAACAGGAAACAGTGGAAAAGCAGAGATTAGCCACAGCTGGAAGCCACAAACACACCAGGGCCCGTGAGACAGTGCGAGCAGAGGGTGGGACCAGGGGCCAAAACCAGGTCTCCTGCAGATACTGAAACTGAGATGGCCCCATGGGAGCTGGGACCATAAGGGAGGGGCTGCGTGGCAGAAGCTGGAGCCTTGAAGGGAACACAGCCACTGCTGAGATGCAAGAGCAGAGAGAGAGACAAGGGAGTAAAGCAGTAGGGAATTTCCTCCCCTCCCTCCAGTTTTCCACCAGGCCTCCCTTGGCATGCCTACCAAGGTCAGCGGTAAAGAAGCCCATGAAATGTAGTCCCTTACAATCAAAAGAGGAGCACAGGAAGGGCTGGGGTGGATCTGAGGCACACCGGGCACCCAGTCTTTCCTTTCACCCTGGTCATGGACCAGGAAGACTAAGATGAAGATCAAAAGGTTAGCTGGCCATCCCACAGTAAACACCAGCTTAGCCCTTCTGGCACCATCACACCCTTGGAAGTGAGACAGGAGATAGCTGGGCCGCAGGCTGAGCAGCTGGAGCTTGTCTCCTGCAGACATTTCAAGGGAAAGATAAAGGCAGGAGCAGAGAGGAGCTGAGCTCTGCTTGAGTAAAAAGATAAGATGACCACATTTTTCATTCTTGAGGTCAAGGAGACCTCCCCGACTACACATGCGCAAAAAAACGTTCCTCAAGAGTCAAAAACGGGAGGGGGTGTTAGCCCGTAGTACGTCCTGCCAACCTCCCAGAGCCCTCGCACTGGAATCCACCTTGGCTAAAAGACGTGTGCCCACGTCAGGGAGTGCCCTGAGTCAGACTAGATATGGGCACAAAGCAAGATGAAGCAAGATGATTGGCTAGAGGAAACCGAGAAAACTGCCCCCACATAAACAATTTAAGGCACCCCCATATAAACAATTTAAGCCACCCCCAAAGCACGTGACTCTCCGAGCCCCCTCGTGTGTCTTTCTGCACATACTTGTTTTCTAATAAACACTTTACCTGCTTCACTACCTTCTGTCTCCTTGTTGAATTCTTTCTTCAGAGAAGACAAGGACCAAGGTCCTGTTTCAAGCCCGCTGGCCCTTGTGGTCTAGGGGTTAAGATTCCTGGTTTTCACCCAGGCGGCCCGAATTCAATTCGCAGTCAGGGAACTAAGATCCTGCTTCAAGTGGCCGCACCGTGGCCCCCGCCCCGCCCCGCCCGAGCTCAGAAGGAGGAGCAAGAATATGCTCTGAGGTGGGGATGAAAGAAGATCCCACAAAGACTTCGGGAGATCCCAGGGCAAGGGCTGAGGGGGCCACAATGCAAGTTTGCTCGCTGGACTCCTAGGATGGGTGGGTTCTGGGGTCTGGACTCCTAGGACGGGTGGGTTCTGGGGTCTAAGAGTTAGGGTATCTTGGACAGCAGCAGAAATTTAAACCCTCAAGTTCCATTAGAGGACCTGGGCTAGAGGTGGTCCATGTTACAGCAGAGGGAGAGAAATGAGACCGGGGCTTCCAGCTGTGTAAAGGTGCTTTTTTTTTTAACCATGTCATGGACTTGCACTGGACAACCTATTTGTTATTTGAACCCCTAATGCTTTGCACTCTAACGAAATTGTCCCCCCACTTTGTAAGGCTGCTGGTGGGTGTGCTGCTGTGAGCTGAGCTAGCTTACCGGTTGTGAGTCCAGGTGGGCCGGGGCCAGAGTCCAACACCACCGTCTACAATCCTGGCCATGGACACCTTATTGAACCTTTCAGGTTCCTCTCCTGGAAGATGGGGGTGCTGACATCTGCCTCGCAGGGAGCCATTGTGAGGTCTACGTGAGACAGTGAACTTGGCAACAAAGCACTTAGAACAGAGCCCGGCTCCCGGAAAGGGCTCAAATAATGGCAGCACTGGTCCGCGGGTGAGTGAAAGCTCTCACAGCCTTACCAGGATCACCCACCCACCAGGACCCCTGGATGCTCTGATCTTGGGCTAGGCCAGTGAGAACACACAGCAAGGAACAGGCTACTTGCCACCTGCCTTCACGGCTGGGCGGTAAAGGGTTGAAGGCAGCAAATTGCCTTCCCAGCCTGTGGCTCCTTAGTCACAACAAACAAACAAATCACAGCCTGTCAAGACAGTCCCAGAAGTGAATGAGATCAGAAGAATGCACATTGGCTGGCAAAATTTATCATCTTCAGGTGCCCATGGAAGTCCTGTTATGTTGAGAAAGAAAGTCAAAGGACTTCGCGGAGACGGGAAACCTGACACCCCCTTCTCACTGTCGAGGGGTCCGGGCTGGGTACTGTGGGGGACGGGTGGGGTGAAGGAGCAGTCAGGGCGCCTGTGGTAATGGACAGACGCCTCTAAAAGTCACAGGTCGCCGTCTGTCCTCTGTGGGCGGTGCAGGAGCCGCGAGGGCCTCCCTGGACCCGGTGACCACAGGGAGGGCAGAGGCTAACGGAGGGGGTTAGCTACTGGTTATCTCAGGGCCTGGGGGACCAGCACACAGGGATGGCAGAGGCAGGGGAGGGGGAACAGGGCGAGAGGGGTCTGAGCTCTGTGGCAAGACCCAGTGGGTGAGTCGGACAAACAGCAGTGAAGGTCACAGGTACGGGTCAGCCCTTCACTCACCCGAGGGGGTGCCCAAGGCGGCCTGTAAGATACACAATTTCCTCTAAGCCTCCTGCAAACATGAATGGCTCCTGGAGGGACCTGCTCAGCATCGTCTGGGCTTTTCAGCCATGACTTCAGGATGGGGTTTTCTTTCCTTCGAGTGGATTCACACAACCCCCCATCCCACTCCCCACCGCTGTCAGGGTGCGGTCACAGTAGCTCTGCAGTTCTGTGTATTGTCAAGATAATGACCCTTAAAGAAAAAAAAAAAAAGAAACTACCATTCTTGGAGGGATGGAGAAAGAGAGGACAGAGGAGAGAAAGCTCTAGAAACTCTAAGGAGGGCCATGGTCTCTGGCCAGGATGAGACAGAGCTTCAGCAAAGGGGCAGAGGTAGGACCACAGAGCATATTCTGGAGACAGTAAGTCTTTCTATGCGTCTGGAATGGTGCGCCGGGGAGGTATCTTCTGTCAGCGGGTATATATTGGATTAATGATAACACGTAACACACGTAATCCAGGCTTTACCGATATTTGTTCCATTGAATTTGGGGGGAAGAATCTGAGCTTCATCTGACTGAATCAACAGTCAAATGGTGACCCCCAGGCATTCTTGGGGAGGTGGGACCATGGTGGCTCAGCAGCGGGGGGCCTGGACGACAGTCCCTTATCACAGGGTCACAGGGGGCGACAGGCCTCGTGGGCCAGCCTGATTCAGTGAGCACTGACAAAGATTCTTTGCTTGACCAAACTTTAGTCGGGTTCCCAAACCTTCTCCAAGCCCATCTCTGCACTTCCTTGTAAAATACAGTTTCAGCAAGAACCAGCTGCCCTAACCTCAATATCTGATCAGGTTCCTCGTCCCCCTCATTTCCCAGGTGGTATATGATCACCCTGGCCTGCCTTCAGCAATAATCCTGTTAGGCTGGTTTAGCCAGAGTTCCCTCTTACCCCTGACGTTTCCTCGTAGGAATCTTCCACACACTGACTCCCACCCTGATCCTTGGCTACAAATTCCCACTTGCCTGTGCGGTATTCAGAGTTAAGTCCAGTCTCTTTCCCACTGCAGAATCCCATTGCAGTGGTCTCTCTACCTATCGCCATGGTCCTGAATGAAAGCTGCCTTACGTTCTTTAATAAACAGCATGAATCATTTTTTCCTTAACAGGCCCACCCGCCTCCCCACTCGTCCCTCACCTGTCACCACCAGCCACAAACATTGATTTCCCTCCCCTCTTGCCACACCTGTGGGTCTGATGGGAGGCCCCCAGCTCGGTGCTGCTCTTGCCAATGAAGGCACTTCTCCACCTCTGCCCCTGGCACCTGAAAGTTGCCATGGTGGTGCCTTTCCACAGGTACAATGCCGCAAATTGGGCCCTGCCCCTGAAATATATTCTATACCATGCAAATACTAAAAGTGGTCACAAAAGTACATTAAAATAAAATATAAACAGATGCTTTAACAAACATTTGTTAAGTGAAATTAAATGTTTAATATACAAGCTGCCATGAATAGTATCTTAGGCAGAGTTTTTTGCCTAGACCAAATTGGCTGACACTGTTCCTTTTTTTTTAAGTTAACAGGAAATATAGAAGTTTTCCTGCACTTTTTCCTCTTCCTCATTCCCTTCCTCCCAGTTCAACCTTAAAGCCCTCAGGTAGGGCAGAGCAAGGTGGGAGGAAGTCATGGTGGCTCAGGGCAGTGTGGGAGAGCCCAGTCGGGGTCTGGAGGATGTCTGGTGAGGGCACAGCACAGCACGGGATCTCTGAGCCCAGGTGACATGAGGAGGGCATCAGAGGGAAGTCTGAGGCGGGAGACTGGCTACGTACATACGTGGATATATTCAGGGAAAGGGAAGCCAGGTTTCTCACTGACAGAAAAGAAAGTTACAAATAAGGAAGGAAAAAATAAAATGAATCCTGCGGTGCTGAAACTGACAGTGTCAGTGTGAACTCACGTTGTCATATACATAGGAATAAAGACAGAGAGAAATATAGATGCAAATGTTTGTGTGTGTGTAGATAAAAGTACATATATATATTCCTTAACCCTGGCCACACCTGGAAGTAGTGGTACCACGAAAGCAATGAGCCCACTTAGCTCCCCGATCTTGGCTTTTAAATATCATTCCCAACTGAAAGAAACCAGGGCTCCTTAGAGAAATGGCTGATTCCAGGGCTGGGGCAGGGAACCTACAAGATGAGCCTGGGATATCTTATTGTGCCAGAAAGTAGGAAAGTGCTCAGAGAACAATAGGGATATGTCAAAAGGACTTTGGTCTACAGGTCAAATCTGAGATAATTTTAGCATCAAAATAGATGATAGTGTCAATGCCTATAGTTGAACCAGTTGGGTTTACTACTCATTACAGTGAGGGCGAATGCATACCATAAGTAACCATGGGGTATCTCAGTAAGAGGATGTCAGAAAGAAACTATTACAGGATTTGGCTTTTGTTTTGGAGGGTTTGGGGAGAGTCCAAGAACATGGGATTCACTCTGGATCGCACACTGTCAGGCAGTAGAGACATTTCTATGATTGGTGCCTCAACAAATCTTATCTATAGGGAGGGCAGACTAGAGCGGGGATCAGGCTGTAACAGTCAAGAAGAAGCAGTCACTCATATTAGCCGGGAGAGAGGGATATTTGGTATTTTGTGGGTTGCATCTTGTTTTTGTCTATGCCTAGACAAAATTATTAAGTGGCCTTGTTTTGTATCAATTTGCCATGGTCTCAGAGTGGCCTTGTCTGATGTTGGTGCTCTGTGAGATGATTTGTGCCCGACAAAAGAGGATACGTGGCCTAGTTTGAGCACCAGGCCAGCTTTGAACAGTGACGTCCAGCTGAAAGCATCACACCAGGTCCTAGATCTCAGGAATGCCTTTTTCTTTATCAATAATAATGACATAACTTATGGGACAAAATAAGACTCTATGAATCCATATAGATATAAAGTAATTGATTAATTAACTAAATTAGGAATATGATCAGAAATTTCTTTAAATTAATAGACTTTGTTTTAGAGCAGTTTTAGGTTTATAGGAAAATTGAACAGAAAGTACAGAGTTCCCATATATTTCACACACACACACACACACAGAGTTTCCGCTATTATTTACATCTTGTATTTTTGTGGTACATTTGTTACAATTTATGAGGTAATATGACTCATAAACCAAAGTCTATAGTTTATGTTAGAGTTCACTCTTTGTGTTGTACATTCTGTGGGCTTTGACGAACGTGTAATAAATGTATCCACCATTACAGTATCAGCAGAATAGTTTTACTGCCCTAAAATCTCCTGTGCTCCACCTGTTCTTCCCTCGTTCTGAACCCTGGCAACCACTGGTCCTTTTACTGTCTCCCTAGTTTTGCCTTTTCTAGAATGTCATATAGTTAGAATCATACAATATGTATTCTTTTCAGATTGGCTTCCTTCACTGGGCAATATGCTTTTAAGTTTCCTCATTGTCTTTTTATGACTTTATAGCTCATTTATTTATTTATTTTCCCCCAAACTTTTGGGTTTATTTATTTATTTATTTATTTATTTATTTATGGCTGTGTTGGGTCTTCGTTTCTGTGCGAGGGCTTTCTCTAGTTGTGGCAAGCGGGGGCCACTCTTCATCGCGGTGCGCGGGCCTCTCACTATCGCGGCCTCTCTTGTTGCCGAGCACAGGCTCCAGACGCGCAGGCTCAGTAATTGTGGCTCACGGGCCTAGTTGCTCCGCGGCATGTGGGATCCTCCCAGACCAGGGCTCGAACCCGTGTCTCCTGCCTTGGCAGGCAGACTCTCAACCACTGCACCACCAGGGAAGCCCTAGCTCATTTATTTTTATTGCTGAATAATACTCCATTGTATGGACGCACCATTTGCTTATCCATTTACTTATTAAAGGATATCTTGGTTGCTTCCAATTTTTGGCAATTATGAATACAGCTGCTATAAGTATATGCAGGTTTCTGCATGCATATGTTTTCAACTCATTTGGGTAAATACCAAGGAGTACAATCGCTGGATCGTATGGTAAGCCTATGTTCAGTTTTGTAGGAAACTGCCAGACTGTCTCCTAAAGTGGTTGTACTGTGTTGCATCCCCACTAGCAATGAATGAAACGTGATAATTACATGTGTCGTGATATTCTGGATGGGATCTTGGAACAGAAAAAGAACATTAGGCAAAAACCAAGGGAATCTGAATAAAGTGTGGACTTGAGTTAATAATGTATGCATACTGATGCACTGGTTGTGACAAATGTACCACAGGAGTGTAAGATGTTAAAATAGGGGAAACTCGGTACAAGGTACATTGAATTCTCACACTATCTTTGAAATTTTTTTGTAAATCTAAAACTATTCTGAAACAAGATGTTTATTTAAATATTTTAAAAAGAAATGGCAGAATATCACCCTATACCCCAGGGAATGAATACAGGCATTAAGCATCAGTGACTGCTATAATCACAAAAAGAGAGACAACCAGACATTATGTGTTTCCTGCTGTCTTGCTAAAAGAATTTAACTTGAATCTGGTCCAATTTCTGGCTCCGGCTGTCAATTTGTAGGAAATGCAGGAGACAGAGGAACATGTTGCTTTGTACCATAACCAACAGAATCCATTATCACCTATCAATAGTGAAAGAAACTTCAAAATGAAAAACTAGGAAAGAGAATGTAGCAACACACGAAAAAACAATACCCCACCATCACCATCTATTTTTAAAGACTAAAAAGAAAGAAGAGGTTAAAAATAAACAAAAAAGCAGACCCCAAATTAATTTCATTTGGAGATGATATAGATGTATACCTGGAAAAACCAAAATAATCAACTGAAAACTATTAGAAATAAGAGAATTTAGAAAACTGGTTTAAAAACTTAGGAAACAAAATGATTGCTTTGCTACATGCAACAATAACTAGCTAACAAACGTAACAGAACAAAAGATTCCACTTCAAAATGACATAAAACAAAGTAAAAATTGCTGAGAATAAGATTATTAAAAATGTGCAGTATGTAGAAAAATTTTAAACTCTATTGACAAAACTGAGAGGACAATTAAATAAACGGAAAGACATATCCTGTTCAAGATCAGAAAATCTACCCTATAAAAGTGTCGATTCTCCCTAATTTTATCTACAAGTTTAATGTGATCCCAATAAAAATAGCATCAGTTCAACATCCAAATAATAGGAATTTCAGAAAGAACAAAGAAAACGGTGGGAACAAATTATCAAAGAAAAATACAATTTCTTGAGCAAAACATTCTAGATTGAAAGGGCCTTTTGAATTCTCAGTATAATAAATAGAGAAAAAAGACCCACACCAAAGCATATGATTAAGAAATTACAGAACAAAAGTAATAAAAAGGAAGCTCTTAGATACCAACAGAAAGGAAGAAAAATAGATTATAAAAAACCCAGGATTAGGACTTAGAAAAGCATCAGACCTCTCAGAAACCAACCTTACTGTGAGAAGACTCACAGTGGAGAAACCCCTTCACAATTCTGAGGTAAAAGAATTTCTACCTTATAATTCATATCCAGCTGAGGTATCACTTAAGTCTGGGGAAAAACCAGTGACTTTTTATTATCGTTTTCCTCCTTAAAAAAAAAAAAATTTATGGTGGAAAAGTTCAAACATTTAAAAGTAGAGAGGACAATAGTATAATAAACTCCCATCTACTTAACACCCAGATTCAACAATGAACAGATCATGGCCAGTCTTGCTTCATCTACACCATTTCCCCCTCTGTTCTATCAATGAGTCTCTCTAAAAGAGAAGGACTTCAAAATATAAGAATAATGTCATTATTACACCTAAAATAAAACTGAACAATATCATCAGATATTCAGTGTTCAAATTTCCAACTGCTTCGTAAATGTCACACACTTTTTAGAAATATAGTTTGTTTGAATCAGGATCCATATAAGGTCCACATCTTGTAAACTGTTTGCTTTCTAAATCTTTTAATCTCTCATTTTCTCCTCTTATTTTCTGTACAAACTATTCTCTTGCAAATGCTTTTTTTCCCTCTTGAAATTTATTTGTTGAAGAAACTGGGTTGTGTGACCTGTAATGTTGCCCATGTTCTAGATTATTTTGCTGACTGCATCCCTATGATATCAGTAATCTCCTCTGTCCTCTCTATTTCCTGAATTTGGAAATATTTGGACCTAGAGGAGAACAAGGACTTCCCTTGGCATGCTTTCCCAGGAAGCCAACGAAGATGTGTTCCACTAAAAACAAAGGCAGACGAAAGACCTGGGATCCAGCTCAAGAGAGAGGCAAGGATGATCCTCCGAATAACATGGAGGTGAGTCCCCGAGGATGTGGAGGTGAATCTCAGACGACAGCTATGTAACAGATACAAGGAGCAAAGTCCAGGTTAGAGCAGGAGAATACTGAGAGCTCGAAGGAGAATGTCTCCAAGAAGAAAGTGAAATTGTAGTTGTATTTGACATGTTTAATCATGTTGAGAGCAGACTTTCAATTCTATAGCAAAGTTTAGGACTTGTCATAAAGAAGACTAAGGAATAGAAAAAGATATCATTGTACAAGAAAGGAAATATAAGCATAGCTCACTGCTGGTTCAGCCATGAATAATATTTACCCAGTCATAATAATACAAATGCTGAATATTGATTTAATTTAAAAGAGCAGTATAACTCTATTGAGAGGAGGAGCGGAGGGAAGAGGCTTCAAGGAGAGTCTGATGTTACGCTTGCCAGGCGTGCCCACTTCATAGTACTTATTACTGGAATGAGATAGAACTCAGCAAAGATTCTACTCCTATTTTTCATTTTCACTGATGTAAGTACTCTTATTCATACAAATAAGTAGACGGGAATGGAAGGAGATTTGTTACAGCAATTCACTCAATACTTTGAACTCCTTCCAACTTTATGTCAAAACTCACAAAGGAATACATCATCAGATAATTGAAATTTAAAACTTAAAAAAGCTTCCTGTGACAGTAATATTCCAAGTATTTAAATACTTCTTAAATTTAAAAATTTCTGGATTGGATTAAGATTACAATGACTGGTAGCATGTATTTTATCAAAATGATATATCATTCTATGCATTATGAATTTTGATAAGCAATTATTAACATAGAAGGATTAAGAAATGCACTTCCAAAATGTTATTTTTAATTATTTGCTTTCAAAAAAATTGAAGCAGGCACTATGGTCACAGGAAAAATTTTTTAAGTTTTTCATTGCAATTATGATACATGTTCTTTATTACAAAGAAGCGTGTTTGGCGATGAATGAAGCTTAAGTATTTTATAATAGGATAAAGTTTTTGAGAAAATAGAAAGGAATGGGGGCACTGACTGCTGGGGGTTAGGGGCAGGGGCTGGGGCTGGGGCTTGGAGCTGGAGACCCAGGATCTAGGAACTGGGGATTCTGGGGGCTAAAGGCAGAGGATTCAATTCTGGGGACCGGGGTCCTGGAGTAACCCCTCTGTACATTGACCTTACCTACCAGGATCTCAGGTCTCAGTTCCTTTTTAATATACTATTTTTTTTTAAACAGTTCTCTAAAAAAGACATTGTTCTGTTTTTCCATTATTTCATGTCATTTTTTCAGTATGTTCCTATTCTTCCATTATCCCTTCCAAATGCTGAGAGCATTTAACCATCACAAGAACCCTCTTGCTCTCCCAATGGGACTTGGGGCAGCCATGCCCTCTGAGGGGACTTTTACACCTGCCTGCCTAAGACCAAAACATAGAGAAGCAAGTATTTGATGAGTCCAGGGCCATGTGCCTCCCGGCAGGCCTCCTCCATTCTCCTTAAGACAAGGGGCCTGAACAGGGACACCAAGGGCACCTGAGTACCTCACAATCCAGGGTTTCAAAACTGGGCTCTCAGAACCTCAAGGGGAACCTGGAGGTCAGCTCCCCTCTCAGAACCAGAAGTGCTTGCCTCCTTCTGGAAGATCACAATGAAATAGAAATGTTAGGACTCTGGGAAACAGAAATTGGCCCAAGGGTTTCTCCCACCATTTATTCTCTATCAAAATTCAGAACTAATTAAATAGAGAGCATTTTCTAATAATAACTAAATGTTAGCAATGTGGCTTTAGCAAAATATAATCTGTCATGAAATTATTGCTTTTGAGTTTTGTTGCTTTTATATTTGAAAATTTATTTTAGTTTTATATAGCCATGGATATATGTTATATGCTTGCACTTAGTATAAAAATAATTTAAATTCACACAGGGGGGTGTGCTTTTTCTTTTCTTTGAATAGGGTCTGTTCTTTGCTCAAACTTGAAAAACACTGCTTTAGTGTATTGTCATGAGAGATTGTGCAGAGCAGCTGTAAAGAGAAAAGAAAGCCAGACCCTGCTCAGACATGCTCAGTGTCAAGGCTACCTCAGAGAGAGGGGCCAGGAACTGGCACAGGAGGTCCTCTTGGGACCCTGTGAGTAAAGTATGGGAGGGCAGTTTGGGGAATGTACAAGGGGATAACTGAACCATCACCCTGCAGAACTCAGGGCGCTCAGCTGCTATTGACAAAAATCCCAACTCAGACCCAAAGGGAATGTCCTGGCTTCAGGAGGGACCCAGGCCAGCTGGAGTCTCTGGGATGTCCTCAGGACCCTTCCGTCTTGTGCCCCATTGCCCTCTGCATCTCAGCTTCATTCTGGTCAACTACAGGAGGGATTCCCCCATTGAGGGGATGGAGGCAAAGCCCCAATTTAACATCTTCCCAGATTGGTAACCTCAACAGATGTCTTCTTTCTGCCACTGTCTGGGTATCAGGCCCAGCACATGTGGACCAGCCTGTGTCCAGGGATTGGCCTAGGCCCAAATCCTGTGCCCACCTGTGGCCAAGGAGAAGGGCTGGCACTCTGCTGGCCAAAGGCAATAGCTCCATCCTCCTCCATCCCAGGGTGCCTGCTGGGCAGTGTTGCTATGAGCCCCAGAACTCAGCTATACCAAGTCCTGGCAGAAGGAGTGGTGTCCTGTAGAAGGGTTAAAGGAAAAATTATTCTGACGCTTGTTAAAGCAGTAAGGAAGACTTCATTCAAGACTACTGCAATAAGAGAGAGAGACAGAGATCGGGCTCAACTCTGCATCCATCAAAGACAGTGGGGATTTCTAGCCAAGGGGCAGGGTGAGGGGCCAGTGGACAGAAAATTACTAAGAGGAGATATCAAGGCGGGGGGGGATTCTTGCTAAACTGACCTAACAGGATTCTTGCTAAAGGCAGGCCAAGGACTTGGGACAGCAAACTTTGAGGACGAAGAACTTGATCGGATATCAAGGGTAGGGTATTCTCTCTAAACTGACTTAGTGGGGACTCCTCAAGGATGGACTCAGAAGGCCAAGGCTGAGGCTTAGTCGAGAAGAGGGCTTATAGGACCCTGAGTAACATTTGGTAAAGGGGACAGTCATTGTCAGAAGGGCTGCTCTACTGGGGCTTGGGGACAAAAAGGCCCAGTGGAGAGGAGCTTCTGGCCTGCATGATTTGAGGCAACGTCAGCTGCAAGGACATGTTCCTGGGTGAGAACATTGCCATGCAGGTCTTGGGGCTGCCCTGGGGGTGGGGATGTAGGGGAGGAAAAATAATTTTCCCTCTACCTTTCTAGGTTCTGTGAGAGACCCCCGTGTAATAAAGGACAGATTAACAAGAGAAAAACAAACACAAGTTTAATAAAATGGATACCAACTGTATAATGGGGGATACCCAGGAAAACTGAGCAAAACTCACTGAAGTGGCCCAAACCACCACCTTAAATACCACCTTCAGCTACAGACAAAAGAAAGATATTGATAGGTGGCAGACAAGTTATGGCAGCTTCTTAGGAAAAACACAGTAAACATGGGTAAGGTTGTTATGCAGATTTAAGTCAGACACACTGATAAGAGAGCTTCTTGTGATTTAGTCATTCTCTTCCTGATACAGAGAGGGGGACATCCTTCAAATGGAGATTCCCCCCATCAGTGTACATTTCCCTTACAAAAGAGTAAATTCTACTCTGTTTTTAGAGCTTCTTCTGTGACTGCTTTTTCTCAAAAATAATTGGTTCCAAATAATCCTCATGCCAAAGAACCATATTTGGGGATAGCATATTCTGCTACCCTTCAGGGACAATCTCTAAAAGTGTGAAGTATTTAAAAGTAAGGCAAAAAAATGTAAAATAGATAGCTAGTAGGAAGCAGCCGCATAGCACAGAGAGATCAGCTCGTTGCTTTGTGACCACCTAGAGGGGTGGGATAGGGAGGGTGGGAGGGAGACACAAGAGGGAGGAGATATGGGGATATATGTATATGTATAGCTGATTCACTTTGTTATAAAGCAGAAACTAACACACCATTGTAAAGCAATTATACTCCAATAAAGATGTTAAAAAAATTTTTTTTTAAATAAAAGTAAGGCAAAAGATGACTGCATGCCCTTTCAAACTCATATAGGATCACTGTCTGACAAGCCTCAGGGCTTGCTGCTCTAGAGAAATGTAACCTGGTTTGACACACTATTGGCATTCTGTCGACTACTGATCACACTGTGACATTAGGTACCGACTGATAGATGATTAATATGTCATAAATGGCCTCTGCCTGGTGGTGTTAGGGTTTTCTTGCTCTGGGGACATCAGCCAGCTCTGTACCTAATTCAGCAGTCTCATCTCTGCATCCTTTCTTTCACGGGTTGTATACACTGGTGTCATTTTAAACCACTTCATTGCTTAGGCAACAGACTCAACCAAGTGTTTGTCAACAAGTTTATGCAAATGCTGGAACAAAGCTCTAACAAAGGACAAAGGTCACTCCCTGGAGGATCTGAGCATTCCACTTGCGAAAGAGTTAAAACACTGGGGGGCGGGGACTGCGGGGATTTTCTGGGTCTCCACTGGTACCAGTCTCAGCAAGGACAGTGGGAGCACTCTATTTGCATATCTCACACTTCCTTGGTTTAGAAACTTATTGATTCAAATATGCAAAAAAGCTCGGGGCAGGGACTGAGTAGGTGTGAACGACAGCCTGATGGCTCTGCTTAGCACTAATTAGCATTTCAAAACTGTCAAGTTGCTGGAAGACCTTATTTTAATTGCTGCTAATCGGAGGTTCTAGAGGGACCAAGGAGCTCTCCGTGGGTACAAATCCTGTGCAAGAAGAAAGGTATCCAAAGAGAAAGTGAGGGGGTGGGTGGCATGGGGGGTGGGCTGGGGCTTCAGTCGTAAGCACAAAGGGGCACTTATTTCAGGGGATTTCGGAATCCTTAAAGCTCGATTCTTGAGTTTTCCATTCAGTGGAGCCTCGGTCACAGGGTGGCCACTTTCCTTTAACATCTGCGTGGGTAATGCAGAGACAATGCCAAACACTAAGGAAAAAAGATGCTTTTCTGTTCCTCTGCTGTCATTTTATTGTGTTCTTTTAAAGGAAATACAGCCCATCACCATAACATCGCTCCCTTTCCATTACTGAGGATATTTTCCCTTTGAGCAGTCAAGGGTAGGAGGGGCAGGAGCTGAAGAGCTGGACGACTTACCCGGTGTGGAAACTTCCCGAATGAGAACAGACAGAGGCTATCTATTCAGAGCTTGCTATGGCAAGGGAGCCAACCAGCCACCATCTCTTGTGTTGGCAGAGACTCCAAGGCAGGCAGGGCAGTGGGAAAGCTTTAGAGTGGAAAAAAGGAAGGCTTCAGGTATGCTCTCGTTGGAGATTGTTGGCATGGGAAAGCTAGAGGCAGGCTAACGAGAAGTGGGGCATCCTATGGGATTGGTTTGGGGAGCTTAGTTGGCTTTTTCGAGTTGGTCCTGAATTGGAGGGCGGGGGGTGATTTAAAAGACAAAAAAAAATAGGAAGCTACAGTCACTGCCCAAGTGCTGACCTTTCTGCTGCAGAGGTTGTGGATCAGAGTTCCATTGTCATATATGGTCTGGTCATTGTCTGTGTGTATGTCCAGTCTCTCATCAGGGTTGTATTTATCATAAAAAGTCAGCTCAAGCAGAAGAAATAATTATTCTTGGTTCAAGGTAAAAGCTCCTGCAAATCTGAAGCACAGATGGCAACCAGTTCAGGAACACCTATTATTACACCTGAAACAGCATGTGGGGAATGCTGGTCTCCCAGTCCTGTTGTCACCAGGAAAATGTGCTCCTCAGGTTTGCTGCCAGCAGCAGTTAGACAGGCTGGGTTGCTGTGCTGTGGGCCCAAGGGTCTGAGGATACACAGCTGCCACAGTGCCTCGCCGGGGCTTCTAGCTCAACAGGCTTCCGAATGCTTCATTTTAGGGGCCTCTTGATCAAACAGCACATCTGGTAGGAATGCCCTGCTGTGGTCAGAGCCAGGAATGTGCAACACGTCTCCGTGGTGAGTCAGGGACAAGGGGTGGGCAACCAAGGGGACTGAAAGCTGATCCGCTCTGGATGGTGTACTGACCTGGCCAAGAGGGAGGAAGAGCTGGAGGAAGGTCCCATGATGAAAGACCGATCAATCAACAGAAGAAATGAACCAAAGAGAGCTAGAAAACCAGAATAACTGCTGTCACCACAGTTCACTAAGTTGGAACGGAACCTGTTTTGTACTCAGAGCAACATGATGGCAAATGGAAGACGCGCTCTCAGCAGCGGCCGGTCACAGATGTCCAGAGAGACAGACTGCCCAAAATGAACCTCGTGTCCTCTGTTATTCTTTCTCCTAGCGGAGAGACACCATTGCTTACACTGTGCTCACAGCTGGCGTGTTTGGCAGAAATGTCTTTCTCATTTACCTCCTTCCCCAGAGCCCCTGAAGCTGGACACCCAGGCTAGAGAGGAAATGTGAGGGCAGTGGAAGCCGTTCCTGGAAACCCTGACCTGGACGGCTTCTGTCTGCTCTTCAACTGAAGGAAACCTGGCCCTTGAGACTAAGTGGAAAGAAGTTTGGATCTAGAATCAGGAGTTGACCTCAATATTGCATGACCCTCGCTAAGGCACTTAAACTCTTGGTGTCTACTTTAGAACTTGTCAAAATTAGGGATGTCATCCCTGTCTGAGCCATGTCACACTCTCATTCTTTTTATCGCAATGTGATAGAAAGTCAACTCTGGGAGACAGATGGCAGACAAAGGGTATCTATCTCTGACTCCCTATGGAAGGCAAGTCCCATAAAATTCACACATTATCTGGTTACAACTTCCTCTGTCTGAATGTGAGATTGTGCAAATGTCCTGGATCTGGCTTGGTTCACTTGTCTTTGGGAACCAAAAAAAAAAAAAAAAAAAAACCAGAGAGGGCTATGACTGAGGCTGTGTCTCTACCACCTTTCCTGGGGGCAAGGGATCCTGTCTTATTTCTATCTCTTTCTTCGGGGCAGAAATTCTAGGTTAAAAGTGACATCTAATCACAATGCTCTTCCCTCATGTGGGACACAGTGAGACACGCTTCCCCCTAGTCTTGACTACAAACGTTTTTCAACAAGCAAGCATAATTTCTAAACAAAGAGGGGAAATTAAAAGGAAGTTTGCAAAATTGCGTGTACTTTTCCTTGCTGCAGATACACAGTACATGTCCTGGAAAGGAACGTATCATCCACTACATGATCACTTAAGAAAAAGACAATTGTTATATTCATCCTATCTGCTGTCAATGAGAAAGCAAAATCTCCAGCACCAAAAAAGAGATTTTTCTCCAAGGTTTCCCAAAATAGTGCCAGAGTTTTGCTACCAGTCAATTGCTGCACCAGCTTGGTCTGCGTTTGCATTCCAGGGATAGGGCATGACCGAAAAAATAGATCCTATGATGAAAAGAATTCTTCTTTTCCTTGCAGACAGGGGATGTGTGTTGACAGAGAAAAGACCAGGTTCTTGCTTAGGTTTGGGGGGAAGAAGGCCAGGAATAAAAGCCCCAACATTTTCTTCTTACCAAAAGTGAAGCTTTTGATCTTACCAAAGGAGAAGGAGCTTGTTGAGGAAGGGAAAGTGGCCCACTGAGTTGCTGTGGAGTTGAGCCTGCACGGGACAGAATGGTGGAGTGGGGTGTGAGCGAGCTTCTCGGTGTCCTTTCAACATCACCCCACCTCTGCCCAAGAGCTCACACGGTCTCCTCAAAGCTGACCCCACAGGCCACAGCCAGACAGTTAATGGACTTGCTCGGGGTCACTCTGACAATGGACTTGCTCAGGGTCACTCTGACCCAGAGACTGTGGTCATGGTTCATCTTGATTTGCATCCTAGATGGTTATTCCAGGAAAGACCATTTGGGACACATCATTAAAAGAGTTCTGGGGGTTTCCCTGGTGGTGCAGTGAGAATCTGCCTGCTAATGCAGGAGACATAGGTTCGAGCCCTGGTCCAGGAAGATCCCACATGCCGTGGGACAACTAAGCCCGTGCACCACAACTACTGAGCCTGTGCTCTAAAGCCCGTGAGCCACAACTACTGAGCCCAGGTGCCACAACTATGGAAGCCCACGCACCTAGAGCCCGTGCTCCCCACAAGAGAAGCCACCACAATGAGAAGCGTGCGCACCGCAACAAAGAGTAGCCCCCTCTCGCCACAACCAGAGAAAAGCCCGCGTGCAGCAACAAAGACCCAACGCAGCCAAAAATAAAGTAAATAAATAAAATAAAATAAATAAATTTATATATATTAAAAAAAAACAGTTCTGGAGACTGCAGTATGCACAGTTGTCCCCATGTCTCAGAAGCATTTCTAGTGGCCAAGCAAGGCCCCTGCAGGCCAGTATGGGCTGCTGTGTGTGTGACCAGTGACTTGGAAGAAGGCCAGCAGGATCTGAGCGTGAGCCTGTAGATGCTGCTGCCCAGTCGGAGGGCCAGGGATGTGGCTGCTGTGGAAATACTGATTCCAGAAGCTCTTATCACCCCAAGAAATCTGATAAGACGAAATTCAATAGGGGCAAATGTGAGGTTCAGTGCGTGAGCTCAATGCAATGTTCTGAGAAAGAAAATTAAAAATTTAACTTCTCTTCTACACTTTGATTAGAGTCTTGGTGGATTTATGCAGAAACTTGGGGCTGAGAGAAACATAAGAAATCCTCTAGCCCAACCAGACGTAGTACAGATAAGGACCAAGAGAGACTGTGACCTAATTAAGACCTGCATTTCAGTGCCGTCCTCAACTCGGATGGAAGTGGTGCCATCGTGTGTGCATGTGTTTGGTGCCATGTCAGGAGTCAGTATAGAGCAGTGGTTAAGAGTACAAGCTTGGGCTCCAGTTCCGACACGCACAGGCTGTGAAAAAATTTGCACACGCTATTTAACCTCACTGTTTCCTCTTCTGAAAATGGGATAAAAAGTCAGTGATGGCTCATAGAAAAATTTCAATAAATGTTAGATATTATTTGCATGCTGTGTTTAGCACTTTCTGGAACTCTTCACATAAATGAATATAGATGTACATTTAGAAATATATATACTTGCACAAACTATTTAACCTCTCTGTTTTCTCATCTGAAAAATAGGATAAAAAGTCAGTGTATATGTACGTGTGTGTGTGTGCGTGCAACTGTGGGTTGAAGAGGACCAAGGACCTGACTCTGATAAAAGTCCATTTGAAAAATTTAACAGGTTTCAAATAAATGCAAATTCAACAGGAACAAAGGATATGACTAGGCTGCTAAACAGGCCAATGACACTCAAGGCTCCATTAGAATTACCAAGAGAGGAAACAGCCTCAATGTTTTTTGGGTTAATCAGACCATGTTTAGACCAATGGTCTCAGCTACAAATCACAGGGGCTATCACCAAGCTGACATCCAGGATGGTGGGGAATCTGGAAACCTTGTCCTATAAGGAAAAATGGAGGTAATGGGGAGTACTTAGCCAAGAGAATACTTGGTGCCGGTGTGGGATATGCTGTAATATCTAAAGTCTATCATGAGGATGACAATGATTCAAACAGTAAAACTAGGACAATAGATGGAGGTTAAGGGGATGAATATTTCACCTCAGTATAAGGATGGAATTTTTAGCAATCACAGATATTCACAAAGACATGGTTTTCCATGCTGTAGAGGGCGTGTGTTTGAGCAGTAATTAGCTGTTGTAAGGGGTTCCTGCATTTAGTAGTTAGAAATGATAACAGCTACTGCTATTATCTTTAATTCTTACAACTCTATAAGGTAAAGCATATTGTCTTCATTTTACAGTTGAGAAAACTGAGGCTCAAAGAGGTTATTGAGCTGGCGCAAAGTCATACATCTAGTAATGGTGAGATGAGATGAACCAAGATGAACCAAGATTCAGATCCAGATCTGATTCTGAATTGCACATTCATTTCATTATGCCATGATGCTGACCTTCCAGCTCATTTTTTCCCATTTCCACCTGTCCACCCTATTTCCACCTGGTTGGTCACAATTAAATGCAGAGTAACAAATTCCCTCATTGCTTTATCTATCTCTGATCAAAGTAGCTTACAATTTTTTGAAAGAACTCCTAGGACCCCTAGAAAGGAAAATGCAAATAAGGAAATATTCTTAAGAGTCAAATTTCTTGAATGTAAATACAAAGACAGTGCCTTAAATAGAAGATAAAATATATCCCTTAAAAACCGAAATGAACACAGGTCCAGATTGGCAGTGGCCTCTACGGAGTGAAATGAACATACTGTCTTGTCTTTTGTTTTTGCACAGTTACCATACAGGTGCCTGCTGCTGGCTGCACGGGGCTCTAGCTTCTGACTGGGAGGAGAAGCCAGGACTTATACAAGTGTCACAGAGATGACCAGGAACAGCATATCAAGGGAAACTTCCAGATTTTCATGGGATGTGAGAACAGAGGTTTCTTAGTGATTGCTAAGAAAATCTCTTTCACTAAGATCACTAAGGAAGGTCTCTTTCCTTCTCATTTTACAGGTAAAAAAAACTGAGCCCCAGAGGGGTAGAGTGATTCTTCCCAGGGCCCAGAGTAAATTGGTATCAGAATCTGGGACTAGAACCATGGCCTTTGAACTATAGCAGTGGGAGCTATATTAAAGCTGCAGAGGCCAGGTCCCACTCCAGCATCAGTGAACATATATGGACATATTTAATGCTCTACCGAATAATTTACTGTGCATGCATGATTAAACATTTGCACTACAATTGCTTTTTTATCTGTATTTTTGTCAATTTTTCCTTATATTTACCTTTTTGTATTTGTTTTTATAAGAAGTTTATTAAACTATAAATCACATACCGCACAATTCTGTCATTTAAAGTGTACACTTCAATGGTTTTTAGTATAATTCAGAATTGTGCATCCATGACCACAGTAAATTTTGAGTATTTTCATCGTCCCAAACCCCATATTCTGTATTTCCCTTCAACCCCTCCAGCTCTAGGCAACTACTAATCTATGTTTTTACCTCTATAGATTTTCCTTTTCTGGATATTTCATATAAATGGAATCATACAATATGTGGTCTTCTGTCACTGGCTTCTTTCACTTAGCATAATGTTTTCAAGTTTCATCTATGTTGTAGCATGGATCAGTATTCCATTCCTCTTTATTGCCAAATAATATTCAATTATATGGATACACTACCTCTTGTTTATCTTTTCATTAGCTAATGGACATTTGGGTTTTTTCTAGTTTGGGGCTATTATGAATAATGCTGCTATGAACTTGCATGTACAAATTTTTGTGTAAACATATGTTTTCATTTCCCTTGTATATATGCCCAGGAGTGAAAGTGCTAGGTCATATGGTAACCCTATATTTAACTTTTTAAGGAACTGCCAGACTGTTTTCCAAAGCAGCTTCACCATTGTACATTCCCACCAAACAGTGTATGAGGGTTCCAACTTCTCTAAATCCTCACCAGCACCTGTAATTGTCTTTTCGATTATAGCTATCCCACTGTGTATGAAGTGGTATTGCATTGTGGCTTTGATTTGCATTTTCCTAATCTATCAGTTTTTTATTTTATATTTTAAAACTATATCTTTAGACATATAATATTGTAGGATTATTGCATCTTCTTATTGGAATGTAACTTTTATCAATATGAAAAAACTCCTTTATCCCAGAAAAATGCTTTTTGCCTTATATTCTATTTTGTCTGATATTAATATTGCTATGTGTATTTTTTTGTTAACATTTTCCTGGCATATATTTTTCTATGTCATTTTGTTTTAAAGAGCCTCACACATAGCACAGAGCCGATTTATTTACTTATTTATTGTAACCACTCTGAATTTTAATAGAATATAGTCCATTCATACTTATTGTGATTACTTAAAGGTTCTACTTTATTCTTTCAAATTTACTATAATTTTTTAGTATTTTTTTCTTCCCTGCCTTTTATCAGATTGATTGAATTTTCCTTATTCCATTTTGTTCTTTTAGTGGTTTTCCTTTAAAATGTAAAGCATATATTTATACATATATTTCTGTTAATTAGTATCTTTAACTTCTCCCCTGAAAAGGAAAAGAAACTTAACAAGCTTCTCTTTCCCTCTTACTCATCCCTGCCACCACGCATGTCAGAATTATCTGGGACTTCAGTTCCAGTAATAAGAATACTGTTAGTAATAACAAACAAAACTAACATTTATAGAATGACTTACTCTATTCCACAATGTATAAGCATAAATTCTTCTAATCTTACCAACATGTTTATGAGGTATACATATGGTATGTTACTTTCCAAAGATAATACAAGTAATGGTAGAGGTTATATTAATGTTATTCTTCAACATTTATGTAAACTTAACTCAATAAGTTTCATTGGCTGTTAAAATGGTCACACTACCCAAAGCAATCTACAGATTTAATGCAATATCTATCAAATTACCCATGACATTTTTCACAGAATGAGAACAAATACTCCTAAAATTTATATGGAACCATAAAAGACCCAGAATTGCCAAAGCAATCCTGAGGATAAAGACCAAACCAGGAGGCATAACCCTTCCAGACTTCAGACAATACTACAAAGCTACAGTAATCAAAACAGCATGGTACGGGCAAAAACAGACATGGATCAATGAGACAGAATAGAGAGACCAGAAATAAACCCACACACCTATGGACAAGTAATCTTTGACAAAGGAGGGAAGAATATACAATGGGGAAAAGATAGTCTCTTCAGCAAGTGGTGCTGGAAAAGTTGGACAGCTGCATGTAAATCAATGAAGTTAGAACACACCCTCACACCATACATAAAAATAAACTCAAAATGGCTTAAAGACTTAAATATAAGACATGACACCATAAAACTCCTAGAAGAGAACATAGGCAAAACGTTCTCTGATATAAATTGTACCAATGTTTTCTTAGGTCAGTCTTTCAAGGCAATAGAAATAAAAGCAAAAATAAACAAATGGGACCTAATCCAACTTAAAAGCTTCTGTAAAGCAAAGGAAACCATAAACAAAATGAAGAGACAGCCTATGGACTGGGAGAAGATATTTGCAAATGATGGGACTGAAAAGGGCTTAATTTCCAAAATACACAAACAGCTCATACAACTCAGTAACAGAAAAACAAAACAACCCAATCAAAATATGGGCAGAAGACCTAAATAGATATTTCTCCAAAGAAGACATACAGATGGCCAATAGGCACATGAAAAGATGCTCATCATCACTAATTATTAGAGAAATGCAAATCAAAACTACAATGAGGTATCACCTCACACCAATCAGAATGGCCATCATTAAAAAGTCTACAGATAACAAATGCTGGAGAGAGTGTAGAGAAAAGGGAACCTTCCTACACTGTTGGTGGGAATGTAAATTGGTGCAGCCACTATGGAAAACAGTATGGACGTTCCTCAAAAAACTAAAGTTAGGTTCCATATGATCCAGCAATCCTACTCCTGGGCATATATCCGGACAAAACCATAACTCAAAAAGATAAACGTACCCCCTATGTTCATAGCAGCAGTATTCACAATAGCAAGACATGGAAACAACCTAAACGTCCATCAACAGATGAATGGATAAAGAAGATGTGGTACATATATACAATGGAATACTACTCAGCCATAAAAAAAGAATGAAATAATGCCATTTGCAACAACATGGATGTAACTAGCGGTTATCATACTAAACGAAGTAAGCTAGAAAGAGAAAGACAAATACCATATGATATCACTTACATGTGGTATCTAAAATACGATGCAAATGAACGTATCTATGAAACAGAAACAGACTCACAGACATAGAGAACAGACTGTGGTTGCCAAGGGGGAGGAGAGGTGGGGAGGGAAGGGTTGGGAGCTTGGGATTAGCAGATGCAAACTAGTATACACAGGATGGATAAACAACAAGGTCCTACTATATAGCACAGGGGACTATATTCAATATCCTGTGATAAACCAGAATGAAAAAGAATATATATATGTATGTATGTATAACTGAATCACTTTGCTGTATAGTAAAAATTAACACATACTCATACTCAACCATACTCAATAAAGTTTTTTTAAAATGAAAAATAAATAAGTTTCATTGGTTCCTTTGCTTGTATTTACTGGCTCTTTTGGATTTTTTTAACTTATTTGTTTTACTGAAAAAATAACGAATATTTCTTTCTGAGATAGTTTAAGGGTATTTCTTACATGTTTAACTATGTCTCTATTTTTGCTCTCACACTTATAATACTAGGTTGGCTAGATATAAAATTATGTCTAATATAATTTTCTTCCAGAATTTGGTTTTATTGAGTTAAGCATCCAAGTTGTCTTTGGAAATCCTGAGGCAAATCAGATTCTCATTTCTTTGTAGATATTCTGTTTCTCTATCTCTCTCTCTCTCTCTCAGCTGCACATTATTCCATTGTATGGGTGTACCATAGTTTATTCATCCAATCTTCTATATGTGGATATCTAAGTTGTTTCCAATATTTTATAATCACAAACAATGCTACAGTATATAACATTTCACATATGCATTTTCAAATTATTGAAGGTGTATCTTTAGGGTAAATTTATACAAGTGGGACTTCTGGATACAAAGTAAACTCGTGTAGTTTTGTGAGATATGGCAAAATTCCCCTTCATAAGGGAATTGCATGCTTTTGCATTCACACCAGCAATGTATAAAAGTGCCTGTTTGTCCACACCTTTACAAGCAGTGTGTTTTTATGTTTTTTAATTTTTGCCAATCTGATACATTAGAAATAGTAACTCAATAGTTTTGACTTGCATTTCTATAATTATGAGTGATTTTGAATATCTTTTTGTGTGCGTGAACTGTATGTTCATATTTTTAATCCATTTTTCTATTGAGTTTTTTGATCGTTTTCCTTTAACTAACTCTTTACCCGTAATATATGTTGTAAATATTTTCTCCCACTTTGCCTTTCATTGTTTAACTTAATGGGTTTTTTGTTTGTTTACACCATGCAAAGTTTGTTTTTTCTTTTTAAATGTAGTTAAATTAATCAATCTTTTCTTCTATTGTACCTATATTTGAAGTGACAGTTAAAAGCTTTTCCCTATATCCAGGTTATAGATACCCATGCTTTCTTCTAATAAATGTATGATTTTGTTTTTATCTTTACATATTTGATCCCTTTGTAGCTTATTCTTATTCAAGAAGGGTTCATTGGGTTTCCCTGGTGGCACAGTGGTTTAGAATCCGCCTGCCAATGCAGGAGACACAGGCTCGAGCCCTGGCCCGGGAAGATCTCACATGCCACGGAGCAATTAAGTCCGTGTGCTACAACTACTGAGCCTGCACTCTAGAGCCCACGAGCCACAACTACTGAGCCCGCATGCCACAACTACTGAAGCCCACGTGCCTAGAGCCCGTGCTCCGCAACAAGAGCCACTGCAATGAGACGCCCGCGCACCACAAGGAAGGGTAGCCCCTGCTCGCCGCAACTAGAGAAAGCCCGCATTCAGCAACGAAGACCCAACACAGCCAAAAATAAATAAATAAATAAATAAATTTAAAAAAAAAAAAAGAAGGGTTCACTGAATACAGAGTTCTCTGAGTTCTTGAATGTTTTAAACTGTTCTTCTACAGCCTTGATCCTTGAAGGACAGCTTGGCAAGATACAGAATTTCTGGTTCACACATTTCTTTCCTTGAATTTCTTATAAGTCCCTTCCTTTTTTGCTTTGCTTTGTATGTTGCTCTTGAGAAGTCTGATGCTAGCCTAATTCTCTTGCCCTTGCAAAGTCATTTAGTCTTTCCACCTGGAGGCCTGAGGATTTTTTTTTTTTAATCTTTAATTTAAAGATTAAGTCTAATAGTTTAATCTTAAGTCTAATTGTTTCACTAAGCTATTTCTTGGAGTCAACCATTCTGGGGGAATTTTCCAAGGTACCCAGTTGGATTTATCAATATGTAGACTCAGGCCATTTTTTTTTTTCCAAAATATTTTCTTGGATTATAGTTTAAACACTAGTTCTATTATATTGTTTGTTTTTCTGCTTCAGGGACTCTAATTATGCTGGATTTGCTTTGTCTGTCTTCTATTGCAACCACGTTCCCCATGATCCCTTTTACATCCTCTGTATCTCATTTTCTTGATTGTTTTTCTGCCTTTATTCAATGACCCGTTATTAAATATCCTCCCAAATCACTCTCCACAGAGGATTGCAGTGTCAGCTAGAGAGAGAACTCTGGTGGCATTTAGTGTTTATTTTTCTACTGACAGATTATTTGAAGTTTGTCATGTTTTCCTGTCTCCTAGTTATCCTAAAGGTATCTGTTTCATATGGTTTTATTTGTTCCTCTTATTGATCTGCATACTTTTTAGAGGATATATGGAGTGATTTGGATTTATGCACTGCCATTTTTCTTGGGTTACCTAGAATTCTCAATATCATCTTTTAACTCCTTGAAGAGTTATTTTAAATCCCAGACTGATATATTAATTATCTGAATCTCCTGTGGACCTGTTTCTATTGTCCATTGCTTCTCTTATTTTTGGTCATATGGTCTTGGTTTCTTGTATCCTGTAATTTTTTTTAAGCACTAGACATCATATTTTTTAAAAATCAGGACTTCCTTGGTGGCACAGTGGTTAAGAATCCGCCTGCCAATGCAGGGGACACAGGTTCAATCCCTGTTCCGGGAAGATCCCACATGCCACAGAGCAATAAGCCCATGTGCCACAACTACTGAGCCTGCACTCTAGAGCCTGTGAAACACAACTACTGAGCCTGTGTGCCACAACTACTGAAGCCCACATGCTTAGAGCCTGTGGTCCACAACAAGAGAAGGCACCTCAATGAGAAGCCTGCGCACCGCAACGAAGAGTAGCCCCTGCTCGCTGTAACTAGAGAAAGCCCGCACGCAGCAATGAGGACCCAATGCAGCCAAAAATAAAACAAACAAATAAATAAATAAATTTATAAGAAAAGATCCATGAATCTTAAAAAAAAAAAAATCAGATATAACTTGAGGCCTGGATATTGGTATCTTTCTCCAGAGAGGATTTACTTTTGCTTCTGGTAGGGAGTTAGAGGCACTCCCAATTCCAGACCATCTTAATCCAATAAGGGATTAATAGAATTTGAAATGGTTTCAATTCATATACTGACTGATCTATTTCTAGTTCATTTTTACTCCCAGGACATAGCTCGAGACAAAGTCTTAGAGTTTAGCAGAATCTCTTTCTGGTAGAACCTGAACTCCCATTTTCATTCCTTCTAGTCAGTGAGTCTGCTGAACTCCAGGTTCCTCCTCCAAATATATATCTTTTCAGGGACTTCTCCTTCCAATGCAGGGAACGTGGGTTCGATCCCTGGTCGGGGAACTAGGATCCCACATGCCATGGGGCAACTAAGCCCGCATGCCACAACTACTGAGCTCACGCACCACAAACTACAGAGCCCATGTGCTCTAGAGCCTGTGCACCACAACTAGAGAGAGAAAACCTGCATGCCACAACTAGAGAGAAGCCGGCATGATCCCACATGCCTCAACAAAGATCCCATGTGCAGCAACTAAGACCTGACACAGCCAAAAAATATATATACATATATATGTGTGTGTGTGTGTGTGTGTGTGTGTATATATATATGTATATGTATATATATATATACGTATCTGTATATATATATATCTTTTCTATTCTGTCCAGTTCTTCTAGTTTGGCCTCAGTGAAAGGGTTGGCAATTTCCTTGTTTCTTCAAGAATCAAAGTAGACAAACCTCAAATTACATGATAAATAAGTACCATGGATGTAAGGTACAGCATGATGACATAGTTAACACTGTTGTGATATATATGAAAGTTGTCAAGAGGGTAAATCCTAAGAGTTCTCAACACAAGGAAAAAAATATTTTTTGCTTTTTCTTTTTATTGTATCTTTATGAGATGATGGATGCTAACTAAATTTATTGAGGTAGTCATTTCACAATACATTTAAGTCAAACCATTATTCTGTATACTATAAACTTATGCAGTGATGTGCATCAATTATATCTCAATAAAACTGGAAAATATATTAACAATTAAAGAATCAAAGTAAGGCCAGTTTGTGAATTTATCTATCCTGCCTGTCACCCCTCTCGTAAATGAACAAAAGACAGCAAGAAATCAAGACACTGCTACCAGCTGCCTCTGAACACTACCCTCATCCTTCCTCTGTCAGTGTAGACATGGCTCCCCTTTAAAATAGCAAAAGAAAATATATTGATTGCATTAGTTTCCTAAGGCTGCTGTAACAAACTGCCACAAACCAGGTGGCTTAAAACAATAGAAATTTATTTTCTCACAGTTCTGGAGGTAAGAAGTCCAAAATCAAGGTGCTGGCAGGGCTCTAGGGGAGAATCCTTCCTTGTCTCTTCCAGCTTCTGATGGTCCCTAGCAGATCCTGGCTTGTGGCCACATCAGTTCAATCTCTGCCTTCTTCTCATGACCTTCTTCCCTCTGTCTCTGTTTTTTGGTTGTTGGTGGTGGTTTTTTTCTCACATCTCCCTCTCCTGTCTCTTGGGAAAACACTGGTTATTGGACTTAGAGTCCACTCTAAATTCAGGATGGTAGCATCTCAAGATTCTTAGTAACATTTGCAAAGACCCTATTTCCATATAAGGTCACACTCACAGGTACTGGGGGTTGGGACTTAGATATATCTTCTGGGGGTCAAAATTCAACCTACTACACTGATCACACACTATATGTCAGTCGTGGTGCTCTACCATTTACATGGATTAGTCCGTTTTGCATTCATAACAACACTATGAATAGATACTATTCTTTTGCCCGTTTACAAATGAGGAAACTGAGGTTACGTTAGAAGCTAAGTAACTTGCTCAAGATATCACATCTAGTAGTTTAAAGATTTGGAATTCAGACCCAGGCAGGCATTACCCTAGATGATGACATTCTACCACATCCTTTAGGCACCAGACTTTGTGGAACTGCTACACTCAAGGGGAAAGGTCAGAGGACAGCCAGTTCTCATTTTGGAAACCATGGACAAAAGCCCGTAAAAGGGGTCGGAGCTGGGGAACCTCTTCCCCATTCCTCCTCCGCTTCCTCCACTCTGTTGCCAAACATTTTATGGCTGCTATTGGCCTCCAGGTCCCATACAAGGTGTGCTGTCAACTTTAGGGGCCCACACGTACCTTAGTTAGGCTTGTTTTTATTGTGAAGATCTGATAGCTCTACAATATTGATCTGTTAAAGCACCTGTTACTTAGGGTACGGTTGGCACATAAGACAATGACCATATGGGAACTTAAGAGCAAATCTGAGGCACGGCTGGGCATCATGGGGATCAGGTAGGAGCCGTCAGGTCCTGAGGCAGCTGAGGAGCTGCTTGTTCCCTGCCTCTCCCTTGTGGGCCTCAGTCTCTCCTCTTTGCTCCATTCATCACTAACCAACCCCCCTGCTCCCTCATGATTTTAGCTCCCTCTTTGGCTTACACAGTGAAGCCTGCCATGGCCTCACCTCCCTCTGCAGCCCACTACCCTATCCCCTCGTTTTTCTTTGTTCAGGTTGTTGGCAAAGAGAGTCTCTGTGACCCAGTTCCTCTCCCTGTGTCATATCATACCAGAGTCAGTATGCAAACTGGCAGCCCTAAGCCATGTGCCCACCCTGCCTGGGCAGCCATAGCTAGGAGGAGGGACATACGGAGGGTGACATATCACATATGGCCAGTGAAGTAGGTGTCCTTACAGGTGCTATGGGTGTAGGAGTCGTTCTAAGGAAGAGCCCTCTCAGTATAGCATATCCACCCCTTACGTTCACCCACACCCCATGCACAAACATAGACCACATTTCACCCATCATGATGCTCCTCTCAGGATGAAGCAAATTTGGGTGAGGGATTGAAACTCCTGCCCTGTGAGTGTCTAAGGACCCCCCAGCCTGTCACCCATTGGGTTTCTGGCCCAAACCCTAGGCTGACCTGAGTCCCATTGCTGCACACAGTACAGCCCAGCCTAACTCGAGTCCACCACTGACTCCTTTTGGTCCTTGTTCTAATGCTAGCTCCTGTCCTGTGTATAGTTCTGCATGGAGCTTGTATTATTTTTCTATTGCTGCTATAACAAATTATCCCAAACTTAGCGGCTTAAAACAATACAAATGTATTATCTTACAATTCTGCAGGTTTTGTCTAATACAGTTCTCAGTGGGTCAAAATCAAGGTGTCAGCAGGACTGCATTCCTTTCCGGAGGCTCTAGGGGAGAATCCATTTCCTTGCCCTTTCCAGCTTCTAGAGGGCACCCTTATTCATTGGCTTGTGCCCCCTTCCTCCATCTTCAAAGTCAGTAAAAGAGGTTGAATCCTTCTCACATCACATCACTCTGGTCTTCTGCCACTCTCTCCCACTTTTAAGCACCCCTGTGATTATATTAGGCCCACTAGGATAATTCATAATACTCTTCCAATTTTGTTTTTTAATTAATTAATTTATTTATTTATTTTTGGCTGTGTTGGGTCTTCGTTTCTGTGCGAGGGCTTTCTCTAGTTGTGGCAAGTGGGGGCCACTCTTCATCACGGTGTGCAGGCCTCTCACTATCGCGGCCTCTCTTGTTGCGGAGCACAGGCTCCAGACGCTCAGGCTCAGTAGTTGTGGCTCACGGGCCTAGTTGCTCCGTGGCATGTGGGATCTTCCCAGACCAGGGCTCGAACCCGTGTCCCCTGCATTGGCAGGCAGATTCTCAACCACTGCGCCACCAGGGAAGCCACTCTTCCAATTTTAAGGTTAGCAAATTAGCAACCTTAATTCTATCAACCTTAATTCTCCTTGGCCATATAATGTAACATATCCACAGCTTCCTGGGATGGGAAAGTGCACATCTTTGGCGGGCCATTATTCTGCCTAACACAGAGTTCAACTAACATTTCATTAGGTCCTACTATATATAAGGAACTGCACTGGGGACTTATTGTGCCCCAAAGTAAGTAAAGATTGAGCAGAGAGACCATGGGCCACTAGAAGATATATAAATGCATACATCTTGACTTACACAACACACATGCACATACTCATGTACACACACACACACACACACACACACACACACACACACACTAGTAGGCCAGGATATCAATACACAACTTACCCAGAGCACAGGGAGGGAGAGTAAGACCAGCTTTAAGGAGACTGTCTTACCTGGACTTTGTGACCTGGAACTTGGTGACTTTAAAAAAGCAGCTTCAGTAGAGCAATTTTGATGGTAGTAAAATGGAACAGAGATAGGGATTGAAAAGGAGGCAAGAAAACCAAGGTCTGGTGGGCGCCACTTACAGTCCAGAAATTTACCAAAGGAAAGAAAGAAACAGGGCTGTAGCAAGAGCCTCTTTACCCCTATGGTTTGTTCCTTTTCGACCTTTCCAAGTTCATGGTCCCACGGCATATTTAACCTGGAACCTGGGAAGGCTACTGGAGGAGAGCTTCGCTGGAATCTAAGCATGGCACCTGTCACCTGGCTGCACAGGTGACAAACAACTCTCCCACACACTAACGGTACCTGATGCTTGCCTCCATCGCTTCTGCTGAAAGGCCCTAAGTTGCTGTATGTATCAGCTAGGGTCCCATCAGCTGACAGATGACTGCTCAAAATGAAGAGAATTAAAGAAGGGACTGTTTACAGAGAGGAGGGTTAAGGAAACTGAGAAGCATGGAGAAGAAACAAAGGACATAGAGGGAACTCATTAAACCCCTAAGCCTCAAAGGTCAAGGGGAGGGAGCTGTTACTGGAACCCAATGAAAGCTATAGCCACGGAAGAGGGTGGGCTGGATGGGAGCCAAGCTGTGGGCTCGGCCCGTGGGCGGAGAATAGGTATCTCCATCTCTTTCCCTTATCCTCGGGTCTGCTGCCGGTGCTTCCCCCCGCCCCCGCCCCGCCCACTCCCCCCCCACCCCCACCCCAGCTGATCTAATCAGAAGCCAGAGGATAAGATAACACTCAGCCGATGCAGCCTATGGAAGTCAGCCTTTGAGGGCACAGAATGGGAGGGAAGGGTGGAGCCAACAAAATATCCAGCCCCTACCCACCCCTGGGTTACTCCTAGTGCCAGTAGTTCTAGAAATAACTGGATTTGGCCAAGCTCTCTGAGGAGATAGCTGCCGCAGAAGTTTCTGTCACTGTCACTAGAATCCAGGGCTCCAGGACAGCAGTGGAAGGAAGCTCTAAGAGAAAAGGCAAAGAAAGGCAACAGGAAGGGAGAAAAGGCGGCTTGGAGGTAAGAGAGGAGCAGCGTGGAGGAAGCTCCCGGCTGTCAAATCATCATCGGCTAAGCTCTGAGCCTTTGCTTAAAAATCAGTGCGCAGAGCTGTTTACCCACCTTGAGCGCTAACCACAGCCCCACATCTGTCGTTATTTTCGATGAGCTCATGGAGCCGTCCAAGCTGCTCCTGGGCCCATTCTTAGTGATATTAAAGCACTTTTTAATTGCCACATTCTCTGCGGCAGAGAAAGCCTAATCTGAATGTAGCTTTAAAACCAACCGCAATCAGCAGAGATCCATCAATTAGCGTTCGGCATTAAGTAAGGCGGAACATTTGCCAAGGCTCCAAGGGCCTCTCCACATCTGAACGTTCTACAAGGTTCTTTCTCTTCTGTTTGAATAATATTCGGAGCTCTTGACTCACAGTGTTGACTGACAGTTTTTCTCAGCTGCCAAAAGAATAACCAATTTTCTACCATAACTCTTTTCGAACTCAAACGGTACAGCTCCAACAGAGCTCTTTACCCAGGTACACACATTTTTTTTTTTTAAAGGGAAAAGTATCTGCTTCAAACCACTAATTATAATTTATTATAACACATCCCAGGAAGCAGGGTTCTTACTATAATTAACTGCTGAGGAGTAGGATGGAGCAACCGTTTACTGAGTTTCAATTGACTTGTTCAGAATCTGTCACCCTCTTGCAACTTAACTCACAATCAGATCTAAATTCAAAATGTTATGGAAGCACTGTCAACTTTATGCTGAATATTTCTTAGTAATTTGCTCTCTTCAGAATTTTCTTTAGGTTATGCCATTTTTCTCTCTTTGAGAGGGAAAAGTTTTATCCTAAAATATATATGTACTTCTTTCCTTTCCGTGATGGTTAAACATGACAGTGGGTATCAGAGGTAGTTTCCAAACACTGGCCACTCCTGCTGGGTTGTAAGAATTTTGAAATGTGTAGATTTACTGTCATTACTTCAATCGAATATCATACTGAAGGGACCTCTTTTTCGTTTTATCCCGTTGTCACTGTCCTGAGGCTTGTACTGACCCTCAGTTTCCTTCTCTGTAAAGTGGGGGTGATAACATATAGTCTACAAAACTGTTCTGAAGGTTAAGTGTAATCTAAGTGTTTGACACAGAATTTAGCCTACAGTAAACAGCTCTTTTATTCTTTGCCAGCCAGGAAAACATGGCGATGACTGAAAAGGGTGAGAGAGTAAAGTATTTTTGCTCATGCCGATCTCTGAGTCCATGATCAGAATTACCAGCAAATGACCAGTCTCTAAGCGAGCCAGGCTTCTGAAATCCCCAATCCTTAATTCACAACACAGTCACCAGAACTAAATGGTTCTAAATTACTTGAGTTTCAAGTGGCTAGGTTGACAACACTTCTTTCAGCCACCTTCCTATGTAGCTGTTTCTGACTTTCTGAGCATTTGACACCATGGACTAAGGTTTTCTTCTTCTAAATGAAGAGATTTGGCTCCTGGCCTTCTCTGGTATAAATTCATGAGACTGTTTATAAAATTCAGATCATTTCTGGCAAGAAAGTTATTTCAAAATGATATGTTTCACCTATAGTTATTGAGATGTCACTTTCGGCAACTCAGAAAGTTGTTACATAGAGTCTGAATTTGGTGACATCAAACAATATTAGAAGGACAGCACACAAACATTTCTGATGCATTTCCTTTTTTGCAGAATGGAGTTAGTTTAATTACTTTGTGATGATAAAAGCAATATGTGGTTATTGCAAAGCACTAAAAACAAGAAAAGCATTGTGCAATAAAGAGTTAACTCAGCAGGCTGCGGCTTGCGCTGTTCAAACCCACACCTTCCCAAGATCTTCAGGACTTGACTTTGGCCTAGTTCTTGGAGATGGACCTTTGAGCCTTTGGAATATCCTGCCTGTGAGAGTGTTTTTGTCTGCCTGAAGCCTTGGGCCGCACCAGATAGTTTATGCTAACAATGTGATTATGGTGAAAACTGTTTCTGTAGGCCTGAGGCTTTGGGCCACACTGTTATCAGTCTGACCTCTGGAATGTGGGGTCTGCATGCCTATGTGACTGACCCCTGGACACCAAGGCTCAGTGATATTCCCCAGTTATGAGCTTCCCTTGTTGGTAACACGGCATATGTGTTGTCACATCTTGTTGCTGGGAGAATTAAGCACTTTCTGTGACTCCACTGTGTGAGAACAATTGGAAGCTTGTCCTGGTTTTTCCTGGACTCCATCCTATGTGCTTTTCCCTTTGCTGATTTCAGTATGTATTGTTTTACTGTAATAAACTCTAACTGTGAGTATAACAGCTTTTCTGAGTCCTGTGAGTCCTACTAGTGAATCACCAAACATAATGTATGGTCTTGGGGATCCTCAATGCAAATATTAAAAAATTAAAGTTAAAATAATTCATTGTCTTACTTCTAAAGATAATATTTTCTTAAAAATACATATATAGGGCCTCCCTGGTGGCACAGTGGTTAAGAATCCTCCTGCCAATGCAGGGGACACGGGTTCGAGCCCTGATCCGGGAAGATCCCACATGCTGCAGAGCAACTTAGCCCGTGCGCCCCAACTACTGAGCCTGCGCTCTAGAGCCCGCGAGCCACAACTCCTGAAGCCCGGGTGCCTAGAGCCCATGCTCTGCAACAAGAGAAGCCACCGCAATGAGAAGCCCGCGCACTGCAATGAAGAGTAGCCCCCGCTCACTGCAACTAGAGAAAGCCTGCACGCAGCAACAAAGACCCAACGCAGCCAAAAAAAAAAAAAAAAAAAAAATATATATATATATATATATACACACACATACTTAGAGGCTTTTTTTCCTATATACTCCAATATTTTGTTAATGGACAATGGGTCATATTATATACTATGTTTATTAACCTTTTCTCATTTCACATACAATGAACACATTTTCCTTTGCCCTTAAATATAGATATATTATTTGTACAGCATTCTGTTGTATAGAATTTATGGTTCATTTATTTAATTGATCATTTATTGATAGTCATTTGGGCTGTTTCCCCTTTTTTTGGTATTATAAACAATGGTGCAATAAACATCTTTGTAGATAACCTATTTGCAAGCTTGTCTCCTTATTTGTGATACAGGACCTGTGATACAAAGATTTTAGAATTGTGGTGAGAATCACTTGAAGTGACTAATGAGATGTGCCAAAACAGGTTAAGTTTTCAGACCTCTAACCAGAATATTCTTGATATCTAAAATGACTGGAATTAGGCTAGATTCTGAAGAGATCCTCATTCAATAAATTCATGGAAACCTGTGTCTCCACCATTTTTCAACTATATCCATATGAGCTCTTAGACCTTAAAGTAGGCATTCTTCATTGGTCCTAAGGGGTTAGCTTACTCTTTTCCACTGAGATTTATTATAATCCATTTCCCCCAAAATGAGAATAGATATATATTCTCCTAACACCAAGCAGCTACAAGATCAAGAATATCTGCCTCTGCCAATAATTCAACTGCTTGACAGAATAAAACTTAACAATCTTTAGATAAAGACAATATAGCCCAGAGCCTTTACAATATATCATTTACAATGTTCAGCATTCAGAAAAAAATTACTAGAAAATGTGATCCATAATCAAGAGGGAAAACAGTAAGTTAAGCAGAAAAATGAATGACTCAGATATTTGTATTACCAAATAAGGATCTTAAAAATAACTACTATAAATATGTTAACAAATTTAGAGAAAAATACGTAACATAGGTGAACAGATGGGAAATTCCAAAAGAGAAACTCTTAAAAAGAACCAAATAATTCTGTATAGAAACTGAAAATGCAATATCTTAATAAAGAATTCATTGGAGGGCTTAGCTGAAGACTGGACACAGAAGAAGAACTAATCAGTGAAATCAAAGATAGGTCAATAGAAAGGATTCAAAATGAACTACACAGAGAAAATAATAATAATAATAAAAAGTAAGAGCATCTGGGGACATTATCAGTCCAATACATATGAATGGAGTCCCAAAAGAAGACAAGATGTAGAGGAAATATATTTAGAGATAGTAAATGAAATTTTTCAAAAACTGATGAAATACATCAATCTACATACAAGAATCTAAGTGAATCCCAAGCAGGATGAATACAAAGGCACATTATAGTCAAACTTCAGAAAACCAAAGAGAAAGAGAAAAATCTTAAAACAGCCAGTGTGGGGAAGGGGACACATTACATTCAGGGGAACAATATCAATAATGACTAACTTCTCATCAGAAGCTATGGAAACCACCATCCAGTAAAACAACATTTTCAAAGTGCTGAAAGAAAATATTAGTCGATTTAGAACACTATACCCAGTGAAAATATCCTTCAAAAATGAAGACAAAGTAGAGACATTTTTAGATAAATAAAAATAGAATTTATCACCAACAGAACTACATTGCAAAAAAATGCTAAAGGGAAATGATCCTATAAAGACTAGACCTGTAAGAAGAGTCCTGGAAATGATGAAGATGTGGGTAAACATAAAAGACTGTTTTCAATGTTTCTCTTTTAACAAACAATGGAAGACAAGCTTATTCTAAAATGTATATGGAAAAGCAAAGGGCCTAGAAGAGCCAGAACAGCTTTGACAAGAAGAATAAAGTGGGAGGAATTTTTAGACTTACTATATACCTACAGTAACCAAGACAGTGTGGTACTGCTGGAGGAATGAACACATAGATCAATGACACAGAATAGAGAATCCAGAAATAGATCCATACAAATATGCCCAACATTTTTTGACAAAGGTACAAAATGCAGTTCAATGGAGGAAGGATAGTCTAGTCAGTAAATGGTGCTGGAGCAACTGGCAAAAACAAAACAAAACAAAAACAAAAACCTTGATCTAAACCTCAGATCTCTTATAAAAAAATTATTGATAATGAACCATAGACTTAAATGTAAAACTGTAAGACTTTTGGAAGAAAACACAGGAGAAAATCTTTGGAACCTAGTGCTAAATTCAACATCACTAGTGATTAGCCATGACACCAAAAGTATAATTCCTAAAAGAACACATTGATAAATTAAACTTCATCAAAATTAAAAACCTTTTTGCTCTATGAAAGATCATAAGAGGATGACAAGGCAAGCCCCAGACTGGAAGGAAATATTTGCAAACTATGTATCTGACAAAGGACTTGTATCTAGACCATATGAAGAACTCACACACTCAACAGTAATAAAGCAAGCAATCCAATGAGAAAATGAGCAAAAAACATTAACAGACATCTCACCGAAAAGGATTTATGGATGGCCAATAAACATAAAAAATGTTGTTTAACATCATTAGCCATTAGAGAGACGAAAATTAAAACCACAATGAAATATCATGACAAATCTATTAGGATGACTAAAATAAAAATAATAAGTGCCGGTGAGGCTGTGGAGAAACTGCATCTCTCATACATTGCTATTGGGAATGTAAAATGGGACAATCAATCTGGAAAATAGTTTGGCAATTTCTTATAAAACTAAATATATACTTATTATTTGACCCAGCACTCACACACTTGGACATTTATCCCAGAGAAATGAAAATTTATGCTCACACAAGAACCTGTATATGAATGTTCATAGCAGCTTTATTCATAATAGCTAAAATATGGAAATAGCCCAAATGTCCTTCAATGGGTAAATGGATAAACAAACTATGGTACAGTGGAATACTACTCAGCAATAAAAAAGGAGCAAGCTACTGATATACAATACATATTACATGGATCTCAGAGGCATTCTTTTTTTTTTTTTTCACACTACTGCCTCTTTATTCTCCTGCTCTGTCATCTTAAGGCATCGTAGGAGGAAAATACACATCAGTATTTACTCTGTATACTGATTTCTTTACAGGTGTAATGCACGTGCTTTCAATAGTGTTTGATAGTGTTTTTCTTCAAAGGCGTTCTTCTGAGTGAAAAAAACCAATCTAAAAAGATTACATACTGTATGACTCCATTTATACAACATCCTCAAAATGTCAGTATCATAGAAATGGAGAACAAATTAATGGTTGCCAGAGGATAGAGATTTGGGGAGGGAGGGTGGGGTGCTATAAAGGGGTAGCACAAGGGAGTTCCTTGGTATTGATGGGACAGTTTTATATCTCGATTATGTAGTGAAACAAATCCATACATGCGGAAATATTGAATAGAACTATACATACACACACATACAAACTCATCAGTGAAAACTGGTGAAATCTGAATAAGGCACAGTTAACAGTATTGTACCAATATCAATTTCCTGGTTTCGATATTATTTGGGCTAGATATTACCACTGGGGGAATATGGGTAAAGGATACACAAGATTCTCTGTACTACTTTTGCAACTTCCCGTGAGTCTATAACTATTTCAAAAGCGAAAGATTTTGGAAAACTATTGACTGTTTAAAGTAAAAGCAGTAAAAACAATGTATGGAGTATTTATAACAAATATAGAAGTAAAATATACAACAAAAAGGGGCTTCCCTGGTGGCGCAGTGGTTGAGAATCTGCCTGCCAATGCAGGGGACACGGGTTCGAGCCCTGGTCTGGGAGGATCCCACATGCCGCGGAGCAACTAAGCCCGTGAGCCACAACTACTGAGCCTGTGTGTCTGGAGCCTGTGCTCCGCAACAAGAGAGGCCGCGAGAGTGAGAGGCCCACGCACCGCGATGAAGAGTGGCCCCCGCTTGCTGCAACTGGAGAAAGCCCTCGCACAGAAACGAAGACCCAACACAGCCAAAAATAATAAATAAATAAAAATTAAAATATATATATACAACAAAAAAATAGCACAAAGCAAGAAATGGAGTTAAATACAGTTGTAAGATTCTTATATTGTTTGTATAGTGGTATGATTGAATTCAAGGTCACTTGTGATAACTTAAGGCTGCATACTATAATCCTTTGAACAGCCATTAAATTAACTATCTATCTATCTATCAAGCAGTATAGCTAAAAAGCAAATAAAAGAGACAAAATGGAATACCAAAAAGTGCTTGATTAATTCAAGAGAAAGCATGAAACAACAAACAAAAAACAGATGGGACAAATAGAAAACAGGAACAAAATGGTTTAACCCAACCATATCAGTAATTACAGTAACTGTAAATGAACTAGACATTCCAATAAAAAATCATTTGGATTTTTAAAAAAAGATTCAACTGTATGTTATTTATTAGAGGTACACATTAAATATAAGGACACAGGTTGAAAGATACATGCTACACAAACGCTAATCAGAACAAAGCTGGTGCGGTTATGTTAATAAGAGAGAAAGTAGACTTCAGGACAAGGATTATCACCAGTGAAAGAGGAATATTTCATAATGATAAAAGGCTCAGTTTTACAGGACATGACAATCTTAAATATATGCACCCAACAACAAGCTTTCACATACAAATAGCTAAAGCAAAAAATGATAGAACCAAGCAAATCCTTCATCTTACCTGAATATTTCAACACTCTCCTCTCAGTAATCTTTTTTTTTTCCATCTTTATTGGAGCATAATTGTTTTATAATGTTGTGTTAGTTTCTGCTGTACAACAAAGTGAATCAGCTATATGTATACATATATCCCCATATCCCCTCCCTCCCACCCTCCGTATCCCACCACTCTAGATCGTCACAAAGCATCGAGCTGATCTCCCTGTCAGTAATCTTTCGAATAAACAGACAGAAATATTAGTAAAGATACAAAAAAATATGAACAACACTATCCACCAATTTTTCCTAATTGGCATTTATAGAACATCCCACCCAACCACAGCAGAATACACATACTTTTCAAGTGCACATATTCACCAATAGAGACTATTTATCGGGCCATTAAACAAGCCAATAAATTTCAAGCATTGCAATCATAAGGATATATTCTCTGGCCACAGTGGAATTAAACTAGAAATCAATTTCTAAAAAAAAATAAATAAGTCTTCACCTATATGTCAGCGGAGTCTCCCTGCCTCAAATAATCTAGGTAAG
This sequence comes from Balaenoptera physalus, assembly GCF_965194825.1. NCBI lineage: Eukaryota > Metazoa > Chordata > Mammalia > Artiodactyla > Balaenopteridae > Balaenoptera > Balaenoptera physalus. The sequence goes on along the minus strand of NC_138897.1, from coordinate 46,105,087 downwards.
TTTTTCACTGACCCTCATCCTCTATCTATGGAAATCTGATATCCTCTCCTGTATTAGTCAGGGTTCTCCAGAGAAAGAAAACCAACAGAATGTGTATACATACATATATAGAGAGAGGGAGATATTTTTTTTAACTGGCTTATTTGATTGCAGGGGCTTAATAAATCCAAAACCTGCAGGGTAGGCTGGCAAACTGAAGACTCAGGTAAGAGCTGCCATTCAAGACCGTCCAAAGACAGTCTGCTGGCAGAATTCCTTCTTGCTCAAGAGAAGTCAGTCTTTGTTCTAGTTAGGCTTCAAGGAATGGATGAGGCCCATTCACCCTATGGAGGGTAACTGGTTCACTCGAAGTCCACGCATTTAAATGTTAATCTCAGCCAACAAAACATCCAACAAAAACACCTTCACAGAAACATCCAGAATAATGTTAGGCCAAATACCTGGTCATTGCTGCCCAGCCAAGTTGACACATAAAATTAACCATCATGCCTCCCCACCATGATTTCTTAAATTTCTTGAAGGATGAGCCTGCCTATGGTCTCCAAACTAATATTTGTCCTAAATTAATTCAGTTTACAAATCATCAGGCCATCTCACATGTGCCATTAATGTGAAACTCAGCCCCTTCCACCAAGTTCCAACAAAACCAAGAAACTAACAGAACCCCATTCACACAAGGCCTTTGTGAGCGTTACAGACTTTAGTGAACGTCAGGGGACACAGGATGGGTTCTTCTTTAGCAACACAAACAACTTAAAAGTGTACAATAAACCCCCCTACCATTTGACCCACTCTCTTTGCTCCCCCTTCCTTTTCTGTCCTCCCCACCTCCAAATTATTGTTCATTTCTACAAAAGGCAATCTAGACGTTTCTGTTGATTCCTTGATGTCTGCCAAACGGCTTTCCATCCCAACTTGTTTTCCTAAATAAAGGCGTTGCCTGAGAAGAATTTCAGGACCAGCTGTGAATCATCACTTCATCTCAACCGTCTCAGCAACCTGGTTTCCCCAGCAGTTTCATTTAAATATAGCCTCTCATTTTATTCCACTGCCCTCTAAATCATTCAAGAGAAGGAAAAACACTGAACCTATTACATTTAAAGCCTAGTACGTTCCTGCTAAAAGAAGAGGCTCTATGAACGCCACGAGGCCAGAGAAAAGTGAAGGAATAAATGGATGATTTATACTGAGGACTGGGCAGGTGTGGGAGAAACACACGCAGATGGTCATCAGACCTGAGGTTGATCTGGATCTGGCTGAAAGATGCTACCCTAGAGCAGGCGCTTTGCAGAAATGTGACCCACAGACCCCAGCTGTAAAGGCAGGGGTCACTCCCTGGACCCTGTGTCCCCAGATCCCACCCCAGTGCTGTGATGGTGAAGGCAGCTTGCCTCTGATACCTCCCACCTCCAGTTTGAGGGTCCTCTGTTGGGGCTTCTTCCCTATTGAAATTCACCATCTGGGGAGGGGGAAGGGTAAGCTGGGATGAAGTGAGAGAGTGGCATGGACATATATACACTACCAAATGTAAAATAGATAGCTAGTGGGAAGCAGCCGCATAGCACAGGGAGATCAGCTCCGTGCTTTCTGTCCACCTAGAGGGGTGGGATAGGGAGGGTGGGAGGGAGACGCAAGAGGGAAGAGAAATGGGGATATACATATATGTATAGCTGATTCACTTTATTATACAGCAGAAACTAACACACCATTGTAAAGCAATTAAACTCCAATAAAGATGTTAAAAAAAAAAAAATTCACCATCTGATTTCATTTCCCTCTCAAGTCCCTGTCATGTAGGAGAGTAACGTAATCAATGAAACCCAGCTGATGCCTGCAGTGGTTTAATCTACCACCTTGCAGAAAATACTCACATTTAATAGACAACTCGTAAAAATACAACGTTTGTTTTCCCTATGGGGGCGCAGGTTTAACGGTGGGCTTTCCCACCAATGGGAGAGATGCTTGGGGAGCAGCTGCCTTCCTTGCTGACCTTCAAGCCTCACTGTGGAGCCTCGGCCACCTGAGCTGGAGTGGGGGCGGGGGGGTGAGGAGCAGAAAGTGGCCTCAAAGCCCAGGTCAAAGCGGGCCGCGCCCCAGGCAGCTGGCACAAGGTACCGGACGCGGACTAGGGATGAGCAAAGCCCTAAACCGAGACTGATCGCCGACCAAGCAGGGGCCAGGCGGGGGCTGCCCCCAGGCCACTCTGCCGGGAGCTACACCCACCTTCCTTCCCGCCGTCTCCGTGCTGCTGCCACGTCGGGTCCCTGGCGGGGAGCAGGCTCTGCTGCGGACCTGCGTCCCTCCGGCTGCAACACAAGACACGAGGGGTCGGAGCAGCGCCCGGGTCCCGTGTTGTAGCCGGAGGTCTCACACCGTGTCATGGTGAGCCCGGCCTGCGGGCACCTGCCCCGCTTCCTCTTCCAGGTGGGCGGCCCGGCTTGGGCTGGAGGAGTCTGCCTGGCTGTGCATCTGGACGAGCACGCTGTAAGACAACAGAGGCCACGTGGGGATGGGGCGCTGGGACAGGGGCTGTCCTCGCGGCAGCAGAGGAAAAACCAGTGGCTTCGGTGGAGGGCAGCCGGGAGCTGAGGAGTCTGACTGCCTCCGCCCAAGCCCTGCGGGGGGCGGCGTGGGCTCCCTGCGCTCCAGGTGCACCCCAGCCTGATGGAAATGCTCAGAGAGCAAGTACGCTCACAATATTTAGCTGTCCACATGCCTCTTCCTTCCAAAAATGAATTACGGCTGTTTACAAGGCACTAATTACAGTTTATTACAACAATTCTTCCTAGGAAATAGGGTCTTACTCTAGTACTATGACGAGAATTTTGTAAATGCCAGACTAGTACAATGAATTGCCCTGAATTATAATAAATGTCTGTGCTTTGGAAGTAAGGCAGTAAACACAGCATTACTGCTATCCATTTTCAATGGGCCCATCTAGGATTTATTACTTATTTATGGCTTATTTTTATTCAAAAACTCCTACATATCATTTTTATGTGGATTCTTTTTGGTGAGCCATTTCTGGGTTTTCTTACAAAATAAAATGAGGAAGGTTCAGAATCAAAAAAGTGCCCGTTCAATTTCCCCAGAGGTGACCTATTGAAATTTCTCCGCCAGATCCCCTGTCAGCTAAACTCTTTGCGGAAATCATGGATTGACAGAGGAATAAACTGAGGCATTGCTCACTCTACTTTTGCTCCAATAACGCAGATCATCACCCTTGTTTAAGAAAGCAATAGGCTTTGAGCACAGATTAGACATTAAATAAAAGTGTAAAAATTCAATATGACATGGTTTTCTCCCAATTAAAGAAGACAAGAATTCCACAAACTCACCATGTAGGAGGAAGAGGAATAACAATATCATGCCCACATTTTACACAGAAACTTAAAATTGAACAGTCTCAAAGGAAAAAAAAACCAAACAAACCCTTTTCCTGCCTAAATGATCTAAAAGATTTACAAGGGTTCTTCCCAGATGACCTGAATTCTCACCATTGTCTCTGAGTGTGCGTGCAGTGCCTTGGAGACACACATTCCGCAGATAAGTTACTTTTTTCCAAAGCTCCTTTCACTTTTCTGTCCTATATCTCCTGGAATCATTCACTTTTTAAGACTTTGTTGTGTTCTCGGAGCCCAGGACAGGACCTCTGAGAAAGGAGACCTGTCAGAGAGCCCCCAGGCAGTGGCCCACTGCTGGCTGTTGGGAGAAACTCCCCACTCCCCAGGACCTCTGCTTAGAAAGTCCAGACTCCTGATGTTAGCTCTGTCTCCAAGCAGCCAGGCCCTAATTAAACTCAGAAGAAACTGAAATTCTGCACATGATGACCTTGCCTTTGAAAAACAGCAGAAATTAGTTTGCGTTAGAGTTCTATTTTAAGAAAGTGAAGGTTTCCCAGTGCTTATCAGCACGTCTGACTGTGAGCACCTGTGGCACTCTGTGATGTATTTTGAGAAACTAAGGGACACAGAGGCAGACCGGACCCTGACGAGAAAGCCCTGTGGCGATACAACGGCGTCGGGCGGGGGAAGGAGGTGGTGCTAAAACTCCAGCCCTGGGCTTCCCTGGCGGCGCAGTGGTTGAGAGTCTGCCTGCCAATGCAGGGGACAAGGGTTCGAGTCCTGGTCTGGGAAGATCCCACATGCCGCGGAGCGGCTAGGCCCGTGAGCCACAGCTACTGAGCCTGCGCGTCTGGAGCCTGTGCTCCGCAACAAGAGAGGCCGCGAGAGTGAGAGGCCCGCGCACCGCGATGAAGAGTGGCCCCTGCTTGCCGCAACTGGAGAAAGCCCTCGCACAGAAACGAAGACCCAACGTAGTAATCAATCAATAAATAAATCTTTAAAAAAAAACAAAAAAAAACACCCTCCAGCCCTGCCACACAGCAGCAGGGGGTGAGGCCACTATGTGCGACCCCTAGAAAAAAACCCAAGGCTGCAGGCATGCCCTGCCTATTTGCACGATGCTAGGAGAGCTGGTCCCCAGGAACCAGGAAGCGAAGTGCGGGCCAGGCAGAGGCAGAGCCTCAGCCCACGGGAGCCCCTGCACCTCTCCCAAGGCACATCCTCCGGGTGCTGTGAGCCGGGCCTTCCACCCCTAGTCAGAAGCCTGGCTCACGTCGGGGCTCAGCTGGAACAGCGGAGGGGCAGGCCCCCCCCCCCCACCCTGGGCGGAGGAGACCAGGGAGCCCAACAGGAGGTGGGCCAGTCAGAAGCTCCAGGCCAGGCTGGAAGGTAAGTCCAAGGAGGAGGTGAGTTCAGAGGAGTCCTGAACAGTGGAGAGGGGCGGTGTTGCAGGAAGATGGGGACAAGACAAGCCTCCTGTCCCCGCTCACTGCCTGGGCCCTTCCGCCCCACTACCTCACCCCCACTACCCTGGAGGGAACCAGTCGTCTCCTCCACGCCCGTGATGAAGCGGGGCTGCGTGGCTTGTCTGCACCAACCAGAGGTCAGAGTGAAGAGAGAATTGGAAAAGCTGAGAGCAAAACTCAGAGCCCCCAGAGTCCACCTGCGGGATGGGGGACACTGAAACCAGCACGCTGCGGGGGCAGCAGGCCGAGGACAAAGGAGAAAAGGTGCTTCCGTTAAATCAAAGAGCATCTGTAGCAAGTGGAGACTGCTGTAAGCAGAAGGTCAGTGGCCTCCTGCACAACAGTGATGTCTGGGGTGGGGCGGGACTCAGGGAAAGGAGCGGAGTTTACCTACTGCGTGGCCTTGGCGAAGTGCAGCTGGAGTTCGGGGCCGACATGGCTGCACTGAGCGTCCTGGCCGCTTCCCCACTGGGCAGGGCTGGGATGTGCAAGCAGGGCAGACCGAGGCCTGCAGTAAGAGGGCAGCGGGCCAGGCATCTGGGGTGCAGGCCCCTGAGTGTCCTCCGGCAGGGGAAGAGCTCATGACGACCCGCCCTGGAGTGGGGGAGGGAAAAGGGCGGTGCCAGAGACCCGGGCACGTGACCTGAGTGTCTGCAAAGGCCTGGCTTCCCTGGGAGATGCGCTTCTGGCCCCTCACCACCCCTCCTGCGGGCTGCCCACAGAGTGCCCCCAGCCGTTCACAGATGTCCTAGCAGGGCAGATTCAGTGGCCGGAGCCCTAGGAGGGAGCACAGCGCCAGTCCCTGCTTGCCTGGCCCAGGGTCTGACTTTAGGGAAGAACCACAGAACCTTAAGGGAGGTGGTGAGGGAAGGAAAGATGAGGCCAAAGGCACTCCTGGAGCTTTAGAAACCTCTTGAAGACTGGCAAACAAGCAAGAGACTTTAGAGCTACTTGAAAAATGACAAAGTCGGAAATGTTAAAAATGGCCATCATTATGCAGGGAGGTGGGTTGCAGCGGGAGCACCAGTGAAACAGGCCCATTTGCCTTCCATTTTCTGCAGGTTCTATTTGCACTCTATTTTCTTCTATTTATTTTTATACCCTTTAAAAAAAAAAAAAGCCTCTACATTAGTCACCTTTCATCCATTTGTAATTATCTTCCTCTGGGGCACCATAAATTTCTTTTGTATTATTATCATATTAGAGAACCTAATACTTTTTTTCCCCTTGCCTCCAGAGCACGAGACTCACAGATGCTTCCAGAGCAGGACGGAAGACCACACAAGTCTGCTTTATGGCACTTAATAGGATGGGCCCACTGGTAAAATCTCTGCCCCTGTTTCGGAAAGAATGCTAATGAGAAAAGAAAGACTCTGCGCCTTGGCTTCTACCACATTATTTAGAGGAAGAGGCGCAGTGATGGAGAAGGGGTATTGAGCAAAAGTAAAAAATATAAACAAATAAATAAAGGCTTTTGAATTCTGTGCTGTGGTGCTCTTACTCTGGGACTTCAGGCAAGTCACTTTAACCTTTCTAAGCCTCAGTTTCCTTCTCTGCAAAATGGGGATATAAAACCTGTCCTGGCCTTTGCACGGGGTTGTTTTTACAGGTAGAGCAGGATAGGATCTTCTTTGTTATCCCTGAAATGGGACTGAGCACTAACAATAAAATGTTATGTTGATGCAAGATATTAGTAGAATTATTATTTAAGGAAATTATGCACTCTTACATTCATTTAACAAACATTTATTGAGCTTTTAGTGTGTGCCTGACCCTATGCTAAGCGCTGGAAGTAAGATGGTGGAACCCCCACCTGTTCCGACCATGGTGGTCAGGTTCTGTTACCTGCAGCCAAATGTGATCCTATTTCATATTTAAAGGGACAGTAAAGGGGTTAAGTCTGTGGGCTAAGCCAGGGCTTAAGCTTTGGAGCCAGAATGCTCTGGGTTCAAATCCAGCTTATGAGCTGTGTAACCTGGGGAACATTACATAGTGCCTGTGAAAACAAGTTTCTCCATCTTTAAAATGGGGGTGATAGTGCCACATTCACCAGATGGCCATGAGGAGGATGAGGTGTAACGTGGTAAAGAACTTGTACCTGCCACAGACAGAGCCCCCCCATACCCCCCCTTCCCCATGCAGTACCTGCTGTTGCTGTCATGCACCAGCGATGCTGTTTCATTCACGGTGACACATTTAGACACAATGACTTATTCCCCAGGCTCCCCACGGAGGTGACCCTCAATCCGCTCCTTGCTGGTGGTCCGTCCAGATCCCACCCAGCAGGGGAACCTCTACTCTTTCCACCTCCGGAAGGAAGAACTTGCCAGTGATGAAAACCAGGGGTGCACCACATGCTCCCCAGAGGAGTTCAGAGAAGGGGAAGGTCATCGAGGCCGACAGCCACAGACAGGGCCTGGCTCCTGCACAGAGTAGGGCTCAGCATACTCGGCAAGTGAACAAACCGATAAATGAAGGTCTGACCTGAGCTAGGCCTTTCATAGGAACCACGGTTATAGACTTCTGCATTTTCTGTGTTCATACTGGGTGCCAGGCACACTCTTAGGGTCCTGACCAACTCTAGCGATAGGCTTGGGACTCGCCACCAGGTGTGGGTTACCTTCTGGGGAGATTCAAGGCACATCTCATGAAACCATATGGGATCAGTTTAAAATTGCAAAATGTCAACCTGCAGATAAGATAGATTTAGTATAGTAGTTTCAAAATGTAATAGGGAAGAAGCTTTTGTATCCTATTACAAGTTAATCGCTAGAGGGATGTTGCCTATAAGCTTAAATTATACATAATGGCCCATCTCTGGGAACCCTACCTCCCCAGGTAATGAGCATTAAGCTAAAATACCTTTGTTTAGATCATAGGAAACATGCTGACCAGGCCCACCTGTGAATGACTGCAGGAAAGAAGAAATGAACACATCCCCTCAGGAGGCTGATCAGAGCCACGAAATATTTGACTTTACTCCCTCCCCTTTAGTATAAAAGAAGCCTGAATTCTAACTCAGGCAAGATGGTTCTCTGGGGCATGAGTCCACCATCTTCTCGGTTTGCTGGCTTTCCGAATAAAGTCCCTATCTCTTGCCCCAGCACCTCGTCTCTCATTTATTGGCCTGTTGTGCGGCGAGCAGTACAAGCTTGGACTCAGTAACAAAAACACTGAGGTTGGGGAAGCCCTTTGGGGCAGGAATGCCTTGGAGGCTGTGTCCCCCTCCCTGCCGAAACCCGTACAGCCTTATCAGAGATCTGCTCTCTCTATCCTGCTGCCTCTGACCAAAAGTGAGGCTCACCCCCCTCCAGACTTACTTGACATAGTCATGCCAGACTCGCTGAAACTATTTAAAAATTTCCACTTCCTCTTTCCAGGCCTTCTACCTGGACCCCTGTGGTGGCCTCCTAGCTGGATGGAGATCATTCTAGTCCATTCTAATCATCTCCCCACTAATACTACCTCTATTAGTCTCTCCACTTCCCAAAGAATAAAGCTTAACTTCTTAGCCTGGCATTTTAAAACTGCTTTACAACCTGGTCTCTCCCCATCTCCAGCTACTCCTCCATCAGTATTTCATAGTCCTGAGAAACTCACTGCTTCCTTGCCCCCGACCCTCACAACTTTGCCCACACCATCCCCTCCACGGGGCATGCCCGTCCCCGTTCCTGTCCATCATTGCACTGCCCATCCTTTCAGCTCAGGGGGTCCCTTCTCATTAGACACCCCCACTTCTCACCTCCTCAAGAGCTAAGATTGAACTTCATTTTTGACACTTCTTTATATGGTAGGACTTTTAAACAATAAACTCCCAAGTTATAAACTCCATTAGGTCAGGAACTGAATCACGTATGACTTTGTGTACCCTTTGGTCGCTAATAAGATGTCTCGAACATTGAAGGTATGTAATAAATATTTGTTGGATAAATTAATATTTAGTTACTTCATAAAAGTTCCCCTATTTGTCATGGAAGCTTTCTTTCTTCCACGGTCAAAAAACAATTCAATATCTCTGAAGCTTTTGCTGGTATCATTTTCTCGAGCACAATTAATTTGTCTTAAAATGTTGGTTGAAGTGCCTAACGTGAAGATAAGAGGTCTGCGTTCCTGTTGATGCTCAACCTCAGCCATAATTATGGGTCATAAGAGGCATGAAGAGGTGTGAAGATGAAAGCTCAAAAGGTCGGATGTGCAACCTCGAAATCCTGAAATGGGGAGCGATTATTAGCAGCCTTCAGGGCCCGGGGAGTGGGGGTCACAATTAATCGCGTGTGAGGCCATTTGTTCTGCATGTCGTAGAATTCCGTCACCCTCCTCCATCCCATCCCAACATACACACACAAGCACACAGAGCCGGCCTTCTCCCTGCTGGGAAAGAGTTGCCCAGGTCTGCAGGTAACTGAAGTATGCTTGTTCAAGGACCAGAACTCAAAACACGTGAGGGTCCAGATGGGAGCACCCAGTCTTCCCAAGCATGACATTCTCAGCCTAATTCGACCTTCCATTCATCACTCAGCGTCATTATCATGAGCATTATTTAGTGTGCTGGGCAGACTGTGATTTTCTCGGAAGCTCTGTGCCTTTTCCTCTCAATTGCTAAAATATTTCGTTTCTGTATCTGTTTTTCATAATTTTCCAATCTCCCCATGACTGTCAGATTCTCTGTGGTCATTTCACGAGGGGACAGCAGCAGCAATCCTTCTATTTGCAAAGGTCAGAAAACTAGCTAACCAAGCTGGTCAAGGCTATGCCTGAGCAAGAAGCGTGTTGTTAAAAGGTTAAGAACTAGTGGTCCTTGTTAACATTTATTCCAGAAGGTCTGAGGCCTTTTCCTACATTCTTCCTGGTTCCCTAGGAAGTTCAAGTTGTAAGCAAAGAAGTCCCACTTCTGAATAAAGATTGTAGGCAAGCCCTGTAGCGGTGTGTGTCTAATCTCCACTTTGTGATCAGCAAATTAGTTTCAACACAACAGCATCATTCATTGCATTAAATTAATGGCACTAATTTGAATTTTACTGGTTTCGTAGTTTTTATTATATTCAGTTAGAAATTTGTATATGAGCTTGCATGTGTTTAAATAGCATTATAATAATACAGTCAACCCAATAAGAATTTTTCTCAGTTCTGCCTTGCAAAATCTTTCTCTGACGCTTGGCCTGCTCACTGGGGAGGCTTGTCATTGATTCTGTTCGTGTCGAGATGTTACTGGTGCAAAGTGACTGGCAATAAACATTCATTCCAAAGAAAGCACTGATGACCCATTGGGGAACTAGCTCATAAGGCTATAAAGGGGTCACTCAGGTCATCCAGAATGTACTGACACTTGTCTTTTTATTACCTCGAAATATTCACATAACTTTTAATTAAACTTCTTTTTTGAGATGATTGTAGATTCACATGAAGTTATAAGAAATAATACTGAGAGATCCCACACATCCCTCACCCAGTTTCCCCAGGGGTAACATCTTATAAAACTATAGTAAGATCACAGTCAGGACACTGACATTGACAATGTCCTTGACAAAGCACCAATCTTCATCAGATTTCCCCAGTTTAACATGCACTTACTCATTTGCGTTTATTTTCTGTGTTTAGTTCCATGCAATTTTACCCCATGTGCAGTTTCCGCCACCACAGTCAAGACATAAACCAGTTCCATTACCACAAGGATCCCTAGAGCTACCCTTTTATAACCACACGCATCTCCCCTCTGTACCCACCCCACCCCCCAAGCCCCTGGCAATCACTAATCTGTTCTCCATCTCTATAGTTTGGTCATTTCGAGAATCTTATATAAATGGAACCATACAGCATGCAACCTTTTAGGATTGGTTTTTGTACTCAGTATAATTCCAAGATCCATCCGAAGTGTAATGTGTATCAAGAGTTTGTTCTTTTTCATTGTTGGCTAGGATTCCATGGTCTAGATGCATCGCAGTTTGTTTAACCATTCACCTGTTGAAGGACATCTGGTGTGTTTCAAGTTTTGGGGCCATTTCAAATAAAACTTCCATGAACATTCATGTACAAGTTTTTGATTGAACATAAATTTTCATTTCTTTGGGATGAAAGCCTACAAGTAAGAGTGATGGGTTGTATGGTAATTATATGTTTAGTTTTATAAGAAAGTGTCACACTTTTGCAGAGTTTTTAGCATTTCACCCAAGAAAGCATTCTAAAATTCTCATCAAGGACTTGTGGACTCCAGTTTGCAAAACACTAATTTAGTGACTGACACCAGATAACTAAGATATAAACAAGGTGTCCTTGAAGATATAAAAAGGGAAGTGACTAGTTCTGGATGAAAAAAAAAATTAATTCTTAATGAATAGATACCGGAAAAAACTTTAAAGTTTCAAGTAGTTTTCTGCCTCCCAAATGGTAGAGGCTCGAGTTTTGAGGCAGTGCTCCTTGTTGTAGGAAAAACATTCTAAATGGCCTTTCGGCTATTCAAATGTAAAACAAGTCCCCTTTCTCAGGCCTGGAGGACAGTGTGTACAGTACAGTGACAGTGACTTCAGCCAACCACACCTCTGAAGCTCCAGCTTCAGGGACCCTCTCTCGCCAGGCTGTTTCGCAGACCCTGGAAACATGGTTATATGTTTCTGTAATTTTTTTTTTTTTTTTTTGGTCGTGCTGGGTCTTAGTTGCAGCAGGTGTGCTCCTTAGTTGCTACTCCAGGGTTCCTTAGTTGCGGCTCGCCGGCTACTTAGTTGCGGCATGCATGTGGGATCTAGTTCCCTGACCAGGGATCGAACCCGGGCCCCCTGCATTGGGAGCACAGAGTCTTATCCACTGCGCCACTAGGGAAGTCCTTTCTGTAAATTTTTTAAAGATATTTTACCATCGTTGAGTAAGACCACTGCCCATGTCCACTCCAAAGTTCCCTATGTCACACTCTCCTTCAGGCCAGGTGGCAGTGGAATGGCCATGGTATCTGGGGGATCCAGCAAGGGAAATAAGGTTGGGGATACATTTAATTTGGGTGGCAGTATCCATTTATGCAGTCTCCAGTCACTTCCACGCATAGCTAAGTTATTGCTGACTGCCCAATTACAAGAATGTCCCCCATGAAGGGTTCTGCCACCCTCTGGGCGGGCTCCCTGGTCTGGCCTTGAAGGTTGAGGGCCCAGGGCCATATTATAATATGAACATGTCTCAGGGGACCCAGCAGCAGAAGAATATGGGGAGAAGGAGAAGCAAGGTTTAAAATGTACCCAGCCAGAAACTGGTCTACAGAAAATTCCTTGCAGCACCAGATGTGTAGAATTGTAAGCAGAAGATTCAGCTCTCATCAACGCCAATCAGAATGCCCATTCTCTCTTGCCAGGAACAGACTTGAGAATGAAGTTTATACAATTATAAACATACCATGCTCTTTTCTCTTTTTTGATAAACTTTTTTCAGAATCTCTGTGTTCATGGGACATAAACCTGTAAAATACTACCAACACTGAGTTCGTCTCTGTGGAAGTCACATGGTTTATGTATCCCAACATGTCAGATCCCATTTTAAAATATCTGACACACCTTGTCCTGATGAAGTCTGTCGTTCCAGATGCAGTAAATTTTGATGAATCAGGCTCAAGGAAATTATGCTAATTTGAAATTATGCCAGATAGAACGTATTATCTTTTGATTCTCTGCACTGAGTATGATAGGTGATCAAAGAGCATGCAGCCAAAAAAAAAAAAATAGGGAAAAACAAAGATGTGTCAGGCTGCTAATTAACTAAAATATTAGGTCATTTTCTTGGATTTGGTGCTATTTAAGGCATTTTTCAGCATTTTATTTTTTTTAATAAATTTATTTATTTATTTATTTTTCACTGCTCTGGGTCTTCATTGCTGTGTGTGGACTTTCTCTAGTTGTGGCGGGCAGGGGCTACTCCGTTGCGGTGCGCGGGCTTCTCATTGTGGTGGCTTCTCTTGTTGCGGAGCACAGGCTCTAGGCACGTGGGCTTCAGTAGCTGCAGCATGCGAGCTCAGTAGTTGCAGCATGTGGGCCCTAGAGTGCACAGGCTTCAGTAGTTTTGGCTCGCGGGCTCTAGAGTGCAGGCTCACTAGTTGTGGCACATGGGCTTAATTGCTCCGTGGCATGTGGGATCTACCCAGACCAGGAATCGAACCCACGTCCCCTGCATTGGCAGGCAGATTCTTAACCACTGCGCCACCAGGGAAGTCCCAGGAGATGGGCGTTTTAATGCTGGCTTTACCACAGGATTCGTTTCCTACTGTTGTTTTAACAAAATACCACCAATTGAATAACTTAAAACAACACTGGTTTACTATCTTTCAGTTCTGGAAGTCAGAAGTTTGATATGAGTCTTGTGGGGCTATAATCAAGGTGTTGGCAGAGCTGCGATTCCTCTGGAGGTGACAGGGGTGAATTTGTTTCCTTGCCGTTTTCAGTTTCTAGAAGTCATGGCTGCATCACTCTGACCTCTGCTTCCATTGCCACATCTCTCTCTTTGACTCTTGCCTCCTGCCTCCCACTTATAAGAACCCTTGTGATTATACCTGGATACTCCAGGATAATCTCTGCATCTCAAAATCCTTAACTTAATCATATCTGAAAAGTTCCATTTGCCATGAAAGGTAACATAGTCACAGGTTCTGGGGATAAGGATGTGACATCTTCAGAGCCATTATTCTGCTTACCACAACCCCCAACTTGCTGTGTGATCCTAACCAAACCATCCACCTCTCTGAGCCTGCCTCATCTTGTGTATCATAAAGAATTGAACTAATTCATGCCTTTTGGCTCTAAGAGTCTATGATTCCGTGATCCAGGGCTGACCAGCGTACCTTGGTGAGATGGGAGCTCAGGTCAAGTGCAGTATCCCTGGTTATGGGTAAAATGACCCTGTGGAAGCCAAACAGCACAGGGCTGAGACCAGAGCCTGTGACTTCTCAACATGTTTCTGTGCACAAATTCACCTAGTGATTTAAATTTTGTTTGAAGAAACCTGGAGCAACATGTGAAAAAGTTTTAGGAAGTTAAGTTCTGCTTATTTATCTCACTTTATCTTAAAGTAAAGCTATCTCATGAAGCAAAGGTAATTCTTGGCTGTTTTTCATGGATATAGATCTGCAAATTCAGTCTTCAAAACATGGTTTCTTTTCCCTTAGACGCTTTACTTAGCTAACATAACGCGTTGTTATCTCCCATAGCCACTGCCTTCAGTCACACTCAGTGGAATGGCTCTTTTCCCTCCCTCAGTGATATTCTGGTAGGTCTCCTACCTTACCCTTAGCTTAGTCCACTTCGCACCTTCCAGCAAGGCTCGCTCCCCCCCTGTCTGGCCAGGCTCACTTGAGGCACCGGGAATGTGGAGGAGTCTGCTTGGAGCACCTGCTTCCCATCCCTCCCTGCGCTGGGTCTCCACTGGGCAGAGGGGTGTGTAGAAGAATGGGCCGGACAGAGCTGGACAAGTGGCCTCCCATGTCCGGTCAACCCTGCTAGCTGCTGATGCCCTCTGAGGGGGTTGTCCAAATGCTGGCTGTCTTGAAGGGTGGGACAGGCTTCCCCAGAGGCCTGCAGGGCCTCCTCACTGTACTCTTCTTTCACCTGGGACCATGGCAGACCTGCCCCACTCAGCCTCTTCCAACCCTACCCCAGCTCCAGCCTCCAAGAGTTCCCTCATCACCACATGCCCAGCTCAGTCACCAGTCACATGTGAGCAACTCAGTGACCACTTGACCCAGAGGAACCTCCATCATTTTGGCTACAATGAAGGCCAGGCCTGCAGGCTACTCCACTGTAGGCGGCCCGTCTCTTCACCATGCCAGCTCCCATAGGTTCTTCTCCTCCTGCCCAAGAAGCATGATGCTCATGTGGATACCCAACCAGAGAAGGACATACCAGTCATCCCTTTTTCCAATCATTCATTCACTCAGCAAACATTTATCAGTAACCAGCTACGAGGCAGGCATAGCTCAAGGCACTAGGAATATAGCAAAGACATAAACCCCTATCCTCACGGAACTTACCTACCATAGAATTACCTACCATATGGTCCAGCAATCCCACTCTTGGGCATATATCCAGAGAAAACTCTAACTCAAAAAGATACATGCACCCCTATGCTCGTAGCAGCACTATTCACAATAGCCAAGACATGGAAGCAACGTAAATGTCCTTCAACAGAAGAATGGATAAAGAAGATGTGGTACATATATACAATGGAATATTACTCAGCCATAAAAAAGAATGAAATAATGCCATTTGCAGCAACATGGATGGACATAGAGATTATCATACTAAGTGAAGTAAGTCAGAAAGAGAAAGATGAATACCATATGATATCACTTATATGTGAAATCTAAAATACAACACAAACTTATGTACGAAACAGACTCACAGAGAACAGACTTGTGGTTGCCAGGAGGTGAGGGATGGATTGGGAGTTTGGGTTAGCAGAGGCAAACTATTATATATATATATATATATATATATATATATATATATATATATATATATAGCTGAATCACTTTGCTGTACACAAGAAACTAACACAACATTGTAAATCAACTATACTTCAATAAAATAAATTTAAAATAAAAAGAAGGTGACATTTGAGCAAAGCTTTGAAGGAGGTGAGGAAGTAGGCCCTGTGGATCTCTTGGGGAAGAACGTGCCAGGCAGAGGGACTGGTGCCAAGGCCCTGAGGCAGGAGCCTGTGTAGGACGTTCAAAGAACAGGAAGGAGGCCAGGGTGGCTGGAGCAGAGTGAACAAGGAGGAGCAGTGGGAGGTGAAGTGGGAGAGGTGAATGGGTAGTACAAGTGATAAAGGACCATATGGGCTACTATGAGGTCTTTGGAATTTACTCTGAATTCAAAGGAAAGACACTGGAGGGACCCGGGCAAAAGAGTGACATGATCTGACTTTAACAGCTTCCTTCTAGCTGCTCTGTGGATAATAGACTATCAAGAAGCAAGGGAATAAGCAGGGAGACCAGTCAGGAGGCTGTTGCAGTGACCCAGGAAAGGGATGATGGTGGCTTGCACCAGCATGGTAGCAGGGTAGATGGTAAGAAATGCTTGGATTCTTTTTTTTTTTTTTAATGTATTTATTTATTTATTTATGGCTGTTTTGGGTCTTCGTTTCTGTGCGACGGCTTTCTCTAGTTGTGGCAAGCGGGGGCCACTCTTCATCGTGGTGTGCGGGCCTCTCACTATCGTGGCCTCTCCTGTTGCAGAGCACAGGCTCCAGATGCGCAGGCTCAGTAATTGTGGCTCACGGGCCCAGTTGCTCCGCGGCATGTGGGATCTTCCCAGACCAGGGCTCGAACCCGTGTCCCCTGCATCGGCAGGCAGACTCTCAACCACTGCACCACCAGGGAAGCCCATGGTTGGATTCTTGATGTATTTTGAAGTAGAAGCAACAGAATTTCCTGACCTATTTGATGAGAAGTATGAGAGAGTGAAGAGAAGTCAAGATTTTTGACTGGAACAACAGGAAAGATGGAGTTGCCATGGAGATGGGAGGAGAAGCAGATTGGGTAGCAGGGAAGGAGATCATGTTACATTTGGACATGGTCAGTTTGAGATGTCTGTTAGGCATTTGAGTGGAGATACAGGAGGGCAGTGGATATATATGTCTGAACCTCAGGGGAGAAGTCCAGGCTAGACATATAAATTGAAGAGCCTCAGCAGTGATACTTAAAGTTATGAAACATGGAACAAAATAGAGAGTTCAGAAGTAGGCCCATACAAGTATAGTCAAATGATCTTTGACAAGGAAGCAAAGTCAGTTAAGTGGAGAAAGGATAGTCTTTTCAACAAATTGTGCTAGAATAACTGGATGTCCAGATACAAAAAATAAACTTAGACACAGATTTCCTTACACCTTTCACAAAAATTAACTCAAAATGGATTATAGACTGAAATGTAAAATGCAAAACCATAAAATTGCTAGAAGAAAATATAGGAGAAAATCTATAATGACCTTGGGTTTTGTAATGAGTTTTTAGATGCAACCCCAAAAGCATGATCCATGAAAGAGAAAAAATGATACGCTGGGCTTCATTAAAATAAATCTATAAGACTGGATAAGACCACCAAGTGAGGGAGTGCAAAGAAGAGAAGAGGTCCAAGGACAGGGTCCACTGAGCCCTCTCATATTTCTAGCATCCCCATGAACAATTCTCCTGAACTCGCATAGTTTTAGGATGGGAGGGTTGGAGATACAAATTTGGAAGTCAGGAGAGATATAATATTTAAAGTACCCACCATCCTACATGAGATCACCTGAAGGGGGTCCCAGGCCGAGGAGAGAAGAGGTGAAGAAACAAGACTTGGGACTCTCCAACACTTAGATATGCTGGAGATATGAAGAGCAGTAGCCTTCAGCAGACTGAATAGGAAGGACCAGCAAGGCACATGAAAAGCCAAGTGACAGAGCTGTTCCAGGGGCCAGGAGAAGAAAGTGCTTCAGGAACGTGAGGATGATCAACGTGTCAATGCAACTGATAAGCTGCATTGAGAGGCTGAGGGTCAACTATGGGATCAGTCATGTGGGGTCACTGGCAACGACACCGTGGGCCATTTTGGTGGAGTGGCAGATACAAAGCCCTGCCCAAACTGAGTTCAAGAGGGAATTGAAGAAGAGGTAGGGAGAGCTACCTTAGACAATTCCATCCCAGAATTCTCTGAAAAGGGAATCAGACATGATGGGCAGTATCTAAAGGGGAAGCCAGGTCAAAGAGAGGGTTTTTGTAAACAGAAAAAAATTGCTGTAGGTGTGCATCCTGATACAAATGGTCCAGAAAAGGGAAAACTCAACAGTACAGGAGAGAAAGGAGAAAACTGTGGGAGGAAAGGGTCTATCAGAGAGAGGAGAGGGAGGGGTCCACACTCAGCCATCTAATCCTACAGGACACATGGCAAGATTCAAATGCAGCTGTGACGTTCTGGATTCCCAGTTCTGAGGAGTTCAAACATTGGGCCAACTTCCTCATGAAATCTGCTTTGTAATAGCAGCTCATACTCTGAGAAGCACCCAAGAATACAAGTTAAATTAACGATATGAATTTCAGAGAAAAAGAAAATGGTAACAAAAAAACAAATCTAGGCTTGTACCCTACTATCTCTATGGAGTTCTATAATCATCTAGCTATATGAAAGTTTGGACCTTCAAGTCAGCCGACGATTCATAACTGATCTTTCACAGAATATATTCCAAGATGATAAGCAATAGGTTATTGCATCTTTTAACACATTAAATTGTAACACATTAAAGTTGCTGAATTTTTTATTTTTATGAGGCTATGCAAAAATTGTCAACTTGTCTGTGTTTTGCTTCATCCCAGGTGCAGGGCAGATGCTGTGTTTGCAAAACATCCCCGGTTTCATCCACATATAAAACTGTTCAGACAGAAAGCAGATTAGTGGTTGCCTAGGCCTGGAGGTAAAAATTGGGTGTGAATACAAATGGACAGGAGGTTTCTTTTTGGGGATGATGGAAATGTTCTAAAATTAGATCATCATATATGTACAACTCTTTAAAGGTACTAAATACCATTGGGTTGTACACTTAAAACAGGTGAATTTTATGGTAGGTAAATTATATCTTATAAAACGTTTTTTTAAAGAGAGAGAAAACTGTATGGTGAAGACTTGGGTCCTGTGGGAGGAGCTTGGGAGAGGATGCTTCGACCCTCCAGCTCTGGTTCTTGGGAGCCAGAACTTGCCTTCAGTGCTGTTGGATCTGGAAACACCAAAGTCACCTAGCGAAAGCCTGGGTTCTGTCCAATGAGCAGCCAAGAGCTCCTCAAACAAACAAGGTCTAGCCTCTGGCATGTTTGCGTGGTGGTTTAATATATAACTACTTGACCAGCAATCCACAAAGATTTTTATCAGCTGGTAAATAGCACGGTGTCTGGGACTCTTTGGTAAGGAGTAATGGTCCTCAGGGCAAATAGGTGGCGTTCACAAGGAAGAAGCATGGCTGTGTTCATCTGAACAAATTTTTGGTGCTCACTCTGTTCCAATGACATAAAGATTCCCATTTTCTCCCTTAAGGTTTAGATCAGTGTTTTTATGGGTTTGCTCCTATCTTAGGATCTTTGAATCTCTGTCCCAACCCCCTGCTCAATAAAGTCCTCTATATGATGCTAATCCACCCTCCAGACATGCAGCTCAGCATGCATGGTCCCCTCTAGAAACTGCCCTACACCAGTGTAACCCCTCAAATCCCACACCCATGACTGCCTTTAACAGTACAGAGGCTCAGCAACAGCTTGATATGTGGTGCTGTTTGGCCAGTACAAAGCAGATTGTCTAGGTTTTCTAGGTGGTTTCCTCCCCCTCTGGTTGAAGGCTGTAGGTCTCCTGAGCTGGGAACTGGGCCCTGTCCGGTCCCCACCCCTCAGTGGTCTCTCTCTTTTACTGTTCTTGAGGCAGGAGATGGATGGGCCACAAGCTAGGCATTTACAACTGGCCTCCTGTTTACATTTCATGGGGCAGGGAGAAGTGAGCTTCAGGCCGGACACTTACAACTAGTCTCCTGTTTCAATTTCCTGAGATAGGAGATAGATGGGCTCCAGGTTAGACATTTAAAATCAGCCTCCTGTTTGCTCTCCGAAATGGAAGTAACAACAGAAACAAGGTGAATAGCCAGGCTTTGTCTCCTGTGGACACCTTAAGATAACAGTCATGGCAGGAACAGAGAGGGGCTAAACATTGTTTGGGTAAAGGATCAAGAGGTCACATATTTCCCATCCTTGGGGCAAGGGAGACATTGCACATGTGCAGAAAAGCTCCTTGGGGGTCAAAAAGGAGGGGGCATCACCCCATAATATGTGATGCTAAGGCCATCCCATAGGCCTCTGGGCTGAAATCCATCTTGGAAAAAAGTTGCGCACGCCTGCTGGGGAGGGCCCTAGGGTAGGTCAGGTGGAAAAAGAAACCAGGTAATTGGCCAAAAGTAAACAAAGACCCGGAAGAACTGCCCTATACAGATCACTTAACCGTCTCTTTGCTGCACTCCTCCTCATTAGGGAGGGCGCCCACATCGTTTCTCTCCGGGTGTGCCTCTCTGCCTTGCTTCTATCTTAACTAAACAGTTTGTGTGCTCTCCCACTGTTGTGCTGTGTCTCTAATAATAAACTTTGTACCTGTTTTTACAGTTTTTGCCTCCGTGAGAAATGCATTTTCCACTGGGGGCAAGAGCCAGGGGTTCTGGTGGCTAGGATTCCTGGTTTTCATCCAGGCTACCCAGGTTCAATTCCTGGGCAGGGAATGAAGATCTTGCTTCAGGCCACCACTCACTGCTGCCTCTCTGAGATCATTCTCACGCTGCTTACATCGTCCCTCTTCACTTACCTGCTCCCCGTGCCCCGATCACCGCATTTCAGATCATCACCATCCACGCAAATCTTTTCTTTCTGTTTGATCTGAGCAGTTGAGAGCAGAGGCACAAATCCTGGCTCCTTCTCTTGATCACTGAGCCCCTGGGGCAAGTAACTTCAGCCATCTATGTGTCAGTTTCTCAGTCTGTTTGGTGAATTAAACGGGCTACAAGGAAAGTGTTTTCTAGCACACTCCTGCGCCTGGCAGTCAGCACACAGACATTGTTAGCTCTTCCGCGGTCAGTGAATGGTTCTGTTGCAGTGCCTTTGGGGGAATCTTCAGGTTTGGGGGACTTTCCAGCTGTCTTCAGTATCATTGTTTGTGGCCCAGGAATTGCCGTTTTACTGTCAGAGATCTTCTCTTTTCGCGCTGTTGCCAAAGTTTGCAATTGCTGGGCTGCCAACTCTGGATAACAAACATGCTTTCTGCAGCTATTTACACTTATTCCAAGGCAAGCCGAGACCAGAGGAGCCTGCCAGGAGAGATGCAGCTTTCCTCATCCTTGCTCTGTCCCCACTCCTCCTTGGCTCTCAGTTCCTGGACTGAGCAAACGTCCACATTTGTCACTGCAAAACCCTTGTCCTCTGTAGGGAGTCATTTTCCCTTCCCAGCCCTAATTCTTTGCCCTTTTAAACCAGAGCTATTATTACTTCTAATTTGCATTGAATGGTCCCTTAACAACAATCCCACATTGAATGGGATAGCAACTTACTTCTAATACTGCTAGGTTTACCAAAATCTTAGCTCTACCAGAGTACAACTTAAAATGAAATAAACAGAAATGTAAACAGCTGTCAGCACATCCCCATACATAAATATCCTCTTTTACAGAACAGCTGCACAACAGCCAAGTTGACGAGAAGGCACGTTTTGGATGAATCCTAAATGGCAATTTTTCCTTTGCCATCAATAAAAAACAATCTCATGAATTTATGTACCCTGGAAACATTTTTGGACCCAAAACAGTGCCATTGTTCTTTAGATTTAAAATTATATGCAATATTTAAATAAGATAGATAACTTCATAGTACTTTTAAAAAACACAATAAAAAATTTTTTTAAGTTGAAGTAGAGTTGATTTACAAAGTTGTGTTAGTTTCTGGTGTATAGCAAAGTGATTCAGTTATATGTATATATTCTTTTTCAGATTCTTTTCCATTATAATTTACTACAAGATATTGAATTTAGTTCCCTGTGCTATACAGTAGGTCTTTGTTGTTTGTCTATTTTATATAGACTACTGTAGTATGTATCTGCTAATCCCAAACTCCTAATTTATCCCTCCCACCTTTCCCCTTTGGTAACCATAAGTTTGTTTTCTGTGTCTGTGAGTCTGTTTCTGTTCCGTAAATAAATTCATTTGTATCATTTTTTTAGATTCCACATATAAGTGATATGATATTTGTCTTTTTCTGTCTGACTTACTCCACTTAGTATGATAATCTCTAGGTCCTAAAAAACACATTTATTAAGACTTCACCTTTTCTAGATAAGATATAAACAGTAGTATGCTGGTAAACTAGTTCCCTGGGGGTGGGGGGGAAGGCCTATTTTGTAGTGTCTGCCTATGTCTGTGGTGTAAATATTCCCACTATGGCTGATTTCAAGCTATCAACTGTTTAACAGGGGGCTCATAAAATGCCTGAATATTTAACAACTGCAAAGGTTCTAGCACACCACTGGAAGGCAACCTGAAAGGGTACATAAAATGCATCAAGGTAACATAAGCAAAAAGTAGGTGAAAAGGAAGGAATGAAACAAGCATAAAGGAGTAAAATGGAGCCAGGAATTAGTAAACATGAAAATGTATACTACAAAGCCCTATACACAGGTTGAAAACTCACATTTGGCTTTAAGAAACTTCCAACACTGTGAGAAGCTTACCTGATTCACAGTGTCCTTAAGATAAAAATAAGTCTCATGCTGAGAAGTGCCAGTTTCCTGTTCTTCAAGTAGGTCACATTTCTCCGGAGGGTGCCCATAAAGCAAAGACTGTGTCACATAGTGAATTCCCTCATCAACATCAGGGTGATAGGCTGACCTTGAGACTCCAGTTAGGTGAAAGCAACTCTGCAGGATGCTGGGCACAGTCGGGGTCCGGGACCAGCATTCCCACGTTCCCAGTTTAATCCCTGGCAGGTGGAGCTGCGGCTGCATTCCGCAGCCTTTGAGTAATCTTCCAGGCTTTTGCTAAAGACAGAGCGTGCTAAGTTTGAAACTGCTCTCCCAGCCAGATCTCCCTATCCAAGGGTCTTTCTAGAAATTCCAATGTTCACAATATTCATATGATGGGGCTTCTGCCTCAGGGGCGTGATCAACAAGGCCCTGATCTTGGGCTGGGTGCCAAGAACCAGAGCTTCAACAAAGAGTCAGGTTATGTCCCAGCCTGATCAATCCAGAGCTATCTGCAACCCTTGGCACTGTAGTTTGAATGGTTGACCACTCCCTTTGAGGGTGAGCCCTCTATGTGGTCTGGTCTCCAGCCCCGACCTGCCCTTCCCAGTCCTCCCCTTGTCCTCCCTGGCACTCCTTGGCTAAGCTCAAACAAGCGCCCGCACAAACCTCCACCAACTGGCTCCACTTTGGGGGGGATTTGCCTTTGTTAACATGGGCCCGCAGCAATGTTTCTCAGGGCAAGAAACAGTCCCGTTCACTCGGTTGTCTTGTGCCATCACCCAAAACACACTGGATTCAACAAATGGCCTTTTCAAGTTCCTCATTTCTGCTTTTTTAGGTAGAAGTGAAGATGGGTGGGGAGAGGTGTTAAGCAGCTGACAGTAATTACTGAAGGGATGACCACAACACCTAGAACACACGCAGCGATCCTGTTATATAGAGAGCCCTGGGCCACCTTGGCCTGGTTTTCCTCACTGAGGACAAAGCCACCAAGATTCATACTTCACTACAAGCCCCAGTGAGACTCAAGTACCCTGGCCTCACCTGGCAGCTAACAGGCTCTCAGGACATCTGGGTACAGAAATGGCACAGCTTGTCTGCTGGGGCAGGTTCCATCCTCCCCCAGCCAACATGCCCGTCCTTCTACCCTGGGTCATTTTACTCTCGGAACCAAAAGTATGTATGCCTGTGCTGCAGCATATGGCCAAGCCACAGCTCTGCAAGGGAACTTGAAAGCCACAGCGCTCATCCAAGAAAAGGCCTTTGACAGAGGCCATTGTCCTACCCTTGGTCCAGCAATGAAAAAGATGCTGGACATAAAGGAAACAGTCATTTGTGAGTCAGGGTGTATGTGTACCTGCGTGTGCACTCATGGGGTTTCTTCTTTTCCATAAATTCTGATGGTCCTCTATGAAATGCTTACTTCAGACATAAATTATAATCAGATATAGCAAAATATAGGAACTGGGAAAGAAAACGGTTACTTCTAAAAAGAAGTGAAATATTCCTTGGTTAATTAAGAGGAAAAGAATCCAGAACCCTTTTGAGCCCTCTTTGCAGAAGTGTATTTATTCCTCTAAGGATTTTTCTCCTATAAAGCAATTGGTGGACACGTTGAGCCAAGCACCAGTCTGCTCCCTGGGCACATGGAACCCGCCTCTCCTTCTCTGATGCACTAAACTCACATCTCAAATCCGCTATCAACTGGTTGATGGACCCTACAAAACTGCAAATGTCTGGTAGAGAAATGTTACCTATAAGGAATATAATTGCAGGAAGCTTTCCACCTGCCCCAATCTAGAGGCACTGCAAGACAAATTCTTTCTGGAGTCCAACAAAAGAGTGAGAGAGTTTTGACAGAATTTACAAGACCTGCCAAGGCACAATCTGGCATTGTTCATCCCAAAGAAATGCATATGCACACAGTTTTATAGTAGCGCTCCTCACAGTAGGTCCAAGTCCTTCCCTTGTTCTCTTTTCATCGGCCCTGTCAGATGAAGTGAGCAATAAACCTCCCTCTCTCTCTTCCACTCCACCCCACCCTACCATGCAGCCCCTGGGGAGTTTGTGTGGGGTCACAGCTGCAGGTAGGACCTGACTAGTCCAGCCCAATCAGAGCACCCCTATTCCTCTGCTGCAGTGTTTGGTTTGGGAATAGTCTCACACAGAGTGTGGCCCAATCAGAGTAAAGCACAGGGCCCTCATCATAGGCAGCTGGCAGCCCCTACCCCTACTGAATGAAGCCAGCCTCAAGAAAAAGCCAACACAGAGGCGAGCAATCTAGGAGAAACTAAGAGAAATAGATCCATAGGCAGAACCCTGATCAAACCATGCCTGAAATCCATCAAGCACTTGGGTCACAAGACTCAGTGAATCTCCTCTAATGTTCAAGCCTGTGAATTAGATTGGATTTTCAGTAACCTGCAACCCAAAACGTCCTAACTAAAATGTCATGTGTCTTCTGAATTATTAAACGATTAATAGAATGGAAACTACCACATCTTGTGTAACAGGCTTCAGAAATTCTGGCTTTGAAAGGTGCTATACTCAGGAAGACCAAACAACCAACAGTGACCGCATATTTTAACGGGGGCAATTCTAATAATTCACGCATCACTTTCTACTTATGCACTGCCTCTAGCAGGATTTGAGTCGGCTTACAATACAAAGACCTATATAGGACTTAGCTGGTGGCGCAGTGGTTAAGAATCCTCCTGCCAATGCAGGGGACATGGGTTCAAGCCCTGGTTTGGGAAGATCCCACATGCTGTGGAGCAACTAAGTCCGTGCACTACAACTACTGAGCCTGTGCTCTAGAGCCCGTGAGCCACAACTACTGAACCCACGAGCCACAACTACTGAAGCCCACACGCCTAAAGCCCGTGCTCTACAAGAGAAGCCACCACAATGAGAAGACCGTGCACCACAACAAAGAGTAGCCCCCGCTCACCGCAACTAGAGAAAGCCCACGCACAGCAATGAAGACCCAACAAAGCCAAAAATAAATAAATAAAATAAATTTATTTTTTAAAAAAGACCTATATATTAGGACAATTAAAATAAGAATTAAATATCCAGTGGAAAAGATAGATATATCAGAAAACAACAGTGAAGTATAATTTTTATACTGGAACATACACTTTAACTCAGAGCATTGTAGCAACCAAAGTTAAAAAAAAAAAAAAAGTAGCTTAATTTTTACATAACTCTTATTATCTGAAAAAGAAAAACATCCCTGTTTGCCAGAAGATACCACAGTTTTTCCTAGCAGAAAGTAAGATCTAGAATGGTTGTAGTCAATTTGGAAAGGCCCCTGAAAGCTGACATTAGCCAAACCACTTCACCTTATCTGTCTTTAGAAGGTCAACAAAAGTGTCGACACTAATCTAAGTCCTGGAAGTATTAGAATGTTACCAGATTCTGGCAGAGAAACATTTACATCAGCACTTGCAAGAAAGTACAGTGAGTTGCAGTGAATTTTTGAAGAAATTACAATGTGACACTAGCCCCACAGGGGTGCAGCCAGCAGCACCAGGAGGGCATGCTGAGGGCTTGAGCTTTGCAGCCCCTCTGTATCCAAACAACAAAGATGGCAGAAAAGTAGAGAAGTGGAGGGATGGAAAAGGAGAAGGGGGACCATGTGGGAGTCCTTGGAGAGGCAGCTAAGCTGCAAGACCCTGAGGTATGTGGCAGGAGACAGAAGGCGTGCTTCATCAGCGTGTGCTGACACAGGTCTCCACATTTCCCCGAGAGAAATATGGAAGCACAGAGAAGTTGTGCTCACCTTGAAAGAGAAAAGGGAACTCTGGACACAATTTAGACTAGGAGACTGTTGTTGGGTAACGATAGCTAATATTTATTGAGCACAATACTCCATGAGGTACTGTAATAGGGAAGAACAAATCTGACTCCATATTAGATCTGTTTCTTTTAGTTTAACCTTTGTATTCTTATAGCGTTTGCTTTGAGTTAAGAATGTTGCCTATAGCCTGAAATATACAGGATAGCCCATTCTAAAGGCTCTGACCTTTAAGGGTATAATAATACTTTTCCATTCATGTAGAGATAAAAAGTTGCAGAACAGAGAATAACATCTGTCTTGTGGGAGGTTTACAGGAACATCATGACCTGACCTACCTGGACAGCTGCAAGAAAAAGGATTCCTACACCAAGGAGGTAGTAACCAGCCACGCCCCTCCCTCACCTTGCCTTTTAAAATGCTTTGCTGAAACACTTGGAGGAGCTTGGGGTTTTCTGGGGCATGAGCCACCCATTCTCCTTGCATGGCCCTGCGATAAACCTTTCTTTGCTCCAAACTCCTATGTTTCAGTTTGTTGGGCCTCACTGTGTGTCAGGCACAGGGACTTGCTTTCGGTAACGGTACTATTATTTATCCCCAAGAGGATAATAATATCCGATGATGAAAGTGATGTTTGGCTTTTTGACCAAGATCTCACAGCTAATCATCTATGGAGCCGGGGATCTGATCTGAGGTGGTCTGGCTGCAAAGCGAGCCGCTCACCTCTGGTTACGATGTCCATCACATTCATCCCCCCTAATTGGAGGCGCGGCTGCAGGGGACAGTTTCACGTGAGCTGTGACAGGCCCTCCAGCTTATGCCGCACCTTTCCGCTTTCCCACACCATCCCACTCTACCTGCAGCCCAGAGATGCAAGGCAGGGAAGAGGCCCAGGGAGCCTTCAACCAATGGGCAACAGGAGCCAGTGGAGAAATGCTCTGGGCTCTGGCCCTCGGCAGACAACTCTGAGAGGTGTTCAGACAGAACTGAGCCCTCTACCCAGAGAGAGAACCCCCGCTCCTCTCTGACTCACTCTCCCCTCTCCCAGAATCACCTCCCAAATGAACTGTCTGCAGCAAAGCCCTTGTCTCAGGCTCTGCTAGAAAGCAGCCTTAACCAGGAGAAGGCATCAGCATCTAGGACATCAGAGTCTGGAAAGGACAATGCATCAAATTCTTAGCAGGTTCAGCCTCTCACTGTGAAAGCCATTGGCCACTGCCCTACTCTGGAGGGAGAGGTTTTCAGGGAAAGATCAGCTCAGTGCTCGGCCAAAGGCAAAGATTTCAATGGACAAGTATGTCTGACTGCCCTATATATTTTCTGAAGATTGACTTGTCCATTTCAAAGTGAGTCATGACAGGAATCATCAGACCACGGAGTTGGTGGACAATGTGAGGCGTTCTCAGATAAATGCATTTCAAAGTACTCTTTCTCTTGGGCAGTTGTACAAGGCTGATGAAATGCGTCTTTGTAGTGTCACTTGCCAGTTTGCTCATAAGTGGAGCATGTGCCCCTGATTCGAAACAGAGTAAAAAATGACACATTGACTTTTTTGCATATTCTTATGCTACAGGCACCCATTTAAAAAAAAAAAGAAAGAGAAGAAAAGAAACTTTGGTGCCTGGGAAGAAATCTAATCTTCTCCAGGTTCTCAAAGGTGCCACGTTTTTGCCAGCTGTTTGCAAAGCTTGAACAAATGCACTGAGAAAGTGACCTTTCATGACTGCATTCAATTTATTCGACTGTATCCAATGGTTACTGCAGAACCAGGGGTTTGCCTGAAGACAGTAAACGAGTCTACTGCTAGACAAGACATGGGGCCCCCCCGAGCAAGGAAAAAGTCTGAGCTTTTTTTTTTTTTTTTCTATCCATCACTCTTACCTCAGTGATTCAACTTATGGTCCAAGCCATTATTCAGAATATCATTTCATGAGACATTTCATGCCAAAGTTCTCCAGCAAGGGAAGGCAAGTTTCCTCAGACACAAGAGGGCAAGAGCTGCCTCCACTGATGCTGGTGTTTCTGAGCTGCTCAGAGAAGGATGAGATCCAGACCTGGGACCCAAAACTCTGAGAAAGGGGCTCTGACCAGTTGGTGCTGGCATCTCTGAGCTTGGATGGAGGTCCCAGTGTGCCTGAAGCCCAGATCTCCAGGAGGAGACACTGGTTCTCACAGAGGAGCATAATGAGTGTAGCTTTGCAAGTATTGGAAAAACTACAAACAGGATCCATCAGGATCCAGCTGCCTCTGTGGGAGGAACTGCCACCTCCAGGGTGACCAACCATTGTTGGAGTAATGTTCACAGGAGCCACAAGCCAAGGGAAGGGGGCTAGAGCATGTCCCTTCCTCCTGCAGCTTGCCCTTTCCATCTAGCACCCCCTATTGGCAGAGCCTGAGTGTCAGCAGGAAAAGCAAAAATGAGGTTTGCAGAGCCCCTGTACCAGCATCCAACCCAGGATGGGTTTGCAGCTAAGAGGCGACAGCTTAATGACTGGCACAGCACTCTGTAAGACTTTCAGCCTCAGAATACTAAAGCCCTAGCTTTCAAATATTTCCTGTGCTTGGAATTCAGTGAAAAAAATAAAATATCGCGGAAGCTGTGGAGGAACTGTAGTCCTGTGTTTTGTCGGGAAAAGTGCTCTCAGCTGGGAAGGTGAGCTCTGGATAAAACCTGAAGATGGTGAGGGATGTCTCTCCTGCATGTTTTAGCCACTTCAGTATGAGTGAGGTAGGCTGAAGAGTTGTGTTGTGTTAGAGGCATAAACAAGAGACAACGTTTGGGACACCAGTAGAAAATCAAAGGATGTGGATAATGGCAGAGAAAAAGGAAAAGGTAGAGTTTTCTGGCATTTAAGAAAGTGTTGGGCTTCCCTGGTGGCCCAGTGGTTAAGAATCCACCTGTCAATGCAGGGGACACGGGTTCGAGCCCTGGTCCGGGAAGATCCCACATGCCGTGGAGCAACTAAGCCCCTGCGCCACAGCTACTGAGCCTGCGCTCTAGAGCTTGCAAGCCACAACTACTGAGCCCACGTGCCACAGTTACTGAAGCCCGCGCGCCTAGAGCCCGTCCGTGCTCCGCAACAAGAGAAGCCACCGCAGTGAGAAGCCCGCGCACCGCAATGAAGCGTAGCCCCCGCTCACCGCAACTAGAGAAAGCCCGCGTGCAGCAACAAAGACCAAACACAGCCATTAATTAATTAATTAATTAATTAATTAATTAAAAGTGTTGCTGGGAATTCCCTGGCTGTCCAGTGGTTAGGACTCCATGCTCTCATTGCCAGGGTCCCAGGTTCAATCCCTGGTCAGGGAACTAGGATCCCACAAGCCACGCGGCACAGGCAAAAAAAAAAAAAAAGTGTTGTGCATTGTGGGGAAAGACTGCTTCTGCTTGTAACACATTACTTTTTGAAGGAAGCGGCCTCGTTAAATTGCCTCCAGGTCTGCAGCCCCACACTTGCCTTTGCATTTCTGTGAGGAGGCAAAGTGGAAAGCAGGCCAATGCTTGGAGCTCTTCTGAGCCCACCGATGCTCCTTCCCAGGGAATTAACCGACAGCAGTTGCTGGGGTCACTCCTCATCCCCTCAAAACAAAGCAGTCCATTCAGCTGAGCAAGGACAAAACATGCATTATGTTTCTGGAATGATTTCTGTTCAAAGGCACAGAATATGTGGATGTAAAGGATTGACATTTGTTAATCCAGGAAAGTCGTGTTCAAAGACCCTGGAGAGTCAAGGTGTTACTGACAGTTGAGAAGAGAATGTCGGCAAATCCTAGAGAAATGCACTCAGTGAGAAGAGTCAGGCTCACAGTCAATGCCTGAGAGGGTGAGGACTTTCTGAAAACCTCAGGATGGAAATCAAGGCCCCTCCATGGAGAGAAGGACCCTCCCGCCACCTCCCAGCCTCCTTTCCCGGCCTCGTGGCTGTACCAGACCCAGACTCACTCACGGTCACAAGAGGGGTTCCTGGCCTCTGGTGCAGGTGCCCTGCAAGGCCTTGTCCTATCAAATGATGATAAAGAGGACGTTTAGGTTTAGGACAGGAAAACATGACAAAAGTATGGAATAAATGTACAAGAATGCCCTGAGGGTAAATGCATTATGCACCGTCTAAGAAGGACCCACAGCTCTAAATGCCTATGACGATAGTTCTGCATTCTGTTTGTTTTTGTCAGGTTTAACTCTGGCCACTTACTTCTGTGCAGGGTGGATGTTTTTCAAGTTCAAAGTGAAAACTCTGCCTTTTATGTTTCTTATAAGGTTTTTCTAATCTTCACCTGGCATTCATGTGCTCTGGCAACAGACACTTCTATCCCCTGCCTCCTTACGGTTCCACTGTGACTCAAGTCAACTAAGTAAATTTCAATGCTTTGTGGGAGCTTTAATTAGCTTTGGGGGGGAAAAGTAATTATTAATAGCTCGTCATGATCTTTCTGATCATGAGAAAGACTCAAACCCTGAGTCTTCAGGGTTCAGCCAGTTCCTTTCAAATGACACAGAAGCCAACGGTTGGTCTGCAGACCCACGTTCCCTGGGAGAAATATTCTGGGGAATAATTGGCTTCATCTAACACAACCCTTGACCTCATATACAAAATCCCCTTGAGCTGTGGGTGGGAAGGAGTTCTTAGGAAAGGACACTGACTCCTACATAAAATCAGAAAGACAGAGAAAAACAGAAAGGGGTCTTAAGGGCAACTGTCTTAGATGGAAGTGGGTAAAAAAGGAGGGTAGGGTCTCTGACCTGTTGGGCACCTCTCATCCATGCCCAGGCTGAGCTTCCTGGCAGCAATCCCTACCCTAAGGCCAGCCCCAATACCTGCTATTTATATAAAGATACACACACACACAAACCACCACCACCTTCGCCTACCACCTTCTGAGGCCTGCCAGCTCTTGCAGACACTTTTATTCATTCCATCTGCCAACACTTTCCAACAGGCCCGGTTATGTGCCAGGCACTATACTAGGCTTTGGGGGTCAAAGTTAAGTAAGCACGGAGTCTGAAAAGATGGCAAACAGACAACCACATGGAAGTCATGGTGCAGCCCTGCAAGTGCTATCACCAAAGCAAGACTAGGGTCCTGGCAATGCACAGCTCCAGGGGCACAATTGTGGGAGCCTCTGGGAATCTCACTCCTCCCCCCATTGTCCATTCACCAGGTGAACCTGGCCCCTGGAGCTGTGCTACCCAGAGGCCCTGGATGTGACCCAGGGACACACAGGTAGGTGGAGGAGGTGCTAATGGTAGGCGTCACCATCCTACTGTGATAATGGCAGCTACCCAGAGGATGGGAATCTACCCTCTGTCCACCACAGATCTGGTGCCTGCACTGCCTGCTCTGTCCTACTCCAGCCTTTGAAAGGCCACCACATTTAAACTTATTAACCACACGGGCAAAGGATATGAACAACCAACCCACATGCCTATAATGAGCTACCCAGGGCCACTAGCTGTAAAAACAATGCAAATTAAAGCAATACCAGCAGATGGGAAAATGTTTTAAAGACTGCTAACATCCAGCACTGATGAGGATGTGGGGAAATGCACTTCTCATATATTGCTGGTGAGGGAATGAATTTTTACAATCTTTTGGAAGATATTCTGGCAATATCCAATAAAATTGGAAACTCATGCCACCTTTGACCCAAGAGTCACACTTCAGGGAATTTATCCTATAAGAATAAAAGCACCAGCATTGTTCATAATAGAAAAGGAAAATAAAACTGGAAACATCCTAAATATCCATCCTAAAACTAGAGGAATGGCTAAATTATAATATCCATACCAAGGAATATTGCACAGCCATGAAGAAAAAAAGTCACATTTATACATATTTGGCTAGACATATACCAGTGGTGAATTGGCTAGACATATACCAGGGGATAAAATAAAATTATGGAGAAATGTATATAGAAACTTATTCTTGAACAAAAATATAAGGAAGAAACCCACGTACATTTCCATAAACACACACACACACACAAACACACACACACACACATTTGAGGAGAGAGAAAGATGCAGAAGGTTACAAATCAAGCTGTTTAGATCAGTTACCTCAAAGGATACAATTAGAGGCAAAGAAATGATTATTGAGTTTTTCTTAATATCTCTGCTTTGTAACACTTGCTACAATGGACATGATTTTTTCAGTAATTAAAAAAATTCTAGTCAAGAAAATGAGAAAACAAGCCACAGACTGGGAGAAAATATTTGCCAAAGATATACCTGATATAGAACTGTTAGAGAACACTTAAAACTCAACAATAAGAAAACAAACAACCTGATTTAAAAATAAGCAAAACATGTGGACAGATAACGCACCAAAAAGTTATTGAGATGGCAATTAAGCTTATGAAAAGATGCTCAACTTCATTTGTTGTTAGGGAATTGCAAATTAAAACAACAACAATAAGATACCACTACATACTCATTAGAATGGCCAAAATTCAAAACACTGACAACAGCAAATATTGGCAAGGGTGTGGAGCAACAGGAACTCTCATTCATTGCTTGTGGGAATGCAAAACGGTACAGCCACTT
The DNA here is from genome assembly GCF_965194825.1 of Balaenoptera physalus. Taxonomy (NCBI): domain Eukaryota; kingdom Metazoa; phylum Chordata; class Mammalia; order Artiodactyla; family Balaenopteridae; genus Balaenoptera; species Balaenoptera physalus. Next base: position 46,072,682 of record NC_138897.1, on the reverse strand, counting down.
TGGAAGACAGTTTGGCAGTTTTTTACAAAACTAAACATACCCTTACCAAATGATGTAGCACTCCTTGGTATTTTACCCAAATGAATTGAAGATTTAAATTGTGCGCTGTTCTGAGTGGCGTGATGAAATCTTGTGTCTTCCTGCTCTGTCCCTCCAGGGACATGAATCATCCCTTGGACCAGTGTATCCACGCTGCATATGCTACCCATCCATCAGTATTGGAGAAAACTTAGTATATATAGGGTTTGACACTAATCAAGATTTCAGGTATTCACTGGGGGTCTTGGCGCGTAACTCCTACAGATAAGGGGAACTGCTGTATATGACATTCTGGAAAAGGCAAAAACTACGAAGACTGTAAAAAGATCAGTGGTGGCCAGGGATTGGAGGGTGGGGGGAATGACTAGGTCGAGCACAGAGCATTTTTAGGGCAGTGAAACTATTCTGTATGATACTATGGCGGTGGATACATGTCATTATACATTTGTCAAAACCCACAGAATGTACAAGACCAAGAATGAACCTTAGTGTATGTAAACTACAAACTTCGGGTGATAATGACATGTCAATGTAGGCTCATCGATGGTAATAAATGTTCCACTCTGGGCATGTTGATAATGCGGGGGTGGGGGGGCAGTGGAGGGGGCAGGGGTTATAAGGGAAATCTCAGCACTTTCTGCTCAATTTTGCTGCGACTCTAAAACTGCTATAAAAAAATAAGGTCTATTAAAGATTGTTTTAATAACCCTTAAAAAATTCTAGTTAAGTATTTAGTTTTAGATACAGCCTATTTGGAAATGGTCATCATATAGCATTGGTCCCTCACGGTCCTGCCATTGAAGGATATACTGAGGAGCCATTATTAAGAATGAAACGGAGCTATATATGCTGCAATGGAAACACATTCCAGGATTAGAGATAAGTTAAAAAAAAAAAAAAGATGTCATAACAATACATACAGCATGACACCATTTGTGTTAAAATAGAAACAAATCACACATGTGTATGTTTGTTAATGCACAGAAAATTGCTAATTGGAGAATGAGAGACTCTTAGTGGTTGCCTAGCTATGGGGGATGGGAGGAAGGTCTTATACCCTCCTGAGCTGTCTGAAATTTATAAGAGTAGATTAGCTTATAAATAAGTTAGAAACTAATTGTTTTAGGAAAAGCAGTTTTTCTTCCTTGCCTCATATCAATATAGTGCACTAAGATGTGAGTGTATACTCTGCCCGGTTACAGAGCCCATGTCAGCCTCAAGCTCACAAAATCAATCATCAGTTTCTACGTGTGGTACTACCTGACCCTCAGGTATTATAAAAAGACATGTCATAACCAAGTAAAGGTGTGCCCAGCTTAAAGAATGATAGTGATACTTACATTCATATAGTGCTTCACAATCTAGGAAAGGCAAAAAGTCCTCCGTGAGGAATTTGTCTATATGAAAGTAGTATATAATGCAAGCAGTAAGTTTAAAGGTCTGTCACAAGCAGAATGGCAAGCCTGTCCTCACTGTAAACAGCCACAAAAAATATCAAAAAACACATCAACAACCTGTAACATCCCTGCCTATAGCTATTACGTAAGCAATTATGAGAAAATTCACTTTACAATATTTTTAAAACCCTCCCCACATGGAAGATCACACTTACCTTTGGTTAAGGCACAGCCTAAAACAAATTCAAAGTGTGTCTTCAAGAGCACCCAGACGTGACTGGTTTTTCTCTCAAGCTGCCTTTGTCCCAAAGGAGCAGTCTAAGTCCCACCCAAAAGCAGCATTGGGGGATCATGTAACACAGAACACAGAGGAACAAACACCCCATACTTCTAACCTCCTCACTTACCCCCGACAGAGCAAAACCAGGTACATATATTATGGAGAAACTTTGGGTTACCTTTGGTATATAATTAGATACTGTTCCTCTCAATTCATGATTTTGAAAAAAGTTTTGCAGTATTTTAAAAGAAGCTTTTAAATGTAGTAACAGCATTGAAAATAAACTTTTCAGTGGGAAAGGATTCTTGTTTTATGACAGACATCTATGGGAAGATATCATTTGATGAATAGCTAACTTTTCAAGATCATCGATTCCACAAAGGGAGCACACAGTTGCTTATGTAAGTTAAAATAAAATAACAGTAATGGGTGCCATTTATTGAGCACACACTAGAATTCACATGCACTCTGTCTTTAATTTTCACAACAACCTTATAAATTGGGTACCATTGACCCCATTTCACAGATGGGAAAACTGAGGCAGAACAATAACGCCTGCTCAAGATCACACAGCCAGAAAGGGGGTGTACCCAGGACTTGATCCAGTTCTTCCAGAGCTCAAGGGCCACGGCCTTCTCCTGACAGGGCTGGCTGGATAAGGGATAGAGGGATCAGGGGAAGGGATATACAGCCAATCCAGAGCACAGCACTGACTGTGCAGTGGCCTGGCTGGATGGAGATCTGATTCGATCAGATCTCCTGTCTGAGAACAGGAGCCAGGCAGCCTGACAGCAGTGAGGAGCTGCCAGCTCACAATGTGCACAGAGAGGGGGTTGAGGCAGCCTGAGGTCACGCAGGACAGAAGCTTTGGAACAGAGGAAGAGGGTCGAGGCCAAACACAGAAGCACGGCCCACGTGCCAAAGTCTGAGAGTAATGATCCCATAGGACCTTGCTCCTGAGGTCCCATAGGTGCCTTTTCTGTTTCAAGCTGCCACCAGGTAACTGGCGGCTATGGACAACTGTTCCCCCCACCCAACCCCACCTGGGATAGCCATCTTCTTCCTCTATAATAACAGACTTCTACCACTTCCAATGCAGCCAAGGACCCAACTAATGAACCTCACTTCTTGGCCATCCTGGCATTTGGAGGCAGGGGGCCAACTGATTGTGTTTCAGCACAATTCAGCAATGATTATTATTTTTGACAATTCTGTAGGTTGGCAGGGCTCAGCTGGGTGGTTCTTGTGTTCCACGTGGTATCTATCCACTGGAGCTCAGCTGGTGCTGGTACAACGAAGATGACTTAATGCACATGATTGATACCTCAGCTAGGGTAGCTGGAATAGCTGGGGACTGGCTGCGCCTCCCTTCAAATGGTTGCTCATTATTAAGTAGTCTAGTCCAAGTCTCTTTACATGGCAGCTAGATCCCAAGAGGGTAAAAACAGAAAAAACAAGGCCTAGTAAGGCCTTCCAATGCATTCTATTGGTCAAAGCAAGTCACAGGGCCAGCCCCCACACAACGAGAAAAGAAACAGACTCCACTCCTTGATGGGAAAAGTGACACGAGCATACAAGAATTATTGGCAGCCATCTATGTGGACAATATACCACAAAATATATCAAGGCAAGGTACTCATCACTAAATAGTGGAAGTTGTTAAATCTTACTCAGCTACCAGGTGCCCTCTGCCCTTCTCCCTTTCTTCTTTGCTCCCACCTAGAATGTGGGTGTGATGACTGGAACTTCAGCAGTCACCTTGCAACCATGAGGCAAGCTGGAAGATGGACACTACCCACTGAGGATAACAGAAAGGAAGAAGGTTCCTGGTCAGATACAGGAGCTGCTACACCAGCCAAGGACTGCCTACTTCCAGAGTACTTACACATTTAAAAAAGATAGACCTCTATCTTACCTAAGCTATGATTATTTGGATTTTCCAGTGGGCAGCAGCTCAAATGTGAACAACCAACAGAAGGAATCACATAGCCCACAACACAACATTTCTTAGTAAAAAATAAATAAATATATATGTATATATATGTATATATATATATATATATATATATATATATATAACTAATAGCACATATCCTGATTAATCACTAAGTTCCATTAGAGCCATATAAAATATACTAAAGCAAAGGTAAATGTTTAGTGGCAAGTACCTTGTGCCTCTAAGGTACTACGCATCAGACCCTGGGGGCTTATGAGAAAATGTTAAGAGGTTCCTTAATACTTCCATGTAAACCGTGCCTGAGAAAAATATCTTTAATGTCTTTCAGCCAAGATGAAGCTTGAGTGCCTATTCTAAACTCCTCCCCATTTAGGAAGAAACAGTATGTAAAGTTCAAATGGGGTCATCATATCCTACACCAAACCCCTAATTTCTCATTTCCCATTCAGTCAAATGATCCCTTCTCCAATAATTGAGGCTGATTTATGAGCCTTTCCTCCCCACTCCAAATTTTCTTAAATGTCAAGCAAACAGGCAAGTTTTAAAACACAAGAATGGGATTTTTTTTTTTTTTTAACAGATGTGTATAGGAGGACCCTAGGACCGGTAAATTGAGAAGTGGGAAGGACAGTCAAGTAGTGCAGGCCTAACTGGGGCACACAGACCGAATCTGCAGTAACAAATAGCCCCCAACCCTCAAATACAAAGACAGGGGAAATGGCTGCATTGTAGCATAATACATCTCTTCTGATAAGTAGCTGAACTTGGCTATGTTATTATTTCACTCATTTTCATGTAGGGTTTGGCAAATGTTTTATTTGATGTTTGCATATATTTCAAATGATTGGAATATTTTAGATTCCTGTCTATTTAAAACTAGTAATTAGCTATCTTAAAAAAGGACACATACTTGAAATATTTTTTTAAACATAATTAGAGTACTACTGCTGCTACATGCAGTATTATTAAGACCTAGAGTAAGAAAAAAAAATTTGTTGTGCTGTTTTGCAACACTTTAATCCTACAGTCTAATTATTTACACGAAAGGCTTTTCCAGAGATTCCTCTTTGAATGTTCATCAGGGTGTAGAAAAACAAAGCATCTGGCAATTTATCTCCTAATCCAATTAAATGTGTACACCTTATCATTTGACCATTTGTCAGAAGAAAACTTGCTGACATGGTGCACACGTTTCTATCCCTACCATGATAACCTTAAAATACCAGCGATAACCAGTGGGTTCTGAAACAATGACCTCCTTCCTCTGACTCCAACAATCTGTTTAGGGTCTGGCTCTCGACAGACAGACGTCAACCCGGACGCACTCCTGCTGCTAACCTGGGCGCCTCACCGAGCTGCGGGGTCCACCCGGCTGTTTCCACGCGGTTCCTTTTCTTGACTTCCCATGTCTTTGCTTCTGATCTTTCTGTTCTTTGCTTTCCGTCTCCAATCTCTCTCGCTGCTTCAGCACCCACTGACTTTCCATCTTAAAGATCTCGAAAGTGGTGGCTGTTTCTTTCCAGCCGCAGCTCATCATTTGCCCACGCATTTACTCTGGGGCACAGACCCAGGCTCTACGACTGGTCACCAGATACAGAGTTTAGCCCAGATCCTGGAGGGAATAGTTAACATTCAGCGCTAATAAAATAACCACTCTCCCGCCCCTTCCACACACAGCATCTCAGGAGCATGGTTTATTTTTAAGGCTAATACTGTGAACACACTTGGCAGGAGAATGTCCTTTCCAATCTCCTGATCCCCGCCCTGGAAGACACAATTGTGCAGGCCGGTATCTTGAATCACCAGCCGGCTTCGCTGTCCACTTCAACCCATTTTGCCCTCTGACTGCTTGAGTCCTATGACCCGACTCTGACCGGGACCCTAGAGTCGCTGCACGCGGGCTCACCTGGTCACCGGCGGACACGGGCGTACGCTCACCTGGCTCCCACTCGGACTCGGGCGCGGGCTCACCTGGTCACCCACGGAGCGGCGCGCGGCGCCACCTGGGTGTTCTCCTGCCCGCGCCTCTGCGGCCGCTCTGGAGCAGGCTTTGCGCTGCTGCAGCCCTGCACGCAGGGATGACCGGTCAGCAGGGAGTTCCAGCCAACTTATGCCATGTGCCTGGAAAGACAGGGCTGCTGGGACTATGTATATTCTGTTTCGCGGGTCCTTGCGTTCCGAGTGACCGCTCTAGGCCAGTTCCCTCCGTACACTGACCGAGATCTCCCCGGAGCTCTTCCTTTCTTTCCCTTTGGTTAGGGAATTCGCTGCAAGGCGCCGGGATCCATCGGAAACAGAAAACTACTTTTTCCCCCTGCTGGTGACTGTAAGGAACTGCATGTGGTGGATTAAACCCGCAAACAAGGTTTCCTAACCTCCTAGCAGTTAAGATTAGGGTTCTTGCCCACCCCCAACGCCTGCCATATCAAAACTTTTGAAAACTTTCCTTTTTATTCACTTTACTGTATTTTAAGTGCCATATTAAGGGAAGGCAACTCATTTTTAGCCTTCAATTTAGTGAGAATTAGGAAAATTAAGACATCCTGTGCAATCCATTTTTGTTTCCTTTTTCTGTAGTTATAGAAACTTGCTGGGCTTCCCTGATGGCTCAGTGGTTAAGAATCTGCCTGCCAATTCAGGGGACACAGGTTCGAGCCCTGGTGAGGGAAGATCCCACATGCCCAGCTAAGGCCCTGCACCACAACTACTGAAGCCTGCGCACCTAGAGCCTGTGCTCTGCAACAAGAGAAGCTACCGCAATGAGAAGCCCGCGCACCTCAACGGAGAGTAGCCCCCACTCGCTGCAACTAGAGAAAGCCCGCGCGCAGCAATGAAGACCCAACGCAGCCAAAAATAAATAAATAAAATAAATAAATTTATTTTTTAAAAAAAGAAAATTGCAAACATACAAGTATGCAGAAGAGTATAATAGATTCTAGCTTTTGGTAATGGTGGACTAATCTTCATGCAGATAAAATTTCTAAAATCTGAGCAAAACATTAAAAAAAATTATTTGAAGGCCTTGGAGATTGACCAAAAGAAGGTAGAAGCTGGAGGGGAAACCATCCTTGAAAGATGAATGGAAATTGTTGAGATTTGTGAGCTTGTGGATTTTTATCTGAGGGCAACCCCCAATCCATGAGCAGCTCCAGCTGAAGAGAGCCACAGCCTGACTGGCTTGAAGGAGACACAAGGCCAGTAGAAGAGTGGGAAAGTTAGTGGGAAAATGCACGGAGGAATCTATGGAAAGGATGAACTCCAAAATATGTGTTGTATTAGTTTTCTATTGCTGCCACAACAAATTACCACAAGCTTAGTGAATTAAAAACAACACAGATGTATTATCTTACAGTCCTGGAGGTCAGAAGTCCTGTGCAGGTCTCACTGGACCAAAATCAACGTGTTGACAGGCTACACTCCTTTCTAGAGGATGTAGGGGAGAATTCGCTTCTGAATCATTCAGGTTTTTGACAGAATTCAGCTCCTCGCAGTTGTAGGACTGAGTTTCCTGCCTTGTTGCTGGCTGTCAGATGAGGGTCATTCCCAGTTCCTACAGGCCTCTGCCACATTCCTTGACTTGAGCCTCCTTCCTCCATCTTCAAAGCCTACAATTTCAGGTTCAATCCCTTTCACACTCTTCACTGTCTCATCTCTCTGACCCAGCCCAAAAAGTTTCTCTGCTTCTAAAGAATCATGTAACTAGATTGGGCACACCCAGATTATGCAGGATAATCTTCCCGTTTCAAGGTCAGTAAACTTAATCCCATCCGTGAAATCCCTCTTACCATGTAAAGTAACATATGGACATGTTCTGGGGATTAGGGCATGGACATCTTCAAGGGGCCATTATGCTGCCTATGACAGTCTGCCCTCTGATCTCTCAAAGATGTCACATCTTAATATCAATAATTACATTAAATATAAATACACTAGGCATGCCAATTAAATGACAGAGATTGTAAGACTGGATTAAAAACTAAAGAAGACAAGACCCAATTGTATACTACCTACCAAAAAAAAGGACTTTAACTACAAAGACACACATAGATTGAAAGTAAAAGGATGGAAAAAGATACACCATGTAAACAGAAAGAATAAGAAATCTGAAGTGGAAAGTAAAAGGATGGAAAGAGATATGCCATGCAAACAGAAAGGATAAGAAATCTGAAATGGCCAGTGAGTACATACATGAAATGATGCTCAATATCACTAATAATAAGATAAATGAAAGTCAAAACTGCAGTGAGATATCATCTCACATCCATTAAGATGGTCACTATTAAAAAACAAACAAAAAAACAGACAATGACAAGTGTTGGTAAAGATTTGGAGAAATTGGAACCTTTGTGTACTGTTTGTAGGACTATAAAATGGTGCAACTGTATGGAAAACAGTGTGGAGGTACCTCAAAAAACTAAAAGTAGAATTACCATAGGATCCAGCAATCTCACTTCTTGGTATATATCCAAAAGAATTCAAAGCAAGATCTCAAAGAGATATTTGCACACCCATGTTCATTGCAGGATTACTTAAAGTAGCCAAGCAGTGGAAGCAACCCAAGTGTCCATCAACAGACAAATGGTTAAAGAAAACCTGGTATATACATATGGTGGAATATTATGGAGCTTTTAAAAATAAGGAAATCCTGTAACATGCTGTCACATGGATGAAACTCAAGGACATTATGCTAACTGAAATAAGCCAGTCACAAAAGGGCAAAATACTGTATAACTGCACTCATACAAAACATCTAAAGCAGTCAAAGCTCATAGAAACGGAAAATAGATAGGTGGTTTCCAAGGGCTAAGGAGAGGGGGAGGGGAAATTAGTGTTTAATGGGTATAGGGTTTCAGTTTTGCAAGATGAAACAGTTCTAGAGATCTGTAGCACAATATGAATATACTTAACACTACTGAACTTAAAAGTTGTTAAGATGATAAATTTAATGTTATGTGTTTTTACATCCCCCCCGCAAAAAAAAAAAGAAATCAGAAGTGCCTATATTAATATTTGACAAAATAGACTTTAAGACAGAATATTATTAGAGATAAAAAGGGAAATTTCATAATTGTAAAAGGGTCAATCCAGACAGAGAAAGACAAATACTGTATGATATCACTTATATGTGGAATCTAAAAAATACATACTGAATATAACAAAAAATAAACAGATTCACAGATACAGAGAACAAACTAGTAGGGAGAGGGAAGGGGGAGGGGCAATACAAGAAATTAAGAGATAACAAACAATTATGTATAAAATAAGCTACAAGGATATATCGTACAACACAGGGAATATAGTCAATATTTTATAATAACTATAAATGGAGTATAACCTTTAAAAATTGTGAATCACTATATTGTACACTTGTAACTTATATAATATTGTACATCAACTAAACTTCCATTTTAAAAAGGGGTTAATCCATCAGGAAAACTTAACAATTATAAGTTTTTATGCACCTAATGTCAGAGCTTAGAAATAACCTTAAGCAAAACTAACAGAACTGAAGGGAGAAATAAGCAAACCCACAATCACAGTGCAAGATTTTAAGACCCTGCTTTTGATAATTGATTGAATTAGACACAAAAACTCAGTAAATATATAGAATATCTTCAAAACACTATAGTCCAGGGATTGGTGAACTATGGTCTCTGACCAAATCCCATAATAAAGTTTTATTGGAAAATAGCTACATCCATTTGTTTATGTACTGTTTATGGCTATCTATGGCTGTTTTCATAGAACTGAGCAGATGAAACAGATCCAAATGGTTTGCAAAGCCTAAAAATATTTACTACCTAGTCCTTCATGGGAAATTTTGCTGTCTTTCTACTTTTCAAGAGTGTTCATGATTGCTGTTGGAGCATTTGTACTATAGGTACTTTAAAGTCTTGGTCAGATAATTCCAACATCTGTGTCAATCTCAGTTTTGATGTCTGTTGATTTCTTGGCCATGTGAGTTGAGATTTTCCTCGTTTTTTTTAATATACCAAGAAATTTTTTATTGTCTCCTGGAAAATTTTAATACTGTGTAATGAGACTCTAGGTCTTGTTTAAATTCTATGGAGAATGGACATATTTTTGTCTTAGGCAATAGACTTGCTTAGGTTTGGGCTACAAGTTCACTCTGCCTTCCGTGGCTTGTCGGTTCAAATGTAAATTCAGTTTTCAAAGCCCTTGCAGTACCATTTGGATAGATCCTGAACATGTGACACTCAGTCATCTGGAACCTGGTCGATTGTTAGTTCAGTTTTCAAAGTCACAGCTATGCTGATCAGACCCATGTGTGCAGAGCCTAGTGGTGAACCCAGAAATTCATGTACAACTTTATGAGATTTTCCTATAAAATTAAGAAAGAGCACCTCTTTCTACACAATCTCCCCAGTACTGTGCAGTTTTCTACAATTCCCCCTTTTGATTCTATGGCCAGAAAGTTACTTCACTCTACGTACTCCTGTGACTACTCTCATCTTTGGCCAAGTGGCAGAAGACAGAAAGAGAGGGTAAAGAAGCAATAGGGATTGGTCAAATTCGGGAGGAATGTTCCCCTTCCTCAGAGTTTTGGCTCCTGCTGGTTCTTGTTGTGGCCTTTGCTGCTGTCACCACAGGAAGGCTTGGGGGCTGGGGCTCCAGAAAATTGGGAGAAGAAAAAACATGGAGAATTCCACACACACTCTCTCTGAGTGTTAGGAGTTTCCTGATAATCAGCCAGAACTAAAGGGCCTCCCCTGGAGCTCCCTCTACATGCATCCCAGGCTACATTGCATTCAGGCTAGTAAATACCAAAGGAACAAAAATGATAAACTCACATCTAGCTCACTGGTACTTGAAGTTGTCTTCCCATTTAGCCTGCTACTATTCACTTTTCAGTCTTCCTGTAGATGCCCTATGCATTCTGTCCAGGTTTTACAGTTACATTCAGTGGAGGGACAGAATGGAGTGTGCTCACTCAATCCTTACCCAGAACCACAATATCAAAGATTAAAGTGAGGATATCACTACAGATTTTACAGACATGAAAAAGATAATAAGTTAGTATTATAAATAATTTTATGCCAATAAAGTTGACAGTTTAGATGAAATAGACAAATTGCTTAAAATAAAGCTTACCAAAACTAACACAAAAAGAAATGGAATATCTTAATAGCCTTATATATTTTTTTTATTAAAGTATAATTAACTTCCAATATTAGTTTCAGGTGTACAACATAGTGATTCGATATTTTTATGCTTACTAAATGAGCACCACTATAAGTCTAATTACCATCTGTTACCAAAGTTGTCACAATATTATCAACTATATTCCTTATGCTGTACATTATATGCCCATGATTTATTTTATAACTAGAAGTTTGTAACTCTCTTAGAATCCTTGCCCTATTTCACCCATCTCCCCATTCCTTCCCCTCTGGCAACCATCAGTTTGTTCTCTGTATCTATGAGTCTGTTTCTGTTTTATCTTTGTTCAATTGTTGTTTTTTAGATTCCATATAAGTGAAATCATAAGGTATTTGTCTTTCTCTGTCTGACTTATTTCATTTAGCATAATACCCTCTAGGTCCATCCATGTTGTCACAAATGGCAAGATTTCATTCTTTTTATGGCTCAGTAATGTTCCACTGTGTGTGTGTGTGTGTGTGTGTGTGTGTGTGTGTGTGTGTGTACCACATCTTCTTTATCCATTAATCTATCGATAGACACTTAGTCTGCTTACATATCTTGGCTATTGTAAATAATGCTACAATGAACATTGGGGTGCATTTATTTTTTTCCTATCAGTGTTTTTGTTTTCTTTGGATAAATACCCTTAAGTGGAATTGCTGGATCATATAGTAGTTCTATTTTTAATTTTTTGAGGAAACTCCATATTTTTTTTCCACAGAGGATGTACCAAATTACATTTCTACCAACAGTGCACAAGGGTTCCCTTTTATCCACATCCTCACCAACATTTGTTACTTATCTTTTGGATAGTAGCCATTCTGACAGGTGTGAGATGATAACTCACTGTGGTTTTTATTTGCATTTGCCTGATGACTAGTAATGTTGAGCCTCTTTTCATATACCTGTTAGCCATCTGTATGTCTCCTTCAGAAATATGTCTATTCAGATCCTCTGCCCATTTTTTAATTTGCTTGGGTTTTTTTAGGTTGTTGTTGTTGAGTTGTATGAGTTCTTTATATATTTTGGATATTAACCCCTTATTAGACATATCATTTGCAAATATCTTCTCCCATTCAGTAGGTTGTCATAGATTAATATGAGCATGGGTTCACTTTGGGCCCTCTATTCTGTTTCATTTATCTGTGTCTGTTTTTGTGCTGTACCATACTGTTTTGATTATTAAAGCTTGGCAGTATAGTTTGAAATCAAGGAGCATAACACCTCCAGCTTTGTTCTTCTTTCTCAAAATTGCTTAGGCTATTTGGGGTCTGTTTTGGTTTCATATAAATTTTAGGATTATTTGGTCTAGATCTGTTGAAAAATGCCTTTGGTATTTTGATAGGGATTGCACTGAATCTGTAGATGCCCTGGGTAATATGGTCATTTTAACAATATTAATGCTTCCAATGCATGAGCCTTGTATATCTTTCCATCTGTTTGCATCATCTTCAAATTCTTTCATCAGTGTCTTATAGTTTTCTGAGTACACATCTTTACCTCCTTGGGTAGGTATTCTGTTCTTTTTACTGCAATTGTAAATGGGACTGTTTTCTAATTTCTCCTTCTGATATTTTGTTATTAGTGTATAGAAATGCAACAGATTTCTGTATGTTAATTTTGTATGCTGCAACTTTACTGAATTAATTTATTATTTCTAAAAGTTTTTTGGTGGAGTCTTTAGGGTTTCTATATATAGGATCATCATCTGCAAACAGTGACAATTTTACTTCTTCCTTTCTTATTTGGATGGTTTTTATTTCTTTTTCTTCTCTGATTGCTGTGTCCAGGACTTCCAATCCTATGTTGAATAAAAGTGTTAAGAGTGGGCTTCCTTGTCTTCTTCCTGATCTTAGAGGAAATGATTTCCATTTTTGACCATTGAGTATGATGTGTGCTGTGGTTTTGTCATAAATGGCCTCTATTATTTTGAGATATGTTCCCTCTATGCCCACTTTGTTGAGAGTTTTTACCATAAGTGGATGTTGAATTTTGTCAAATGATTTTTCTGCATCTATTGAAATAATCATATGATTTTTATCATCTCATTAATGTGGTGTATCACACTGATTGATTTGCAGATAAGGAACCATCCTTTCAGCCCTGGAATAAATTCCACTTGGTCATGGAGTATGATCCTTTTAATGTATTATTGAACTCAGTTTGCTAATATTTTGTTAAGGATTTTTGCATCTATGTTCATTGGGATATTGTCCTGTAATTTTCTTTTTTTGTAGTGTCTTTGTCTGGCTTTGGCAATGCTGGCCTTGTAGAATGAGTTCAGAAGCACTCCTTCTTCTTCAATTTTTTTGTAGTAGTTTGAGAAAGATAGGTGTTGACTCTTCTTTAAATGTTTAGTAGAATTCACCTGTGAAGCCATCTGATCCTGGGCTTTTTTTTGTTGGGAGTTTTTGGATTACTGATTCAATTTCATTACTTGTTTGTTTGTTTGTTTGTTTGTTGTTTTTAATTTATTTATTTAATTTATTTATTTTTGGCTGCATTGGGTCTTTGTTGCTGGGCGCGGGCTTTCTCTAGTTGCAGAGAGCGGGGGCTACTCTTCGTTGTGGTGTGCAGGCTTCTTATTGTGGTGGCTTCTCTTGTTGCAGAGCACAGGCTCTAGGCGCAGGCTTCAGTAGTTGTGGCTCACAGTCTCAGTAGTTGTGGCTCACAGGCTCAGTAGTTGTGGCTCATGGGATCTAGAGTGCAGGCTCAGTAGTTGTGGCACATGGGCTTAGTTGCTCCACAGCATGTGGGATCTTCCCTGACCAGGTTTGAACCCGTGTCCCCTTCATTGGCAGGCAGACTCTTAACCACTGCGCCACCAGGGAAGTCCCAATTTCGTTACTTGTAATTGGTCTGTTCAGATTTTCAATTTCTTCCTGATTCAGTCTTGGAAGATTGTATGTTTCTAGGAATTTAGCCTTCTTCTTGATTGTCCAATTTGTTGGCATGTAATTGCTTATAGTAGTCCCATGATTCTTTGTATTTCTGTAGTATCAGTTGTAATTTGTCCTTTCAGTTCTGAATCTATTTAAGCCCTCTCTCTCTCTCTCTCTTTTGATAAGTGTGGCTAAAAGTTTATCTTTATTTTTTAATCTTTTCAAAGAACCAGCTCTTAGTTTCATATATCTTTTCTATTATTTTTTAGTCTCTATTTCTGATCTTCATTATTGCTTTCATTCTACTAATTTTGCAGCATTGTTTCTGCTTTTTCTATTCCTTTAGGTGTAAAGTCCAGTTGTTTATTCAATATTTTTCTTGCTTCTTGAGGTAGGTCTGTATCACTAGGAACTTCCATCTGAGAACTGCTTTTGCTGTGTCCCATAGATTTTGGAAAAGTGTGTTTCCATTTTTATTTATCACAAGGTATTTTTTATTTCCCCTTTGATTTCTTCATTGATGCATTGGTTGCTTAGCAGCATGTTATTTAGTCTCCACATATTTGTGGGTTTTACAGTTTTCTTCTTGTAATTGATTTCCAGTTTGATATCATTGTGGTCAGAAAAGATGCTTGATATGATTTCAATCTTCTTAAATTTTTTGAGATTTGTTTTGTGGCCTAACATGTGTTCTATCCTGGAGAACATTTCATGTGCACTTGAAAAGAATGTGTATTCAGCAGTTTTGGAATGGAATGTTCTGTATATTCCATCTAGTATAATGTGTCATTTAAGGACAATTTTCCTTATTGGATGAGTAGATGATCTCTCCATTGATGTAAGTGAGGTGTTAAAACTCCCCTACTATTATTGTATTATTGTCAATTTCTCTCTTTATGTTTGTTAATATCTGCTGTATATATTTAGGTGCTCCTGTATTAGGTGCATATATGTTTACAAATATTATATCCCCTTCTTGTATTGATCCTTTATTATTATATAATGTCCTTCTTTGTCTTTTATTGTAGGCTTTGTTTTAAAGTCTACCTTGTCTGAAATGAGTATTGCTACCCCAACTTTCTGTTCATTTCCATTTGCATGGAATATCTTTTTCCAAGTCCTCACTTTCAGTCTCTGTGTGTCTTTAAATGTGAAGAGAGTCTCTTGTAGGGAGCATACAGATGGGTCTTCTTTTTTTATTCATTCAGCCACCCTATGTCTTTTGATTGGAACATTCAGTCCATTTACATTTAAAGTGATTATTGATAGGCGTGTACTTTTTGCCATCTTGTTAACTGTTTTCTGGTAGTTTTTGTAGTTCTTCCCTGTTATTTTCTTCTCTTGGTCTCTTCCCTTTCTATTTGATGATTTTCTTTATTGTTATTTTTGGGTTCCTGTCTCTTCATTTTTGTGTATCTATTGTAGGTTTTTGGTTTGTGGTTACCATGAAGTTCCTAAATATTGACTTATACGTATAGTTGTTTATTTTAAGCTGATAGTCCTTAACTTTGAATGCATTCTAAAAGCACCTAAAGTTTTACTCCATCACCGCCACAATGTTTTGTGTTCTTGATGTCTTATATCTTTTAATTTTGAGTATCCCTTAACTACTTACTGTAGTTATAGTTGATTTTAGTACTTTTGTCATTTAACCTTCAAACTAGCTTTTTAAGTGGCTGGTCCATTCCCTTTACTGTATACTTGCCTTTACCAGTGAGATTTTTTCTTTCATATATTTTCTTTTTTTTTTAACATCTTTATTGTAATATAATTCATATATTTTCTTATTTCTACTTATGGCCTTTTCTTTTTTACTTAAAGAAGACCCTTTAACAAATAGCTTAAAAATACAACTTACCAAAACTAACACAAAAAGTAGACTATCTGAGTAACTTTATATTTATTAATGAAATTGAATTTATTACCAAAAACTCTCAGAAAAAACCTAAGCCTAAGATGGTTTCACTAGTAAATTCTATCAAACATTTAAGGAAGAAATAATATCAATCTTAAACTCTTTCAGAACACAAAGGATAAAGGCACACTTTCCAACTTGTTTTATGAGATCAGCATAACCCTGATACCAAAGACCTTATAAGATATGAATACAAAAATTATTCACAAAATATCAGTAAATCAAACATAACAATACATAAATCCATCATGAAAAAGTAGGGTTTAATCCTAGGAATACAAAGTTTGTTTAGCATTCAGAGACCAATCAGTGTAACCCACTATATTTAGGTAATAAAGAAAAACATATGACTATCTCAACTGATGCAAAGAAAGCATCTGACAAAATTCAATACCTATTCATTATGAAAAAAAAATGTTTTTAACTCTCAGTAAACTGGGAACAAAAGAGAGTTTGTTTAATTCAATTGCAGGTATCCTTGAAAAACCTACAACTAATTAATTCTTAATGGTGAAACACTAAACACATTTTCCCTAATAACAGAAAGAAAGTAGGGTTTTCTGCTCTTGCCAATTCTATTGTATTGGAGGTCTTTGCCAGTTCAGTAAGGGAAGAAAAAGAAACAGCAGGCACGTAGATTGAAAAAGAAGAACTATATATACCCCTATTTGCAGGTGGCATGATCATTTGTATAGAAAATCCTAAGGAATCAACTATAGGAACAAACCTTCTAGATCTAATACATGAGTTTAACTAGGTTACTCGTAAACTAATGCATGAGCTTAACTAAGTCAATATATTAAAATCAATAGTATGTCTATATTGGGAAAGTGGAATTAAAAAATAATCTTGGGGACTTCCCTGGTGGTCCAGTGGCTAAGACTCTGTGCTCCCAATGCAGGGGGCCCAGGTTGAATCCCTGGTCAGGGAACTAGATCCCACATGCTGCAACTAAAGATCCCACATGTCGCAATGAAGATCCCACATGCTGCAATGAAGATCCAGCATGCTGCAATGAAGATCCAGCGTGCCACAACTAAGACCCTGTGCAGCCAAATAAATGAGTAAATAAATAAATAAATAAATAAATAATAAAAAATAATCTCATTTACGATACCGTCAAAAGCATAAAATATTTGGAATGACTTTCATAAAAGACATGTAAGCCCTGTACACTGAAAACAACAAAACATTGCAAAGATAAATTAATGAAGACCTAAATAAATGGAGATATATACTACATTTGTGGATTTAAATTCAACATTTTTTAGATGTCAATTCTCCCCACAATGGTCTCCCTACAATTCAATGTCAATAGGCTCCATTTAGAAATTGGCAGGAAAATTCTAAAATGCATATGGAAAGGCAAAGGATCTGGAATAGCCAAAGTAATCTTGGGAAAGTAGAACAAAGCTGGAGCACTTATACTACCTGACTTCAAGGTTTATTACAAAATTATAGTAATTAAGACAGTATGGTATCTACATAAAGGTAGACAAATAGATCCATACAACAGACTAGAAAGTCCATAAATAGACCCACAGTTAAGTGATCAATTGGTTTTGACAAAGGTGTTAAATAAATTCAATGGCGAAAGGCTAGTCTTTACAACAAATGTTGCTGGAACTAACACCCTGCCCTCACACCACACAAAAATTAACTTGAGATGTCTCATTGACCTAAACATAAAAACAAAATTACCAAGCTTTTAGAAGACAATATAGGAGAATATCTTACAATCTGGGGCTAGATGAGCAATAACCATACAAGAAAAATAACAAAAATCAACAAATTAGATTTCATCAAAATTAAAACTTCTGCTCATCAAAAGACACCATTAAGAAAATGGGTAGTCAAGACTTTTATTAAGAATATATAATGGGAAATTCCCTGGTGGTCCAGTGGTTAGGACTCCACACACTCACTGCCAAGGGCCCAGGTTTAATATCTGGTCAGGGAACTAAGATTCCACAAGCTGCGTGGTGCAGCAAAATGAAATGAAATAAAATAAAATAAAATAATCTCCTACAATTTGATAATAAAAACAAACACAATTTTTTAAATGGGCAAAAGACTTGAATAGACATTTCACAGTGGAAGTCACACAAATGGCCAATAAGCACATGAAAAAGTGCTCAATATCATTATTCACCAGTCAAGTGAATATTGAAACCAAAAAGAGATTTCACTCCATACTATTACAATGGTTCAAAAGTTAAAAGACTGACAACACCAAATATTAGCAAAATTGTGGAGCAACTAGAACTCTCATACACTCTTGATGAGAATCCAAAGTGGTCCAAATACCTTGGAAAAATATTTGCCCATTTCTTATAAAGTTAAACATGCTCATTTGACCAAGAAATTCTACTCTTATTCACCCAAGAAAAGTGAAAATATAGGTTACAAAAAGACTTGTGTAAGAAGGTTAATCACAGCTCTATTTAAAATAGACAAAAACTGGAAACAGTCCAAATGTTCATCAACAGGTGAATGAATAAACAAAATGTAGTATAACCATAAAATGGAATGCCACCCAGCAATAAAAATTGTAAAAGAAGTACATACTATTTCAATCCATTAATGTGAAGTTCTAGAAAGTCATAACTAATTTATGTGAAAAGTGTATATCATATGATTCCATTTGTATGAAATTCTGGACAGGTGAAACTAATATATGATAGAAGAAAAAGAAGAAGAAGAAGAAGAAGGAGGGGGAAGAGGAGGAGGAGGAAGGGGAGGAGGAGAGAAGGAGGAAGGAGAAGAAAAGTGGTGCCTCTTTGAGGGGCAGGTGACTGGGAAAGATCACTACGGGGACTTACGGGATGAGGAAAATCTTGATAGAGTGTGGTTCTTCTTCCAGGGGGTTGGAAATGTGCTATATCTTGATAGGAGTATACTCACTTTTTAAATTGTACATTTAAGATTTGTACATTTTGGGGCTCCCCTGGTGGCGCAGTGGTTGAGAATCTGCCTGCCAATGCCGGGGACACGGGTTCGAGCCCTGGTCTGGGAAGATCCCACATGCTGCGGAGCAACTAGGCCTGTGAGCCACAATTACTGAGCCTGCGCGTCTGGAGCCTGTGCTCCGCAACAAGAGAGGCCGCAATAGTGAGAGGCCTGCGCACCGCGATGAAGAGGGGCCCCCGCTTGCCGCAGCTGGAGAAAGCCCTCGCACAGAAACGAAGACCAAACACAGCCAAAAATAAATAAATAAAATAAAGAATTAAAAAAAAAGATTTGTACATTTCAACATAGGTACATTTTTCCTTAAAAATATTTACAATTGTTATTATAATTGAAGGGGAGTAGGGAGAGTTAGAGATGAAACAAGAATGCCAGGATGCTGAGAGTTGCTGTGTGATGTATATGTGAAGGTTCATTATATTATGGTGATTATTTTGTATATGTTTGAGATTTTTCATAATAAAAAGTTTAAAATAAATAAATAAACATAACAAATTCACTGCCAACAACTGTCAACTCATGGCCAATCTAGTTTTATTTTCAACCCCTTCAACTTCCTTTCCTTCCAGTATGATTTTGCAGCTCCTTATTGAGCCCCTGCTCTGTTGCCAGGCCCTGGGCTGGGGTCCACGTAAAGAGCAACAAAAAGGACAGACCAAGTCCTGCTGCCAAGGCATTCAGGAGGAGAACAGGTAAACCATGAATGAATAAGGCAATTTCAGATAGTGAGGTTACTATGACAACAATAAAAACTAGTTATGGCAGAGAGTGACTTGGTGGGTGGGCCAGGAGCAGTTCTTTATTGGCTGGTCAAGGAATGCCTCTCTGAGAGAGTGATATTTGAGCCAAGATTGAATGAGGAGGAAAAGTAGCCACGGAAAGGATCCTCATTCAAAGCCAAGGCCCTGGGGTGGGTCTGAGCTGGATATGTTGAGTGACAGAGAGAAGGCTGGCGAGGCAGGAGCAGTATGAGTATAGGTAGGTGAGACAAGGTGAGGTCTGCGGTGGGGCAGTGACCAGCCACACGGGGCCCTAGAGAGCAGGGCGAGGAGCTTGTGTCCCAAGTGCAATGAGGAGCTTGCAGAGGACACTCCATGTCCCCCCAAATGATTTACATTTTAAGAATGCCACTTTGTCTGCCCTGTGAAGAATGGACTGGGAGAAAGGAAGCAGGAAAAGAATGTAGGGGCCAAGGTAGGGATGCAGGCAAAAGAAGAGAGGATGGCCAAGGTGTGAGAAGAAGTGGGCAGAGTCGTGATTTGCCTCTGATTGGGAGCCTGCAGAGCCTGTGGGTGGAGTGGCTACAAGGGGTGGGAAGAAGCAGCAGCAATGGCTCTTTGGTGGGGGAAGCCAAGGGTGCTATCTGGGCCCCACGGTGCCTGAGAAAACAAGTTGTGATGCAAGCAGTGGTGCTGACGAGGCATCTGGATGTAGGAGTGCAGTGTTCAGAGCAGATAGAAGGAAACAGCTGAAGAAAAGTGTGCTGGGGGCCAGGGGAGTATGTACACATGTGCATACAGTGCGTTTCTTCTCATCTGCTTTACCGGCTAGTGAAACAGATAAAATATCTAGAAGCAGATGCAACTTTATTTTAAAAAAAACTTATATAGATAAACTGACATTTCACCTATGCCACGGGGTTGTGAGGATGACGTGAATTAATATAAGTAAGACGCTTTAAAAAGTGCCTGGCACATATGCAGTGTTCAGTGCATATTTTTTTAAACTTCAATTCCAGCAGAAAAAGACTAGGTTAGCTAGTAAGGGATCTTTGCATAACTTGCTGTCCATCTGGAAAAAAATTCCAGTTATATGTTCTACCTCATACTTAAGTGTAAATATGGTTTAAAGATGTATATGGAAGAGGGACTTCCCTGGTGGCGCAGTGGTTGAGAATCCACCTGCCAATGCAGGGTACACGGGTTCAAGCCCTGGTCCAGGAGGATCCCACATGTCGCGGAGCAACTAAGCCCCACGACTACTGAGCCTGTGCTCTAGAGGCCATGAGCCACAACTACTGAGCCCACGTGCCACAACTACTGAGGCCTGTGCACCTAGAACCCGTGCTCGGCAACAAGAGAAGCCACCACATTGAGAAGACCGTGCACTGCAACGAAGAGTAGCCCCTGCTCACCGCAACTAGAGAAAGCCCACACACAGTAACGAAGACCCAACACAGCCAAAAATAAATAAATAAATAAATAAAATTTATTTAAAAATAAAGATGTATATGGAAGAAACCAAACTAGAAAAGTATGAGAAAAACATTTGAATGAATAGTCAGTTGTCTAGCTAGCTTCAGCATAAACGAGGCCCTTTAACACTATACAGAAAACCCAGACCCAATCATGCAGATTTTGACCACATACAAAATCTTGTGCGGCAAAAATGCTATAAACCTGGCCAAGGATAAGAGTTAAGTAAGGAAACATTGCGTCATAAATGACAAGCAGAGGATGAATTTCACCAAAATACAAAGATTCCTAGAAATTGATAAACAACCCAGTGAAGATTTCTTTTCACAAAAGAAAATGCAAACCATCAAGAAATAAATGAAAAGAGGCTTTATCTCACTGGTATTTAAGTGAACAAATGACCTTCGCCTTTTCACTCATCCAATTTGACCCAGCTCTCTCAGATATTGATGCTGGGAGTGTGAATTGCTACAACCTTTTTTGGATGATCTAGCAAATTAAAATATGGATATCATTCCACTCAGTAATTTCTCTTTTAGGAATTCAGACAAAATAAATAAAAAGCATTAGCATATACAAGATATTTGCTGGTGTACTAGTTGAACTAGCAAAGCACTGAAAAAAAATTGAATGTTCATCAATAGGAAAATGGTTAAATTATGGTTCATTACATTTTGTAATATCGTCAGCTATTAAAAAGTACATGTGGGCTTCCCTGGTGGCGCAGTGGTTGAGAATCTGCCTGCCAATGCAGCGGACACGGGTTCGAGCCCTGGTCTGGGAAGATCCCACATGCCGCGGAGCAACTAGGCCCGTGCGCCACAACTACTGAGCCTGTGCGTCTGGAGCCTGTGCTCCGCAACAAGAGAGGCTGCGATAGTGAGAGGTCCACGCACCGCGATGAAGAGTGGCCCCCACTTGCCACAACTAGAGAAAGCCCTCGCACAGAAACGAAGACCCAACACAGCTAAAAATAAAATAAATAAATTTATAAAAAAACAAAACAACAACAAAAACTGTAAGTTTAAAAAAAAAAAGTACATGTGAGAACTGTATACACTGGAGAGATGTTTGTGGCCTGTTGTTAAGGAAAAAGGCAAGTTATGTAGTAAAGGACTAACATTCTATTTTTGTTTTTTGTATATGTCTTGGTTTTTTGTTGTTGTTGTTTGTGTGGTGATGGCGATTGGGGATATTTATACATTCATACAAGTGCTTACATGTGTAAGGTCATAGAAGGAGAAGAGACCCAACTGCTAATGTTGATCACCTCACAGAAGCAGGATGGAAAGGTGGGAAGAGCAGACATAATAACTTTTCTTCTGAAAAATTAAAATATGTCTATACAGCGGTAAATATATAGTTTCTCTTTACAAACTTTTGCATCATTTGACTCCTTCATGAACTTAAAAATGAAGGATAAATAAGGGTCTAGTATCCAGAATATATTTTTTAAAAACTCTAACAACTCAACAACAAAAGGCAAATAATCCAATTTAAACATGGGCAAAGAAGTGGAACAGACATTTTTTCAAAGATATACAAATTGCCAACAACACATGAAAAGATGCTTAACATCATTAGCCATTAGACAAATGCAAATCAAAACCACAAAGAGATGCTACTTCACACTTACTAGGATGGTTAGAATTTTTTTTTTAAAAAACCCAGAAAATGAGTGTTGGTGAGGATGTGGAGAAACTGGAATCCTTGTTAAAAATGGAATTACAGTATGACCCAGAATTTCACTTGTAGGTATAAATCCAAAAGAATAGAAAACAGATACAGTAGCAAATACATGTTCAAGTTCATAGCAGCATTATTCACAATAGCCAAAAGGTAGAAACAACTCACAGGTCTATCAACGGATGAATGGATAAACAATACATGGTACATACATACAACATAATATTACTCAGCCATAAAAAGGAATGAAGTTCTGATATATGCTGCAAAGTGGATGAACCTCAAAAACATTATACTAAATGGAAGAAGCCTCACACAAGAGATTTCATGTATGATTCCATTTATATGATATGTCCAGAATAGGTAAATCCATAGAGACAAAAAGCAGACTAGTGGTTGCCAGGGGCTGAGAGGGAGGGAAGAATGGGGAGTAACTGCTAATGGGGTACCGGTAGGCTGATAGAAATGTTTCCAAACTAGTAACAGTGGTGTTTGCACAACACTGCAATTATACTAAACGTCGCTGAGTCGTTCACCTAAAATTGGTTAACGTTATGTCATGTGAATTTCAGTTGAAGGAAGGAAGCTCGAGGCCCCGCTTCTCCCAGCTGCCCCGCTGCGGACCGCGCTTCCGCCCGCCGCGGCCCAAGTCAGTACCCCAGCCCGCAAATTTAGAGGGCGACGGGGGCTGATGAAATGACAACAGGGGTATGGTAAAGGAGGCTACCAGACAAAGACGGAGAGGCGGGCGGCACCCTCGGCTCCTGACGCTGCCACCCCTGCCCAGTCAAGCTGCTCCGCCCAGACTATCGTCTGAGGTGATCGCCACCTTGCCCGCGGGGACGGGGCGGGACCCGGGGGCGGGGCCAACGGCGTGGAGAGGGCCGCCTGCGCGCCGGACCGGACGCGAAGGCACCGGAACCCTTCAGCTGAGGGCATCTGTTTCCGGAGGGAGCTCTTATCCCGACGTCAAAGTCCGCCACGTTGGGAAGCCGGTTTCCGGAGTCTCTTTTTGTCACCGGGTCTCAGCGGTGTGGAGGTGGCTATGAGGCAGAAGCACTACCTTGAGGCTGCGGCGCGGAAACTACAAGACAGCTGCCCGGGCCAGGCCCGCTATCTCCTGTAAGAGAGGGAGGGAGGGGGAGCGGGAGGCTAGCCGCCAAGGGGTGTTTCCTCGTCCCTTATGAGTCTCTTTCTCTTTTGCAGCTGGGCCTACAGTTCGTCACACGGTAGGGAGGACACCCGTTGGTTGTGGGTCAGGCTGTCGTCGCCCCGCTCGCCTTCATTCCCCACAACGCTCAGGATGATCCAAAAGAATCGGATCGACCCACTGCCATAATAAACCCCCTCTAGAGGCTTCTCAGTTTCGTAAAAAATCCAAATTCCTTAACGTGCCTTATCTTGCCTGACCTGTTAGCGGCATTTGACGCATTGATCAGTCTACTCGAAATAGTTTCCTCACTTGGCTTCCGGACCTTCACAAAGTTCACCTCCTACCTCTTTAGCCAGTACTTCTGTTTTGCTGGTTTCTCCTAATTTCCCCAACTTACAAATGTTGGAGTGTCCCAGGACTCATCCCTTGGACGTCTTTTCTAGCTACACTCAATTCCTTGGTGACAGTTTTTCATCCACTCTCATGGCCTTTAAATTCTGCGTACTGAGGACTTGCAAATTTATATCCCCAGTCCAGACCACTCCCCCGAATCCTAGACTCATCCAGATACATTGACAACTTTTTCTGAATATTATGTTAGGCGAAAATTCAAGCTTTGTCCCCCAACACGACAACCCGCTTCCTCCAGTTATTCCCATTTCAGTAAATGGTAACCCCATCCTTAAGGATTAGCCCAAAAACCTAGGAGCCACTCTTGACTCACTAACAGCCTTCCTCCCTAAGCCAGTACGCCGGCAAATCCCACTGGCTTTAAAATATATCCAATATCTAGCCACTTCTCTCCACATCCAACTTACCACCCTGGTCCAAGCCATCAGTTTCTCTCCTGGATTATTGGCAATAGCTCCCATGCATTTCTACAGTCCAGTCTCAATCCAGCAGCCAACGTGAGCCTAATAGAAACTTAAGCTAGATCATGTCACTTCTCTGCTACCAACTCTGAAATAACTGCCCATCTCAGAGTAAAAGTGAAAATCTTTTAAAGGGACTTCATGGCCCTATGTCATAGGTCTGCATTACCTCTCTGACCTGCTCTCCCTTTTGTTCACTGAACTCCAACCACTGCCAGGCCCCCGTGCTGTTTCACGGCCTTTGCACCTGCCCTTCTACCTGGAAATCTTACCTCACATATCTCCTTGGATTCTTCCCTCACTTCCTGCTGTTCTCTTGCAAATGTCACCCCACAAAGCCTTCCCTGGCTGCCCTATTTAAGATAATAGCAGCTCCATCGCTACGCCCCATTCGCCTCTTCCTGTATTTCTTTTTTCTCCCCAGCACTTAACATTTGGCATTGTTGTATTCATTGTCTCTCTGCATGAATTGTCCTTTGTTCACTGTGGTATTTCCCACACCCTGAACAGTGCCTGGCACTTAACTGTCACTCAGTAATTATGAATGAATTTTACATTTGGCAGAGCTGAGTTATGAACATGGTCTTTAGCTTTACACAGGGATCACCAATAAATATTTATTGAATAACAGATAGTGTGCCCACCTTCCTTTTCAGCAGCATCACCTTCACACCTCACCTTTCCCTAAATAACCACGCTTGCTTTTTCACTGTACTTGTACCTGAAAGCCCATTACCAATAATAGATGCCATTTCCAAATACAGATAAGGGTTTACAGTCACCTGTGATGACTTGTCAAGCCTGTTTGAAGTGTTTCTGGCTAGTCTATGCAGAGTTTAATAATTTTCAGGGCATTTTAATCATATTCTGTTGCAGTTTTTACCAATCTTATCTTTATTTGCTTAGGGCTCCCCAAGAGCATGAGTTCTATAAAGATAGCAACTCCTTTACTTCCATATTTATGTCTCCACAGCCTAGCCTGGTAGACGGTCAGTGAATGCTTTCTTGATTGCATAAAGGTCCTGGGGCAAGTCTGTTGTCCTGTTACCTTGTACTGCAGACAAAGCCCAGCTCACAATCACAAAATTGTGCTAATTGTTTAAAAACGAAAAGTCACAGTATAATTTGTTATTTTGTGATAAATGTGTTTTTAAAATTGCTGAGACATACAGCCTTTTTTACTTGGTAGCAAGTAATGAACAATGTAGCAAAGGGTGGGGACTTACCTATCTGTTGCTAAAAGGAGTGAATGGATAGAATTGTAGTGTTTTGTAAAATAAATTATTGCTGATTTATCTTTTTGTAAATTCTCATATTTTGAGTTTGCTTAAGGAAAATGTATATTTGCTTGTATTAAATAATATACTCTTTTGCATTTATAATATTGATAGTTTGCAGTAACAAAATATTCTGTTTGCTGACTCGTGAGTTTCATTTGTATAATTTTAGATGATAAAAGCACTTTTGAAGGAGCATGTCCATACTGTTTCCAGTTGCTGGTTCAGGATAAGTCTCGAGTACGTCTCAAACCCAAACCCAAACTGACACCCAAAATACAGAAACTTCTTAATCGAGAAGCAAGAAATTATACACTCAGTTTTAAACAAGCAAAAATTTTGAAAAAGTACAAAGACTCCAAAAGTGTATTGGTAAGATTTCAATTCCAGTATGTATAAATAAACCAGAATTTTCTTTTCTTTCACTTAAGATGAGGTTAAGAATTAGCCTGAATATAACTCAGAGGTTTGTAGTAGTATATTTAGATTGTCAAAATATATACATAGGATTTCTTTCTAGTGATTACTGTGTCATCAAGAGTACAGCTTATTTTTGTTTTTCACAATTACCTAAAACCAAACATCATGAACTCTCAATTGCCCAGATCTTATTGCTGAGCACAATTATTTTCACAAAGTTGAGAATTTCTTGAGCTCACCAGTGTGACTTCACCTGAACTGCAGTCACCACTAAATTATTTTTTCAGCTAATGGTTCTTTTCTTCGAACAGCAGTATGTATTAGGTATACATAAGGCTCTTGCCTTATGTATTAGGTACCAGTATTACTTCTTCAGTCACCTTGGCTCCATGTCAGAGTATGTATTTAAGTTTATGCCCAACAAAGGTAAGTGCATCTTATGTTCATTCATCAAACATTTATTGAGGATCTATCTTATGCCAGACAGTGCTGTGTATTGGGGATGTTAAGTGCAATAAAACAACCAAAAGCAAATTACTCTGGTTTACTATATAGAGACCAGTATCAGATACACTTTGTCTGCATGTTCTGTGTTAACATTTATTAACTATTTGAGTGCCTGCTTACTACCAGGCACTGTGCTGGGCATTCTGGACATTATGAGAGATATGTCTGGCCCAAGACTACAGTCGGTAATGACTTAGATTGGAACTTCCATATTTAGGAGTTTACCATAATTGGACAGGTAAATGAATTTTGCTTTGTCATAAAATTGTTTGTATAAAGCATAGAACAACTTAAATAGACCTCTGTAAATGCATTTTTACCTGCTCATGAACATCAGAGTACTTCTCAGCTAAACTAGTTTCTGTTAATTTTGTTGAGGCCTGGGCTGAATCCTGTGCCTTGTGAGTCAGATATATAGAAGAAAAGCATTTAGCTATAAAATGAACCATGTCTTGAAAAATGAATCCTGAAAAGAAAGTCAACCTCTATCGCTAATGAAGTGAAGAAGTATGAGAATGTGAGGATTCATTTGATTGGTTTTATAAATTGCTTTAGACCTGTATTTACAGAATCACTAAAGGTTTGAAGGAGTCAATTAAATTTTCAGTGATATTTTGCCATGTTTTATTGGGAAAAGCCTTGGAGTTTGTCTGCAAAAAAATGCTAAATGTCTACTATTATAAAGAACAACTTTCCAGATGTTAAGGGATATCATTCCCAGTCTCCTCCATTCCCCCCCCCGAACACGGTTTTACATTGAGAAAGTAAAGACTTTATCATCTTTAAAAAGGTGTTTTAAATTATATACAAATGTTTAGCCATTAACTTTTTATTGAAGATTTTCTTTTAAATTTGTGTCTTATCTGATTCCTGCTGCTAGTTTACAAGCTTGCTGAGGGCAGCCTTTGTTACTCACCCTGTAGTACCTGGTTTAGTCCCTTATGTATATGAATTTAATGAGCATGCAGTTTATTGGATTAAATTATAAGAGAAATCAGACCCACTATTTCTTCTTTTTATGGCAGTTGATTACTTGTAAAACATGCAACAGAGCAGTTAAACATCATGGTAAAAGTAGAAGCTTTCTAGCAACATTGAAGAGCAATCCTACCACTCCTGCGAGTAAACTCAGCCTAAAGACCCCAGAGAGAAAGACTCTAAGTTCTGCAAAGCTAAATCATGATATGTCTGGTTCCAAAGCCAAGAGCCCAGCATTGATTTTCAGGTATCTTAATCCATTAAGCTATTTAAATTACCAGTGTTAACCCATGAGTTCTAATTTCTCTGTTAATACACTCCCTGAAATTGCCATGCAGTTGAGGAAGTCATCACTGCACTGACTTCCAGGTGTGTTCCTCTACTTCCAGTCTCTCCCTGGGCCTGTTCCCAGCTGCCTATTAAATATATCCACTTCCCACCCCTACATGTCCCCACAGGTAACTACTCAAACTTGCCCATCCTCCTAAGTTCCTTATTCTGTAAATGAACATGCCCTTCTAGACATTCTGACCTGAAATGGTGAGTATAGTTGACAATCCTACTCCCTCAGTCTTGGTTCAGTTAATCACCAGTTTCTATCCATCCTGCTTCCAAGGTGTCTGCAGCTATTCTTTCCTTTTTCTCCCTGTGCTGCTATCTGTTCAGGTCATTATTCACTCTTTGCCAGGACTACTACAATAATTCCCTGAGTCTTCCTGCTCCTAGTTTCAAGCCCTTCTAGTCTGATATTTTTTATTTTTATTTTTTATAAATTTATTTATTTATTTACTTATCTTTCACTGCGTTGGGTCTTCGTTGCTGCATGCAGGCTTTCTCTAGTTTTGGCGAGCAGGGGCTACTCTTCGTTGTGGTGCATGGGCTTCTCCTTGCAGTGGCTTCTCTTGTTGTGGAGCATGGGCTCTAGGCTTACGGGGTTGCTTCTCTTGTTGCAGAGCACAGGTGCTGGGCGTGAGGGCTTCAGTAGTTGTGGCACGCGGGCTCAGTAGTTGTGGCTTATGGGCTGTAGAGTGCAGGCTCAGTAGTTGTGGCATGTGGGCTCAGTAGTTGTGGTGCACAGGCTTAGTTGCTCCACGGCATGTGGGATCTTCCTGGACCAGGGCACAAATCTGTGACCCCTGCATTGGCAGGTGGATTCTTAACCACCATGCCACCAGGAAGTCCGAGTCTGATATTTTTTAAAAGCACAGTTCTGATTAGAAGCTTTAGCACCTCAGGCTGTAGCATATGGAACAAATACTCCAGCATGGATTTCCAGCCCCCACTACCTGGCACCAATCTGTCTGCCTCTCTTACTTGTCTTAATTCATCTTATGTGTCAGCAAAACTGAACCACTCACAGTTTACTTTCCTGCTCTAAACTTTTGTTCTTGCTGTTTCCTGTATCAGAAATTCCTGTGGAAATCTATCTGAATAGGGATTTGTGAAATGATACTAAGTTAGCTGTGTGACTGGGCACATGTTTTATTTTTAGTAATCCTCAGTACAATATTCACTATGCTAATCAATAAATTTAACTCCATAGAAACTGTGAAAGGAATTTTTAAACAAACATTTTGTTACAAAAGAGTCTGGTAGTTTCTTGAACATCAGTAACAAAATTCAGCAAGGACTGGATTATTTGTTTTTACTGAATTGAGGATTTTTATATTGGGTTTGACATTTAAAATTTCAAGTCCAGTTTTCTATATATTCCTAATTATTTTGATGTTTGCTACAGTAGGAATTCATCATGGAAGTTTCTACTTTATTGGACACGTGCAGATAAAAGAACATTTGGCATATTTAAAATAATTCAATTCAGTTGCATTTAGACCAGACTCCTTCTTAGATATATGCAGGAAAGAGAAAGCTTTTTCACATTTATCATGGATGGGGAGTCAGGAGAAGGATGAGACTGACAAACCCCAAATATTGTTTGGGGGGATGAACACAATTAGAAGGAAGGAAATAGAACGAGGCATAAATACACACATACCAGATGGGGAATCATTTATTCAGTTGATATTTTTAGAGGGCCTCCTCTATGCTTGGCACTGTTAAAAAGCACTGGAATATAGAGTTAGTCGTACAAAGTGTCTGCCCCATGGAGCTTATATTGTAGGGGCGAAAATACAATGGAATGGTACCTGTATGTGTAGGTTGATATTCTTCACTTTTGAGAAAGAAGTGGTCTTGAGCTGTGAAGAAAAAATATGTTTTTAAAGTCCTTGCTTAGAACTGTCATGAATCTTGGTGTCAGACTTACAAGGAACTCAGACCTGATAATACTTTGCCTTTAGCTTTCTCTTTCAGGTGGTGATAGAAGCTTCCAGAACCACCCATTATACCTCCTAAATGTTGTCTGTAGCCTGTTTAGTGAGGAGATTTTTTAATAAAATGGGAATGACTTTGCTGGGTACAGCCACTGCTCATATATCGCCATAATTATGGAAGAGTAGAAAATGATTCTAGTAGCAGGTATCTAGGCTAAGAAGGAAGAACTGTTGTTTGTCAGTATACCTAAGTGTGGCTTTATGTTTCTTTTCAGAACAGCTACATCTGGACAGTCAACACCCATTTGCTCCTCAAAGAATGTGAGCAAAACAAAGAAGCACTTCTCTCAACTAAAAATGTTGCTTAGTCAGAGTGAATCTGAAAAGAATCCAAAGGTGGACTTCAGAAATTTCTTATCTTCTTTGTAAAGGATGGACTATGAAAATAAGAAATGTTTAATGTAATTTCTGAAACTAAAGTTAGTCAGAAAACCTGCTTTTTAAAGAACTTATTTATCCTTAAAATACATGGAAACTAGGGTTCAAGACCAACTCTTCTTGGCTTTCTTCAGTGTTTGTTTATGGAGAAAATACCTCGTTAGAATGAAAAACTGAAACCTGCCTACCTCACCAGGTGATTGTGAGGATCAAAAATTATGAAAGGTCCTTGTAAGTAGTAAAGATATATATGGAATTGAGTGGTTATATTATTTTCTCCTCCCTTAAGTTTTCATTATTTATGTCATTTTCTTTCATAAGGAAATTGAGACGTTTATGAGAGGTGTGCTTACTCCTTTCTAGGTGTCTGTAACCTTATTGATAATTCAGAAAAAGTATAAAGTATAATATTTCACAAGTGGCATTTCATTTGCTCTGGTGAAGACTTATTTTTAGGTCCAAAACTTACATCAGAACATAACGTGGGGAGGCAGAGTCAAGATGGCGGAGTAGGAGGACGCAGAGTTCGCATCTCCTCACAACTAGGGCACCTACCAGATGCTGGTGGGGGACCTCAGCACCCAAGGGTATGGGAGGAACCCCCAAAAGACAAGGTAGAACATGGGAGGGGGAGCGAGGGGGGAGGAGAAGTGGAGGTGGAATGGGACTGGCACCCCTGAGGGGTGGCGGTAGGGAAGGGGTTCCCACGCCTCGAGAGGCCCACTCACTGCAAGGGGATCAACAGGGATGGGGAGAGACCCTCGGGGGTTCAGAAGATTGGAAGGGAGCACAGCTAGCATTTCCCCTGCCCACTTGGGCCCCAGGGAGCCTGCTGGGGTCACGGGCCTGGTCCTCAACCCTCTGGGGCCCCCTCCGGCTGTGTGGGGGCGTTGGAGGATGGAGGGGAAGAGTAGAGGTAAACGGGGAGGGATCCTCGGGGGTATGAGGATTGGGGGGGAACGTAGCTAGCGTTTCCCCCACCCACTTGGGTCCTGGCGAGCCTGCTGAGGTTCTGGCCCCGATACTCTGCACTCCGAGGCCAGAGGCACTCCAGGGCCCCATCCAGCTGTGCTGAGCCTAAGCCCCGCCCCCCACTTGGGCTTTTTCTGACCTCCTGGGTCCTGAGCATAGGCCCCAGCCCCCTGCCTAAACCCCACCCTTGCCTAAGCCCCACACCCTCCCTAAGCCAAGGCCTTTAATTACTTTTTTTTTTTTTTTTGCTATTGTGGTTCTGTTTTATCTTCCAGTTGTTGTTTCATTTATACTTTTATTGTTTCTAATATATCTGTTAGTTTTCTAATTTTATTTTATTTCTTATTCTTTGTTATTGTTCTGCGCCATGTTGTTTTTTTTCTTTTGCCATGTGGCTTGCGGGATCTTGGTTCACGGGCCAGGGGTCAGGCCTGAGCTCCTGTGGTGGGAGTACTGAGTCCAAACTGCTGGACTAACAGACAACCTCAGACCCCAGGGAATATTCCTTGGAGTGAGGTCTCCCAGAGTTCCTCATCTGTGCACCAAGACCCAGCTCTACCCAACTGCCTGCAAACTCCAGTGCTGGAAGCCTCAGGCCAAACAACCAGTAAGACAGGAACACAGTCCCACCCATCAAAAAAAATGAGATGACAAAAAAATATACTACAGATGAAGAAGCAAGGTTAAAAACCTACAAGACCAAATAAATGAAGAGGAAATAGGCAAACTACCTGAAAAAGAATTCAGAGTAATGATAGGAAAGATGATCCAAAATCTCAGAAACAGAATGGAGGCACATATTGAGAAAATACAAGAAATGTTTAACAAAGACCTAGAAGAACTAAAGAACAAACAAATAGAGATGAACAACACAATAATTGAAATGAAAAACACACTAGAAGGAATCAATAGGATAATAACAGGCAGAAGAACAAATAAGTGAGCTGGAAGATAGAATGGTGGAAATAACTGCCAAGAAGCAGAGTAAAGAAAAAAGAATGAAAAGAATTCAAAACAGTCTCAGAGACCTCTGGGACAACACTAAACGCACCAACATTCAAATTACAGGGGTCCCAGAAGAAGAAGAGAAATAGAAAGGGTCTGAGAAAATATTCAAAGAGATTATAGTTGAAAACTTCCCTAAATTGGGAAAGGAAATAGCCACCCAAGTCCAGGAAGCGCAGAGAGTCCCATATAGGATAAACCCTAGGAGAAACACACCAAGACACATATTAATCAAACTAACAAAAATTAAATTCAAAGAAAAAATATTAAAAGCAGCAAGGGAAAAGCAAAATATAACATACAAGGGAATCCCCATAAGGTTATCAGCTGATTTTTCAGCAGAAACTCTGCAAGCCAAGAGGGAGGGGCAGGACATATTTAAAGTGATGAAAGGGAAAAACCTACAACCAAGATTACTCTACCCAGCAAGGATCTCATTCAGATTCGATAGAGAAATCAAAAGCTTTACAGATATAGATAGGCAAAAGCTAAGAGAATTCAGCACCACCAAACCAGCTCTACAACAAATGCTAAAGGAACTTCTCTAGGCAGGAAACACAAGAGAAGAAAAAGAACCACAAAAACAAACCCAAAACAATTAAGAAAATGGTAATAGGAACATACATATAGATAATTACCTCATGTAAATGGCTTAAATGCTCCAACCAAAAGACACAGACTGGCTGAATGGATACAAAAACAAGACCCATATATATGCTGTGTACAAGAGACCCAGTTCAGACCTAGGGACACATACAGACTGAAAGTGAGGGGATGGAAAAAGATATTCTATGCAAACGGGAATCACAAGAAAGCTGGAGTAGCAATACTCATATCAGATAAAATAGACTTTAAAATAAAGCCTGTTACAAGAGATAAGGAAGGACACTACCTAATGATCAAGGGATCCATCCAAAAGAAGATATAACAATTATAAATATTTATGCACCCAAAATAGGTCCACCTCAATACATAAGGAAAGTGCTAACAGCTATAAAAGGGGAAATCGACAGTAACACTATAATAGTGGGGGACCTTAACATCCCACTTACACAAATAGACAGATCATCCAGACAGAAAATTAATAAGGAAGGAAACACAAGCTTGAAATGACACAATAGACCAGATAGATTTAATTGATATTTATAAGACATTCCACCCGAAAGTGGCAGAATACACTTTCTTCTCAAGTGCACACAGCACATTCTCCAGGATAGATCACATCTTGGGTCACAAATCAATCCTCGGAAAATTTAAGAAAATTGAAATCATATCAAATATCTTTTCTGACCACAATGCTATGAGATTAGAAATCAATTACAGGCAAAAAACTGTAAAAAAAACCACAAACACATGGAGGCTAGACAGTGTGCTGCTAAATAACCAAGAGATCACTGAAGAAATCAAAGAGGAAATTAAAAAATGCCTAGAAACAAATGACAGTGAAAACACAACAACCCAAAACCTATGGGATGCAGCAAAAGCAGTTCTAAGAGGGAAGTTTATAGCAATTCAATCTCACCTCAAGAAACAAGAAAAATCTCAAACAATCTAATCTTACACCTAAAGCACCTAGAAAAAGAACAAAAACAAAAAACCCCAAAGTCAGTAGAAGGAAAGAAACCATAAAGATCAGAGCAGAAATAAATGAAATAGAAATGAAGAAAAAAATAGCAAAGATCAATAAAACTAAAAGCTGATTCTTTGAGAAGATAACAAAATTGGTAAATCTTTGGCCAGACTCATCAAGAAAAAAAGGGAGAGGACACAAATCAATAAAATTAGAAATGAGAAAGGAGAAATTACAACTGACACAGCAGAAATACAAAGGATCATAAGAGACTACTACAAGCAACTATATGCCAATAAAATGGACAACCTGGAAGAAACTGACAAATTCTTAGAAAGGTACAACTTTCTAAGACTGAATCAGGAAGAATTAGAAAATATAAACAGACAAATCACAAGTAATGAAATTGAAACTGTGATTAAAAATCTTCCAACAAACAAAAGTCCAGGACCAGAAGGCTTTACAGGAGAAGTCTATCAAACATTTAGAGAGGAGCTAACACCTATCCTTCTGAAACTCTTCCGGAAAAACTGCAGAGGGAGGAACACTCCCACTTTCATTTTACGAGGCCACCATCACCTGATACCGATACCACAGAAAAAGAAAATTACAGACCAATAACACTGATGAACATAGACACAAAAATAATCAACAAAATACTAGCAAACAGAATCCAACAACACATTAAAAGGATCATACACCATGATCAAGTGGGATTTATCCCAGGGATGCAAGGATTCTTCAATACACGCAAATCAATTAATATGATACAGCATATTAACAAATTGAAGAATAAAAACCATATGATCATCTCAATAGATGCAGAGAAAGCTTTTAATAAAATTCAACACCCATTTATGATAAAAACTCTCCAGATAGTGGGCATAGAGGGAACCTACCTCAACATAATAAAGGCCATATATGACAAACCCACAGCAAACATCATTCTCAATGGTGAAAAACTGAAAGCATTTCCTCTAAGATCAGGAATAAGACAAGGATATCCACTATCCCTCCACTATAACTCAACATAGTGAGTTATAGGGATATCCCTCCACTATAACTCAACATAGTGTTGGAAGTCCGAGCTATGGCAATCAGAGAAGAAAAAGAAATAAAAGGAATCCAAATTGGAAAAGAAGTAAAGCTGTCACTGTTTGCAGATGACATGATACTATACATAGAAAATCCTAAAGATGCCACCAGAAAACTACTAGAGCTAATCAATGAATTTGGTAAAGTTGCAGGATACAAAATTAATGCACAGAAATCTCTTGCATTCCTATACACTAACAATGAAAGATCAGAAAGAGAAATTAAGGAAACACTCCCATTTACCACTGCAACAAAAAGAATAAAATTTTAAAAAAAAGAATAAAATACCTAGAAATAAACCTACCTAAGGAGGCAAAAGACCCATACTCAGAAAACTATATACTGTATA
Source organism: Balaenoptera physalus (assembly GCF_965194825.1). Classification (NCBI taxonomy): domain Eukaryota; kingdom Metazoa; phylum Chordata; class Mammalia; order Artiodactyla; family Balaenopteridae; genus Balaenoptera; species Balaenoptera physalus. The sequence continues at coordinate 46,037,291 of NC_138897.1, read as the reverse complement.
GCACAGGGAACTCTACTCAGTGCTCTGTGGTGACCTAAATGAGAAGGAAATCCAAAAAAGAGGGGATATATGTATATGTTTAGCTGATTCACTTTGCTGTACATTATAAACTAACAAACACAATATTGTAAAGCAACTATACTCCAATTAAAAAAAAAGAAAACTATAAAATACCAATGAAAGAAGTCAAAGATGACACAAACAGATGGAAAAATATACCATGTTCTTGGACTGGAAGAATCAATATTGTGAAAATGACTATACTACCCAAAGCAATCTACAGATTCAATGCAATCCCTATCAAACTACCCATGGCATTCTTCACAGAATTAGAACAAAAAGTTTTACAATTTGTATGGAGACACAGAAGACCCCAAATAGCCAAAGCAGTCTTGAGAAAGAAAAACGGATCTCGAGAAATCAGGCTCCCCAACTTCAAACTATTATACAAAGCTACAGTAATCAAGACAGTATGTACTGGCAAAAAACAGAAATACAGATCAATGGTACAGGATAGAAAGTCCAGAGATAAACCCACATACCTATGGTCACCAAATTTATGACAAAGGAGGCAAGAACATACAACGGAGAAAAGACAGCCTCTTTGGTAAGTGGTGCTGGGAAAACTGGACAACTACATGTAAAAGAATGAAATTAGAACACTCCCTAACACCATACACAAAAATAAACTCAAAATGGATTAAAGACCTAAATGTAAGATCAGACACTATAAAACTCTTAGAGGAAAACATAGGAAAAACACTCTTTTACATAAACCAGGGCAAGATCTTTTTTGACCCACCTCCTAGAGTAATGAAAATAAAAACAAAAATAAACAAATGGGACTTAAAAGCTTTTGCACAGCAAAGGAAACCATAAACAAGAGAAAAAGACAACCCTCAGAATGGGAGAAAATATTTGCAAAGAAAGCAACGGACAAAGGATTAATCTCCAAAATATACAAACAGCTCATGGAGCTCAATATCAAAAAAACAAAAAACCCAATCAAAAAATGGGCAGAAAATCTAAATAGACATTTCTCTAAAGAAGACATACAGATGGCCAAGAGGGACATGAAAAGATGCTCAACATCACTAATTATTAGAGAAATGAAATCAAAACTACAACAAGGTATCACCTCACACTGGTCAGAATGGCCATCATCAAACTATCTATAAACAATAAGTGCTGGAGAGGGTGTGGAGAAAGGGAACCCTCTTGCACTCTTGGTGGCAATATAAATTGATACAGCCACTGTGGAGAACAGTATGGAGGTTCCTTTAAAAACTAAAAATAGAATTACCATATGACCCAGCAATCCCACTACTGGGCATATACCCTGAGAAAACCATAATTCAAAAGGACATGTGCCCCAGTGTTCATTTCAGCACTATTTACAAGAGCCGGGATATGGAAACAACCTAAATGTCCAATGACAGATGAATGGAAAAAGAAGAGGTGGTACATATAAACAACAGAATATTACTCAGCCATAAAAAGGAACGAAATTGGGTTATTTGTAGAGATGTGGATGCACCTAGAGTCTGTCATACAGAGTGAAGTAAGTCAGAAAGAGAAAAACAAATATCGTATATTAATGCATATATATGGAATCTAGAAAAATGGTACAGATGAACCTATTCCAGGGCAGGAATAGAGACGCAGATGTAGAGAACAAACATGTGGACACAGTCGGGGAAGGGGAGGGTGGGACCAACTGGGAGATTAGTATTGACATATATACACTACCATGTGTAAAATAGCTAGCTAGTGGGAACCTGCTATAAAGCACAGGAAGCTCAGCTCTATGCTCTGTGATGACCTAGATGCGTGGGGTGGGAGGGAGGTCCAAGAGGGAGGTATGTATACATATAGCTGATTCACTTCATTGTACAGCAGAAACTAACACAACATTGTAAAGCAATTATACTCCAATTTAAAAAAAAATAACATAGTAACAGTTTAACTATCTTAAGTCTTTCCTGGAACATAGATAGACTTTTTTTAAATGATAGGCTAGGATTGTATTCAACCTTTTAAAAGCTCTTTAAATAAGCAGTTTAGATACTTTAAACTATAATACGTTTCCAAGCCTCTTTGCTGCTTAAAAGTTTAAAACTTAAATTTTCTTAAGAACATACAATGAAGAAAGGTTAGTTTCTTCAATAAATGGTGCTAGGAAAACTGGACAACCACATGCAAAAAAATGAAACTACCACTATCACACCATACATAAAAATGAACTCAAAATGGATTAAAGACTTGAATGTTAAGACCTGAAACCATAAAACTCCTAGAAGTTATCATAGGCAATATGCTCTTTGACATCAGTCTTAGCATTATCTTTCTAGATATGTCTCCTCAGGCAAAGGAAACAAAAGCAAAAATAAATGGGATTACATCAAACTAAGAAGCATCTACACAGCAAGGGAAACCACCAATAAAATGAAAAAACCGGAATGGGAGAAGATATTTGCAAATGATATATCTGATAAACGGTTAATATATAAAGGACTCATATAACTCAACAACAACAGCAAAAATAACCTGTTAAAAAATGGGCAGAGAAGCTGAATAGACATTTTTCCAAAGAAGACATACAGATGGTCAACAGACACATGAAAAGATGTTCAACATCACTAATTATTAGGGAAATGCAAATCAAAACCACAATGAGATGTCACTTCACACCTGTCAGAACTGTGAGTATCAAAAAAGGCAACAAAGTGTTGGCAAGGATGTGGAGAAAAGGAAAGACTTGTACACTGTTAGTAGGAATGTAAATTGGTGTAGACACTGTGGAAGACAGTATAGAGATCTCTCCAAAAATTAAGAATAGAATTACCACAAGATCTACCTATCCCACTTCTTGGTATTTATCCTAAGTATACAAAAACACTAATCTGAAAAGATACCTGTACCCGCCATGTTCATCGCAGCATTATTTACGACAGCCAAGATATGGAAACAACCTAAGTGCCCATATCAACAGATGAAGATAAAAAAGATGTGGTAAAGCTGTTATTTAAAAACTGAAAATTAAAAATCACCTAGAAATATTACAGCGTATGTTGGCGGCAATGTAAATTGGTGCAGCCAGTATAGAAAAGGGTATGTAGGTTCCTTAAAAAACTAAAAACAGAACTACCATATGATCCAGCAATTCCACTCCTGGGTATCTTCTGGAAAAAATGAAAACACTAATTTGAAAAGATACATGCATCCCAATGTTCATAGCAGCACTATTTACAATAGCCAAGACATGGAAGTAACCCAAGTGCCCATCAACAGATGACTGGATTAATAAGACATATATACACATACATATACATACAATGGAATATTAGTCATAGAAAAGAATGAAATACTGCTATTTACAGCAACATAGATAGACCTAGAGAATATTATGCTTTGTGAAATAAGTCACAGAAAGACAAATAATGTATGATATCACTTATATGTAGAATCTAAAAAATAATATAAATGAATGTATATGCAAAACAGACTCACAGATACAGAAAACAAACTTATGGTTACCAAAGTGGAGAGGAAAGGGGAAAGGGACAAATTAGGGGTATGGGATTAACAGACACAAATTACTCTACATAAAATAGATAAGCAACAAGGATATACTGTACAGCACAGGGAGTTATACCCATGAATCTTGTAATAACCTATAATGGAGTGTAATCTGCAAAAATACTGATAATCACTATGCTGTACATCTGAAACTAACACAATATTGTAAATCAAGTATACTTCAATAAAATAATTTTTAAAATATTACAGTGTAGATACTTAAGTGAAAATGATAGTCTTATAAAGAGAAGCAGCACATGTGCAATGCAGGGCTCAGACTCTGAGCAGTTCTGATTCCTGGACCTCCATCTCGTTGCCATGGCACTTGTTCATATGCTGATGAATCCTCCCAGCTACCGCAGTGCTTCCTGAACACAGCTCACTTAGCTCTGGGCTACTTGTCTAGTCATGGGATGTGGAGACTGGAACATGTGACCAGAGAACCACTGATCCTGTGGACTGCAGCAAGCCTAACTGGAGGCCTTCCCCAGCCAGAGGGTTCTCAGGCAGAACCCTGAGAGAGAAAATCAAACCAACAGGAATGGGTGGGAAAGGGGCAAGGGGAGACAAAGATCTAATATTGCCTCATTTGTGTCCACAAAGAACTTTGGCACCAGATAGTTGACAATCTGTAGACCAAAATCATCTTCAATATACCCTGGTTCCATGCTGTCCACTATTGTCTCCCTCAGCACAGCTCCTGGGTCACAACTGCGAAAGCACAATGGTGACTTTTAATGTGATCCCTACTCAGATTTTAGGATTCTGAGTAATGTTCCTAGGTGGGTCATCCCTGAGAGGGACAGTGCCAGTGAATTAACTGGGAGTCAAAATACAATTGCACATTTGAGACATTGCTCTACTTTTAAGCTGAGTTCTCTCACTTTCTCACCAGTGCCTCTCTTGCTTCCCTCCTGTTCCAGAAGAGGCAGCCTTCCTCATCCCCAGCAAGGCCAGTCTGGCCATCGATCCTGGATTTCGCCCCTTCTCTGACCCAGAGCCATTGGCCAGTGGAATAGCCCTGCCTTCTTCATCTTCTCCCTCTACTGGATCCTTACTCTCAGCCTTTTAAATTTTCTTTTAGTAAGCAATTTATTGATGTATAACACACAGAGAAATGCTCAAAGCCCTGATCACAAGCCTTTGCACAGCTCTTCCCACACAGGAGCCTGGTGAGACTTGTGCCTGTGTGCCTCCCAGTCTGAGCTGTGAGGGCTGTAACCCCTGGGTGTAACTCAGCTAGAATGTGCTTCCATCTGTCCAGGGGCTAAACGTACAATTAAATATAAATAGGAATTTTTCTGAATAAAAATCAATTGCATATAATACTAGTTATTTGAAAAGAAAATCCCAGTTTTTCTATAGACTACTTGTTTTAATTAAGTATAGTTTCTATTTTGTATTTTGATGCTTAAATCGTTACATCTTGGCCAATGAGAGGCCCTTTTAAGCTGATTTCTTTTTTCTTTCAACCCCATCAGAACTGTGAAAGCATCCGCCTTGCTTTCTTGCAAAGAAAAGTTCCAGACCACCTTCATTCTCTCAGTCATAAGATGTGGAAGCAGCCCCTCTCCAAGAAACCCTGCTACTTTGAGCACAAATTAGTAGTGATGACAGAAATAGGATGTTGGTGATACTTCTACAGAGGAATAGTAATAGTAAGTAGACCACTGCAGAGGCAGAGCTGCAAAAGATAAATTCTTAAAAATCCTGAGTTCTTATACTTAAATTTTAATTCTAATATTACCAAATGCCTACTTGAATGTTTTAACCCTGCAACCAAATATAAGTATCTTTTCTTTTATAATCTGATAAGCCATATATTGTTCATTTAAATAAAATTAATTCTAAGAATTATTTGTTTGTTCTTAAAAACAAGTACGACCTTCCGGTTAAGACTGTAGTCTTTGTGGTCCTGCCTTGCAGAACCTGGCTGTGCCATTTATTAAATGTGTAATCTTTGGCAAATTCTTAATTTCTCTGAGTCTGTTTCCTAATATGTAAAATGAGGATAACGCTAGTACTTACCACATAAAGGTGCTGTGAAGACTCCATGAGATGGTACGTGAAAAACACCTAAAAGAGTGGATGGCATGTTGAAGGTGCTCAAGAAATTTGTGGTATTATCATAACTGATCAAAAAAATTGAAAAACTATGAACACCAACAATAAAACCACTAGATGAATAACAAGATCTAGCATTACCCTGTGGTGGTTGTCCTTTGAAAGCACAAATGATGTAGGCAAATTGTTTAATGATGTAGGCAATTGTTTTGAGGTATTTGTAAACATTTTTTGGTTTTAATTATATGGACAAAGACCCTCTTCTTGACCAAACTTTAGACAAGCTTCTCTGAGCCCTCTTTTTGACTAGGCCTCATCCTTGGGCTTTGTATTTGGCCTGCCTAGCCCAGTTTTAGCAAGAATCCTGCTAAGTCAGTTTAGCAAGAATTTCCCCACCCTCAACATCTCCTTTTAGTAATTTTCCATCCACCGATCCTCTTACTCTGCTCCTTGGCCATAAATCCCCAGCTGTCTTTAGCAGAGTTGAGCCCCAACTTTCTCCCCTATTGGAATAGTCTTGATACCTATCACAAAGGTCCTGAATAAAGTCTTTTAATAAGTGTTAGATTGTTTTTTTCTTTAACAATATCAATACTTGTCTAATATATCTTCAGTCTAAGTTCAGGTTTAATTCAAGGCAATTTGGTGTTTTAACAAGTGACAGATTTACTTTGGTGACTGCTTTCTTGAGGTGGCATGTAGGTAGTGGAGGTTAATGGAAGTCTGACTTATGAATTCATTTCATGAAATGCAGAAAATCCAAGTGGTTCAATCTCCAGAGTTATGTACAAGAGGTCCTTACAGCCTCAACTGGGTCTTTCTGTAATGGCTCTATCCAAAGTTGTAAATACAAGATTTATATACATGTCTCCTTGGAATAATTCCAAATCATCTTTTACTTTTCTCAAGGACAGAAACTGTAGCAACACTTGTGGAATCAACATATTCTTTTATATATTGGGCACCCCAAAATGTTGGTTATAAATCTTGAGGTCAATTATCAATTGTCATTAAAGTTAACAGACAAAAGAGAACACAGTGGTACAGGTGTTTAAAGTATATAGTTTTTGATATATTCAATTCAACCTAAGTCTTTTTAACCTATTAGCTTTTTAGAGAATATTTTCTTACTAATTTTAATATGCAATCACACACACACATCAAATATACATATAATTTACACTATTTAAAGTATGTCTTTGAATCCTTAACTTTTAAAAATGTAAAATCACTAGTCAACATTAGATCTTATTCATTTCAGATTAGTTATTCCAAAATTTCACTCTGAATTTAGGGAAACTTCACACAAAGATTGGGTAGTGGTGTTAAATATCTGTATTTGGGGTTTTCGTTTCAGTATCTTGGAATTACATTTACAGTGTATGGATCTAAATAATTCTCCCTGTATTACTAGCTAGCTATAGTACCAGCTACTTTTTTTCATATACCCTCAGGGGCACACCAGGCAGGATACCTGGTATTTAAATATAATTGATAATTATATGATTAATGAAAAGAGACAAAAGTTTTTTAGGTAGGTCTAAAATTTAACTTTTTAATTTTGTGGCCAAAAGCAGGACTATTTATTTAATAGTGACAGTTCTGGGGAGGTTTAAAGCAGTTTTTGTTGAACTCCCAAGTCAATACAGGCAATACTTCTGAATTTTAAATATCTCCTAAACTTCTGCTGTTGTCTTGACGAAATACATGACTGTTTGACAAATGGAAGATAAAGGAGCAGTTGGGTGGCAGTATAGCTGACTTCAAACTTCTGTTTAAAAATCTAACTTGGGGGAGTTCCTGGTGGCCTAGTGGTTGGGATTCCAGGCTTTCACTGCTGTGGCCTGGGTTCAATCCCTCGTCGGGGAACTGGGACCCTGCAAACCGTACGGTGTGGCCAAAAAATAAAAATAAAAATCTAAGTTGACCTTTGGGTTTTGGGGAGAGCACATTCCACCGCTAAGATTCCAATCAGTGCTGTGTTGCCCCCTCACATCAATTCAGTAAGAATTTCACTATTCCCCTGAGCTTAAGGTATCTCTCTCTAAGGTGCAGCATCTTGTCTAGGATAAAAGTGCTCAGAGAGAATGGTCTACCTAAACTATTGCTGGCATACCAATTCTATTCTAAAGAATTTACAGACTTTCTAACCACAGTCTTATATACGCACATCAAATATGCTAATACTCTCTCTAGGCACTTCCTCGAAAACTATAGTACCTAAATTCTGACAAGAGAAAAACACTTACTTACTCAGATCAGTAAGCCTAATGAAACCTGAGGTTATGAAACCTGGGGGAGTTTCATAACCTCAATTAAATATGTAAGCCTTTAGGCTCATGCAGGGGAATTATTAATTCAATAAAAGCACGAAAATATAGTAGATTCCAACAAATCAGTCCTTAGGTTAATCTGTGAACAGAACCCTCACTTGAGTCTTTAACTTAAAGGTCCAGGTCTGAGAGACACAGCCAAAGCTGGGTGAGGGATGCTCCTCCAAGGAGAATTCAAATATTTTACCTCAGCCAGTACGTAGTTCTGGCTGTTGCCTCAAATCCTTTACACAGTCAGAAACGGCATTCCTCAAATTATGTGGTTAAACAAACTAGCTGCTGCATTTACCCAAGAGTAAATCTAGCTAGTTAGCAGCAAGAACAAGTGGCATGCTCCTTGGTCTACAGTTCAGACAGATAGCTGCAATCTGTCCCACTCTCCCTGTCAGATAGTCAATCCCAGTCATGACAATATAGTGAAAGAAATCAGACTGCACATCATGTTTCATTTTTATATGCTCGAGTCTTTATTTTACTGGTCCATACTTTAACAATTGTTGCAATTCAGTTCAGACATAGAGTTGGGTTTTATGAAACTAAACATCATGTTCTATCTATCACAGAATTTCCAACAACATGAATAGAATAAAAAAACTGCATCACCTTTTTAGCCACAGAGAAATATGTGTGTGTATATATACACACATACGTGTACATACACATATAGCTGTGGCTTGGGGTAGGGGCTGGGGGGCAAGGAACAATCCTCAAGACAGCTTCTGTCGTTTGGCCCATGCAGCACGTGCTTGAAATCAGGTAACTACATTCTTCCTTAAAATCTTACCCTTCTTTCCAGTAGACCTACCCTAAACTCAGCCATGTTATTCAACATGAGTAAGATCTAATGCCTTCAGATTTCCACTGAGCAAAAGGTATGTTTATATATACTATTTCATTTAATTTTCATTTAATTCATCAGTGTTGTTGTGTTCAGGTACAGAACACATTTTTAAAAATCTTTTTCATTGCTTATTTGACCCATGGTTAGTTGACAGAGATGAATTCAAAGGTCCTTCATCTTTTCTATAAAGGTCTAGCCAGCGGTTCCCCATAGACATCAACCATTCTTTTCTCAGTGTTCCACAACATTTTTCATACCACTTGTGTAGAACTTATGACATTATAATATAGTCAGTATCTGTTTCCCACATTAGATTCTGAGTTCTGTAAGGGCAGAGCTGCATCTTACTCGTGTTTGAATTCTCTCAGCTTCTGGTATGGTAACTTCCATATATTAAAGGCTCAACACATTCGTTCAAAAACCATAGAACCTACATTTGCTGTATTAAATGGAAAGGAGGTATTTATTCAGACACTGTGCATCCCTATTAGTTGGGCTTCTGACAACTTAGGTCAATGAAATCTTGAAAAGCTGGACTGGGAATTTTGGACTGGGAAACTAGTTTTCTTGGGGATCTACAAACTCTGAGACCACCTTCCTCTTACTAGTCACTACAGTTTAGTTGGCGCCATTTTTGAAACTGTAAAGAACTCATTAAACTTCTTCCTAGACAGCAAAGAAATGTATTTCAATTGCTGTTCCAACTCCAACTGAATTTTGTTGGCTCTTGATAGTATGTCTTTCGAAATAGAAAGTAAGACTGCTTAATTTTTTTAATCTGAAGACCTCTGCAAACAATTACTGACAGTTTTCATCCTTTGGAAAAGTACACTGTGCATTCTTAGAGGACATAAAATACAAATTACAATTTCACTACGGGGCATACAATGAAACAAGTCTATATATCCTTAATACTATACTTTAACAACAAATGAGATTTCTACTACAGTACCAAGAAATTATAAAGTGCCTACAGAATGCTATCATATCCATGTAATACACTGAGTAATATAACAAAAATGGAAACCAAATCAATGTTCAAAAACAAATATGAAGGGGGCTTCCCTGGTGGCGCAGTGGTTGAGAATCTGCCTGCCAATGCAGGGAACACGGTTTTGAGCCCTGATCTGGGAAGATCCCACATGCCGCGGAGCAACTGGGCCCGTGAGCCACAATTACTGAGCCTGCGCGTCTGGAGCCTGTGCTCCGCAACAAGAGAGGCCCCGATAGTGAGAGGCCCGCGCACTGCGATGAAGAGTGGCTGCCGCTTGCCACAACTAGAGAAAGCCCTCGCACGGAAACGAAGACCCAACACAGCCATAAATAAATAAAAATAATAATTAAAAAAAAAACAAAAATGAAATAGAGGAATATTTTAACCAAATGATGCTTAACACTGCCTCTAACTTTTTATAATGAAAATAACTGTTTAGAATTTCTAAAATGACAGCAAACAAGCACTTGGGAAATCTCTTCATTATATCTAACCTCATCAAAGTATTCAAAGGTAATTATTAAGCTGCAAAACATATATCTAGTGAACATTTCATATATGACTATGATTAAGTAACATCTAAAAATAAAATTGCATACCTATTGCCCTGGGTTATTTGAATTACCAATTGTTACATTGTATAACTACAAGGATTTTTAAACTAATTTAAATAATATGGAGCTTTCTAAAAACGCCCTTAAAAACACTTCCACTATATTAAAATAATTAGGTTTTCTGTTTAAATATTATTTCTCAGTCATACATTTTGAAAAACACACTAGCCTTAAAAAAAAAAAAAAGCTCTAAGCCATGTTGCAAAACCTGCTGGTTAAGAAAAATTTATATTTTAAGCAGTCAATAAGCTCCATCATTAGTAGTTCGCTTTTTATTGGTTCCTGGTGGGAAAATTGCACCCAACTAGGAAAAGAGCTTTATTCTGTTGATGTAAAACTTTACCACAATTGTAATTGCTTTGTCCATCAATGCACATAAAAGCAAGGAAGAAAAGACACAGGAACTAGAAAGAAGTTAGTCTTTCTTCCTCATGCTAGCCAAGGTAGGGAGAGACTAGCAACTCTAACAGGGAGAATGCTAAGCACTAATGATTAGGATAGGGTATCAAGAGCTATCAACTAGATAAAGGTACAAGGAACTGGACATGGACATGAAGTGTGCCTGAGGTCCTGCAGAGCTCAAATACCAGCTCAAAAAGAAGAATGAAAACTGAATTTCCCTCTGTTAAGCACACTTCAGCTGCAGTCTAACAGTTCAAATCACAAAACCACAACCAAAACCACAACCACCTTATGGCAGTTATCACCAAATTATGCAAAGACCCTTAAGAATCAAATAGCATTGTGAGCTCTCTGCTAGTAACTCGATCCCATAAAAGTATTACAAGATTTTATAACATAAATATCAAGAGCTGGAAAAAGGAGACACTAAATACTAACGTAATATAAAGCCATGTATTAATATATGATTTAAACGTCTTAGAATTTCTTGTTTAACTTGTATTTCCATAAACGTTTTATTTTAAAAAAATATTCCTTTGTATATTTGAAATATGACTTTAAGACAATCAACCACACTAAACAATACCAATACAACTGAATTTTTCTAGATACATCTGAATAAACTAATGGCTCTGCATAACAATTTCACTTAAATTAATTCAAAATTTCAATTTTTTACCTTTTCCATGATGCATAGAATTCAAATGTGAAATGTATAATTCTAAAATTCACTTTAGTCATTCCATTTTAGTCAGTGATCCATTTATAAAAAAGGCAGTAAAATACAGTTTTCATTTTTGATGGCATCCAACAAGTTGGAAATAAAATCACAGGGACTTCAGCAATTAAAATGGCTAAACCTGTGGCGGTGTAATTATACCAAGGGCTGATCAGTCTTCTAGATAAGGCAGATGATGGTCAGAGCCTAGACTGCATTACTGTTTCTCCTTCACTCTACTACCCTCAGAAGAATGACAAGAGATGCACTAGACAGAGAAATGAAATAAGAAAATATGGAGAAATTTGCCAGGGTGGACAGAGTGGGGTTCCTAAGAGTAGAAATAAGGCAGATAAAAAGCATTCCTTGGCTTGTCAGAAAAAGCACACTTTTTTACAATTGCTTTTGTTGGACCAAGTCCTTTTATTCCCTCTAAAGTTTTCCCATACTTGAGAATAAAGTGTTGAGGTAAGGTGTTGGATGCCTAGAACAGTGGTACACAAAACAAACCTGGAACTTGAGTGTGCATTAGAATTACCTAGAGGGCTTGTTTAAAAGATACATTGCTGGTCCCCAACCTTAGATTTTCTAATTCAGTAGTTCTGGAGCCTGAGACTTCAGCACTTCAAAGAAGTTCCCAGCTAAGGCTAATAATGCTGGCCTATGGAACCACTGGCTTGGAAGAAATATGTTAGTTTAAAAATAAAAGCAAGCTTTGGTCAGTTCTAAAAATTGTTACTGTATACATTCCCACTAGATTGTAAATTTTTTGAAAGCAGCCATGCAGTTGAATAATCTCTGTATATCTCACAAGATTTAACACCATGCCTTAAACATAGTAGGTATTCATTAAAATGTTGTCTAGACTATCCCTATCAATAGTTCATTCTAACTCTACTTCGTTGATACGAATACAAATAATTGCTTTGAAAAAAGCAATTGGAAATCAAAGCAGGGACTTGCACAGATATTTGTACACCCATGTTTATGGTCGTATTATTCACAATAGTCAAAAGGTGGAAGCAATCCAGGGTTCATCAACAGATGAATGGATAAACAAAATGTGGATAAACAAAATATCCATTGGCTAAACAAAATATTCCATTCTATATCTATACAATGGAATACTACTGAGCCTTAAAAAGAAGGGAAATTCAAGGGCTTCCCTGGTGGCACAGTGGTTAAGAATCCGCCTGCCAATGCAGGGGACACGGGTTCAAGCCCTGGTCCGGGAAGATCCCACATGCCACGGAGTAACTAAGCCCATGTGCCACAACTACTGAGTCTGCGCTCTACAGCCCACATGCCACAACTACTGAAGCCTGCGTGCCACAACTACTGAAGCCTGTGCGCCTAGAGCCCGTGCTCCACAAAAAGAGAAGCCACCTCAATGAGAGGCCCTCACACTGCCATGAAGAGTAGCCCCGCTCAGTGCAACTAAAGAAAGCCCGAACAGCAACAAAGACCCAATGCAGCCAAAAATAAATAAATTAATTAATTTTAAAAAAATGTTTGTGGTGAGAAACTTTATTAAAAACAAAAAAAAGGAAATCCTGACACATGATACAACATGAATGAACCTAGAGGAGAGTATGCTAAGTTTAATAAGCCAAGCACAAAAGAACAAATATTTTATAATTCCACTTATATGAGGTACCTGGAGAAGTCAAATTCATAGAGACAGAAAGTAAAATGGTTGCAAGGGGCTGGAGGGATAGGGAGTTATAGTTTAATGGGTAGAGTTTTAAATGGGGAAGATGAAAATGTTCTAAAGATGGATGGTGGTGATGGTTGCACAGTGTTAATCATCAATGTATTTAATGCCAGAGTACACTTTAAAATGATGAATTTTATGTTACATACATTTTACCTCAATAAAAACAACACACAAGACAACTGCATAAAATATCTTTTCATAAGCTCCCCTCCTTCACCACACTTCTAGCTGTTACTTTTTAATTTGAATATTTGCATGTTATAATTTCACTATAACTTCACATGTTATGCAAAATGTGGATATGGTGATGATGGAGCTGCTACACAACATATCAATATAACAGGCAGCATTATGTAGTGGTTCAGAAGCACAGGCTCAGAGTCAAACTTGGAGCTGTGTCTGAATCCCAGCTTCACCGTTTGACTTGCTCAGGGTCACACAGAATTTACACTGTGTCTTAGCTTCCCCATATGTAAAACTGGAATAATCAGAGCATCTATCGCAAAGAATATGTGAAGTGCTTAGAGCAGCCCTGGTGTACAGTAAGTACCATAAATATGTGACCTACCATCGTTGTATGTTATAGACCATAATTTGCTTTGCAGGGCATTGTTTCTCAAAGTGCAGTCAAGAATTACCTGCATCAGAATCATCTTGGTAGCTTGTTTAAAATGCAGATTTCCAAATCTATCCCAAATCTTCTGAAACAGAATCTCTGGATACAGGTCCCACTGTATAAAACCTACTGCTGCAAGGGGGGAAAATTGGAATGGGAATGCGAAGCACCCGGATTCAGATAAAGTGACCAAAGGCCATCCAGGAATGGAGAACCAGGGGCACTAGCCTAAGGACTAGACCTCCCAGACTGTCTAGATAAGAATCACAGAGAATTCTGATTCAGGAGGTGTGTGCCCTTTTTGCAAATGTCCCAAGTGAGTCTTATGAAAGGAGTTTGGCAAACACTGCCCTAGAGAGTCCCTCAGATTTCTAGTATTTTCCAATTCTGCTTTAAATTCAAGATGTGGTGAGAGGACCTGTACTCCAGGGATTTCAAGGTACCAAGTGAATCTGTTCACTCAAAAGCACTACTTCTGTGCAGTAGGTCACAAAACAAGACATGGTCTCGTTCTCTGCCCAAAGGAACCTGCTATATACGGAACTGTAAAACCCATACTTTATTATCTTATTACTTGGAATTGCCTGAAATTACCTGGAATTTTAAATCATGAAGCAAGTCACGGACTTGAAAGTTATTCTAGAGCAGTGGTTGTCAAAATGTGGTCCCTAAACTCAGCGGCATTAGCATCAAATTGTTAGACATGTAAACTATCAGGCCTTATCCCAGAACCTCTGGGGGTGGGGCCCAGCAACCTATAGTTTAATAAGCCCTCCAGGTGATTCGGATGTTCGCTCAAGTTTGGTTCCCATTGACCAAGCAAGTAGAATCTCCTTTGGCAGTTTCTCCACGGTAACATTGCTGGACACTTCCAGTACTTTGTTTCCCTCCCAGTCCATCAATGTCTCCCCGCCCACCCCATATCCAATTAAACAAATTCACAAAAATAATCTACACATCTCAAAAAGAACGTAAAACTTTATTAAGAACATCTTATATTGTCATCAGATACCACCAAAGAAAAAGGGGTAAAGAAATAGGGAAATTTCATCTTCCCGTGTGCTACTGCCACCTCAGAACAGACTCATGTGTGGATGGCTGGAATTACAGATGGCAACAAATGCTCTGTATAAATAAATTCAGTAAGTAACACAATGCTCCCTTTCTATACAGAGAAGAATTGGATTTACACTTTAAAAAGCTTTGATACAGTGCAACAACTATTAAACAAGACTACATCTTAGGAGCTACTTCTTAATAGAATACAAAGCAGTATAGAGCTTTATGTTATTTCATATAATATAAATTTTTTGAATGGAAAATTCAGAAAGGACATTCTAACTTTCCTAATTAATTTGTACTTTTGAGTGTTTTCTTTCTAAAGATTTCTCAGAACCAGTTCAATCATGATAATAGATGAGTTGCTCATCTACAGTGACAATTGACAACCTAGGTTTGTTATTTTAATTTTGCAGATCAGGATGACAAGGTCATCCCAGCTGTTGCTGATCCTGAAGGAGTTCTTACAGAAAAACCCTGATTCAGAGTGCATGTGAGAAGAGGTACCAAAATAGCTGCACCTGGACTGGTTTTCCTAGAAAGGGAGGTTGGCTGTTAAGCACAGCTGATTTTCTCAGACTCCCGGGTTCCCCCATGTGGTTCTTTTACTTACTGTAATGATGGAAGGAGCAGAGGGAACGCCAGGGAATCTGTTCAAACTGCCACTCCAGACAGCTCTCTGCACTGTTTGTGGAGAAAAGAGTGATGGTATCCATTCAAACCAAAATACCCCTACTGCAAGTATGGCGACATGCTTTTCTCTTGAGGGGCCAGGCCAAGCTGCACTCAAAAATGCATGATTTGCCTCACGTACACAGTGAAGAAAATGCTCATGATTTAGAATCTGGTATTATAGTATCCCCAGCTAGCCCCATTTCTTGAGAAAATGTAGTCTCCCTTTTAGAAAGGAAAGCTATTTACTGCTAAGGCTTACCATGTTAATTATCATAAGGCTGAAAACATAACTTCTAAACCAGACCATATCATTTGTGTTTACAGTCAGTAAATCAACCAACAACTGAAGGCTTGTGGAGGATTGGTCAAAGGGTGAAACTGGGAGTAGGATTCAGGTTGAGTACTACCACTTATCACAAATCACATCAAGCTCTTTAAAAAATAATGCATTTTTATCATAAATATTTAGAGCAGATACTGGCATTAAAATCAGTATCTAAGTCAGAAGTCTGTCTTAAACGGTGAAAATATTTCAACAAACTTCTAATTGGTTTCAAATCTTCCCAGGAGTACATAGTTTATAAATTAGTTTTAAATGGAAAAAAATGTATTTTGAATAGATAAATCAACACTTCAGCAGATCATAAATAAGGTCAAGATGCTGAAAATAAATTAATACACAAGTTTTTGTTTTCACTTTAACAAAGATTAACTTACGTGGCATACTTTTACAACAGGTATAACCAGGTTTTAATAATTGTGCATTGGTTACACCCTCCACCACCATGCTGAATCTTTTTCTTACATATCCTACACCTAGGGACAGAAGTACACAAGACAGACATACACCCCAATGTGTAAGTCTGGCTGCTACACACCATTTTCTTAGCGACATTACAAATGTTGGTCAGGATCTACTACCAGTAATTTGTCAACCACATTACAAGTTAAGTACATTCATGGTTAAGTGGATTAGATTCCTGGGTGAGCTTTCTGTGGTGGTGTTCACAGGGAATCTAATTACTACCGTTCCTGTGAAAAAATGTGCCCCGAGTTCCAAAAGTTGACTAAAAAAACCTTGGAATATAAGCCATATGTGGGAACTACTTCTCTGTGTTTCTGTTTCGGAGAGGTCAAACTGTTAAAAGCACTGTTCCCAAAACTACTGGCTACTAAAAATAAATATTTGTCTTCTCCTTCACATATAAATTCATTTTAGCTATAATCTCTAATACTGAGAAAGAGTGAAGCCATTCAGACTAGTGAGACATAACTGGCTTGTGGGATTTAAAAGATGTTTTATTGACTATCTAAGTTGAATCTTCTTACAACGAAAAGAAAAATGTCTAATATGTAAAGTAATGAATGAAAAAAATGTTCATCCTAAGTCATCACTGAGTACAAACTCCACAGCTTAACAATGTGATTTAAAGAGAAAGCAGGAGAGCATGCAACTGCTCTAACACACAGGGTTAGAAATAAAGGTAAAAAAAAGTACATTTGTTTTGGTAATTCTAAATATACAAATATAATATTTACCAGATCTACCCTGTAGTGTAGCACTGCTTAATTTCCAAATATACAGTCATTCAAAAACCTTAAGGAAACATTAAAAATGTTCCAGGCTACTTTACTGAACATTAATGAATATTGTGTTCTTGAGATATTAAAGCTAAAAATACTATTGTTTTTAAAGTTAAATGACTAAGAGAATAATAAAGTATCATTATTTTACACTTCTTTTAATCCCACAGATGGCTTTATGTCGAAGGGATCAATTATGTTAAAAGGAGCCTGATTTGACAACTAGAAATCAGTTCTAGAATCAGAGTTGTTCTCTTGGTACAATGTCAAAATTTATAACATTTCCAAAGCATTTTCATATTAATCTATCCAAATAATAATAAAGTTTATTCAAGGGGGTCCCTATTTAACACTCCTTTTATTCTACACTGTGGCAGTTGGAATGGAACCCCTATAGTGCTATTGTGGAAAAGTTCTCTAGGTTCTGATCTGACTCTCAAAATGACATCCATGTTTACTGTTAAATTACTGACCTCTAGGAAATAGGAATCAAAGGCATTGAGAGGCACAGAACTGATATTTTGGTTGGGAAGAAGGGTGAAAATAAAGTTGGAACACTTAGTCCCTTCTACAATCAAGTCCTAACTATACCATAATAAATTCTCAACGAACTCCTGATTAGTTCTTACTCTTTAGGAATTACATACTATACAGTGATTAGATACTGAAGAAAATAAAGAAAATCATTTGAAAATACATGAAGAAATAGAAACATGGAATTTCTCACAAGGCCCTGAATCAAAAAAATTTACAAAAGATCTTTTGAAAATAATCACTATTTGTGAGCTTATTAATACACAGAGATTCACTTTGTTTAAACTAAGTCATGTTAACTTACCAATAAAATAGTAAACAAACCAACATTTTAAACAATTTTATAAATTACTTATTTCTTTTTGTTAATGTCACTCTCTCAACAATATACAAAAATAACACTACAGGACTATCCACCTAACCTGTCTCCATCTCTTGCAAAGTCCTGGGCCCTGGAAAGAGACTGGTCATCAATCTTCACTGTAGATGTCCCCCGCAAAGGGCAGGTGCATGTGGCTGCCAGTGACATTGGGCAATCGAGATAAGTCCGGCAGGCTCTGGATCCGGGACCTGAGTTCTTTTCGCACCAGGGAAACTCTGGCTAACTTGCGCTTGTATTCCTGTAACATCAAACCACTCTTATTAGCATTTCTGGGAGTTCAGAGAAGAGCTATCTAGCTAATGCTCTGCATTAAATCTGGTAAAACATTCAGTTTATGCTGAATAACGAGATTATAATGTGAGCTTTAGATCAAAAGAGGGACTTGGGAAATACTCAAGTAGGTAAACTCATTATTATTATTATTATTATGAAAAACCACAATCGTAAGCTGTTGTTTCACACCTGTAAAAAGAAGACTAAAATATTAATATACTTAACCGCAGCATATAAGATTTTCAGGTATACAGGAGCTTGGATAAGAAAAAGTATATATTTATTTTCACAAACTTAAACTGAAATTTAGCACTGTTTTCAATTGTGAATGTTGGCAGCAGACCACAGGAGCATTATCAGTATCTGTGAGTTTAACAGAAACCAGTTGCTTCAATATTACTTTACAGTTTTTCACATCTATCTTAAAATATTGTTTACATTTATGACTACTTTGAAATTATTAGACCAACTGCTACATGTAATTTAATATATCAGTAAAGAAGCATATATTACTGTACAAATTTTATTATTTCAATAATTCTACTTCAATATAACTTGTTTCCATTGTAATGCTATGCATTTTATTCTCTACATTTAAAATATTTAACTTGAGAAGGGGTCCAAGGCTTTGCCAGATCACCAAAGGATTACAATGGCACAAAAAAAAGGTTAGGAAACCCTGCAAACAGCAGCCTAAGGAGTCAGAGACTGGAAACTAATTAAGATCATGTTTGGCTTAGGGGGGAAACAGCCCCCTGTTCTCTGTAGTGGAAATATCTTTTAACTGAAGTTTCCAGACTTCAACAAGGAGAGAGGAACCTTCTTTACTCCATCACCTAGTAGAGGTGGGATGTGAAGAGGGGACCCTAGAAACTGGGTATTATTCCCTCTATAAAGCCTACAACCCTCTCCTTCCCTCTGACCAAGGGTGATCTCAAACAAGACAGACCAGGTGAGTGATAAGCTTTCATCTGGGGTAGAAGGTCTATCCACAAAGAGCCCTTCTTCTTTAGCTGTTTCTCAACTCTGACTGAATCACCTAGGAAACTTTTGAAGAAACTCAGAATTTTCAAGAGAACTCCAGCCTCACTATCTATCAATTAAATGAGAATCTCTGGCAGTGGATCCAGAGCTCTCAAATTTTGTAAAAGCTCCCCCAAAGGATGCTAATACACAGCCAACTTGTGGCTACTTCTCTACAGTTTTTCTGTCTAAAATGAAATCAGTTAGCGAACTTTCTTTGTGTTACTGAGCCTCCTCTTTTAAAGAATAACTACACCTGGGGAAAGGAGTTTGTCAGAATTACTATATCCCAACTGCTCTAAGGGAATGGGGGAAAGGAGAAGATTTCTGAAGCATGGGGAACTGGGTACAATGGCAGACAAAGCAGGCAAGGTTGAAAGCTGGACATGTTCTAGGATAGCTTTGGGCACATAAGAGAGGGGTCAATCCTTGCCATGTCTGCCTGTTCCTGAATTTCTAATCCATTATGAAGATCAAGGTTGAGTAAAAGAGAGTTTAATTGGGATCTATAACCTCAAGGTAAGATTTTCCTGTTCCCTTTCCCCCTTTGCCAGTGACACACTGGAACACCAGGTAGGTTTCAGCATAACAGCTCAGAGTGGCAAACAAAAGAGAGGCACCAGAGTATTTCATTCTAGATGCATACTTTTCAGTTGGATCTCCATACACATCTCATTTAGCACACGTGTCTTCCTCAGAACATGCTGATAGGGGGGCAAACACATATCTCCATCTGTCCCACTGTTCTTACTAAATCATTCTTTAATACGTAACACCTAAAGTACTCGGGTCAGCATGACATATCCAGATGCTGTTCAAACATGCTCAAAAGTAATTACTCTCTGCTCCTCTCGAGGCTAGATGTTTTGAGAAATGTCTTATGTGCCTTTAGTGGTCATTACTGCTCACCCTAATTTCTAGTTTCTAGCATCCAGATAGGCTGTACTTCAATTATTAAGGTTTATATTAATCCTTTGATTCAAAGGATCTGTGGCAATTATTGATAAAAGCCTTCTACCAATTGGCAACACTGCATACAAAAAAATTGGTAAACATCAAAAGCTGCCATTTATCGAATGCCCATAATATGCCAGGCATTAAAATATGAACTCATTTAATCCTCCCAATAATCCTGTAAGAGCGGTTATCCTTCATAAGCGAGTAAAATCGTGCTTTACTAAATTAGGAACAAAAGTAGTAATCAAAAGCTTTCTGCTACAGCCACAGGCAGACTTTCATCTGAAAGACAAAAGATTTAAGTAGCTCTGGTTAACTATTTGATGTTAGCCTGAAGAAAAAACCAGAGGAAACCTGACTAACTACCCAATTCTATGATCCAGGCCATAGTCCCAAAACTTTTCAATTGCCTCACTGGTGGTCTAGAAAGAGTCTCCAAGATTCCACAAGTTGGCTTCCTATGGCAACGATGCTTACAATAAGATGTGTATATTGTTTTGATTCTGATGTACAATAATGATAGTAATTCTCTTAGGTCAGAATCATCACAGCACCATGAATGCACTCTCCTCTTTCACAGCACCTTTAGAAAAATGTTGCTGTCTATTTACAATCCTCCTCTCTGCCCTACAAGACTGCAAGTGTTGTGATGGCAGTCCCCAGCATATGGCTAGTATATATTTATTAAGCACTGGAGATAACAGTGTTAAACAAAACAGATGAGGTCTCTTGCCTTTACAAAGCTAACATTTCAGGGGGAAGGAGGCATAAAAAAACATAAATATCAATATTATTTCAGGTATAAATACAATGAAGAAAATAAAGTTGGGCAATAGGAGAATAAAATACAGCAATGTGGGGGGGAACTCAAGGCTACTTTACAAGTAAACAAAAAAAGAGAGGACTAAGGGTTCAAAAATTTTAAGTTTAAGAGCCTGAGGGCGCCCTTCCTCTGCTCAGCCCCACTCCGTGAAACACAGGTTCTACCTTAGACACGGAAGCTGAGAATACTGGGGCACGGATAACCCTTGCCCCCGATTCAGGAGGTGGTGGTCTTCACGAGAAGAGGCAAGCCAAGAGGAACACAGGCTCCTGCACCCCTTCCCTTCACCAACAGCTCAGCTCCTATAGCAGGGGCATCACTTAAAGAAAAGCTTGCCATTGTCCCCACTCCTAGTTCCACAGACCTGACTCAAAGATTTTGCATGAGAAAGCAGCCTCCTGGTGTCATAACAAAGATCTAACACTGACCTCAAAACAAAATCAGTGTCTGGAAGAGATACCTGCACTCCCATGTTCATCGCAGCATTATTCACAATAGCCAAGATATGGAAACAACCCAACTCTTTGTCAACAGGTGAATGGATAAAGACGTGGTACATATATACAATGGACTATTCAGCCATGAGAATGAAGGAAATTCTGTCATTTGCAACAACCTGGACAAACCTAGAAGACATTACGTTAACTGAAATTAGCCAGACAGAGAAAGACAAATACTATATTATCTCACTTATATGTGGACCCTTAAAAAAAAGATGAACTCACAGAAACAGAACAGAATGATGGTGACCAGGGACTGGGGTGGGGGGGGGGGGTGGGAGATGGGGAGATACTGGTCAAAAGGTACAAGCCTTCAGTTATAAAATGAATATGCTCTGGGGATCTAATGTACAGATGGTGATTATAGTTAATAATACTGTGTTGTACACTTGATAATCTGCTAAGAGAGTAGACCTTGTGTTCTCATCACCAAAAAAAAAGTAACCATGTGAAGTGATGAATATATTAATTAACCTGATTGTGGTAATCATTTCACAAAGAACACGTGTCAAATCATCCCTAGCTGGATGGATCCCTAGCGGGATATACAATTTTATGTGCCAATTTTACTTCAATAAAGCTGGAGTGGGAGAAAAGAAATATCTCTTTTTATTCTCAGTAAACCAAAAAAATTACCCTAAGCATGAAAGAGAAAACACAAACGTGGATCCAGTGGCATGCACGTATCAGGGAAAGTCAAAGGTGTGGTAGTCTAATCCGATAAACGCATCAATAGGTAAGGCCACTAAGTCCCTTTCAGTTTTCTCATTCTTTTCTAACTAAACCTGCATTTTGCAAAAACAGCTTTCAAAAGACTTTTGTGTTTTAACCCAAATAACCTTTTTATTTCCTAAAAGAATTTACCTCTGTTCCAGCCCCAAAGAAGGGGAAGGACCTGAAATTTAAATTTAAAAAAAAACTGCTGAAAAGCCAAAGCATTAAAAAATTAAGCCCCTTCCCTCAGCAATAAATACTGAACTGCTTTTACTGCAAAGGTATAGTGTTCTGACTATTCTGTGTATTTAAAAGTCTTTTTTATAATTTTTATTTTTTAATTGAAGTATAGTTGATTTACAATGTTTCAGATGTACAGCAAAAGTGGTTCAGTTATATATAATATATAGATAAAGAATATATCTATATATATTCTTTTACAGATTCTTTTCCATTATAGGTTATTACAAGATATTGAATATAGTTCCCTGTGCCATACAGTAGGTCCTTGTTATCTATTTTATATATAGTAGTATCTGCTAATCTAGAATTCCAAATCTATCCCTCCCACCCTGTCCCCTTTGGTCTCTTTCTTGTTTTGTTCTCTTCTCCTGTGATCTGATGACTATTTTTAGTATTATGTTTGGATTCCTTCTTCTTTTTTGTGTTTATATCTATTATAGATTTTCTGGTTTGCGGTTACCTTGAGGTTTTGGAATAGCAGTCTATACATATACGTGATTGGTCTAAGTTGCTGATCTCTTAATTTCAAATGCATTTAAAATACCCTGCATTTGTACTCTCCTCCCCTCACAACTACTGTTTTTGATATATTTTACATCTTGTTTCGTGCATCCCTTACCTCTTTATTGTGAACAGATAATTTTACTACTTTTGTGTAATTTTACTACTTTGGTCTAACTTCCCTACTAGCTTTGTGTATGGATGATTTCCTACCTTTACTGTATGTTTGCCTTTATCTGTGAGCTTTTTCATTCTGTAATTTTGTTTCTAGTTGTGGCCTTCTCTTTTTCACCCAGAGAAGTTCCATTAACAGCTGTAAAGCTGGTTTGGTGGTGCTGAAATCTTTTACCTGTTACTTGTCTGTAAAGCTTTTGATTTCTCCATCAAATCTGAATGAGTCTTGCTGGGTGTTCTTGGTTGTAGGTTCTTCCCTTTTGTCACTTTAAATGCATCATGCCACTCCTTTCTGGCCTGCAGAATTTCTGCTGAAAGATCAGCTGCCACTTTGGGAACCAATGCTTCACCTCATTTCCTGTTGACTGTTTACATGAGTCATTTTACTTCTCCCTCACTATTCCCCCCTCATTCAACAAGGTCTGTATTTTTGTTCTTAATTTACTTGCCGGTATCACCACCACCAACACCCTAAAACTGCAAACCCTCGTCTGACTATATTTCGGCATTAATGAATCAGGAGGTGTTATCTATCTTGCGTGTAGTTAGAGTGGGTTAGAGCTAGGTTGAAATCTGAACCACCACTAGAAATGCTTTTCTTTACAGCTAATGTTGAGTATATATTGTGTCCAAATCTCCATTTTACAAGACCTATTTTAAGACCAAACTTTGCCATAGAAACTTTTCCTACTTTAGTTTCACACTAACTTTCTATGATCTGCTACTATTCAAGTTATTTCTCAACTTAAATACTACTATACTGTTTTCTAGTTTTCATAATTAGGGGGAAACACACCTTGTGTGTATCTATATTCCTTACAGTGTTCAGCAGAGCACTGGGTGTGAACAGGTCCCCAGTCAATTCTCCTGGGCATTAGGTCAAAAGATCTGGATACAAGTACCACCTCCTCAATTTACTACCTGTAATCTTAGGCAAGGGCGCCCTAAAATTATCTAAGCCTCAGCTGCTTCCTTTGTAAAATATGGGTATCTATTTTATTGGGCTGTGAGGTTTAAATAAGTTAATGTGGAAGTTTTCAAATTATGAAGTGCCATATGACTGCAGTTATCATTCTGGGATGGTATCAGAACCATCTCGTACCAAAAACAGCTAAGAGGATAAATTTCCTAAAATTTGGAGATCTTATTCATTTTAGGGCTGATCCAGATAGTTGTTCTAATATTTCAGTTGCTTAAAATAAACAGCTTAACTATTTCTGAATTTAAATAAATAAATAAATAAATAAATAAATATATATATATATATATATATATGGGCTGCCTTTATCTTGCACATGCTACTAATAATTCTGCTCTCTTCTTTCATACATGACTCTGACTTAAAAAAAACTTGGAGAAATTCAACTGTACCCACATGTACATCTTTAGTGGCCATTAAGGGCTGTGGTCAACAATTTCAAGCATCATGCCTACCATATCACAGCCCCTTCCTTCCTACCCACTTCCTGAGAGACAACTGCTGCAGCAGAAAGAGGAATATATCAAGTTAGGAAGCCGAATCCCGATTCTAGTGAGCAAGCTGTGTAGCTTTTGTAGGAATCAAGTTTGAGTGTAATCCAGATTCCAGAATGCTCTGAAAACAAGGCTTTGATAACTCATTCTCTCTCACTTTTCATTTGTGAAATCAATGTTTAGGGTGCCTTTCAAGTATAACAATATGGGCTGGACAACCCCCAGTTTTAAAAGACATATGAGGATATTTTTTTCAGCCAAGAAAACATGGACATCCTAGCATTATAGTTAAAGACTTTCTCCACAATAGCATTTCTTAAAGATGAAGAGAGTGATGTAGTATTTCCATATGATACCTTATTACCATAGTATTCCACAAGCTGTGTCTATGCAAACACCTAAGCAATTTAACTTCTCCCTTTGTATCTCACTGTATGTATCCTTAGTCTGAAATCTGGTTGATTCAGTTTTGGCTACTTAAAGTTTACCTGTTACATCATTTTTTATCAGTCGTCATAGTAACTACATATTTGAGAAGAAAATAAGTTGGTCCTTGGGTCACAAAAGCACAAATTAACTTTGAAGGTGGAGCTAGTTATCTTCATTCAAAATAGTATCAAGACATAATCTTCAGAACATATTATAGAACCCCTTAGGTTGATGGTAATCTTCATAATCCTGGTTCCTTTTATTTGTTCTTCTGCAGACCCCTAAATGGTTTTGTTCTTTGATATGTATTTCATTATGTCTTCTGCCTCTCTTTAGATGTTAACAAGTCTTTCTTAAGTGACTTTCTTCAATATAACTATTTAGAAGCTCTCATTCTCATTTTTCAGGATCCATCATAATTTACTTCATTTTGCTTACCCTGGGGTTGGGGCTCTTTGCTAGATTAGACAGGAAAAGTTAATTGAAGTATCAATCAATATTTTAAAAATACCACTTATTTTCTTAAAGAAGGCCAAGAAATTCCATGATGTCGGGGAGATTAGTTAAGTCTGTTGCCATCTCCAGGTAACAGAGTGTAAAGCAGGTAAAGATCTCAGTGGTTTGCCCTACGTTGTCTTCTAGAAAACAAATACCCAAACTTAGCTTGGGATCTAGTCCTGCAATTGTTAAAAACTATTGTATATATAATTAAAATATTTTAAAAGTAAAATATCGAATCCTTTCTCATTTCTTTTCACATTATCCCACACATCGCTGATGGAACCATTTTTCCTTGACCATCTGCAGAAAAGTTACCTTTTACCTTTTAGTGGGAAATACTTTAGTGTAAATGAATGTCATCTAACAGACTGTCTTATATCTTGCAGTTCCTTTGAGGGCTTACTATCATTCTCTTAAATAAGTATTCTACAATAAAAGCAGATTTTACTTCTAAAGTATTCTTGAAATAGGTAATTCCCACATGTTAATAAGTTATAATTCTATTACCATGAAGGCTCATTAGCCTTCTGGATTAACAAGTAGAAAAAAAATTTAATATTTTCTCAGGGACTTAGTTTTCTGCAAGGAACCCAATGCCTACCTGGCTATCGACTGGGTTTTTAAAAAATCAAAAATGCTGAATTGTAATGAGGGTAGATACTGTTATAAATAAGCTTTATACATGTCTGGATTGAGTGTGACCCTAACCAAGATTCTGATGTGCTTACTAAATGCCAAATGCTGTTCTAAGTGGTCCATTTAATCTTCATAGGTAGAGACTCTTATTATCCATGCATTACAGATAATAAAACTAAAGCACAATTAACCACTAATTAAGAAACTTCCTCTTAAGTCAACAGACAGGGTCAAAAAAGCTTGAAACCTAGACAGTCTGGCTTCAGAGTCCTCATGCTTAACCATTATGCTATCTTGCCTCTTGTATCTTGGAATTGTTATTGGGATGGGTATTCTTTAGAAGTGTGTTATCCAACTGAAATCTACCTTACATGAAATATAGGATCACCACAGTCACAGGACTAACGGTTATGTCCCTAAAACTCAAAATCCAACATGTTTAGGAAACAAACTGTGACTTGTATTAGGTAGTCTAATTCTGCCATTAAAACATCTCTGGAATCCCCAGTAATGGAGAGGAGCTGTCATTTTCTCATGAATAACAGCATATGGGCCTAGAGACATTAAAAAAAAAAAAAAAAAGGACTAATAATAATAGCAGCAACATACAGAAGACACAAGGGAAAAGAAACAAAAAAAGGCAAGGGGCTAGTCCAATCAGGAACGATGACCAATATTCCAGGAAAGTTGAACCTATCACTAATCATCAGTTTTGACCTTGGAGGGGTAGGGGGAGCCAGGAGCTGATAGGCAGCATATCACTGAGGTCATTTCTCTGTAAGCAACTTCAAAATCAAGTGGGAAGAAGGAATTTAAGGAAGTGAGATATAACAAATTAATTTTTCTACTTGTCTGATATTTAAATTAGGAAGTACACTTAATTATGCTTTCTATAAATTTTCATTTTGTGTAACCTTTTAGCCTAAATTATTTTCATTTTCTGTGTGACCTTTTAGTCTCACTCCCTTAGTATGTATTACCCAATTACTAAAGAATCACACTATTTCAGGATCATGGAGGTCAGCCAATTTGGTATTTCCCAAATTGGGTGTCCCA
Source organism: Balaenoptera physalus (assembly GCF_965194825.1). Lineage (NCBI taxonomy): Eukaryota > Metazoa > Chordata > Mammalia > Artiodactyla > Balaenopteridae > Balaenoptera > Balaenoptera physalus. The sequence goes on along the minus strand of NC_138897.1, from coordinate 46,009,876 downwards.
TGGAACATTGTTACACAAGGCTTTAATAGGCAGGCCATAAATCAGAGGTTCTGGGCTGTTTGGGAGCACACATAGTTTCTCTGCTACATCCCTGCTCCAATCTCCAATATGCTCATGTCCAGAGTGAAGCTCCAAGAAGGGAATCTGGTTTGTAACATTCCTCAAAAACCTGAAATACATGTTTGCTGAATATATACTACCATCTCCCATAGCCAGTTGTTTACATATAGAATAGTGAGGCAAACATTAGACCCAACATTTCTCTTGTCCTTGTCATTCAACCTCTTCTTGACCACCTTCAGTAACAGCAAACACTACTTTACCCTTCACTTTTAAAGAACAGTTTCACTGGATATAGAATTTTAGGTTGGTGTTTTTCCTTCAACACTTTTCACCCCACTCCCTTCTTGCTTGTGTGGTTCTACTGAGAAGTGCACTGTAATTCTTAGCCTACAGGTAAGATGTTTTTCCCCTCTGGCTTTTTTCAAGGTTTTCTCTTTGCCTTTCATTTTCTGCAGTTTGAATATGACACGTCTAAGTGCAGACTAGATTTTTTGATATCCTGTCAGGTGTTTGTTCTGTGTTTCCTGGGTCAGTGGTTTGATGTCTGTCATTAACTCTGGAATTTCTTGGCCATTATTACTTCAAATATTTCTTCTGCTTCATTTGTTCTTCTGGTATTCCAAGCACATGCATGTTACACTTTTCCAAACTGTCCCACAATTCTTGAATGTTCTGTGTTTGGTTTTCGTTTTGTTTGGGAGGGGAGGTTGTTGCTTGTTGTTGTTCTATTTTCTTTTTGCATTTCAGTTTGGAAAGTTTCTACTATCAAGCTCATTGATTTTTTTCCTCAGCAGTGTCCAGTCTACTGAGGTGATCATCAAAGGCACTTTTCATTTGTCAGTGTTTATTTCTAACATTTAAAATTTGCTTTTGATTCTTTCTTAAGCATGTTCACCTCTACTTAAATCTGTTCTTGAATGGTGTCTACTTTTCATTAGAGCTGTTAACATATTAATCAGTTATTTTAAATTCCTGAACTGGTGATTCCAGAATTTGTGTCATACAAGAATTTGTTTCTGATCCTTGTATTGTCTCTTCAGGCTGTTTCTTGCCTTTTGGCATGCTTTGTAATTTTTTCAAAAGCTGAACGTGATTACCAGGCAATAAAAACTGAGGTAAATAAATCTTTATTGTGAGGTTTTACATTAATCTGGCCAGGATTGGGGCTGTATTTAAGGTTTGCTGTAGATGTAGATAGCTGAGGCTGAAACATTAAGTAGTCCTTTCACATTAGGCCAGTTCTAATTGCCAGAATGGTCTTGCTTGTCACCTGGAACATATCCACTGGTCCTAGGTTCTGCCTTCTTATGTAAACCCAACTCTTCTCTTCTGATAGCTTTCAAAGCATCTGAAGACAGGTAGCACATAAATTATGCCTGTCCTCAAGTCTAATCTCTGATATCCCCATTTGTTCAACTGTTCTCCAACGCATTTTGTTTCCATTTCCTTTGCCATCCTGGCCTCTGCCTCTGAATAAACACTGTGGTAAGTTAATTCCCTTTACTAACGCAGAATCCAGCATACATAAAGTTATGTTCAATACATAAATCTGGCTGTTGTTTAACCAGCATCCAATAAAATAGAACGTACTTTCCATATTCTGAACACTTAGTGCAGCTTAACACTGTTTATGTTACCACAGCTATGTCACCATGCTAACAGCTACATGACTGCTGCTTTTTTCCATGAAGTGATGCCAAGCCAGGTCCTGATCATGTTGATGCAGTTAGCTTAAAGGAATCTAAATGTAGGAACTGACAGTAGAAATTTTTAAGCAGAGAAAAGTGATAATGAAAGCAATGCAAGATTCACATCGATTCCCATTCAATTTGCACTAGTTATGGACCAATGGTTATTAAACTGTGAGCCAAAGATGCGTATTAGAGGCAGCCCTAATTCAACTGAAGTTGTAAGCAAATTTGTGCGTGTGTGCATTTTTCAAAGCTGTTGGCAACTCAAAAAAGGTTAAAAAGGGCCATGTTCTCATATTTCTGCAATCTTTCTGATGTTTCATGAATACACCTTTTTAATCAAAGAAAACTGAACACATTTAGCTATGGCCCCAAAAGTCAAAAGGTAACTAAAATCTCATTAGGAATTAGAATATAAAGCACATTATTGTAGCATACTGTGTTTAGCATCTAATAAGTTATCAAAATTTTCTGATAATGACCTGCCTAGTTAATATATGTGCATTTTCATTGTATGTAAATTACCTCAATTTTAAAATGTACTAAGTTTATTAATCCTAAAAAAACCCCAAGACTATTACTTTATATTGGAATAAGATCACTGGATATTAGAAAGATTTCAAGAATGGAACTGGCTTTACTTTGAAGCAGTGCCTTTCTCCATAACCTGATCTAAGCATGACTAAATTTGGGAGATACTTTACAAAGAATTTTTGCTTTAGGAAGTTATGCCTGACAGAATTCTGTCTGTGAGATTGTTAGTGTGAATGACATAAGGCTCTCCTTAAAATTTTGATTAATTTAACTAAGAGGTTCACATTTTACTTTATCAAATCTTATGTGTGCAATGATATCAAAATTACCAAGATAAATTTTAGTTCTAATATGAATCTTACTTCAAAAGTAAGGAGTGGATAAATTAGAAGGTATAGCTATCAAAAATACCACTCCCCCAATTACAATGGTGTACTGAAGGACTTAACTTAGAGAGACAATGAGGACTTGTAGTAAATAGATAACTTCCAATATTCTTGATAGTAAATATCTCCCCCCCACCCCAATCTGTCACATGGACCTAGTTCTTTCAGTAAATCCAGTAAGTACAACTTATTTACCCTGATGTGGATAAATGGACTTTTAAAGTTCCACCCCTGTTTGAAATAAAGGAAACAAAAGATACAATAAATGCTAGCCACCTATAATGTTGTTAAAAAATCACTTTCACAAACATTTTTTAAAAGATGAGACTGAATATACACTATTTAAGACAAACAAAAAAAAGAGTGGAGTGCAATACATTAAAATATTAATAATAAGTGTTTTCAGAGGTTGGTGTAAACTTTTGAGTTGGGTTTTTTTTTTTCAGTATTTTCCAAATTTTCTATAATAAACATGTATTGTTTTTATGATGGGAAAGTGTTTTAGGAATAAAAGGCAAGGAAAAAAATTTAAACTGCATATTGCTTTCAAAAGATGAATTTCTAAAGTACTCAGAAGTTTCTAACTATAAGAAGGGAATAAGGGAAAAGTCAAAAGCACTGAATTTTAGAACTTAAATAGATCTCACCAATCATTAGGTTTGATATCTACATTTCGAAGATGAGGAAAAAAGGGCTTGCTATTGCACAGTTTCTTCAAGTTCACACAGTAAGTTCTAGAACCCATAACTCTCAGTTCATTATTCTAATCCATTCTCCATACTCACTGAAGACTAACCAAGATAAATACTTCAGTTGGATGTAAATTTGTACATACAGTATGGCTACAACTGTCTAACATTTTTTATAATTATGCTTACAATGGTGTTTTTAATCTATGATTTTTATAAGATTAAGGAAATACGATGAAGTGTTATCAGGAGCTAAGTGGTTTTAATGTATTCATTTTAATGTAATTAATGTACTTTTCAAATTTCCTTTGAAGATAATGTTAATACTTCTGTGCCTCAGTGTTCTCATTCATAAAACAGGTATAATAATAGTAATCCACCTCATACAGTCACAAATAAAAATATGATCAGTACCTAGAATGGTACCTGCACATGGAGTAAATGCTAAGTATCAGTTATTATTTTATGACAAAAATTTAAATCATCTCCCTTACAATGGAGTTTAAGTGCAATAGCAGGTATCAGGTTAGGCACTGGTAATTTTTCACCCACATAATGTATGGAAATGTTTCCCTTATGCAGGATTGGGATATTGCATTCAAGAGGCCAAAGAATTCTGGGAATCTAAAAACTAATAATCTCTTAGAGGCTTCAAGAGCAGGGTTTCTTGATGAATAGGAGTTTTTGTTGTTTTCATTATGAGTGTAGACACTCAAATGAAGGAAAACTGTGCTCACTGATGAGTCAGGAAGGAGTAACAACATGTGATTGCAGAGAGAATGAAATCTAGCAGGCAGAGCCCGAGCTGACGTCCTCAAAGTCAATCGACCTCACTAGCACTAGTCATCCAGATGCTCCACTCCTTCCTACAGATAAATTCTCGGACAGGTCTAGGTAGCGAGCTGCGGAAAAAGAGTCATCTGGCAATACCAGCTGCTGGATGGGAACCAACATGAAATTCTGGCAGGTGTGAAGAACGCTGTACTCTTTGTTCCTATCTTCTTTCTTTTTCCCAGTTTTCCTTCTTTCCATCTTTTTTCTCTCCTCTGTTTTTGTTCCTTTGCCTCATGCTGAGCTCTACTGTCAAAGGAAACTCTTAACTCTGTTATCATTTACAACACAAAGTTCATTTTGTGTGAAATGTACATATACTACATACCAGTATACCTAATACTATGTATATACACTATATACAGATAATCCTGAACAGCTTTTGTGACACCAAATTCAGATTTTCACACATTGGTTAGCAAACAGGTCAAAGCTACCCTATCATGATACTACTGTCAACATTTCAGTTTTGTACAGCAGTCTGAGGAGTTACGTGGGTGCTGATACTTGTGATAAAAACAAACAAACAAACAAACAACAACAAAAAATACAAGGATAGAAATCAGACATGCTAAGAGTGGCAAATACTTGCCACACAGATACTCCCTGGACTTTGGCTGGCTTGCTGTATGTTCCATGCTAAAAGATAATGAAAACAGAATTTTACTATTCTGAATTGGGATTTTGCCAACATCAAAAACTCCAGTAATCCAAAAGTAAAGGGAATTTCACAGATCCAAAGAGAAGACGATAATGCTTCTTTACATTTCATGAGAAAGCAAGAGAAGATGGCAAATTGTTACACATTTTTTGCTTGACAGATTGAAGTTGATGAGACTGCTGTCAAAATCAGCACTGCAATATCCAGTTCAATAAAAACTAAATCCTTCAACTTGAAGATCAGTTCTTCCTGACTATATTATTTTTAAATTGCATTGTCTATATTTAATTAACTTATGTCCTTACTAACTTTATATCTCAAATAATACATGGGGGCTTAAAAAACATCAATAACTACAGCAAGGAAGTTTGTAATTTTAAAAAATCTCTCTGGGCAAAAACTGTCCCTCTTAATATATGCTTTTGTTGCTAAAATTTAGTATAATTTATTTTTATTCACATTTTTAGGAATGCATCATGTGCCAACAATGGAGCACTGACTTACGACACTACGTTTAAACTTCATCAGCACAATTCTAGTTTTTCAAAATCTCACAAAGTATCTCACCTGTTCGACTGTTCCACTCTCACCTACTCTCATTTCATAGCCATTGAGGTTTTTATGTCATTGCTTACATTGTTTCCTTGCTTACTTGCCTAGAATTCCCAAACATTCCTTTGTTGATCAGAATAAAACAGTACAGAGCTTTTCATAACATGGCTGTGAGGACACCCTGTTTTCTGATCAATACTAATTAGGGATGGGACAGGATCTCGAGGTGTTTAGGCGTTTTCAGTAGTTTACATTACTGTGCTGAATTCTCTATCAACTATTTCCTAGGAGAAAAGTTCTTCCCTCTGAATCTGCTGTCTTACATACTGTCCTTCCAAAAATGTTTGATGGTTCCAGTGATGTTACTATCTTTATGTAATTAGACTGTATGTACAACCTACTTGGGCTGTCAGTAAAGTGGACAAGATCCAACATGAATTATCCCAGGGAATGGTTTTCCAGATACACATGATCCGCATCCCTCCTGGGCCTCACCAGCCTGGAGGAGACACTACGCTTCTCCCCTGTTCCAAGCTTCTACAAAGACACAGACACCTCACCACTGCTACCTGGCCCAGGAAGGGGGGGAATGCACAGGAGTCGACCTCCCTGATTGTTTCCACTGCAGCACCCTTAGTCACTGTGTGTTGTTCCAACTTCCTTCTTCCCAGTGTTCCACTTCTGAGCATAGAGCATTTGTGTAAATGAGATGCTCCCACCTTTAAGAGGGCACATGCCCTCTTGTGGTTTATTTCTTCAATTCAATTCCTGTCAGTAATCCACCTTCTAAGAAGACTGCCATTTGAGGGAGGGGGGCACCTACAGCATTCCTTCTCTTATTAGAGTGGAGTTATTACATACCTCATATGTAATAAATATAATTTCTCCACTTTATCTGCATCTATCTTTTAAGCAATCTTTATCAATCATTATGAATAGAACTTTCTGTGACAACGAGAATGTTCTGCATCTGCACTATCCAACAGAGTAGCCAAGAGCCACATGTGGCTACTAAGCATCTGAAATATGGCTAGTGCTGATAATTTAAACTTTATTTAATTGTAATTAATTTAAATATCACTGTGGCTAGTGGCCACCTATTGAGCAGTGCAGCTCCTTATCTCTACATTTCACCTCAACCCTCCCATTTCATCTCTCCTTCCATTTCATTTCTCTTCCTGTTTCATCTCCCTCTCTTCATTATATCTTTATATTTTATATTTATGTAATATATATGTAACATAAGATGTACACATCTTTATTATATAATTATATGATACAGACAGACTAACTAGGTTTTATAATTTCTTTAATATATATTATCTTTTCTATAAGTTCTAGGAGGTGGAAAAAGCTGCCACTCAGTCTAACATCGTAAAAAGAAATCTATTCTGCTTTTGTTTTCTCTACAGAATAGAGTGAAAATCTAAATCAGGCAAGGAAATAATGTGAACACCACACTTTAATTAAGTCCAAGTCTCTTAACAGAATCAATTACATTCCAGAACGCTGGGGTAAAAGGTAAAAAACACTTCAGACCAACTTGATTTCTGAGACAATTACATCTCAGATGTCATGAAGAACTACCAAGAAGGTACACACCAGCAAATACTGTACCTAATTCTGAAAAGAGGTAGACTCTATAAACAACAGAGAGGTAGGCCTGGTGCAGATTAAGTCAGAATCTTAGAAAATGATTCAACATATTGTATAAAAGAACTTAGGAATCCAGCTGCAATCACTGAGATGCTAAGAATGTAACTAGGAATATAAACACTTCTTGAGAGGACTATAAACGCTTTTTGAGAGGACTATAGATATAAAAACATTGCAGACATCTTATACTCTTTTTAGAGTATCCCTATAAATAAAACATAAATTCACTGGTTAAATGATAGAACAGATATAAACTAGTTAGAAAACCTCCAAGTCTTTTTGTTTTGGGCTGAAACTTCTGAGGTACTTACTATATGCTGGGCAGTTTAGCACCCAACTCATTTAAATCTCATAATAACCATATAAAGCAGGTGTAATTATTATCTCTATTTTACAGACAAGGAAACTGAGATACAGAGAGGTCAAACGCTTTGCCAAATGTCACTCAGCTAGTAAGTGGTGAAGCCAGAATCTAATCTCAGGTAATCCAGTTCCAGAGTCCCTACTCTTCAGCACAAGGCTAAACTGCCTCTCGATGTGTTCACTAATCCAAGACTAAGACAATTAACAGAGAAAAATTTCTAACCACAGGCATGTTTTTAGCCTTATCTCTCGAACACATAAAAAGATTTTTATCTATAATTTAGAATATATCCTTAAGAAATCTGAAGAAGAAGCAAAGCCAAGAGAACCAAAACAAGAAATAACAAGTCAAGTTTTTTTTAAAAACTCTACAGGCTTAAACATTGACTCAATTAATTAATATAGACATATATATTTCAAAAACTAATTACATAAGAATCTGACAAACAACTCCAAGATTAAGAATGGCTGACGTGGACTTCCCTGGTGGTGCAGTTGGTTAAGAATCCACCTGCCAACGCAGGGGACACGGGTTCAAGCCCTGGTCCGGGAAGATCCCACATGCCGCAGAGCAACTAAGCCCGTGGGCCACAACTACTGAGCCTGTGCTCTAGAGCCTGCGAGTCACAACTACTGACCCCATGTGCCACAACTACTGAGGCCCACGTGCCTAGAGCCTGTGCTCCACAACAAGAAAAGTTACCACAATGAGAAGCCCGAGCACAACAACGAAGAGCAGCCCCTGCTCGCTGCAACTAGAGAAAGCCTGCGCTCAGCAAGAAAGTCCCAATGCAGCCCAAAATAAATAAATAAATTTTTTTTTAAAATTAAAAAAAAATAAAAAAGAATGGCTGACGTTTAAAAAGTTAGAGGTAGTCCCAAAATTAGCACGAGCAAAAAAATGCCAGTGCTACACTGTCAAAAATATACGCCACCAAAAAAAAAAAAAAACCCTCAGAGCCTACAAAAAAGCTCTACGTTATTTATGTTGTAATAAATATTTTATTTACTGGAAATAACTTAAATATTCTTTACTTAAAGAATAAAAAATATAAAGACTCATTATATAATTATTTACTTTGCTTACTGAAATGATCCTTAAGATCCTTTCTCAGAGCCCATTACTTTCACCAAACATATACTTTCAAATACCTATTTACTTGCACAATTCCTAAACCCATGGATTAGGAAAAGTAATCTAAAAGCAGGGAGAGATTGACCCACCTCCCAGAATAATGGAAATAAAAACAAAAATAAACAAATAGGACCCAATGAAAATTAAAAGCTTTTGCACAGCAAAGCAAACTATAAACAAGATGAAAAGACAACCCTCAGAATGGGAGAAAATATTTGCAAATGAATCAACGGACAAAGGATTAATCTCCAAAATATATAGATAGCTCATGCAGCTCAATATTAAAAAAACAACCTAATCAAAAAATTGGCAGAAGACCTAAATAGACATTTCTCCAAAGAAGACATACAGATGGCCAAGAGGCACGTGAAAAGCTGCTCAATATCACTAATTATTAGAGAAATGCAAATCAAAACTACAATCAGGTATCACCTCACACAGGTTAGAATGGGCATCATCAGAAATCTACAAACAACAAATGCTGAAGAGGGTGTGGAGAAAAGGGAACCCTCCTGCATTGTTGGTGGGAATGTAAATTGATACAGCCACTATGAAGAACAGTATGGAGGTTCCTTAAAAAACTAAAAATAGAATTACCATGTGACCCAGCAATCCCACGACTAGGCATATACCCAGAGAAAACCGTAATTCAAAAAGACACATGCATTCCAATGTTCATTGCAGCACTATTTACAATAGCCAGGTCATGAAATCAACTTAAATGCCCATTGACAGACGAATGGATAAAGAAGATGTGGTACATATATACAATGGAGTATTACTCAGCCATAAAAAGGAATGAAATTGTGTCATCTGTAGAGATGTGGATGGACCTAGAGGCTGTCATACGAGTAAAGTAAGTCAGAAAGAGAAAAACAAATATCAGATATTAACACATATATGTGGAATCTAGAAAAATGGTACAGATGAACTGGTTTGCAGGGCAGAAATAGAGACACAGATGTAGAGAACAAACATATGGACACCAAGGGGGGAAAGTGAGGGGCCGGTGGTGGTGGGATGAACTGGGAGATTGGGATTGACATATATACACTAATACGTATAAAATAGATAACTAATAAGAAGCTGCTGTATAAAAAAATAAATAAATAGGGACTCCCCTGGTGGCACAGTGGTTAAGAATCCACCTGTCAATGCAGGGGACACAGGTTCCAGCCCTGGTCTGGGACGATCCCACATGCCGCGGAGCAACTAAGCCAGTGAGCCACTGGTGGCTCAGTGAGCCACTACTGAGCCTGCACTCTAGAGTCCGCGAGCCACAACTACTGAAGCCCGCGCGCCTAGAGCCCATGCTCCACAACAAGAGAAGCCACCGCAATGAGAAGCCCACGCACCGCAACGAAGAGTAGTCCCCACTCACCGCAACCAGAGAAAGCCTGCGTGCGGCAACGAAGACCCAACACAGCCAAAAATAAATTTTAAAATAAATAAATAATGAATTTTGCTACAAAAATAAAAGTAGGGAGAGAAAATGCTTTAAGCACTCATTGCTAGCAATAAAAAATATAAGAAGCTAACCTACAAAGAAACACATATGAAGGTTTATAAAAAGTAGACAGTAGCAAATTAAGCAGTATTTTACATTTATATTAAATAGGTCCAAACACTCCTGTAGACTTCACCAAGCTCTGGAGGCAGGACTATTTTACAGTCGTTACAGATATTTATACTACAGATTCTCATGTGTGTCACTCTAACAAAGCAACCTGCGCCTGTGGGGACTCCCAGCAGCACGGAGAGGGTCCAAGGACCACAATGACTAAAGGAGTACTGGATGGTGTGGCTGGTGGGCTGGCAAAACAGAGGCAAAGCTCCAGTCAGGTCTGGGCTGACTGCGCAAACTCACAAAACTCTGGCCCTAACACCTCCTCTGACTCTGATTTCCTATGCACTTGCCTCAGAGTCGCAGGGTAAAAGCTGTAATAAATCTCTCTTTTTCAATAGAGATCAATAAAAAATGGACAAAACTCTCCACTCCCACCATTAGACAAGCATGCTGCGAGGAAGGACAAGTACAACAAAAACAACAGCAACATCAACAAAAACTCATGGGAAAAACTGAAGGAAAATAACAGAAAGGAGAAAAAGTGATGAAAAAAGATAAGCAATGTGGAATAAAGATTAGCAATGTGGAATAAAGATTCAAAAGATTCAATATATATGTAATAGGAATTTAAAGAGAAACTATAAAAAATTAACAAAAATAAAAGGCAACATGCATTTTTCTGAGAAAAGGGCATATCAATGTCAAGCCAAATTAATGAAAGGCCAATATCCTAGATATATGACAGTCAAACTGTTAAATGTGTATGAGAAAGGAAAAAATACAGTAATTAGGCCAAAAGAAAAAAAGTGACCCAAGAATTCTATATTCAGCCAAGCAGACATTCACAGGTGAGCAGAAAGGAAAGGCACTCTCAGACATGCCAGGATTTGCACTATTTTGTTATTCTTCATGACTTCCACATCTCTGTCCTTAATTTTGACATAGTTGACTGGAATAGCTTTTCAAGTAAATTTTTTAATGACAAATAATATATGAATAATGTAATAAAATTTAAAAATATGATTCTCTACAGACCACTAAAAGGATCTAGGATTCTATAAATAAAACTGGTTGGTAAGGAAGAAAGAGAAGAGAGGGAGAAACTAAAAGAGGGCTACTATTTCAAATTATGCAATTTCAATATCAGTAGTAGGCTGTGGTTTTTATCTACCATTCTGGATTTCTGGTATATTCCACGTTTTCCCCAACGAATAAATGTGAATGTACACACACACACACACACACATATAGGTGAACAAATACTTTTGTGAAATTTCATAAATAAAAGTATATAATAAACTTCTAGCAACTGTCCAGAAAATGGAGAAGACTACTCTCAAAACCGTATGCTCCCTTTACATCAGAAACATTCAAGCAGATAGATTAATCTATCTTTTGGGAAGAAAGATTAACCTATCTTTCAGGAAGTGTGCTAGAATAATTTCCAGCACTGGGTAGGTTAGATGATCTTCAAACTATTTTGAGTAACAAATATCAATCTAAGACTATAACCATCACTTTTCAATGAAAAAACAAAACACTCATTTTAAAAAATGGACAAAGGATTTCTCCAAAGGTGGTAAACAAATGGCCAACAACTGTATGAAAAGATGCTCAATATCACTATTAGGAAAATGCAAAGCAAAACCACAATGAGATACCGCTTCACATCCATTAGGATGGCTACTGACCAACAGAAACAAGTGTTGGCAAGGATGTGGAGAAATTGGAACCCTGTGCACTGTTGGTGGGAATCTAAAATAGTTGTCATTATAGATGATATAGTATGGTAATAACATTTTCCCAGAAAAATGGAAAACAGAATTACCATATGATCCAACAATCCCACTCCTGGGTATACACCCAAAAGATGTGAAGCAAGGAATCAAAGAGATATCTGCTATGAACCCATGTTCATAGCAGCATTATTCACAATAGCCAAAAGGTGAAAGCTACTCAAGTGTCCACTGATGGATAATTGGGAAAACAAAATGTGGTATTATATATATTATGAAATACTATTCAGCCTTAAAAAAGAAAATTCTGGCACATGGTATGACATGGATGAACCTAGAGAACATAATGCTAAGTGAAATAATCCAGTTACAAAAGGACAAACACTGTATGATTCCACGTATATTAGATACCTGGCATAGACAAATTCATAGAGACAGGTAGTCAGGGGCAGTAGGGAATGGGGAGTTGATTAATGGGTATAGTTTCAGTTTTGCAACATGAAAAGAGTTCTGGAGACTGGTTACACAAGAACATGAATATACTTAACACAAACACTTTTAAAAATGGTTAATATGATCAATTGTATGTCTATCTTAACTACAATTTTTTTTTTAAATGTAAAAGAAAAAAACACTATACCATCATTTTAAGTGCTCCCAGAATTTGTCCCACTAACTACTTTTAGAGTACTATGCAATTTAAAATGATCTGGTAGAAGGCCAAAAGCAGAAAAAAATCATTTTGTAAAATAAGGGCTCTGGTACTTATTGCCAACTGTCCTTCACATAGAATGGGTGATATACGAATTTATATCAACAATGTAAGAGTCCCCACTGCCACCTTCCCTTGCCATCGCAGAGGATGTTCATTTTCTTAAACTGTAGCTGACTTGAGCATGAAAATCACATCGTTTATTACTTTTTCTTGTTTTCCCCTACTCCTAGGAATTTGAGAAAATTATCACAGATAAGCAAAGATTTTTAGCTAAAAGGTGATTTAAAACAATGTTTTTCAATGGCAAGAAACTGGAAAAAACAAATGCTAAACAGGCAGCTGGCTAAAGAAATACTTCTTTAAAGCAGAATATGATCTAGCTATTAAAATGAGAATATCTGTAATCATGGGAAAACGTTTACAGTAAATGTGTAAAAAGGACAATGTGTAAAAATGTCATTAGATGCTAACGTAATAACTGATTCCATCTTCCAAATCTTGTCAAGGGTTATTTAAGGGGTAATGAGACTTTAGGTGGTCTCTGTGCTTACCAATGGTTTCTAAACTATGAGGAGCATATACTACTTCTACAATTTTTTTTAAAGAACTAAAATTTATTGACCTGCTTAAAACCAAAATCATCCTTTCCCCCCCACCACAAACTAGTTTCTTAGTTTAATATCCTCTTAGTCAGTGCCAAAATTATTTGCCCCATCGTTTTCAATATCTCATTTATCTGATTCCTCCTACTTCTCAGACCCAATTAACAAATTATGGTGATTCAATTGTTCCCCATACCTGCCCATTCCCTTATTTTCTCACTGCTATCATCAACTATGGTTCAGGCCTTCATTACCCACAATATAAAATTTTCCAATTAAGTCATATCTTGGTCTCCCTATTGTAAATCTCTTGCCATTCTAATCCACTTAGCAACTATAACCAGGTCTCCAAACACTTACTACTACCAGTCCTCTTTATCCTTTGGACTATTATAGCCATCTGCTCGGCCAGCCATTCACTGCCCTTCACAATTTGGTTCCAACCTACTTATCAATCTCATCGCACTCCTAGTAATTCTCAGCTGCTACAGCAACAACAAATAATTGTAGTAGCTGTCAGTTATTGAGCACTTACTTTGCCTCACACAGGGTGCTAACTGCTTTATATGCATAAATTCCTTAATCACAATGCCTCTCTTGAAGGACATTACTATTATGAGTTCTATTCCACGAAGGAGTTAACAAGCAGAGCGCAATTAGAGCCTAATTAACAAACACAGGCTTAAGGACTGATTTCATTTGTAGCTCCAGTTCTTCCACCAGGTAGCACTGTGACGCTTACAAATTCTGCACTTATGGACTCATGAGTACTACTGTTCATTTGTCATTCATGTTTTCTAACATGTTGTTAATGTGTTATGCTACTAAAGGAAAAAAAAGGGCAAACTGGTAAAATAATTTTAAAATTTCAAAATGGTCATTCATTCTTTTGTTCAAAATGCTCAGCTGCAGTTCTAGAATTCACAGTCCTTGAACACACACTTTTTTTTTTAAGTACTGGGCTATACTAATATGACTTAAAATTAGTTAACCTATTTTGTGCTGGATACGACTTTCTTCAAAAACCTCAAGTATCTTTAATCATTTTATCAAAGCATCATTCTTTTGTAATTTAATTACAAAAGAAATCAATTTAAAATATAAACATTACATACTCCTTGCAAACTACATTTGTACTAGCATTCATTCATTCATTCATCATTCGATGGCCAACTATCATTTACTCACTCAACAAAAACACCTGACTGCCTCCCAGGAGAAAAGTACTGCTCCAAGCACTTAGGATATAGCAATAAACATGAAAAACAAAACAAAGTTCTTCTTCTCATGGTGCTCACATTCCAGGCAGGTACAGATGATAACTAAATATACAAAGTTTTAAACTTCAAACAGTGGTAAGTTCCATGAAGAAAAAATTTAAAAAACAAAAAAACAAAAATGACAATGTAATACAGTGGTAGGGAGCAATGTATTGGCATGAATCAGCAATGTAATACAGGAGAAGAGTAGGTGGAATCAAATGAAATGGATAGAGAAGGGCTCTAAAGAGGTGACAGAGGAACTTAAACCTGAATGAAAAAAGGAACCAGCTAAGTAAGGATTAGGAGACAGCACTCCAGCCACCTTGTTAGCAATCAGTAAAGCAAAAGCTCTGGTGTGAGAACTTGCTTCATCTGCTTAAAGAGCAAAATGGATGCCTTTGAGACGGTTACAAGATGAGGTTAAATGGAGACTCAAGACTAGTGATCTCATAGGCTATATATGGAGTTTAAAATAATATCCAAAAGCGTAATGGGAAGCATTGGAGAGTTTTACATAGGGGAATGATGAGACCTATTTTCTTAAAAGATCAATCTGGCTGCAGTGATGTAGACAGTTAAGAGAGAGAATAGGAATATCAGTTGTTAACAATCCAGGCAACAGACAAGAGTAATTTGGCAGGAGTTATGAAACATATTATTAGTTCTATTTAATTAGACACAAAAAGTCTTCCATTTATATAACAAACTGAACTCATGTTTATCTCCACACCCTCCCAAAAAGTCACTAAAATAATAAAACAATTTATAAGGGCAGAAACCCACAAAGACAGAGAAGAGGGAACCACAGTACACAAATGTCCTGAAATTTTTGGAAGATGGAAAAAAATGAAACAGGGATAATGACCAAAAATAATGTAATTCATCCTGAGTAATTTTGGATAGTCTCAGGACTTTGGGGCATCAACCTCCTTGAAATGTAATGGTGAGTCTTAAGGTTGACAATGAAGAGCAAATAGATATCTTTACATCAATCTGTTAAAACTCATCCCATAGAGCCAAAAAATGAGGGATAAGAAACTAAGCCAAAGATCTGCATTTGGAGATACAAATCACACAGATAAGAGGTGAGGCACTGTTCTGAATACAGATGCCGTATGTTAGCTACCCAGCAAATTTAAAACATTTTCTCTAGAGAAAAGGAATGGCTCAGAAGAGAAGACCTATACAGAGAACGATTATCTGGGAATCATCGAAGACAATGATCTAGTATAATCCTATTGAAAATCTTTAACATGAATCAGCAATTTCATCTTTAGGAATTTATCACGAGATGATATAAGTGAGTAAAGGGGGCTTCCCTGGTGGCACAGTGGTTAAGAATCTGCCTGCCAATGCAAGGCACACGGGTTCGATCCCTGGCCTGGGAAGATCCCACATGCCACGGAGCAACTAAGCCCGTGCACCACAACTACTGAGCCTGAGCTCTAGAGCCCGCAAGCCACAACTACTGAGCCCACGTGCCACAACTACTGAAGCCTGCACGCCTAGAGCCCGTGCTCTGCAATGAGAAGCCACGACAATGAGAAGCCTCCACTCGCCACAACTAGAGAAAGCCCGCGCTCAGCAATGAAGACCTAACACAGCCATAAATAAATAAATAAATAAATAAATAAATAAATAAATAAATAAATAAATTTATTTTTAAAAAATAAGTGAGTAAAGGGTTAATAAAAGAGAGACGTTCACTGGGAATTCCCTGGCAGTCCAGTGGTTAGGACTCTGGTGCTTTCACTGCTGAGGGCCCGGGTTCAATCCCCGGTTGGGGAACTAAGATCCCACAAGCCGCGTGGCATGGCCAAAAAAACAAAAGATGTTCACTGCAATACTGTTTATAGTATCAAACCAATGAAAGCAATTAGTCATAAAGAACAGATAGCTATGATACAGCCATACATTAAAAAGGAAAACACTGACATAAGATGAACATAAAATATTACATGAAAAGGACAATATGCAAAATAATACATGGACCCAATACATGGCGCTAAGCCTTTTGCTTATGTAGCTTTTTTCCTATGATGAAAATAGCTTATTTGCATAATAAATAAAAATAATTAAAAGATTACATGATTCTTGAATAATGCATAAATTAACCATAAAAAGTTTTTAGACTTAATGATATTTTGATCTCGAAAAATTATCTAAGAAATCATTAAGAAACTAGTTATCATTTGCTTCTTTAAAAAATCCATATAGCTCCATCTTATCAAATTAATTTTAAATTTAAATGAAGTCAATATGATTTCAATGGAAAAACAAAGTAAAATATAAAGAAATAACTGAACCACAGATGAAACATTCCATAAGCTGTTCTCCATATTCTTCCCACTATCCCCTTGAATGATATTTGTAATTTGATAAATCAATAACCATCAAAAAAGCTACATGAAAACAACACCTTCAGCAACATATTTTTAAATCTGCATTTTCAGTGCTATATATTTAAAACATTCTTATATCCTATATTGGGAGATGACATTAAACATTTCTAATCACTAAATGTCTCAGGCAAAGCAAAATTTATCTTTAAGCATTTTTAAAAAATGGAAATTGAACTTCTTGGAAAACAAAATTTTATAAAAGCAAGCACTCTTGAAAAGACCAATTACGAAATGTCTACTTAGCAAAATGTCATTTAAAATATTAATTATGAAGGCAAATATATATAAGATAATAAGTGGGAAGGAAATATAATTCATATGCACAATAATCATGATTAGCTAAAATTACAGACATGAAAAATAGCAAAAAGTAATAAAAACAAAAATCTACCAAGTAGCTAAATGTGGGTAAAACAAATGAGCCAGTAGAATAGAAAACTGACCACATTCATGTATACACATGTATATATAGAAATAAATATGACAGAAATGGCATTTTACAATATAGTAAAATATAGACTGTCATTAATTGACTAATCGTTAATCAATAAATGACGGGACATTTACTATCACTTTCAGACAATTAGTTATATCCCTACATCATATATACCATGAACAAAAAAATCCTAATGGATAAAATTATTAGGAAAAAAAACTACAGAAAACTTGTATTTTTTTGGTTATGAATTGAGAAGGTGATCTTAACTATATCCAAAAAACCTAGAATCTATAAAGGCAAAGACAAATATTAATTTGTCTTAGAACCATAAACTTAGAACCAAACAGAAAAGTAGCCAAAGGATATAGGAAATTCGCAGCAGAAATAAAAAGGCTAATAAATATTTTTAAATGAGCAATCTGAGTGAATAGAAACATTTTTTTTAACCTATCAGATATGCAAAAATTTTAAAGATCACTGACATTCAGTGTTGGGTGAGGTTGTGCAGGAAAAGATGCACTTATACTTCAAGGAGTTTAAAAAGGCAAAACCTTTTGGAGGGCTTGAGTACATTATCAACATTTAAACAGACATTCTTTTTGACCCACCTATTCTATTCTACTTCTGAGAATCAATCCAACAGATATACTAGCACAGCTGTACAAACCTGCATCACCAGGATGTTCTCTCTGGTACTACCTATAATGCACAAAACTTAAAGCAACTCAATGGATGCAATCTGACACCATGAGAAGGGACTGACTTAAACAACATTCATACAATGATTATGCCCTCATTTTTTTTTAAATGAGGTAAATCTGAATATACTGATGTAAGACTACAAAAGATAAACACTATCCTTTCTGACAGCTTTCCCATCCTGACTTCTAGAACTTGGAACTATGATTTGATTCCTCCTTTTAAGAGCCATCAAACTTTGATTTCCAATTTTCTATGGAGGTCTAAACAGGGATTTTATAAAAGCATGTTTTCTTATACCAATTGTGTCATGAAAAGAAGTATTAAAAATTGAGCGACAAAATGTTATCATGGCGAATGATTCCCATAGCAATCTATGAAATAGATTTTTAAACATAAATTAGGTTTATTAGTCTATTTTAAGTTATCTGCTTTAATAACCAGCTGAAGGTAGTTACAAGTTTAAAAAATGATTCATAATTTTCAAAAATGTTAAAAACACTTCATGTTTTCATTCATTACAAATGCTTTAACAGTGGCCTGCTTAAGAAATATGAAATAGCCAATTCCTGAACTGATACTTTAAATTTATGTCCTTTTTTTTTTTAAAGAGCAATTAATGACATGTCAATACCTGGTCAATCACAGTTGATGTTCAAAGATGCCTGATAAGTGAAAACTATGTGATGCTATCACAGCTGATAATGGTAAGTGTAAATCCTGACCTCTCAGTCTCAACTTCAAAGGGATGCCACCTACTTGGTACAAAAAAACGTCTAAATAACTCAAACCAATTTCACATCTTCTGACACAAGAATCACCTAGTTATAAATGATAATTTACAAAGAGTTCTATGGAATAACTTCCTAGCTTATTAGAAATCTAAATATTTTTTACTTGTAAGAAAAGTTTGACATAATTTAGGTGGTTTATTTATAATATGAAAATCCAGTCATGCTAAAAAACAACAAAAAAGTTCCTAGAACACTTGGAGAAAGTGATTACCTCTGAGGAGGGAGGAAACAGAGTTGGAGAGAGAGGGCTTTAGCTGTTGCTGTAATCTTACATTTAAGCAAAAACTGAAAGCGAAATTGTCATTTTGCAGGCAGACTCCCTAGGTTCTAAACAACTCACTGCCTCTTTGTGACCTTTAGCAAGTTATTTAATCTCCCAGTACCTCAGTTTCCTTTATCTGTAAAATTTGGATAATAACAGTTCCTGCTACATAGGTTTAATGAGTTGATATATGTGAAGTGCTTAGAATAGTACCTGACACATGGTAAATTTTACTGCCATTATTATCATCAGCCTCACCACCTATAATTATCAAACATGAAATCTGGCTGGAAGGCACTGGGAAAAGAGGGGGTTAAGGTGGGATGGTATTTGATCTTTTTTCTACACGTTTCAAATATAAATGCTATTTTTGTAACGAGTGATATATAACCAGTTTAAGTGAGAAAGCAGTATGAAGGAGAATAACAAAGCTTCAGTCTTCAATTTTCAAAAACATGAGACAATTCAGGCTTTGGATTTTGATATTTATTTTTAGCAGGAAGAATATGCTAATGATGATGACATCGTTAGAAGATACGCCCATGTCCAATACCTGCAACAGAAGCTCAATAGAAGTTAAAGAAACCATACCAAAGACTAAAGACAAAAATTGTATGACATTACTTACCCTTAATTCTGCTAACAATAAAACAAGTAACAGTATATTTAGGATTGAAGTTCCATCACAAGATCAAAAACTGGCAAGTTAACTATGAAATGTATTTTTTTGAAAAATTCTATCTTTTCCTTTCTATGTAAAATTGGGCAGCCTCTCTAAAAGTAGAGTACAGTGTCAACAACTATGAGTGTGTATATGTGAGCAGAGGAGGGGCAGACTGAAAAGGTGCAATGCTAAACAATGCTACAATTTGGGGTGGGAGAGCTCTGCTGCTGATACTAATTAACTGCTATCACAGGTAGAGATGGCAATCATCTTTGGCACAATTAGAGACTGCTGAAACAAGAACTAAACGCTAATAAATAAAAGCAACTTAACAGAGGCAGCATCATAACATACCTACAAATTTAAAGAGAACTGTCTTAAAAAAGGGATCCAGACATATGAGAAATTCTCCTACATATTATTAGAAAAAGAAATTGCTACAGCAGCAAACAATTTAAACAAGAACTAATCAAATGCAAGATTCTTTTAAATAAAACCAAATCTGGTTCATCCACCCCTGACAATGGCTACTCTGCTCAAAGGAAATTTGAGAGTGTTTCTTTTTTTAACCCCTGCACCTCCAGACTTCTCATCAACAGTATCAGTCATCATTCAATTTAAAGAAGCAATAATAACTTTCTACCTAAGGGTGTGTCTGAGCCAAGAGTGGGGTAGGAATATGTTAAGCATCAGAATCAGGGATGGGAATAAAGGAGTAACTTGAAGACTACCTTCCCAAACAAAAATGATGTTCAGGAACAGGGAGACTGGGGATACCCATAACAAAAAGTCTTTATTTCATAACTGTATACCCAAAAGACTGCATGTACTCAGACAGAAATTAAATAAGTCCAACCATAATTTACTGTAGTTGACACCAGACTTTATACCAACTGCTATTTTCCCATTATTTTTGTTCTTGAAGATAAAGGTTTAAGCTCAGAAGACGAAATACTATTACTGGAATTTCACGTGAATAATTTTAAAATGCAACCAATTCTGCTAATTCCAAATTTCTAAATTTACTTAGGCAGATTGATTTGGTTCAAATAAAAAGAAACCAATTAATGCAAGGAGTAGCTTACCTGGGCCATTGTCTAAAAAGGTCTATGTCCAAAAAATGCAAAATGTTCAGGAATATTAAGCTATTTTCAAATTCCTACCAAAAAATAAATTAAATAAATAAGCACTAAATAAGGAAAAGGTTACGCACTTCCAATTTATGTTCTTTCTCTGCAAGGGCTTCCTTTTGACAACGAAGAAAATCTGCTAACATTCGAGTGAGTTGCTTCCTATCATCTATTTCAGCCGCCAATCTGCCATTGTAATCTGCCAGCAACATACAAGCATCCTCTACCATTTTAGAAAGTCTTTCTCCAGATTCTTTGTCTAAGAAAAGCACAGAATAACAAAATTATTACACAACAAAAACAATGCCATATGTGGTTTCCTTACTCCAACTCCCAAAGAAGTTCCAGATCACATTTTCTTTTCTTACCTGTTATTTTATCTAGTAGGGATACTTCTTGAACTTCAACAGGCAAAGAAGCTATCCTTTGATGAACCGCTGCATCACCAGAAGCTGCATTTTCTAGATCTTGTAATGCTCTAACGAGATCTAGAGTCTAAAAAGTTATACAACTTTAGAAGCAAAATTAGTGAAGCTTAAACAAATATAAAAGACTTGAAATTTATTTCATATTCCTTAATCCTTATGGGCTATTTATTAGTTTAAACTGCTTTCAGAGACAGTCCATTTCTTTCATATATTAAGAAAAAAGCTACACTATATTAGGTATTGGAAATATATAATTTGGAAACATATAGATATTTCTAGTGGTGGAGACAGATAGTGTAAAAATAATTATCTGACTATTAAAATGATGTGATTCATTTATAAGCCAAATACATACAGTGGTAAAAGGCAGGCTATAATTTCAACCTGGAGAATACAAGTTTTATGTATGATATAGTCATTGTATTATCATTATACATAAGAATTTTTTGTATTAAATTGGATATTGGGGGATGGGGGATACAAATCATCATCTACCACAACAAAGAAGAGCCCCCCAAATTCCATTTCTCAATAAAGTAGTTAAAGCATAAGAGAAATGTAGTTTTGGAATATGTATGTTCAAATATGGCACCTTAACTATTCTATGGTTTGTTACTAAGATCATTAAAATATTACAAAGTTCCATATATCTGGTGACTAATATTTATATAATGCTTAACCAGTATTTTATCATCAGAATATTTTAGTTGCACTGTTTTCATACCAGCTATAATTAGGAGGGAAGGGCAAGTCTCTGCTGATGATTTCACAATTCATAATATATCTAAAGTTATTCCAAAGAAAATGGAGTAAATTCTCTTTTTACTAGTCTCCATTCTCATCCCACCTCCCTTTTTCTTTTTTCTTTCTTTTTTTCATCTCTAAGCCTAGATCCTAGAACACTAGGAAATTACACACATACATGAAAAATATAGGATATTCAAATTCTGTGTATATATTCAGATGACACTAACAGCCAGTAACTGATTTTTCTTTAAGCTATTCCCTTATAAAAAATGCTATCAATGGGGTCTAGCACATGGCAAATGATCAAACATGATAAGAATGAATGGAACCTAATAAGAAATATACTATCCCAAGTGTGCTTTTAATTCACCACTACATGTTTAAAAGCCCAATATTTAAAAAAATAATTTTGTTATATTTCCCCTCTACAATGAAAGTGAGCTTAAGAGCAATGACAATTACCGGGAAGCTTGTTTCCCATGGTGCCCCAAATAACTTATATATTTTAAATTTTTAATCACTTAGAAAGTTCTAAAATTTTCTGGAGTTCTAAGAAGAAACCTGGCTTTACGGTTTTGACGATGCACGCATGTTTCAATTACAACCTACTCTCATTGCACCTTCACACTCCTACATGAGCTAATTCTAAGTTCCCAAAGCTCAGTCAAGGATCCAGATAAGAAAGCAAAGTTGTCTCGAACAACACTAGCCTAGGACTTCCTGATAGAGGAGAATGAAATGTGTTCAACTACATTCTATAAAGAGAAATTTTAGCCATTCTTATAAAGAATGACATATATAAAATGGTAACTATAAAGCTGAACCACTGAGAATTACGCAGTACAACTAATCTGAAAACGGTCATTATAAAACAAAACGCGATAGCATTTTACACAAGTACTAGGGAAGAGTCAGGCGGTTACTCAGAAACTCCTAGGAAGTACAACTTAGGTTACTCTTTCATCAGGTAGAATAGGAGAGGGTAAGACCCTATATTTAGAACTGGGGTAAAATACTGTTCATGGAGTCATTACGGGGCTCTTAGCAAAAAGTGATTCCTTGTCTTGAATTATTACCAAACAGAGAGAAATATAAGCCTTAGTGTTTGGTTGTTCCAAACGTTATGTTCCTATTACATTTCTATTCAAGCTCTTATCCATGGTGACCATATGGGCTTCAGCATTCCTGTCATTAAGCCCCAGTAGGGGCTTGACTCAGGTACTAGCTGAGACCCTCAGTCAAATTCTTTCTGCCTCCCAAGTACTAACACTGATATAAATCCACAATTCCAGGCAGTAATTGGTTGTATCTTTATTTCAAGCTCTTTTCATGGCGGAAAGAGCTTCATCCAGCTTCAGGTTTCATGCAGTGAGTTCTGGTCCAGGTCTCCAACTCCTTAAGTTCTTGTTACTCTACAGGATACTACTTTCTGCAAACCATGTCTGCTTCCAGACAAAAGCTCAGCAGGAACCATACTCTGGCTCACATTTTGAGTTATGTTTCTGTACCATTTGTAGCCCATGGCAATATTTACCTTGTTTTAAGAATATGGCTATGTCTTCATTTTCTCCTTTAAAATTTTATCTGTCCCTCCTATATGTTTGAAACATAGAAGCAGGAAGCTTTAAGACTCAATGCCCACATAATTAAGGTAAAAATGTCTTTTTGGAATCATCTGATGGTTAGAAAATGCTATATTGTATCAACCTGGGAGGACATGGAGTATTAAGATAATGATTCTGATTCATCTTATTTTATTACCATGGAACTACATGGTTTTATATAGTTACATAGAACTGTATGAATACATACTCGTTAACTCTAACATGCATTTTTACATGTTTAAAAGCAAAAATACTTAAAAGAGTGGTGCTTATCTCTAGGCATGGAATTTTTAGCATACTTAAATCAAACAACAGAATAGTCTTATCATATAATGTTTTATTTATTTAAAAGGAAACTGTTTAAATGGTAGATATCTCATCAGACCTAATCATACTTAGCAATCAAATACTCTTTCTATGCAAAATGTAAGTGCCTAATATACAATATACAACACACTACATTAAACATAAGCAATGTATTAATCAGAAAATAAGACTTATTCACATAGCTTCTTTCCTGTACCCAGAATTATAATAAAAGTCAATTTACAGAAGTAAAACATTGAAATTAGTAAAGCTTGATGGCTACATGAAGTACTAGCAATTAACTAACTCCCTTAACAGAGAAAAACCACTACCTGTGGTGGTTCACTTGGAGATCCTAGAGAGGAACAGTTTTCATTCTCATCCACCTTTATCTGTTCATATGTTCGCTTCCTAGGCTTCTTATCGCCATCTGAATTGAAAGAACATTTAAGTATTAATGAGAGAATACATTTTAATGAAGAGATAATGATAAAAGATTATATACTTACACAGAGCTTGCTTAAGTTGTTCTAATACATCATTTTCATAAACAGACCTTTCTTCCCAAATAGATAACACTCTTCCAAGGTGCTTCTTACAACTTTCATCAGTTTCACTAAAGAAAGATAAAAATATTAACAGTAAAATGCATAGTGCTATTGCAAAGATAATGGTGATATTAAATACAATGACACTCATTCCCTGAAAAAAGCTCCCAAATGTTTACTAAGTTCCACTATGTGACCAGCAGTTCAGGGGTGAAGTGACCAAGATAGACATATTCCCTGCTTCCCTTAAAGAGCTTAGAGACATATTATTAAACAAAAAATGATGAAAGTGTTAGTACTGGTGACGAGGGGTTATCAAGAAGGTACCCCTAACCTAATGGGGGATGAACATAAAGCTAAGGAAGATTTCTAATGGGTGATTTTTAAACTTATTTAACAAATATTTATTGATCAAGGTACTATCTCTGACACTGGAGATACAAATGGAGCTTATGGCAGCTGTATTTTTATAAGTGCCACAAAAGAGAACAGGGTGTTAAAGACAGGCTTAACAGAGAGACACAGTCCACTTCAAGAGAGACCAGGAAGGGTATGTGAGGAAGGGTATTTGAGGAAATGATGTATTTAATCTGAGTTCTAAAGACTGGATATACAGGGAAGTGGGAAACAGACTACTTCCAACCACTTCCCACCACCTTCATCACTACCACTGTAGACTGAGCCACTATTATCTCTTGCCTGGATTTTTTTTTTTAAAGATTTATTATTTATTTGTTTATTTAATTTATTTTTGGCTGCGTCAGGTCTTAGTTGCGGCATGCAGGATCTTCGTTGATCTTGCCTGGATTTTGGTAACAGTCTTCTCATTGGTCTCCCAGGCTCTACTCCTTCATTCTATTCTCTACTAAAGTAAATCATATCATACTGCTCTCAGTTCTCTAAGAACCACCAATCATACCAAGAATAAAAGCGAAATTCTTGTCCTGGGCCACAAAGTGGACATATTCTGCTTCCTGGCTACCTCTCAGTCCACATTTCCTAAATACAAATCTCCTTGCTGATCCTCAAACATGCCCAGCACATGGCTATCTCACTGCTTCTACCAAGTTTTTTCTCTACCTAGGATCCTTTCCTCCTAGAGTCAAATGGCTTGTTTCATCCCTCCCTTTAGTCTCTGTTCAAATGCTACCTCCCCAAAACAGTCAATCTTTATCTCATAAAATAACTGAGCACCATCACACTCTCTAGCTCCTTCCCTGCTTTACGTTTCTTCACAGTACTTATCTTTTGACATTTTAATATATATTCACTTGTCTATTACTTTGTCATCCACTGAAATGTAAGCTCCACTAGAACAGAACTTTGTCTCTTTCACTACTGTATCCTCACTGACTAGCACATAGTAGGTGGTCAATAAATATTTTATTGAATTCTAGGGAGGAGCAACATATATTAAAAAGCCTAAGGCAGAAAGAACTAAGAGATTCAGTTAGCTTAAACTGTATAGTGTATAGAGTGTGTGTGAGAGAGTGTGGTGGTTGTGGGATGGCCATGGGGAATGTGAGACAGGAGACTGAAGAGGTAGCCTGGGCCTTGAAGGAACACCTGAAGTCTTACTCAGGACCTGAGACTTGATCTCTAGGACAAACGAGAACCACTCAAAGGCAAGAGAGCGTTGTTATCAGCTCTGCAACGTTTCCTAAATGGATTAAACAATACTGGAGGCTACTGTAATTATACAGAAATGACATTATGGTAATTGGAATGGAAAGAAATCTAAAGAACCGAGGGAACTATATGTACTATAAGGGATAAGGGGCGTGAAGGAGAAAGGACAGTTGATATATTATAAATCACTATATCACAGAGAGTTCAAGATAACACCTAGTTTCTCACATGGGCATCTGGATAGATGGAGTTGCCATTCATCAACAAAGTGAACCCAGAGAGGAAGCAAGTTTGACAGGGAGGAAGGACACAGTGAGTTCAATAACAGACACAGTGAGTCTGAGATGTTTGGAGGCATACTACTAGAAATCAATAGGCAATTGGATATACAGGACTAAAAGGAAAAACATCTGGACTGAAGCATAAGATTGCCAGTTTTTAGATTATGGATAATAACTAAATACATGTAATGTATGAAATCACCCAGGGGGCTAGTAAAGAATATGACACCAGAAGAAGGCCCAGGACTAAACTCTAAGAAACACCAGCACCTGAAAAGATGGTAAGAGTATCTAAATTGAAGGATGAATAATATTAATTTAAGAAAGCAATATACTGCAGTGTTTCACACGCTGTAATTTTTTTTTCCACCCTCTATAATTTTTTTAAAAAATGCATCTACTGTGACTAAACCTGCAGGGCATGTGGTAAGTATATTTTCATCCTTAAATCATTCAACACAGATCATCATTCACCACTGATTTCTATAATTTAGATTGATTTAATCGCCTACCCCAATAATGTTTACCCAGTAATCTACCAAATATTTGCATATAATGTTTGGAAATAAGCATTTTAAAAGTACAGATTTCTACCTTCAGAATTTTTCTGTAGCAAAATTTTCAACAGGCTTATGATTATTTTAAATATTCTGTATTTCCAAAGCATTTAAAAATGTTATGACATACACCCACACACTAGAAAACCTTAAAATCATTAGAAGCAATATGAGAGAAAGGGGTACTAAGTTTTTCCAGAAATATTAGTTGGAAGATTAATAGTTTTATAAGCACACAAATTTTCAATTCAACACATTCATTCACTCTTAATGAATTTCATTCCAAAATGGCAGTTGCTTTTGGTTACTTAAGGAAAAGGTGAAATTCAAATACTCCAAATGCCCACCTTAGTAACAGCTCAAAAAATTTTTCCTTCACAGCAAGTATTTAACACATTTACAAATGCCATTACAGGTAAGTCTTTTCAAGTGAAAACTTCAAAGAAATATATACTTTGTTTTTTTATTTTAATGTCTTAAGGCAAGTTTTAGCAAAATGACACATTAGGCATTTACAACAGGTTACCTAGTACCCAAAACAATTATCATACCTTGAAACATGCTTAAAAGCCTCCACTATAACTGGTGCAAAATCTTTTGTAAACTCTGGCCCCTTCCTTTTGCTGTTCTGAATGACATCATTAGCTAGGTAGAGAAAAGTAAGCTTCCTGTTTGGTTTGGCTGAAAAAAAAAAAAAAAAATTTAACCTAATTAAAATATCCTCACTTAATTTAGACAAACTTTCTCAATACCTGAATTAAGCAGTTTGAGAACTACGACAAACTTACTAACCACCTCTGTGTATTATGTTCAACCCTAGCTTCTCATTCTACTACCAAACTTAGCAAGTCATTATTCTTTAAAAGATAACTACTCTGGTTTCTGAAGATCACTCATGTGAGGAAAAAAGAGAACTTAAGAGGCAGAGCTAGTCAATGAAATATCTGTTTCCTTACAGTTCTAAGTCGCCCAAACCACTTATCCTTGATTAGTTAAGTCTTTTTTTTTTCCCAAAACAAAATTATTTATTTAATCCAAAATTAAAAAGAAATTGGTGGTAAGGAAATAGACTGTTAAATGACACAAGATAAAAAGCCTAATTCTATATTTAAAAAAAAAAAATCAAACCTTAAAAATAAAAATACTACCACCTCGTGTCGTGCACATGAGCACCACAGGGCCAGGGATGGACCAGCTGTCAGGTGGGCAGGCGGGCAGGGAGGAGGCAGAGGCCGCAGCTTGAGGGAGGCCCTGGCCCCTCCTCGCCTGTGTCTGGCAGAGCCGGTGTGAGACGAAGAAACTGTTAAGGGAAACACTGACCAAAACCGCCCGCCCTGGCCAGGCAAGATAGTAACCACTTGCATGAGTTATCTTACAACAGAAGGTCCTAGTTTGGAACGTGGAACTAACAAGTTACCACAAACCAGAAGAATTTGGGAAAGGTCAAAAGAGAGAGGAGATGCCAGTCCATACGTCCTGCCAACCTCCCAGAATCCTTCTCACTGGAATCGATCTTGGCTGAGCGATCCTTGATTGCTAGTCTTAATTATTTCCAAACTAATAGCTTTATACACAGAAATCCTCACATCTGACTATCCTGTACTAAATTTTATTAAAACTATTAAACACTACATGAAATACAGCCACTTAAGATGGTGATTGGTCATGTTATTAAAATGGTACCTTAAATCTTAACTGAATTTATGACTATTTTAATACCCATGTTGATTTAAAACTCAATATTACTGTCAAACAAAAGAATACAAAATGTAAAATAGGTTGAAAGAGACATCACTTCAATCAATTACATATTTTTTGCTTATGAAATAAATATTTGCCAAGCTAATAAAGTAAATGTTAGGGAAACCAAATGGACAAAGTTTAGATTTTTTTCCCCCCTTTGCATTACATGGCCTTAAATAACTGATTCATCTTGACAAAAATATGCCCCTACTCACTATATTCTGTGGGTACAGTCATCCTCCTAAAAGAGCAGATAAGATTTCACGAATTGCTGACCAGAATCCATTTTTTACTGGTTACAATGTTAAGTGGCATAGTAGTATTGAATATGACTTAAGATTCATATATAAAAGGAAAACCTATTAGTTGAACACAATCTTTTATATTGACTATTTTCATAATACAATTTTACTAGAATTAAAATTGAATCATTCAAAGTTGTACAATTATATTCAGGAACAACATACTTTGTGGCATCACATTACGATGGTGTAGGGAACTTATGATCAGGACTGATAATCCAGTGCACTATTCATGTGGGCCAGTTTATTGGATTTAAGACAAATATTTGGGCAAGGTGCATTTGTTCCTCAAGATTTGAGTACTCCATTTAAAATTTAACCCACTTTTGAGTTCACATTTTTCTTTTAGGGGAAACTAGCATCCCAACCTTCTCATAAGAAACTGTAAAATACTGAGTCACAACTGATCAGACCTTACAAACCTGTGCCGCCCACTGCATAACCTGGTTTGCCTGTCTAAAGCTGCAGCCCACCAATTTTCGTGCTTTTGAAAGTTGCTGGCATAGAATAAAGATAAGGGAGAGATGGCAATAACAGAGACCAATTTCTGATTCTTTTGGCTTGTCTAGTTAGTCAAGCCATAGAGTATAACTGGTTAAGATACCAGGACCCTTTCCCATGAAAATGATAATAATGGTAACTTTCCCAGTATTCAACCCTATCTTTTTTTTTTTTTTTTGTACCTACCCCTGCCTCTGCCCACAAAACCCCACACAAAGAAACGGTCTTATTTAATCCAAGTATTAAAAGTATTATTTAATCCAAGTATTTGCCTTCTTAGCATCAAAATGAGTTTAAATACTCAAATCTGTTCTAAGCACTTTATATATAGATATAGATATATATATATATAAAACCTAACTTAATCCATATAATGTAAGGTACCATTATTATCTGCATTTGGCAGTTGAATAAAAATAGACATCAAAAAGGTTATCCGCCCACAGTGAAATAGACAGGAAGGGATCAGCCATGATTTGAATCCTAAAAGTCCAACTCCAAAGCATTCCCTCTTTACAAATGGACTATGCCTACTGTCATAAATGAAAGAGGATATTACCTTTAGAGAAGATTTAGTAGCAACTCAACCAAAATATTTTAGAATGTTAGCACTATTATTCACAACAGCCAAAAAGTGGAAGCAATCCAAGTGTCTGTCAAAAGATGAACGGATAAGCAAAAGGTGGTATATACATACAAATAGAATACTACTCAGCCTTAAAAAGAAAGGACATTCTGACACATGCTACAATATGAATGAACCCAGAGGACATCAAGTTAAGTGAAACAAGCCAGCCACAAAAAGACATATACTGTATGATTCCATTTATATCAGGTGCCTAGAATAGTCAAATTCAAAGAAAAAGTAGAATGGTGATTGCCAGGGGCTAGGGTGAGGGAGATATGGAGAGTTACTGTTTAATGGGTATAGAGTTCCAGTTTTATAAGAGGAAAAGAGTTCTGGAGATGGATGCTAATGATAGTTGCATAACAGTATAAATGTACTTAATACCATTAAACTTCACACTTAAAAATGATTAAAGTGGTCAATTTTTTGTTATGTTTATTTTACCACAAACATTTAAAAGTATACATTTTACACTGTTTTTAAAATTTGTGAGCTACTAATCTCTTGAAAATAATTCAGAATCATTTCTGCAATGTACACTAAAGTAAAAATTTTCAAGATTTCAACATACATTTCCCAGTATATTCCAAAGAATGAACTCTGTACCAGGAGCATGGCTTTAGTATGGAATCCAAATACCAAAACATCATTTTCATTTCTTTCCTTGTGGAACCCAGGCTAAAATATGAGAAAAACTAGAAATTGCCATAAATTATACCCTTCTCCAAATTTTCAGGGAAAAAAGTTTACTTCCATTTAAAAACTTTACGTAGAACAAATAATAAACTAATGCAACAAATCACAACAAGCAATTCCAGAAGAAAATCACAAAAATGATTTTCAAATAAATTTTTATAAGTTATAAATAACAGAGCCATAAATTGTTACTAAGACATGCAAACTTAACAGAAAGGGCAAACAAGCCATTTCATAATTTCTTAAAGAAATAACTCTATTGGCAACATAATATAAGGCTAAATAATGGGTCTGATGTAATCAACTTCTACGTTTTTACTGTTCACAGGTTCCTTATAAAGACACCTATTTTCCCAATCTTCCATTCAATTTAACTAGCGTTTGTTTAATGTTTGCTATGTGCCAGGGACCATGCTGGGCACAGACCAAAAATAACCCTTCCTGTTCAATCAGGAGTTTGCAAGCACCATACAATCTGGCACATGATAGGTCACATGACTAAGTATGTTAGTTCTCTTTTTTTAATTCTTTCTCTCCACTAATATATGACACCACCACTGAAAGCAACCATAAATTCAATATTATATCCCTGTTAGTCTGTGTGTATACTGCTATGTTTGTACCAATATAAGCCAAGTAAGGACTAGTCAATGTATTGTGAGAAACCATTTTCTTATATCTCACCTCACTGAACTAAATTTTAAGCTCCTGTAGGTACTAAGTATAGCCCTTTTCCAGGGGCCTTGTATATGAATAGGTACATCAAAACAAATAATAATAATAATATCTGGCTGGCTAATATAAGTGAACATAGTATTACCTAAAAAGTTGAGCATACTCCCCAAAAAGGGCGATACAAGTTTAGTTCATCACACAAGTAAGAAATGGATACACAATAATTCACAAACAATTCAAATAAGGATCGATTACAAAGTTTCAGAAAGAAGAATCCAGACTAGTAAACAATAGGAAACAAACTTATTCAAAGGATTACAGAAATGCCATCTAGTCTCACTAATTCATACTGAGTTCATAATCTAGTTTTACTTCTTCATAATCAGAAAGTGATAGGATCATTACTTATTTTCTTACACTGTTCAGACCATATGCCTACTTGTTTTGATATGATACAGAATATCATAATCTAATTTAAACACTGTGTTTTTATGTAGATTGAAATTTACAACCACAGGAGATGATAATGCTGATAAATACAACAAATAGCTAAAAAAATTTGTTTTATCTGTAAACACAGGAACCTTCTTTCCAAGGGAAGCATTCTATATAGAGAGGCAGCAAAAAAATTTAACAAATATATATATATATACACACACACATGCACGTACACACACACACCAATGAGCATTACTGCAGTTCTTATAGAAGGACATCAGAAGAAAAGCCATTATCTTGAAACAAAAACTTATTAAGGATTTATTAACAACTGTTGGACAGCCTTATTTATTTATTTCCCTGATAAACTGAATCACAGACTAGAAAACATGTTCATATGGATGGATAGGTGGCTGTAAGGCAGAAACTGCTTTAACTTAGTTATATTCTTTGCCACAGAAAATGCATAATCAACAGATGGTTCTTGAATGGATTCTATCGATCCTGGACAGGACAAACAGTTCAGTCAGACACAGATGGCTGCTTCTTAATGGCTGAGGTGGGTGAAAAATGGATAGAGCTGGCATGCTCCTGTATCACTGCCAGGATGCCTCACACTTTTGGTAGCCCATCCCTTGCTTAAAATCCTTCAAAGATTTTCTACTGTTCTCCAGATAACATTTTAAATCCTTAACATGAACCAAAGGCCCAAAAAGGTCTGTCTCCACCTCTACACTACTCTCTCTTCATGCCCAACACTACTACTCCTCCAATTTCCCCAACTCCTACCCATGCTTTAGACCTCAGTTAAATGGTTTCCTCTAATTTTTCCCTGACCACCCACTACACATAGGTTAGGCAGCCCTGATATGCTCTCTCATACCACCTCATACTTTTCCTATGGAGCATTTACTCCAACTATAATTGTTTTTATTTAATCTGGTGCTTCCCAACTAAATTCCATCTAAAGCAACAATTGTCAGTCTCATCTACTAATCTATGGAATCAAGGCCAGTAGCTGATTCATAATTTGCTCAACATTTACTAAATCAATAAATTTTGGCCTAACCTATGTCTTTAATTATTTGTTCTACTAATTTAGCTTCTGGTCTTAACCTCACCCAGCAGCTGAAAGGGGAACACATGTAAAATTAACACTACTTTCAGAAACCTCAACTTCAAATTCTGATTATGGAAGACAAACTTTCTTACAGATCTAGCACTCTTTCTTATTTTCAGTGTATTGAGTTCAAATATTTTCCTTTCCCCTCCTCCATTCTAGAGTTCTCACAAATCATAACCCCATAGAAAAATAAGCAAGTAGTGTGAAGGGGAAGGCCAAAAAGTACAAATGTTAAGCAATTAAAACCAACTATCATTTTCTACCTGTTAAATTGATCAAGATGAACGTCTGACACTAACTAAAGTTGGCAAGAATATGGGTAAGATTATCACCTTTAGATACCTTCAGACATTGTGATTAAAATATAAATTAGTGCGACTTCTTAGAAAAATAATTTGGCAATATCTATGAAAAATGTAAACGCACAAATCCCTTGATCCTGCAAATTTCACTTCTAGGAATTTATCCTATGGGTATCTTCTCATAAATGCACAAAGAAATCACTAAGGATATTAATGATAAAACACAAAAGAGAGAACTAATTAAATCATGGTACATTCATACAATCCAACTCTATAGCTGTTAAAAAATGAGATAGATTTATATAAAAATATAGAAAGAAAAAAAAAATATATAGAAAGATATCTAATAGTGTTGAATTACACACATCCAAACAAACACACACATACATAGTAGATAGCTTTACTCTGGGGGAAGATCAAGAAAGAATTTAAGGGGGATCAAGAGTTACCAACAAAGAAGTCATAACAGGGAAACATATGAGCTATAGATTAAATGATTCACTTGAGCCTCCATGCTGAAAAGGGCTTCTGGGTAGTACTGACTTGGCGCTCCACCAACTGACTTTGTCCTGCAAGTCCATTTACCCACGATCTCTCCTGTCTCAATGTCTGGTTTAAAAAAAAACTCCACCTAGGCCCAGACAAATGGACATCTTTCCCATTCTAAAAGGCCCAAGGCAATTCTGCTTCCTCAAATTTTAAAAACCTTCATTTTGGTATATGCAACAAGTTAATTCTTAAAATCTTGAAAAGCACAAACTTCATCCCGGACCATTACACCACTATAAAAAAGACACTGTGAACTGGAAGAGTTCTAAAGAATACACATCACATTGTATATTCACATTATGCTTATAGAGTGGAACTGAAACTAAAACTTTTTTGGCCGATTAAGAATATCTTTAAAATAATATTGACTAGTTTCGTATGACCTAGGCACTGTTCTAAAAGTTTATTACGTATCTCATTTAGTCTTCAAAACAACCCTACAGAATAAGTTATTATCCCCATTTACCAATGAAAGAAGTATTAAAGTAATTAAATGCACTGAAATCAATCAACACATACTACGGTACCTAAATAACATTTTGTTAATAAAAGCAGGAACTACATAAGATGAGCCTGTAACATCTCGTCGTGATAGAAAGTAAGAAAGCTATTTTAAAAACTACCAAGGTTGTATCCAAAGGACACAAGTAATGCCCCAAGATGCTGCCACTGGCAAAAGAGTATCAAAAAGAACGACTACAATGGTCTGAAACACAAACAGCTAAAAATCCATAAGTTCATAAAAAATACTTAAAAAAAAAAGGTTGCTAAAGAACTAATTCAGCTGGCAAGGGGGAAAAAATAAGCCATTTATCCTCCTTTTCCTGGATGAACTGTATTTCAGAGTCAACAATGGCTGATGAAGAAAGTTCTTATGCAACAAATGCTCAAACTGCAGCATGCCTCAGAACCACTTAGAGGGCTTGTTAATACACATATAACTGGTTCCTACCAATAGTTTCTGATGTAGGTCTGGGATAGGACCCAAGAATTTGCATTTCCAACAAATTCCCAGGTGATATTGATGCTGCAGAGGCCTACACTTTTTGAGAACCACTGTTAGAAAAGAATTCTGCATAATAAACACAGAAAGAATAAAAGAATTAGAAATTCATAATTTTGCAACTCCTGGTAAAATAAGGAGTCTAACCAACCACCATCAGAAGCTGCTAAAATCACTGGGTGAAAGGTGATGAGGAACTTTATAATGGATTCATAATGATAACAACTGAATCCACTGATCAATCTCATCCCTAAATATAGAACAACTTGACATTAGGTATCTCTTAATGTGATGCAGCAGGAAGTGCATAACACAGGCAATGCAGTATGCTTTGGGAATGACACCATAAGGACGGAATTACCCAAATGCCTAAGGAGGGAAATTCTATAGTCCATGCGACACAGTCTCCTCAACAAGTAAACTGCATGAAAAAAATGTGGGGGGAGAGGGGACACAAATTAAAGAGAACTGTTAACCAAATGTCATGAGTGGACCTTTTTGGATTCTACTTTGAACATTAACTATAAAGAGACATTTTTCAAGGAAACTAGGATACTGAACATGGACTAGGTTCAAAAAAAATCAAAATACAAAGTTAACTTCGTTAGGTGTGACAGAGCTCTTACAATTACATTAAAATTTTAATATAAGGCTTAATTTATCTATTATAAATATATACTGACATATGTGTTTTAAATGGTTTGAAGTGTGGGTTTTGCTTTAAGAAAAAAAAAAAAAGGAAAAAGAGTAGGTATCAGGGTAGGAAAGATTTAGGTAGATGAAACCAGAAAGGTATAACATTAGTAACGCTGCAGCTGGGTGATGGGTTCATGGAAGTTCAAAATCTTATTGTCTTTACTTACTTTTGTATATAATTTTAAGTCTATCATAAACAGTTAATTTAAAAATTAAATAAAAATTGAGCATAAAAAGTGAAATCTCCTTTCATCTCCACACCCTCACCATGAATGAGTTAATTATTTAGTACGTGTATCCTTTTCATACCATTTAATGTGCCTTTGCAAATACTATATACTTATTCACATATACACAGATACACACATACACAGAATTTTTTCTTCAGTAAGATCATGTTACACATAACGTTTTACAAACAGTTTTCTTCACACTTCATATATCCAAAGCATTTCTGTGTTCAAAAACAGATCTGTTACAAACTCTCTTTAAGAGCCTCATTCCTTTTAATAACTACTTAGTCACATGGTATATATATATATATATATATATAAGTTGTTTCAAATCTTTAATACCTTTATGTTTGTAAACCTGAGCAAGTATTTCTATAGGATAGATTCTGACAGGCAGAGGTGATAGGTTAAAAGGTATGCAGTTTAAATTTTGACAGATATTGTCAAGTTGCCCACCAAAAAGGCCAACTGTTTGAACTCCTACCACATGAAAATGCTCATTTCCCTACATCAACATAATACTATTAATATTTAAGATCTTTGCCAATCTCTCGGGAGTAAAATGATCCTGTTTTTATTTGCAATTCCCTATATATTACTAAAGCTGATTTCTCAGTCATTTATATTCCTTCATTTCTAAATTGAAGGAATTCAATTCAAGTTCCCCACTCACATCAGGTTCCCCATTTTACTACTGAGCTGTTTGTTTTTTATCAACTCACAGGAGCATTTTATACGTTATGCATATTAGCTTTTTCCTGTTGTAGGTAGTGCAAATATTTTCTCCAAATCTGTTGCTTAAATTAAAATTTGATATTTTCTGCATTCAGGGATTTTATAACTTTATGTAGCCAAATCTATTTCCTATATGACTCATGGCCTATATTGTATTTAGAAAGTCCTTTCATGATCCAAAACTAGAAATGATTATAAATATGTATTTTTCTTACATGACTCCATAGTTGATTCTTTTCAATGTTATATCTTTAATTCAACTGGAATAATTTCATATGATATTAGTTAGGAATCTAAGAATCATTTATTAATATTCCATCTCTTATCACATGAGTTTCAAGTGTCTAATTTACCAAATGCCCACATAAAATACGTCTTCTCACAAATCTCTACTCTGTTCCTTTCATATATATATTTCTCTTCCTCTACCAACATCATACTCTTCTAATTTCAATGTCTTTACAGTCTGCGTGGATACCTAAAAGGGCACACTACTTCCATTATTGTTTTCCCTTCAAAACTGTCAAAATTCACAGGACAAAGATTGCCTTGGCTCTTCCTCCACATTCACTTTTCCCAATGATCTATAGATAAATTTCTTACAGACTGCCCTGAATTTACAGATTAATCTGGGAATATCTGACCTCTCTGCAATCAATTTTTACTTAGCAGTTTTACATACTACTGTACTTTAAAACACATACAACAAATGTATGTTTTAAACCGATAAAAAGTAAAATTTAGTGTTTAGCATACAGTTACATTAAAATAAGCTTGTTAAAATACTAACACAACAGGCAAACCTGAAAATATCCTATAATATCAAAGACAAGAAAATACTGGTAGAAAACACTAGTCTCAGAGTTCCAAATGATGTGTACCAATTCCAATATAAAGCCCAATTTGTAGAGGACTTCTGCTTCTGAGAAGATAGAGCAGACATACTTTTCCCTATTCCTCCTGCAAAGCACAACGACAAATCCTAGACATTATAAATAAACCAAACATAGGAAAAGAAAAGGCAGCAGACTGGCTAGGGACCTTGGGAGTTCAACACGAGGTGAGTTCCCAGAGTTTTCATTTTGCCTCATATATCTCAGATTCAAAGTTGAAGAGGCCAGCAACCCAGAAATCCTAACAGGTGCAGATATAAAAAGTTCCAACAAAAGCCTTCTCACTCTCGTCAAAGGAGCAGGAAAAGGGCAGCCTAGCAAGACAGAAAACTTTTAGAAAATACCCTATCTACTCCAACCAAACACACCGCAGAAAGGAAAAGAGAAAAAAGAAAAATCTGTGACCCCACTCACATCCACACCAGCAAAGGCTGTAATGTGGAAGCCCAACACTTCTCCAGAGTAGTGTCAGAGAAGGCAAAGGAGGGAGCCTGGGCTTCTACCCCACCCAGCAGTAAGGAGGCACTCCTCACTGGGGTGGTGTCACAGAAGGCCTAGTGGAAAGTCAGCACCTCCACCGTGGCCCAGCAACTCTGTGGTCTCAGTGGAAGTCTCATGGGGAGCCAGAACTCCCACTCACACCCAACAGTAACAAAGAACATCTCCTTCCCCTGATGGGGTAGTGTCAGAGAAACCCAGCTAAAACAGGATTAAGTAAGGTCCAGAGTCTTATAATATAATACAAAAAAATCTATGGATCAAGCAAAATTTCCATCATACCAAGTACCAGGAGTCTCTCAAACTGAACGAAAAAAGTCAGTCAATAGATGCCAACACTAAGATGACAGAGATTTGAGAATTATTGACAAAGATTTTAAGGCAGCCATCATAAAAATGCTTCAACTAGCATATGCAAATATGTTGAAAATACAAAATTTGTGGGATAAAGCTGAAGCAGTGCTGAAAGAAACTTGCAGCACTAAATGCACACACTAGAAAAGATGAACAAGTCTAAAATCAATAATCTAAGCTCCCACCTCAAAAACCTAGAATAAGAAGAACAAAATAAACACAAGGAAGCATGAGGAAATAATAAAAGTAAAAAATAAAATAAAATAAAATTGACACATAAAAATAAAGAAAAAGCTGCTTCCCCCACCCAAGTTTTTTGAGATATAATTGACACACAGCACTATATCAGTTTAAGATGTACAGCATAATGGTTTGGTTTACATATACTGTGAACTGATTACCACAGTAAGTTAACTATCATCTCGTATAGATGCAAAAACAAAAAGATAAAAAAATTTTCTTCTCCTTGTGATGAGACCTCTTAGGCTTTATTTTCTTAACACTGTCATACATATCATACAACAGTGTTAATTATAGTCATCATGTTGTACATTACATCCCTACTACTTATCTTCGAACTGTTAGTTTGTACCTTTTGACCACCTTCTTCCAATTCCCCCTCCTACACCTCGACCTCTGGCAACCACAAATCTGTTTTCTTTTTCTGAGTTTGGGTTTGTGGCTTTTTTTTTTAAAGATTCAACATATAAGTGAGATCGTACAGTATTTCCTTCTCTGATTTATTTCACATAGCATTACGTCCTCAAGGCCCATCCACATTGTTAAAAATGGCAGCATTTCCTCACTTCTTTAAGGCTGAATGATATTCTGCTCTGTGTGTGTGTGTGTGTGTGTGTGTGTATGTATATGTATATATCTCACAACTTCTTTATCCATTCATCTCTCGATAGACACTCAGGTTGTTTCCATGTCTTGGCTATTGTATCAGTTGTATTTCAATATATTAGGAATAAATATGAGAAAAATAAAATTAAAAATACAATACCCCTTTAAATTGCTCAAAATAACTGAAATACTTCAGTGTAAATAAAACAAAACACGTACAGGACTTGTATGCTGAAAGCTACGTAATACTGATAAAAAACAGTCAAAGAAGATCTAAATAAATGGAGAAATATACCATGTTCATGGATTAGAAGATGTTACATAATAAAGAGGTCAATTTTCCCTAAACTGATATGCAGGATTAATGCAACTCTTATCAAAATCCCAGCAAAATAATTTTTATTGATATAGACCAGATTATTCTAAAGTCTACAGACAAAGGCAAAAGAACCAGAGTAGCCAAAACAATTCTGCAAAGGAATACAGTGGAAGGAATCAATCTACCCAATTTCAAGACTTACCATATAGCTATCAAGATTACCTGTGGCGGGCTTCCCTGGTGGCGCTGTGGTTGAGAATCTGCCTGCTAATGCAGGGGACACGGGTTCGAGCCCTGGTCTGGGAGGATCCCACGTGCCACGGAGCAACTGGGCCCGTGAGCCACAATTGCTGAGCCTGCGTGTCTGGAGCCTGTGCTCCGCAACAAGAGAGGCCGCGATAGTGAGAGGCCCGCGCACCGCGGTGAAGAGTGGCCCCCACCTGCCGCAACTAGAGAAAGCCCTCGCACAGAAACGAAGACCCAACACAGCCAAAAATAAATAAATAAATAAATAAATAAATAAAAGATAGCATCATGTAATGGCAATTCTATAAATCTGGGTTTTCAAAAAAAAAAAAAAAAAAAGATTACCTGTGGCATTGGTGGAGGGAGACACACATGGATCAATGGAACAGGACAGAGAACCCAGAAACAGACTCACACAAATACGCTCAAGTCAATTTTTTTTTTCTTTTTAGATTAATTTGTGCTTTTATTTGCCAGTATAACTACAGTAACCTGCAAACTTCTTTATTCTAAAAATCACATTTTACATCACAGTCCAACAAACACACACACATATATAATGTGTATACATATATAAAAGTGAAACAAAGGTTTTGCCAATAACGTCTACCCTGAGTGTTAATTCTTTTTAAGACTTTTTTTTTTTTAACTAAGGCTGAACTGCACTGACACATCATAATCACCAAAATCCCTAGTTCATCTTAGGGTTCGCTTTATGAAGTGAATAGTGTTGCACGTTCTATGGGTTTGGACAAAAGTATGACGACATAAAATCATTATAATGTCATACAAAGTATTTTCACCGCTCATAAAAACTTCTGTATTCTATGTGTTCATCTCCCCTCCCCCCCAAACTCCTGGCAACCACTGATCTTTTTATTGTCTCCATTGTTTTGCCTTTTCCAGAATGGCATATAGACGGAATCTATTTTTCTTTTTTCCTTGAAGAGAGGGGTTCAAAGCCTTTATGCCTGTAACACCACTCATGGTCCAGCCACACGTGGACCGGACAGGCTCCAGGTGGCAAACAAACACCCCCACTAAATACTGTAGCTTTCTTTCCAGTACTGAGCCCCGTCCCACCGGTCCTGCCCAGCAGCCACGTGGAGGTGAATGGGGGATACGTGTTGGGTATATGTTCATAGGAAGGCCACAAGTTTTGTGCCCCTTGTCACAATGAACCCTGATTCCTGTCGGGTGTGTTGTAAACAGACGAGCCATTTCTTCAGACCCCCTGCTCTGAGCACACCCCCTCAAGTCAATTTTGACAAAGGAGCAAAGCAATTCAATAAAGGAAAGACAGCCTGCCTTTTCAACAAATGGTGCTGGAGCATTTGAACCTTGACCTAAATTTCACACCTTATTTAAAAATTAACTCAAAATGGATCATGGACTTAAATGCAAAACTATAAGTATTTTAGAACAAAACACAGGGAAAAAAATCTTTGGAATCCAGGGCTAAGCAGAGTTCTTAAACTTGACACTAAAAGTATAACACATAAAAGAAAAATTCAATCAACTGGGGTTAAATAGGGGTGTGCCGGGATTGAGGTGGATGTGGCTATTAAAAGGCAACATGAGGGTTCTTTGTGGTGATAGAAATATTCCATATTTTGACTATATCAACGTCAATATCTCAGTTATGATGTTTTGCAAAATCTATAATTATAGAGATTTTATTTTAAACTAGTTTTCCATGATGCTATCATTGGGGGAAGCTGGAAATGGGTAAACAGGACCTCTCTGTATTATTTCTTACAACTGAATGTGAATCTGTAGTTATAGAAAACTAAACAGTATTTTTAAAAATTTCATGTTACGTCCTCTAGTTTTGAAGCTAAAAAATCACTACAAAAGCACTCCCAGAAGAGGGTGGTTGAAACAAAATCCAGTGTTCACTCTACATATTTATTTATAAACATTAATATCAATTTCAGTGACTTAGCTCCAAAAGAATCTGAAAGCTAAAGCTTTAAAAATGAAAACAATTACTACATTAACCTAGGCAAGACAGAGATGGACTAAAAGAAAATTAATGCAAAGTACCCATGGTCTCTGTTAATCTGAGAACAGCTCTCAAACTTTCTGGTTTCAGGACCCCTTCATACTCTTACAAATTCTTGAGAACCCAAAAAAACTTTTGCTTATCCACCAATACTTACCTTATTAAAAATTAAAACAGAGGAATTCTTAAGACATGCACTAGTTCATTTAAAAACAATTTTTAAAATATGTTAACATAAATAACATTTGTTTAAAAAATATATTTCCACCAAAAAAATTTTAAGTGAGAGGAGCCATACTGTTTTATGTTTTTGCAAATCTCCAGTTCAACAGAATACAGCTGGATTCTCATATCTGCTTCCCTATTAAACATACCACAGTATACTGTTTTAATAAAAGTAATGTAAAAAAAGAGCAGACCACACCCAAATATAAACTTGGTAAGAGAAAAGTGTTTTAACAGTCTTTACAGATAATTATGGATATTCTTTGAAACTACACCAAAATCCAACAAGTTGTAGTTTTTAAAAAGATTCTAAATTGTACTATGGAATCTGAAAACATATCAATGAACTGCTAAAACTCTCTTACATTAAAATACTTTAAGCTACCAGGTTCTTTGAATGGATCTTTGACTCCTGTATAATTTTGTAACATCATGCATTAGTCTTTTGAAAATTACTGATTTGCTGAGTTACACAAACATTCCAACTGCTGAAACATTTTATTAGGCAATATAAAAAAATCACATTTGTAAGTATCACTATTGATTTCACTGGAAAAGTGTTTAAAAGCATTGGAAAGTTGTCAGGCTCATGAAAGCACATTTGAGTTTTTCAAAACTAATTTTTGCTTGAAAACTTGAATTTTATAATGGGCAACAAATACTGTCAGTTGTCTTCCTTGATGAAACAGGTTCATTATATTCATTTTTTTGAGAAAACATCTACCAAATATCCGTGTCTGAATAATCACAGTTTCTCTTGTCATTTTTTCAAATAAAATGGTGCTCCGTGAAAAAAGCATCTGGTTTAGCTCACAACTCAATCACACAGGCGTATTTCCTCCAGAATGTTCAGTATACGGTACTTTATGTAGACTTCTCATTTTGTCACACAGATTATTAAAAAGATATGTAATCACCTCTAATGCAATACTCAATAGTCAAAGACTGACAGCTTTTCCCCTAAGATCAGGAAAAAGAGAAGGATGTTCACTTTTACCACATTAATTCAACACAGTATTGGAACTTCCAGCCATAGCAGTTAGGTAAGAAAAAGAAATAAGACATCCAAATTAGAAAAGAAGAGGTAAAATTATCTCTGTTCACAGATGTTACTTGTATAAAACCCTAATGAGTCCAAAAAATCTGTTAGAGCTAATAAATGAATTCAGCAAAGTTGTAGAATACAAAACATTCAAACATGAATTGCATTTCTATA
This sequence comes from Balaenoptera physalus, assembly GCF_965194825.1. Classification (NCBI taxonomy): domain Eukaryota; kingdom Metazoa; phylum Chordata; class Mammalia; order Artiodactyla; family Balaenopteridae; genus Balaenoptera; species Balaenoptera physalus. The sequence continues at coordinate 45,966,717 of NC_138897.1, read as the reverse complement.
GATTAACAATGAATGATCCAAAAAAGAAACTAAGAATTCTACTTACCATTATATCAAAAAGAATAAAATACTTAGGAATAAGTTTAACCAAAGAAGTGTAAGATTTGTACACTGAAACCTATAATAAGAAATAAAAGAAGATACAAATAAATTGAAATACATCCCATTTTCATGGATTGGAAGACTTAATATTGCTAAGATAACACTGCTCAAAGCAACCTACAAATTAAATGCAATCCCTATCAAACTCCCAATGGCATTTTGGTAGAAATCGAAAAACCCATCTTAAAATTCATATAGATTCCCAAATGATCCCAAATAGCCACAACAATATTTAAAAAGAAAATTAAAATTGAAAGACTCATACTTCCTGATCTCAATACTTACTAGAAAACTATCGTAATCAGAATAGTGTAGTATAGGCGTAAGGACAGACATATAGGCCAATAAAATAGAAGAGCGAGCCTAGTGAAAAACTCTTGCATATATAGTCATCACTAGTCATCATGGAACCGCAAATTAAAACCACAGATACCACTCCATTCCGATTAGAATGTCTTTTTTCAAAACAAAAAAGAAAAAAACAGAAAATAACAGGCACTGATGAAAACGTGCAGAAATTGGAAACCTGGTGCACTGCAAGTAGGAATGTAAAATGGCACAGCTAGTATGGAAAACAGTACAGTTGTTCCTCAAAAAATTAAACATAGAGGGCTTTCCTGGTGGCACAGTGGTTAAGAATCTGCCCGCCTATGCAGGGGACATGGGTTCGAGCCCTGGTCCAGGAAGATCCCACATGCCGCAGAGCAACTAAGCCCATGTGTCACAACTACTGAGCCTGCCTGCATTCTAGAGCCCGTGAGCCGCAACTACTGAGCCCATGTGTCGCAACTACTGAAGCCCACGCACCTAGAGCCCGTGCTCCGCAACAAGAGAAGCCACCGCAATGAGGAGCCCGAGCACCACAACGAAGAGTAGCCCCCGCTCGCTGCAACTACAGAAAGCCCACACACAGCAACGAAAGATCCAATGCAGCCAGAAATAAATAAGTAGAATAAATTTATTTTAAAAAAAATTAACATCAAATTACCATATGATTTACCAACTCCACTTCTCGGTACATACTCAAAAGAAGAAGGGACTCAAACAGATATTTGTACAACCATGTTCATACCAGCATTATTCACAATAGCCAAAAAGTGGAAGCAACCCTAGTGTCATCAACAGACAAATAAATAAAATGTGGTATATACATACAAGAGCCTTTTAAAAGGAAAGAAGTTCTGACACATGCTACAGCATGGATGAACCTTGAAGATATTATGCTAAGTTAAATAAGCCAGTCACAAAAGAATAAACTGTATGATTTCACTTAAATGAGGCAACTAGAGTAGCTGAATTCAAACTGACAGGAAGTAGATGGGTGGTTGCCAGGTGCTGGGAGAGAAAAGGGAATTACTGTTTAATGGGAATGGAGTTTCAGTTTGGGAAAATGAAAAAAGTTCTGGTGGTGGATGGTGATGACGGCTGCAAAACAATGTGAATGGACTTAACTGCACTGAACTGTACACTTAAAAAATGGTTAAAATGGTAAATTTATATTATGTATATTTTACCACAATAAAGAGAAAGAAAAAAAGGTTAAAACGTTAAATTTTATGTTATGTATATTTTACACAACGAAAAAAGTGCACGTGCACACACACACAGAGACACATGCACTCAAGGGTCAAGAGTTAACAAAATTAGTAATCTGAGCTACGTTGATGAGCACTGTCAGGTAAGTGATATTATATTTTTTAAGCTGTGAACGTGTGGTGTGAAAAATACAGTGATTACTGGTACAGTCTGGTGTCTCTGCCTTGACTAATGATTAGACGCTACCAGTTTTCACCTACCTTTGCTTTTACACCACCACAGAACATGCCAACACAGTGAAAAGGGCCAGGGGAGAGAGAACATCTTAGTAGTAATATGAAAACATTTTTTACCTTGTTCCATATGCCTCTTAAAAGGGTCTTGGTGATCCACCAAGGGGCATCCAGTCACCACACTTTAAGAACCACTTCTCTAAAGATGGATAAATATGGCAAGGGCAGAACAACATGACAGACTGAAAAAGCTGGAAATTTTTCAAGTCTTTCTCTCAATGAGGTAAATGTTCATAAATGGAGTTCAATATTTGCCTTAAGATGTCAGGGTTTCCCTGGTGGCGCAGTGGTTGAGAGTCTGCCTGCCAATGAAGGGGACACGGGTTCGAGCCCTGGTCTGGGAAGATCCCACATGCCGCGGAGCAACTGGGCCCGTGAGCCATAATTACTGAGCCTGCGCGTCTGGAGCCTGTGCTCCGTGACAAGAGAGGCCGCGATAGTGAGAGGCATGTGCACCGCGATGAAGAGTGGCCCCCGCTTGCCACAACTAGAGAAAGCCCTCGCACAGAAACGAAGACCCAACACAGCCATAAATAAATAAATAAATAAATAAATAAATAAATAAAAGATGTCAGACGTTCCTAATTCAGGCACTACTCTTAAAAAAAACAGCAAAACATTCTGCAATACTCCTTCTAGCTCTAAAAGTCTCAGATTCTATATACTTTGCAACATTCATTCAGTAACTTCCTCAACACATACTTACTGTGTATCTACTGTATGCTACGTTGAGGAAACAAAGGAATAGGCTCAGTCCTCCACTAATAAGAAACTCAACACAGAACCACTAAAATACTATATGTTAAATGCTATAATAATAGCAATAAAAAGTACATGGAGGTGACACCACAGAAAATGTCAAGGATAAAGAGAACTGGCAAATATGAAGATAAGACCATTGAAATGGAGTCTGGGGACCAGAAAGAAAAAGAATAAAGGCAAGAGAACAGAGTAAAATGGGCCTGTGGGACACCACCAAGCCAACAAACACACATTATAGGAGTCTGAGAAAGAGAAGAGGGCGCATAAAGAATATTTGGAGAAATAATGTCCAAAAACTCCCCAAATTTTAAAAAAGACATGAATCTACGAATCTAAGAAGCTCAATGAACTCCAGGTAGGAATAACTCAGAGACCCACACTGAGAAACATTATAATCAAACTGTCCAAAGACAAAGAATTTTTGAAAGCAGCAATTAGCGACTCATTGTCATGTAAACACAAGGGAGCCTCAATAAAATTAACAATTTCTCATCAAACTGTGGAGGCCAGAAGGCTATGAGATGCCATATTTAAACCCCTGGGGGTGTGGGTGAGGTGGGGAATGTCGACCAAGAATTTTAAATCTGGCAAAACTACCTTTCAATAATGAAGAAGAAATTAAGACATTTCAAGGTAAACAAAACCTGAAGGACTTTATTGGTAGTAGATGTCTCCTACAAGAACTGCTAAAGAGAGCCTTTCAGACTGACATGAAAGGACACTAGATCTTAACTAGAAGCCATATAAAGAAATAACGAACATCAGTAAAGTATCTACATAAGTAAATATAAAAGCCAGTATTACTTTATTTTTTGGTTGGTAACTTCTCTTTTTGTTTCCTATGTGAATTAAAATAGAAATGTATAAAATAATAGTAAGTCTGATGATGGGCACACAACATATATAAGATGTAGTTTGTGGGATTTCCCTGGTGGTCCAGTGGTTAAGACTCCGCGCTCCCAATGCAGGGGGCGCGGGTTCAATCCCTGGTCAGGGAACTAAGACCCCGCATGCTGCATACTGCACATGGTGCACTGCACAGCCAAAAACAAAAAAAACAAAAAAATGTAGTTTGTGACAACAACAATATAAAGACACATAAAAGTGCAATGTGTTTATATCACCTTTTTTAATTTTTATATTTTTTATTTTTATTTTTTTGGCCACACTGTGAGGCTTGTGGGATTTTAGTTCCCCAACGAGGGATCAAACCTGTGCCCTTGGCAACGAAAGCCTGGAGTCTTAACCACTGGACCGCTGGGTAATTCCCTATATCATCTTTTTTTTAATTGAGAGAAAGTTCACATTACATTAAATTAACCATGTTAAAGTGTATAATCCAGGAGAATTTACTATATGGCTGTGCAACTATCACCTACATCTATTTCCAAAACACTTTTGTCACCCCCAAAGACAACTCCATACCCATTAAACAGTCATTCATTTCCCATTACTCTTCTCCACCCAGTCTCTGGCAATGACTTTCTCTCTTTGTGGATTCATCTATTCTATTGGTATCCAACAGATATTTCATATAAAATGAAATCCTACAATATGTGACCTTTTGTGTCTGGCTTCTTTCTCTTCATTTTTTCTTTTTCTTTACGCGGCTGTTGGGCCTTCGTTGCTGTGTGAGGGCTTTCTCTAGTTGCAGCGAGCGGGGGCTACTCTTCATTGTGGTGCTCGGGCTCCTCATTGCAGTGGCTTCTCTTGTTGTGGAGCACGGGCTCTAGGCATGCAGGCTTCAGTAGTTGTGGCACGTGGGCTCAGTAGTTGCAGCTCATGGGCTCTAGAGCATGGGCTCAGTAGTTGTGGCGCACTGGCTTAATTGCCCCGCAGCACGTGGGATCTTCCTGGAGCAGGGATCGAACCTATGTCCCCTGCACTGGCAGGAGGATTCTTAACCACTGGACCACCAGGTAAGTCCTCACTTCATGTTTTTTAGGTTCATCCACATTGTACCATGAATCAGTATTTCATTCCTTTCTACGGCTGAATAATATTCCATTGCATGGATATACCACATAAATCTATTCATCCACTAATGGACGTTCAGGTTGTTTCCACCTTTTGAGTACTGTGAATAACACTGCTACGAGCATTCTTGTATAGTATTTGTTTGAATACCTACTTTCAATTCTTCTGAATATATACCTAGGAGTAGGATTACTGCAAGAGTGCTAGTAAAAGATGAGGAGCTGGGCAATGGGATGGGATAGCAGAGACAAACAGAATACTGCTAAAATAGCAATAAAAAAGCTGCAGGTGAGGCATGTATGAAGAGAGGGGTCAAGATAATCCTGAATTTCTGAAATTAGGCAACTGGTAGACAGTAATCCCTTTCACTCAAATAGGAAATACAGGAAGAGTAACAGGGAAGTGGGACAAGAGTGGGGAAAGATGATTAAGTGTTGCGTTGTATGTGCTGAGTCTGAGGTGCTCAAGAAATACAGTGACATTGAGACTGCTAAAAAAAAAAAAAGAATATTGAATCATCAGCATATTGATGGAAGAAAGCAAAAATTACACCTAAAGTGTCAATTACAAATATATAAAGTGGGACTTCCCTGGTGGCGCAGTGGTTAAGAATCCACCTGCCAATGCAGGGGACACGGGTTCAATCTCTGATCCGGGAAGATCCCACATGCTGTGGAGCAACCAAGCCCATGCGCCACAACTACTGAGCCTGCGCTCTAGAGCCTGTGAGCCACAACTACTGAAGCCCACGCGCCTAGAGCCCGTGCTCCACAACAAGAGAAGCCACTGAAACAAGAAGCCTGTGCACTGCAACGAAGAGTAGCCCCCACTCGCCACAACTAGAGAAAGCCCGCACACAGCAACAAAGACCCAACACAGCCAAAAAAATAAATAAAAATAAATTTAAAAAAATTTTAAAAATAAAATAAAATAAATATATAAAGTGAAATTATTCTTAATCATTAAGCGTTTTCTATGTGCTAGTTATAGCACATCAACTGCATTTTTAAAATTCTAAAACAATAACTTGGATTAAATCCACATTATTAGTTGATTTACTAATTAAACTGTTGTAAATCTGGATTATGTACTACATTACTCAGGGTTTTCCAGAGAAACAGAACTAGTAAAGTGTGTGTGCATACACAGAAAGATATTATAAGGAACTGGTTCATGTGATTATAGAGGCTGTCAAGTCCCAAGATCTGCAGTCAGCAAACTGGAGACCCAGGAGAGCTGATGGCATAGCACTTGTCAGAAAGCAGCCTCAAGATCCAGGAAGAGCCCATGTTTCACTTTAAGTCCAAAGGCAGAAAAGAAGGCAGTCAGGCAGGACAAGTTTCCCTCTTACTCACAGAAGCGTCAGCCTTTTTGTTCCATTCCAGCCTTCAACTGACTGAAAGAGGCCCATCAACATTAAGAAGGCCAATTTGCTTTATTCACTCTACAGATTCAAATGTTTTATCTCAGCCAGAAACATCTTCACAGACATACCTAAAATACTGTTTGACCAAATATCTAAAGCCACCTGTGGCCCAGTCAATTTGACACATAAAATTAACCATCACAAGTGCTGTTCAAGATAACTCATGATTTTCTACTAAGAAAACTGAATTTTTTAGTAGTTCAGGAAAAATATGGTCCTTAACTACCCAAACCTCCTTGTTTAAAAGAATAATCTATAAAATAGAATACAGTACACATTATGATTTATTCCAATACTAAAGAGATGAAAACAGCATGTTGAATTAAATAGACAAGGATTTTTTTTAATTGTCGTGTAGTTGATTTGCAATGTTGTGTTAATTTTTGCTATACAGCAAGATGATTCAGTTATACATATATATACATTCTTTTTTATATTCTTTTCCATTATGGTTTATCACAGGATAGTGAATATAGTTCCCTGTGCCATACAGTAAGACCTTGTTGTTTATCCATTCCATATATAGTAGTTTGCATCTACTAACCCTAAACTCCCAGTCCATCCCTCCCCCGCCTCCCTTAGCAACCACAAGTCTATTCTCTAGGTCTGTGAGTCTGTTTCTGTTTCATAGATAGGTTCATTTGTGTTATGTTTTAGATTCCACATACAAGTGATATCATATGGCATTTGTCATTCTCTTTCTGACTTACTTCACTTAGTATGACAATCTCTAAGTCCATCCATGTTGCTGCAAATGGAATTATTTCATTCTTTTTTATGGCTGAGTAGTATTCCATTGCATATATGTACCACATCTTCTTCATCCATTCATAAATAGATAAGGTTTTTAAACCATGCTCTTGAAGAAGAATATTCCTTGAACTGGACCAAAACATCATCACAAAGATCAACCAATGCAAACCATTTTCCCAATTTACAAAAAAACCAAAAACAAACAAAAACTTAATATAAATGTTTTCAGTTTTAAGTGCTTTTGCATAACATGACAATCCTCTGACACTTTCTTCTATTAGCCTGTACTAGAATTAAATGAGATACATTTAGTGCAAAGTTATACAGTTATTGTAAACTTAAATGTGCATTTCGTGATGGTCTTCACAGGGCTTTACAAGGCATCATGAACTAATACCTGAACAAGTTTGAGAACCACTTACTTAAACAATTACAACAAATACATTTAGAATAAGACTGCACGGTTCTCAGCCTAAGAAGATTAGCCATCATAAAGATGTAAATTCTCAGGAATTTCCTGGCAGTCCAGTGGTTAAGACTCTGAGCTTCCACTGCAGGGGGCACAGGTTCAATCCCTGGTCAGGGAACTAAGATCCCACATGCCATGCAGAAAGGAAAAAAAAAAAAAAAAGATGTGAATTCTCTTTGAGCTAATAAAATACCAAAATAATTTTTTTCTTGCAAATGGCAAGTTGATTCTAGTGTTTATATGGAAAAACAAAACAAGAAGACACAAGAAAACTCTGAAAAAAAAAAAAAAAAGAAGAGCAATTTGCAGGCCGGCGGGGGGTTGGAGCGGGATGTCCTACTAGATGTGAAAACATAATAAAGAGTGTGACAGTGATACATGAGTAGACCGATGAATGGAGCAGAATGACAGTCTACAAATATGCCAAACACATATGAAAACTGAGTGTATGTTAAAGGAGGCATTTCAAATGGGTGGAGGTAAAAAGAACTTAAAAAAAAATGGTGTGATAAACCAATGCCTACCACTTCTATCAGCTGAAACCGTTAAGAAAATAACAAGAATATTTAGTAACATAAATGAGTATTTATAAACTGTAAGATAAACTGACACATCCTAAATGTTCATCAATAGAGTAACAGTTATATAAATTTTGGTGCATCCATAAAATGGAATACAGTGCAGTCATTTTTTTAATTGAGGCAACATAATATATATAAATACATCATAATCTGAAAGATATATTAAAAAGAAAAATAAAGCAAAAGCACAGAGAAATCTATATAATATCCAACCATTTGTCTAAACATGAAAGAGAGAAAGAAATTGTAACATATGTAGATGACTATATATGCATAGAAAATTCTGGAAGAATAAACTTAACAGGTTGATTCTGGGTAAGGAAAATGGGTGGGGGGGGGAAGAGTGGAAAAGAGCCTTTGTGACTTTTCAATTTCGTATTACATGCATGTTATTACCTACTAAAATATACTGTATTTTTAAAAACACACCTGGAAAGTATATAGAATGGTAATTTTTTTCTTAGTTTCTCAGTTATTATAGATATAAAAGGGACTAAGGAAAAGCTATAAAAAGAAGAACAGACTAACAGGTACCTGATAAAAGCCAAGAGTTAAGCTAGAGAACCAAAAATGACCAAATAACCTAGATGACTGCAAGGTGACTACATAAATAATTCATTATTATAATCCTCTTCATACATTTTTACAAACAAAAGGATTTTAAAAATCTTAAATCACTTAAAGTTCTTTGCAGACATAAAACATTAAAAGTCTACCTAAAATATTTACTTTATGATCCTGTCTAGTTCCAAAAAGGAGTTGTGAACTGAAATGTTACATTTAAAATGTCAAATAATCTTTGTTTGACATAAAACCACATTCAAACGATTAAAGCAACAGTAAAAACTATGTCTACATACTTTGTACAGCTCCTAGTAAATTCTTTACTTCAAATCTCAAATCAAAGAAGCCTTTCCTGATTGCCTAAACTGAGCTAGTTTCCCAATTATATTGATATTTCTCTTTTGTATCACTATGAAGTTACTAATTTAGCAGAGTCTGTTGCCCTGACTGATGTGTAAGCTGTCTCCCTTATCCACTGAATCATCCTTGTCTAGCAACAGAGCAGGAGCTCAATAGGTATTTGCTGAGTAAAGGAAACCAACAGGAGAAACTTTTACATATCAAATGAAAATTTCATTTTATTCAAAAATACACTTGTAAAATTATGAACTATAATTATGTTTGTTTAATGTAGGTGCACACCTTTATTTTTATTGGAAATTTAAGGATAATTTGCTTAAATTTTGGAGCCGTAAAAACAACAGCAAATCATCGATTTTTTTAAAAGCTGTACGTTATAGGAAAGAGAACCTAAAGAAAATTATATTATAACCCAAAGGGAAATTTCATAAATTTGGTTTAAGTTCACACTGAGTAGGAATTAACATTTTGGAAGGACTATGTCTGCTTAAGGCAAAGCAATGTGTGCTAGCCTCTTGACCTAACTACCAATAATAGGAAATGGTCTAGCTCTTAGTATCTGGTTTGTGAATTGTTGGTGGGTCCTCAGAACCCTTTCATGGAGTCCATGAACTCAGAACTATTTTCACAATAATACTAAGACATTATTTGTCTTTTTCGCTCTCATCCTCTCACCTGTGTAGTTAGTATATTCCTCAGGTTATGTGATATACATCACAAGAAGACTGAATGCAAAACCTGACGTGAGAATTCAGCTGTCTTTAATTAAGACAGGCATAAAGATTTGCAAAAATGTAAAGCAATCACTCCTTTCTCTAATATTTTTAAGTTATTTTTCATTAAAAACGTCATTTTATGTTAACATAAAATCAATTTAGTACCACAGTTTTAAAATAATAGTTATTAAATAAATATTTTTCTATGTTTCACTTTCTAATATAACTCCCAATAAATATAAACCACATAAATGAAAGATCTGGGGCCTTTAATAATTTTTACAAAAATAAAGGGATCCTTTAATCATACAGTCGATAATCCCTGGTCTAGATCCTGAGAATATCTATGGAACAACCAATGTGATTTTTTCAAGGAATAAATTTAAAATAAAAGAGGGAATCCATAGACGTAAAGGAACTTAAATATAATAATCAAATGCAATGAAGAAACTTTACTTGCATCCTGATTCAAATAACTGGCTAAAAAAAAAAAAAAAGTGAGACAATCAATGAAACAAATACTAGCTGGATATTTGATGATATTTTAAGAAATTAACTTTTTTAAAGTTGTTAACAAAGAATATAACTGTTACAGCTGGATGATGACTACACTGGGGTGCATAAAAGTCATACAGATTTGAGAAAAACAAATTCTTAGTGTAACTAACAAAATATAAACACTGTCTAACTTACTTGTTTAATTCTAGCTACAAAAAAGTATAATAGTATTGTCCAAAATAACAGTATTAGACAATATAAAAGCCATTGAATTGTCAATTCAAAAACAGAATCTCTTCGTTTTAAGGATTATATGACTACATGTTTTTAAAGCAGATGAAAAATGTTCTTTAACCTTTTGTATTTTTCTAAAACCAAATAGAGCATCTAAGAATATACGGTACTTTTTTAGCACCAGTTACAAACCTAAAGCCATATTCATGAATATAAATGTTAATTCGACATATTTAAGAACCTTTATCAAAGGCAATATGTTGAGATTATGCAGGCTAAAACTTGGAAAAGGAAAACAACCACCTATAGGAACCCACTATCTACTTCATAACCAACACATAACCCCCCAGTCCATAATACAATATAAAGTGATAATTAGTTCCCTGAAAGATGTCTAATACAGTTTATTGATAACAAAGTACTGATTTTAACAAGTGATTACAAATAGAAGGACAATCTAAACTTTAGGCAGTTTAATTGTTGCCAGTTGGAGAAAAACCGTAACAAGCACTCAAGGGCTGAACATTCCCAGGTTTGGCTCTTTGCATTCCAAGCTATTTCTTGCCTCAGCATCTTCACATACCCCAGTAGCTGAATACCTCCTCCCCACTTACGGAATAGCTGGTTCACAGAGGTCTTTAATTGAAGGTCACCTTACAGAGATCATTTCCCTCACCATCTAACTACTTAAGGTTCTCCTCCCTTAAATGCACTTAATACAAAATTTATATTTACAATTTTCTTGTTCATTGTTTGCCCTCCCCATGAGACTACAAATTCTATGAGGGCAGGGACCAACTTTCTTTCTTTTTATTTATTTTTTTAATTGAAATATATTTGACATATAAATATATCCCTGCCGGTCCAGTGGTTAGGACCCGGCACTTTCACTGCTGTGGCCCGGGTTCAATCCCTGGTCAGGGAACTAAGATCCCGCAAGCCACGCGGCATGGCCAAAACAAAACAAAACAAAAAAAAACGTTGTTTTATTACTGGAATATATCCAATGCTAGACATATGTAAGATAATAAATACAGGGTGAATTAACATACTCTAAAGGGCTGAGGCAATTATGATTTTGTTAAGACTCAAATATGAATAACATACAAGAGGCAAGTGTAAAGGACTCAATCAACTAGACTACTGAAAGCAGCAACTCTAATCAACTGCAAAGAACTTCCTCCTACCTATTCTCTTTCTACAACTCTTGCAGAGATCTGTTGTTCTTGTACTTGCATGTAGGCAAGAGCCTAGTGTTTGCATGTAGGAAAGAGCCTGTCAGTGTTGTTTCGTAAATTCTGGTACATTCATGGATGATATTTCTACAGCAATTAATGCAACATATAATTTAATTAGTGGTCTAATTTATAATTTAGCCCACTACTGAGAAGTTCAGAGTTTAAAACAATCACCTTCAAAAGACAGTAATAAGAAAGTGAAAAGACAACCCAATGAATGGGAGAAAATATTTGCAAGTCATGGATCTGATAACAGACTTGTATGTAAAATACATAAAGATATATGTATAGCTGATTCACTTTGTTATAAAGCAGAAACTAACACACCATTGTAAAGCAATTATACTTCAATAAAGATGTAAAAATAAATTTTAAAAAATAAAAATAAAAATAAATTTAAAAAATAAAATAAAATACATAAAGAACACTTAATAATAAAAGACAACTAATAAGAACCTGTTGTATAAAAAAAAAATTCTAAAATTAAAAAAAAAAGACAATGCAATTTTAAAATGGGCAAGGATCTGAATAGACAGTTCTCCAAAGATGACATACAAATGGCCAATAAGCACATGAAAATATGCTCAACATCATTAGTCATCAGGGAAACACAAATCAAAACCACAAGACACTTTACACCCAACAGGGTGGCTATAATCAAAAAGACAGATGATAATAATAAGTGTTGTTAAAGATGTGGAGAAATTGGACCCCATACACTGCAGGCAGGAATGTATAATGATGCAGTCACTATGGAAAACAGTCTGGCAACTCCCCAAAACGTTCAATGTAGAGTTCATATATGACCTAGCAATTCTATTCCTAGGTATATATCCAAGAAAAATTAAAACACATCCACACAAAAACTTGTACACAAACGTCCATAGCAGTATTGCTCATAATAGCCAAAAAGTGGAATCAACCCAAATGTCTATCAACTGATGAATGGATAAATGCATACAATGGATTATTATTTGGCCATAAAAAGGGATGAAGTACTAAATACATGCTACAACAAGAATGAGCCTAGAGGACATTATCCTAACCAAAGGAAGCCTAGTCACAAAAGACTATATATCATATGATTCCATTTAAGGCAAATCTATAGAAACAAAGTAAATTAGTGGTTGCCTAGAGGTGGGGAAGCGGGAATGATGGCTAAAAGGCATGGGTTATGAAAATGTTCTAAAATTTATTGTGGTGATGGTTTTACAACTATATGATATACTAAAAACCAAATGGGTGAATTGTATGGTATCTTAATTATAACTCAATAGAGCTGTTACAAAACAACAAAATGGTCACTTATGTTTTTGGTTACACTCTATTGCATTTATCAGGGAAATTATAGCTACTTTGGTCTTCATAAGGGCCATGGGGTATATCCCTCCAAAAAGAAATTATCTTTCTTTAAAGGAGACAAAAATAAGAAGAGTAGACAAAGGGGAAATCTTCACAACTGCATGATTACCATAACTGATGTATCATTTTACCTACTCATTCTCATATTTTGAGCAGTAACTTTTCCTACCAATGTCACATTTTTGTCTTCTTTAAATACTTCAAGAAACTAAAGAATGCCTAGCTTAATACAAAATGTTCAACTAATTTTCCTTAGTTTATTTCTTGACATTTCAAATTTGATCAATTCCTTTCAAAAATACTTACTTTGCAGAGATAATGTGAGGAGTCAAGATATCACAGTAAGGTGTCTAAAACAATGCCTTGTACTCAGTAAATTACTGTCATCATCATTATGCTAAAGGAAACAGAGGATCCTAAAGTTGATGAGCAAAACTGCAGAGAATGGGGAAGACATAACGGCTACACCCTACAAAGGCACAATCATGTGTCAAGGAAAGGAAACCCTTGGCAGAAAAGCCCACACCACACTGAGAACTGCAGCAGCAGCAGCAGTAGAAGCATGATCATCACCTCCACTATTACCACCATTTCTATCATCACCATCATCACCCAACACTACTCTCCTCCTCAAGCAGCTGTTTATATGCCTTTAATTCTTTCTATTTATGAAACGTTTAAACATATGAAAGCATCCCCCAACTCAGCTAATAGAACATCTTATCATTTTCCATTTGTTTCAAAAAATGTTTCATATATATGTACTATAAGTTAACACAGATCCATTTTCATTCCCTCTCTTCCTTATGGTAGCCACTATCTTGGACTATCGTGTTAATCATTTCTATGCATGTTCTAGCTACAGATATCTGTAAACAATATAGAGTATTGTTTTGCATGTTTTCAAACTTTCACTATATAGCATATTGGTCTGCACCTTGCTTTCTTAGCCCAACATTCATGTCATGTTGTTTCATGCAGCTCTAGTCATTCACAAAAACTGTTGGACAGTATTATATTATACTGTATGAAAGACAAAATATATTTGTCCATACTCTAACTAATGAGATGTTTAAAGTGTTTATCTAATTTTCTTATTAAGAGGCTACAATAAACATAATTTCTTGAGTTTCCAGGATATATTCATGGAACTGGTAGGCCAAAGGACATATACCTTCAACTTCATTAGAGGTTGCTAAGTTCATCTCCTTTTTTACACTACAATCAGCAGTGTAAGAGAGTTGTTTCCTGTCACCCTCACCAATCCTTGGTACTGTCACACCTTTTTTTCTTTTTTTTTTTTTTGGCTGTACCCCACGGGATCTTACTTCTCCAACCAGAAATCAAACTGGGGCCCCAGGCAGTGAAAACGCCGGGTCCTAACCACCGGACTGCCAGGGCATTTCCTATCATAATTTTAATTTTGCAAACCAAAGGGTCTAAAGTGGTACTTCATTGATTTATTTTTTCTTGATTAGTAAGATTGAGTATCATTTATTGGCCTTTCAGGTGTTTCCGCTTATGTAAAATGCCTTTAACAGTATGGCCATTTTCCTACTGATTTGTGGTAGTTCTTAAGAACAATCTGGGTACCAATCCTTATGCTCTTTCTCCCCTCCCCACCCCACCCCCAAATATAAACTGTTGCTGATTTTCATATCTAGTAAGGTAGAAAAGCAAAGACAATTTCTGCCTTCTCAAAGTTCACAGCTATTTGCCAGACATTTATATCTGTGTTTCTCAAACCTTTTCGGCCACTCACAGGTGAATTCCTCCATGAGAGCCAATACACATACACTTACATATGAAGTGAAAAACAGGGCTCTACATCAACTTCTTCTAAGGCAGGGGTCCCCAACTGCTGGGCCACAGACCGGTACTGGTCCATGGCATGTTAGGAACTGGGCTGCACAGCAGGAGGTGAGCAGTGGGCAAGTGAGCGAAGCTTCATCTGTATTTACAGCCGCTCCCCGTCACTCGCATTACCACCTGAGCTCCACCTCCTGTCAGATCAGCAGCAGCATTAAATTCTCATTGGAGCATGAACCCTACTATGAACTGCGCATGCTAGGGATCTAGGTTGCATGCTCCTTATGAGAACCTAATGCCTGATGATCTGAGGTGGAGCTGAGGCAGTGATGCTAGTGCTGGGGAGTGGCTGCAAATACAGAGTACCACTCGCAGAGAGGTTTGACTGCACAGAGACCATAATAAATCAATTGCTTGCAGACTCATATCAAAACCCTATCAGTGAGTGGCAAGCGACAATTAAGCTGCATCTTACGGAGTAGACTGGACATAAGCAACACACTTAGGGTATCACTGTCTCCCATCACCCCCAGATGGGAGCATCTAGTTGCAGGAAAACAAGCTCAGGGCTCCCACTGATTCTGCATTATAGTGAGTTGCACAATTATTTCATTATGTATTACAACGTAATAATAATAGAAATAAAGTGCACAATAAATGTAATGCTCTTGAATCATCCCCAAAGCATCCCGCTCCCCCCCACATCCGTGAAAAAACTGTCTTCCATGAAACCAGTCTCTGGTGTCAAAAAGGTTGGGGACCACTGTTCTAAGGGATTAACCACAAGCAAATACACAAGAAAATATACAGAATGTCTCCATTCTATATAGCCAATGCCACATTCTGGCTCTGATATTAATACATCATGTGGCTTTCATATGGATCAGTACACAAGCATCTACTTGATTAATAACGGCTTGTTAAAACAATTAATAAATAACCATCATATCAGGTACATCAGGATGTCTGAAACAACAATTAAGAGTGCCCATTCTCTTTATCCAATGAAATAAGAATTAAGGTACAAATTCAGACTAAGCAAATGAAATATTTTAATTTTCAGTCGTACCATCATACAATCAGTTCTTACAGATAAATCTGCTCTGCAGTCGTGAAATGATTCTTCTAGATATTTTAGTGACAGCAGACTACAGCTGAAAAAAAGTTAACTTTATTTACAGGAGCACTATAGAATGCTTTGTAAAATAAAGACGCTGCCCTAGAGGCATCTAATCATAGAGCAAGAAAGGACCTTGGATCAACTTAATCTAATTCCCTCATTTTCAGGTGAGGCACTTGCAATCCAGAAATTAAGAAATCTCCCTAATCCATCTCCTCTAAAATCTACAAATTCAGAGTTCTTTCCATTGCATCACGCATCTTATTTTACACTCCCCAGCTCTAAAACTATGATTCCCCTTAATTTTACAAGTTTGAGTTGATGTGTTACAGAAATAATGGAAGTATCTCCCCATACCAATCTTTCCCCTTCTCTATCCTCCATTATAATGTACCCAACGAAAACACCTGACTGCCTAAATTTCTGACTGTAATTAGGTGCGGAGTGCAGAGCCCCTGGCTACCGTTTCCGCGTTAAACCAATAGAAATGTTAATCCTTTATACAATACCTTCTTCAACAACACCTACTAAACGTCGACTTTGCAGGAAGCGCAGTACACGCCGCTCCTCCTGGCCCGCAGACCACCGACGCCAGGGAGCCCGGGGCGCTGGGGAGGCGGGGTGCGGGGCAGCCGGGAGTTGGGGTCGCTAGGGGAGTGGGGCTCCCAAGGAGGGGGGTGGTCCCGGGGATGCCAGGGAACTGGCCGGGTGGCGGGGAGCGGCGGGGAGAGGCCGAGAGGCGCGGCCGACTCACCTTTCCGCAGCTCCCGCTCCCACACGGTGACGATGGGCCGCGAGTGTTTGCGGTGGTGGATGAGCCACAGGGACAGGGTCTGCACGCTCTGCTGCGAGTTGCTCAACTCCGACAGCTTCTTCTCCAGCGCCGCCTCAGAGAAGGCGGACATCCCTCCGATACCGCGCTCACGCCGTCCCACGCGGTGGGGCTGAGGGGGAGGAGAGTTTCGCCGCCCTCGCCGAGCCTCGCCCCCTCACCCCACCCTTCCCCACGCCCTCACCACCGCTGCCGCCACATCCAAGATCGGCCGCAAACCAGCAAGATGGCGTCCAGCCGGCAGTGACGTCACGACCTACCCACGCCCCGCCCACCGAACAGGCTCAGCCGAGGCCGAGCGGAAGGGGCGGGGAAGAGACGCGCGCTGGAGAGGCGGTCGGGGGACGTGCCCCCGGGTCTGGGCAGGAGGCGGGGCGGGGTTTGCCAGGCTTAGGACCCTCCTCCTGGGAGAAACTATCTTTACCAAGGGGTAATTAAAAATCCTTTGAACACCAGCGTGTTTGCACAAGGCGCCAAATGCTAGTTGTGTGGTCCAGCTCAGTAACAGTGAAGAGTTGGGACTTTCTTCAAGTAAATGGCTAAATCAATTGTGATACTTCATCTTACCGAATACATGCAGCAGTTTAAAAGATTCATAAATCCAATGGTGGATTGGTTTTTTTTTTTTAAGTTGCAAAAAAAAAAGTACAGTATAACGTTTGTTTTATAAAATATATATTTTATAAGAATTCATAAGTATGTAAATAAGAGAGGATAAGAATTGGTGCCCTTAAGCTGTGTCTGAATTGTTTTCATTTTTTACAAGAACATATTCATATATTACATAGTTAAAAATTAATTTCAGAAATCTCATAATTAATTCAGCACATTTGGACATAGCACTTGTCTTAACTATGATAATTCACAAAAGAAACAGAAGGCAGATACTGTCATATTCTAAATATTAATACAAGAAACTTCAAGAAAGGTATATAAGAAACCACAGGAATTCCTAAGCCATCTTTTGGGAAACACTGTTCAAGAACTTTGCACAAGGTAGACATCAAATATGCCTATTTATTTGTTTGTTTGATTATAAATATAGCTTCTCCTTCCCATTTTTAATGTCACTACAGCTTGAGGTTCAGAGATACCTCAAGAGGTGAGGTAACTCTCCTTCCTCTTCCTCTCACTACAATATCAATTCCTATCTCTACATTCTTCTCTTTCCCTCATTTTACATCCTTTTCTTTATCCAATCTGCTTAGTCTAGTTCTAAGCCTTAACTTAGTCCAACTTTAACCTGTCTCCCAAGACCTAACAGTATCTTCAACACTATTCCCTGAGCCCTGCAGCCACCAAAATTGCTTCATATCTTCTCCCAAATTGTCTTCACCTGAGATTCCAGCTCTTCCCACTCCCTGCTTCTCTATCTCAAGTCTACCTTAACTTTATTTTTTTATTTTTTTAATTAATTTATTTTATTTTTGGCTGCATTGGGTCTCTGTTG
Organism: Balaenoptera physalus; assembly: GCF_965194825.1. NCBI lineage: Eukaryota > Metazoa > Chordata > Mammalia > Artiodactyla > Balaenopteridae > Balaenoptera > Balaenoptera physalus. Next base: position 45,948,635 of record NC_138897.1, on the reverse strand, counting down.
CTGTGTGCGGGCTTTCTCTAGTTGCAGCAAGTGGAGGCTACTCTCCGTTGTGGTGCACGGGCTTCTCACTGTGGTGGCCTCTCTCTGTTTCAGAGCATGGGCTCCAGGTGCATGGGCCCCAGCATCTGTGGTGCACGGGCTTCAGTAGTTATGGTGCACAGGCTTCAGCAGTTGTGGCACACAGGCTCCATAGTTGTGGCACACAGGCCCAGCCGCTCCACGGCATGTGGAATCCTCCTGGACCAGGGCTCGAACCCGTGTCCCCTGCATTGGCAAGCGGATTCTTAACCACTGCGGCACCAGGGAAGTCCCAAGTCTACCTTAACTTTAAAAGACCACCTTAAATTCTACCTTCTTTTCTTTCCCAACCAGTCCAATAACATGTGAGAATTTCCTTTCTATGTCATTAACTGACTTGAATGACTTATTTAGTACTTACACCACTAGTCTATGTTATTTATAATTATACATATCTACATATGTGTCACTAAGCAAAATCTAGCTGGGGAAAGAATATATATAATTCATATGTCCACTTTATTGGGAACGGGTGCCCGGGTGGAGAGCAGCAGGGTAAGGGAACCCAGGAGAACTGCTCTGCCACGTGGCTCACAGTTTCAGGCTTTATGGTAACAGGGTTAGTTTCCGGGTTGTCTCTGGCCAATCATTCTGACTCAGGGTCCTTCCTAATGGTTTGCGCATCACTCAGCCAAGATGGATTCCAGCAAGAAGGCCTCAAATTTAGAACAATGCATTTTTTTCCATAAACAATCTTTGGCTTTCTTGGAATGGCCGCCAAGTAACAAGAAGATATGCCCCTTCAACTTAAAAAAGGAAGACTGTCACAAGAAGACACTGTAGACCAATATCACTTATGAATATGTGGCATACAAGGAATACAAAATCCTTAACAAAATACTAGCAAACCAAATCCAGCATCATATTAAAAGATTATACATGAAGACCAAGTGGGATTTATCCCAAGAATGCAAGGGTGGTTCAAATACAAAAATCAATCAATATAACACAGCATATAAATAGAATGAAGAAGAAACACATGATCATCTCAATTAGTGGGGGAAAAAAAGCATATGACAAAATCCAGCATCCTTATATGATAAGAAAAAAAAAAACCCTCATCAAAGTAGGAATATTTTTATTCTCAACATAATAAAGAACATGTATAGAAAAACCTACAGCTAACACTATATTTAATGGTGAAAGACTGAAAGCTTTCCCCCTAAGATCAGGAAAGACAAGGATACCTACTTTTGCCCCTTCTTTTCAACATTATACTGGAAATTCTAGCCATAGAAATTAGGCAAGGAAAAAGAAATACATGGTATCGAAATTGGAAAAGAGCTGGTAAATGTATATCTTTTTGCAGAAGATATGATCTTATATATAGAAAATTGTATATATAAGGAATCCATAAAAAATAATTAGAGCTAATAAATTAATTCAGCAAAATTACAGGATACCAGATGAACACACAAAAATCAGTTGTATTTCTATACACCAGCAATGAAAAATTTGAAAATTAATTTAGGAAAACAGTTCCATTTATAGTAACATCAAAAATAATAAAATACCTAGGAATACATTTAACCAAGAGGATTTTCAAGGTATACACTGAAAATTATAAAATACTGTTGAAAGAAATTAAAGACATAAATAAGTAGAAAGACAAATCTTATTTATGGATAGGAAGACATACTGTTAATATGGAAATACTACCCAAAGCAATTTTCAGGTTCAGTGCAATTCATTAAAATCCCAATGGTCTTTTGTGCAGAAATGGAAAAGCTGATCCTAAAATTCATATGGAATTGCAAGGGACACTGAATGACCAAAACAATCTTGAAAAAGGAAAGCAAAGTTGGAGAGCTCACAGTTTCTGATTTCAAAACTTCCTACAAAGCTACAATAATAAAAACAGTGTAGCATGTTATTAAGCCATAAAAATGAATGAAATAGTAATGCATGCTAGAAGATAGATGAACCTCAAAAACATTATGCTAAGTGAAAGAAGCCAGACACAAAAGATCACATATTTATGATTCCATTTATATGTAAATATCTGGAATAGGTAAATCCAGAGACAGAAAGTGGTTGCTAGGGTGCATGGGGGGTGGGGGATGGGAGTGAGTGTTTAATGTGGATTTTCTTTTGGGGTGATAAAAATGTTTTGGAACTAGACAGAAGCGGTGGCTGCAACACACTGCAGATGTACTAAATACCATTAAATTGTACGTTTTCAAATGGTTAATTCTATGTAATTAAGATGTTAATTCTATGCATCTTATTTCAGTACAAAAAAGAAAAAAAAGGAAACCTAATAGAAATAATTAAGTTTATTTCACATTCTCCACATTGTAATGGACCCAAAACTGCTATGAGAGCCCTTATGTTTACCAAACTTAGGATAAAAGAAAACTTACAAGCTAAAAAAGTTCAGTCTTTCTAAGTTAAATTTTGTGTAAGTTATTTTTTTTACTTTAAAAATTTTTTAATTTTTAAGTATAAGTGATTTACAATATTATATTTGTTTCAGATGTACAGCATAGTGACTCAGCATTTTTGCAAATTATACTCCATTATAAGTTATTAGAAGATGATAGCTATAATTCCCTGTGCTATGTATAAGTAAGTCATTAATATACATATGTTTCTTTTTTAAATATTTATTTATTTATTTATTTTGGCTGCACTGGGTCTTTGTTGCTGCTCACAGGATCTTTGTTGCAACATGTGGGCTTCTTAGTTGTGACATGCGAACGCTTGGTTGCGGCCTGCATACGGGATCTAGTTCCCTGACCAGGGATCGAACCTGGGCCCCCTGCATTGGGAGAACAGAGCCTTACCCACTGGACCACCAGCGAAGTCCCTACATATGTTTCAATAATGTATTTCTCCAGTTAAAAAAAAGCATACTAATGTTCATATAGAAAGACTGTACTATAACAGTCTACAAAAGATTTTACTTACAGATTTCCAGGTTTAAATGTTCTTGCAACTGATAGCGTGTGTAATACATTTTATGAACTAAATTAAAGACTATGGAGTTTTTTTCGATGCTTAGGATAATTATGAATTAATCCTCAATAGAGTATACTACTCTCCTCTATTCTGATAACAGTACTAAATATAATAAATTAGGGAAAGCTGTTTAGTCTTGCTACCAAAAGGTATGCATGGCCATTGTCCTCACCAGTCACCTAATCAGCTTCTACATAATCTTAGACCAGGAGTTTTAGATTATGAAGAAGATCAGAGAACAATTTCAATAGAAAGGACCTTAGCAAGTGCTGTTATCAAGTTACATGACAGTAAGATTCCAAGGTACTGAGCCCCGGATTCAAGTCTCTCAATTAGATGGACACAAGTCATCATCAATTCATTGTGTTCTGGTTGTCTCTTGGAGCATAACAAACCACCCTAAAAGAGCGACTTCAAACAATAACAACCATTTTATTTTGCTCAAAAATCTGGGGAATTGGGCTTCCCTGGCGGCACAGTGGTTAAGAATCCGCCTGCCAATGCAGGGGACATGGGTTTGAGCCCTGGTCCGGGAAGATCCCACATGCCGTGGAGCAACGAAGCCCATGCACCACAACTACTGAGCCTGTGCTCTAGAGCCCGCAAGCCACAACTACTGAGCCCGCACACCACAACTACTGAAGCCTGCGCACCTAGAGCCCATGCTCTGCAACAAGAGAAGCCACTGCAATGAGAAGCCCGTGCACCGCAATGAAGAGTAGCCACTGCTCACTGCAACTAGAGGAAGCCCGCGCGCAACAGCGAAGACCCAACGCAGCCAAAAATAAATAAATAAATTTATTAAAAAATCTGGGAAATTAACTGAGCTCAGCTAGGCAGTTAGCATTTAGAGTCTCATATGAGGTCACAGCCAGATTGTGGCTAGTGTCATCTCAAATGCTTCTTCACTCATGTTTGGTGCCTGGGCTGGGAAGACTCAAACAACTGGGAGTTGAAAGAGCTAGGACCCTCAGACCCATCTCTTCTCCCCTCCCCTTCCGTGTTGTCCCCTCCCCTCCCCTTTCTTTCCTTCCCCTCTCATCTCTCCCCCTCCTCCCCCTCCCATTCTTCTTCTCCTTCTTCTTTTTCTTCTTCTTCTTCTTTTTCTCCTCCTCCTCCTCCTTCTTCTTCTTTTCCTCATCTCTCTCTCTCCTCCCCTCCTTCCCTCCCTCTCATCTTCACATGATCTCTCCACATGGCAGCCCCAGGATAAGCAGATTCCTTAGAGAACTGCAGAAGTCTCCTAGAGTGAGTGCCCCAGGGACAACTGGAAGTCATACAACATTGCTTCTATCTTATTCTATTAGACAAGATAGTCAAAGCCCACCCCAGTTCATGGGTGTAGGGACATAGTCCCCACCTCTTGATGGAAGGAGTGCCAACAACTCACAGACATGTTTTGGAAACACCACACTGGAAGACTGTTACAGGCAGACCTTCATCTGAGGAGTCTTAGGAATCCGCAGAAGTAGAAAACTCCAGATAGGAGAAACATCCACCCAAGCCCTTCAGATCAAGTTAAAAACTGCATGAAGTAAACAGCTCCTACTCAAGACCCACAGAACTAGACCCAAATACCAAGAACCACAGATTATGATGCTTTAATATGTATGCTCTTGTTCTTTATTTTTCTAGTTATTTTTCTTCTTCTCTTTTGGTTTAAGACTCTGGGTACTTCTTGACCACAATACTTGTAAGGCCCCATTCTTAATATTGCTCTTTTTATCTTCAGTTAGTCCTTGGTATGAGTCTAATACCTAATGAGATTTTTCTTGTGATTTAGCTAAAACATATAATAAAACTAACTGTTGGGTTTGTAGCCACTTTCCTTTGAGTGCTACCCAGTTCCCTGTAGTATCTTTCCCTTGTAAAAAATCAGTTAATTCCCTGGTTAATTAGATTCAATTCTAACAACTTTTTTTTTTGTTTTTGGCTGCACCTTGTGGCTTGCAGAACATAAGTTCCCCAACAAGGGACTGAACCCATGCCCCCTGCAGTGGAAGTGCAGAGTCCTAACCACTGGACCACCAGGGAATGCCACACTAACAACTTTTTATATGGCTTATACCACAACAGTCAAGACATTCAAAAGTCTAAAATCCCTATCATTTCACACCTAGGAAGGGATGTTTCTGTCTCCACCAAAAAGTAGGATGGGGAATGCTATGTGTTAGTGTAGGGAAGCAACAGGAAAGGTAAATGAATACCACCAGTCATAGAACCCCTCTCTCAAAATTTCATAAGCTTGGATAGGCAGTGATCAAAATAGAGTTGCTCTAGATATAACATTGACCCCTCAAGGTGGCATATATGTTATCTTAAAAGAAAAATGTACTTACATTCCTACAGACTTCTCTGGAATCTTTAATAGTACCAAAATGTTTCAGGAAACAAGAAATTAGGTCAGGTACTTTGGCTGATTTTCTTATATATGTAGATACTGCCATGCAGCCATTGTCACCTCAGATGATTCAACAGCTCATCTTCTAACAAAATATGAAGTACTGACTTTAATTCAACAACAGATAGTGTCTCCTAAACAACCTTTTGATGAATGGAATCTTGACAGTGGATCTGAATTTCACAGAATGAAATATCCTGCAGGCTGACTTCATCCGCCCTTGATTAAAACAGAGAACTGAGAGAGGAACCAAGATGGTGGAGTAGAAGGACGTGCTCTCACTCCCTTTTGCAAGAACACCAGAATCACAACTAGCTGCTGGACAATCATCAACAGGAAGACACTGGAACTCACCAAAAAAGATACCCCATATCCAAAGACAAAGGAGAAGCCACAATGAGACGGTAGGAGGGGTGCAATCACAGTAAACTCAAATCCCATAACTGCTAGGTGGGTGACTCACAGACTGGAGAACACTTATACCACAGAAGTCCACCCACTGGAGTGAAGGTTCTGAGCAACACGTCAGGCTTCCCAACCTGGGGGTCTGGCAAAAGGAGGAGGAATTCCTAGAGAATCAGACTTTGAAGCTCATTGGGATTTGATTGCAGGACATTGACAGGACTGGGGGAAACAGAGACTCCACTCTTGGAGGGCACACACAAAGTAGTGTGCGCATCGGGACCAAGGGGAAGGAGCAGTGACCCTGGGGGATACTGAGCCAGACCTACCTATTAGTGTTGGAGGGTCTCCTGCAGACACCAGGGGTGGCTGTGCTTCACCGTGGGGACAAGGACACTGGCAGCAGAAGTTCTGGGAAGTACTCCTTAGTGTGAGCCATCCCAGAGTCTGCCATTAGCCCCACCAAAGAGCCCAGGTAGGCTACAGTGTTGGGTTGCCTCAGGCCAAACAACCAACAGGGAGGGAACCCAGCCCCACCCATCAGCAGTCAAGCGGATTAAAGTTTTACTGAGCTCTGCCCACCAGAGCAACAGTCAGCTCTACCCACCACCAGTCCCTCCCATCAGGAAACTTACACAAGCCTCTTAGATAGCCTCATCCACCAGAGGGCAGACAGCAGAAGCAAGAAGAACTACAATCCTGCAGTCTGTGGACCAAAAACCACATTCACAGAAAGATAGACAAGATGAAAAGGCATAGGGCTATATACCAGATGAAGGAACAAGATAAAACCAAAGAAAAACAACTAAATGAAGTGGAGATAGGCAACCTTCCAGAAAAAGAATTCAGAATAATGAGAGTGAAGATGATCCAGGACCTGGGAAAAAGAATGGAGGCAAAGATCGAGAAGATGCAAGAAATGTTTAACAAAGATCTAGAAGAATTAAAGAACAAAGAAACAGAGATGAACAATACAATAACTGAGATGAAAAATACACTAGAAGGAATCAATAACAGAATAAATGAGGCAGAAGAATGGATAAGTGACCTGGAAGACAGAATGGTGGAATTCACTGCTGCAGAACAGAATAAACAAAAAAGAATGAAAAGAAATGAAGACAGCCTAAGAGACCTCTGGGACAACACTAAACGCAACAACATTCACATTATAGGGGTCCCAGAAGCAGAAGAGACAGAGACAGGACACAAGAAAATATTTGAAGAGATTATAGTCGAAAACTTCCCTAACATGGGAAAGGAAATAGCCACCCAAGACCAGGAAGCGCAGCGAGTCCCATACAGGATAAACACAAGGAGAAACATGCCGAGACACATAGTAATCAAATTGGCAAAAACTAAACACAAAGAAAAATTATTGAAAGCAGCAAGGGAAAAACAACAAATAACATACAAGGGAACTCCCATAAGGTTAACAGCTGATTTCTCAGCAGAAACTCTACAAGCCAGAAGGGAGTGGCATGATATACTTAAAGTGATGAAAGGGAAGAACCTACAACCAAGATTACTCTACCCGGCAAGGATCTCATTTAGATTCGATGTAGAAATCAAAAGCTTTACAGACAAGCAAAAGCTAAGAGAATTCAACACCACCAAACCAGCTCTACAGCAAATGCTAAAGGAAGTTCTCTAAGTGGGAAACACAAGAGAAGAAAACGACCTACAAAAACAAACCCAAAACAATTAAGAAAATGGTCATAGGAACATACATATCAATAATTAACTTAAACGTGAATGGATTAAATGCTCCAACCAAAAGACACAGGCTTACTGAATGGATACAAAAAAGAAGACCCATATATATGCTGTTGACAAGAGACCCATTTCAGACCTAGGGACACATACAGACTGAGAGTGAGGGGATGGAAAAAGATATTCCATGCAAATGGAAATCAAAAGAAAGCTGGAGTAGCTATACTCATATCAGATAAAATAGACTTTAAAATAAAGAATGTTACAAGAGACAAGGAAGGACACTACATAATGATCAAGGGATCAATCCAAGAAGAAGATATAACAATTATAAATATATATGCACCCAACATAGGAGCACCTCAATACATAAGGTAACTGCCAACAGCTATAAAAGAGGAAATTGACAGTAACACAATAATAGTGGGGGACTTTAACACCTCACTTACACCAATGGACAGATCATCCAAAATGAAGATAAATAAGAAAACAGAAGCTTTAAATGACACAATAGACCAGATAGATTTAATTGATATTTATAGGACATTCCATCCAAAAACAGCACATTACACTTTCTTCTCAAGTGCGCACAGAACATTCTCCAGGATAGATCACTTCTTTGGTCACAAATCAAGCCTCAGTAAATTTAAGAAAATTGAAATTATATCAAGCATCTTTTCTGACCACAACGCTATGAGATTAGGAATGAATTACAGGGAAAAAAACGTAAAAAACACAAACACATGGAGGCTAAACAATACATTACTAAATAACCGAGAGATCACTGAAGAAATCAAAGAGGAAATCAAAAAATACCTAGAGACAAATAACAATGAAAACACGATGATCCAAAATGTATGGGATGCAGCAAAAGCAGTTATAAGAGGGAAGTTTATAGCTATACAAGCCTACCTCAAGAAACAAGAAAAATCTCAAGTAAACAGTCTAACCTTACACCTAAAGGATCTAGAGAAAGAAGAGCAAACAAAACCCAAAGTTAGCAGAAGGAAAGAAATCATAAAGATCAGAGCAGAAATAAATGAAATAGAAACAAAGAAAACAATAGCAAAGATCAATAAAACTAAAAGCTGGTTCTTTGAGAAGATAAACAAAATGGATAAACCATTAGCCAGACTCATCAAGAAAAAGAGGGAGAGGACTCAAATCAATAAAATTAGAAATGAAAAAGGAGAAGTTACAACAGACACCGCAGAAATACAAAGCATCCTAAGAGACTACTGCAAGCAACTCTATGCCAATAAAATGGACAACCTGGAAGAAATGGACAAATTCTTAAAAAGGTATAACCTTCCAAGACTGAACCAGGAAGAAACAGAAAATATGAACAGACCAATCACAAGTAATGAAATTGAAACTGTGATTAAAAATCTTCCAACAAACAGAAGTCCAGGACCAGATGGCTTCACAGGTGAATTGTATCAAACATTTAGAGAAGAGCTGACACCCATCCTTCTCAAACTCTTCCAAAAAATTACAGAGGAAGGAACACTCCCAAACTCATTCTATGAGGCCACCATCACCCTGATAGCAAAACCAGAAAAAGATACTACAAAAAAAGAAAATTACAGACCAATGTCACTGATGAATATAGATGCAAAGATCCTCAACAAAACACTAGCAAACAGAATCCAACAACACATTAAAAGGATCATATACCACGATCAAGTGGGATTTATCCCAGGGATGCAAGGATTCTTCAATATACGCAAATCAATCAATGTGATACACCATATTAACAAAATGAAGAATAAAAACCATATGATCATCTCAATAGATGCAGAAAAACCATTTGACAAAATTCAACATGCATTTATGATAAAAACTCTCCAGAAAGTGGGCATAGGGGGAACCTACCTCTACATAATAAAGGCCATATATGACAAACCCACAGCAAACATTCTCAATGGTGAATAACTGAAAGCATTTCCTCTAAGATCAGGAACGAGACAAGGATGTCCACTCTCACCACTATTGTTCAACATAGTTTTGGAAGTCCTAGCCATGGCAATCAGAGAAGAAAAAGAAATAAAAGGAATACAAATTGGAAAAGAAGAAGTAAAACTGTCACTGTTTGCAGATGACATGATATTATACATAGAGAATCCTAAAAATGCCACCAGAAAACTACTAGAGCTAATCAATGAATTTGGTAAAGTTGCAGGATACAAAATTAATGCACAGAAATATCTTGCATTCCTATACACTAATGATGAAAAACCTGAAAGAGAAATTATGGAAACACTCCCATTTACCATTGCAACAAAAAGAATAAAATACCTAGGAATAAACCTACCTAGGGAGACAAAAGACCTGTATGCAGAAAACTATAAGACACTGATGAAAGAAATTAAGGATGACACCAACAGATGGAGAGATATACCATGGTCCTGGATTGGAAGAATCAATATTGTGAAAATGTCTATACTACCCAAAGCAATCTACAGATTCAATGCAATCCTGATCAAATTACCAATGGCATTTTGTACGGAACTAGAACAAAAAATCTTACAATTTGTATGGAGACACAAACGACCCTGAACAACCAAAGCAGTCTTGAGGGAAAAAAACGGAGCGGGAGGAATCAGACACCGTGACTTCAGACTATACTATAAAGCTACAGTAATCAAGACAATATGGTACTGGCACAAAAACAGAAACATAGATCGATGGAACAAAATAGAAAGCCCAGAGATAAACCCACGCACCTATGGTCAACTAATCTATGGCAAAGGAGGCAAGGATATACAATGGAGAAAAGACAGTCTCTTCAATAAGTGGTGCTGGGAAAACTGGACAGCTACATGTAAAAGAATGAAATTAGAACACTCTCTAACACCACACACAAAAATAAACTCAAAATGGATTAGAGACCTAAATATAAGATTGGACACTATAAAACTCTTAGAGGAAAACTTAGGAAGAAAACTCTTTGACATAAATCACAGCAAGATCTTTTTTGATCCACCTCCTAGAGTAATGGAAATAAAACCAAAAATAAACAAATGGGACCTAATGAAACTTCAAAGCTTTTGCACAGCAAAGGAAACCATAAACAAGACGAAAAGACAACCCTCAGAATGGGAGAAAATATTTGCAAATGAATCAACGGACAAAGGATTAATCTCCAAAATATATAAACAACTCATGCAGCTCAATATTAAAGAAACAAACAACCCAATCCAAAAATGGGCACAAGACCTAAATAGACAGTTCTCCAAAATAGACATACAGATGGCCAAGAAGCACATGAAAAGCTGCTCAACATCACTAATTATTAGAGGAATGCAAATCACAACTACAATGAGGTATCACCTCACACCAGTTAGAATGGGCATCATCAGAATATCTAGAAACAATGAATGCTGGAGAGGGTGTGGAGAAAAGGGAACCCTCTTGCACTGTTGGTGGGAATGTAAATTGATACAGCCACTATGGAGAAAAGTATGGAGGTTCCTTAAAAAAGTAAAAATTGAATTACCATATGACCCAGCAATCCCACTACTGGGCATATACCCAGAGAAAACCATAATTCAAAAAGACACATGCACCCCAATGTTCATTGCAGCACTATTTACAATAGCCAGGTCCTGGAAGCAACCTAAATGCCCATCGACAGACCAATGGATAAAGAAGAAGTGGTACATATATACAATGGAATATTACTCAGCCATAAAAAGGAATGAAATTGAGTCATTTGTTGAGACGTGGATGGATCTAGAGACTGTCATACAGAGTGAAGTAAGTCAGAAAGAGAAAAACAAATATCATATATTAACGCATGTATGTGGAACCTAGAGAAATTGCACGGATGAACCAGTTTGCAGGGCAGAAGTTGAGACACAGATGTAGAGAACAAACGTATGGACACCAAGGGGGGAAAACCGCGGCAGGGTGGGGATGGTGGTGCGCTGAATTGGGCGATTGGGATTGACATGTATACACTGATGTATATAAAATTGATGACTAATGAGAACCTGCAGTATAAAAAACAACAAACAAAACAAAACAAAAAAAAAAAAACAGGGAACTGAGAAAGTAAAAAGATAATCCTGGAAGCTGATAGCTAGTGTTGACTTAAAACTATAAAACATCCAGTTATTCTTAGTGGCAAAATGAGTTTATTTGGGAACAGCAGAGAAGTGCAATTCAGGACATGCGACTATGGGAAACCACAGGCAAGCCCAATAAAACAAAAGAGAGAAAACTCTTTTATAGAGGAGAAGGAGAAGTTGGGAGGGGCTGTTAGAAACAAGAAGTCCATTGGAGGAAACTGAGAGTTTGAAGTATAGTGGCTTTTTCATTGGCTGGGCTGTTGCCAGGCAAGGAGAAATTATTTTTTTTTGCTGGTGGTAGTAGTGTCACTTCTGCTGGAGTGATAGGGTTTGTCTCTTCCTTTTGGGATCTGTATTGAGCTCTAGTGGTAAGTGTGTGAGAGCTCCCCCTTTTGACTTCCCGACTCCATTTTAGTGACTTTTCCCTTTATACTAAGCTGTAATGTTCCTAACAAAACACCAGCTAGGCCTCACAAGATATAAACAATAATCAGAAAAGGCTATTCTTAGACTGTCATGGAACAACACAGAGTTAAGGCCACCCTGTAACCATGAAAATGGCTAATATCTTTTTCTTATATTGTAAATACATAAATAATTACAGCTCCTTTACCAGTGATATCCCTAGCCCAATCTTAATCCTTTGGCATTTCAGATAAAAATTACCAAAGATCTACTCAGTCACCAAACTGCCCCTGCTTCCTGCAGCACCCAATCCAGAACAGGATCCTGCTTTCCCTAAAACCTCCTTAAAATCAGCACAAGATCAAATCTTGTAATAAACCCTTCCTAATTCCTTTTTTTTTTTTTTTTTTTTTGGCCATGCCACGAGGCTTGCAGGATCTTAGTTCCCAAACCAGGGATTGAACCCGGGTCCCACGGCAGTGAAACTGCCAGGGAATTCCCCCCAATTCCTTCTTAACGATCCATCCCCACAGTTTCTCTGGTGTGTGCTCTTCCTTGCTGCAGCAAGCTAAATAAACTTAACTTTAACACCTAACTTTAACTTTAGGTGGTTCTTGTGGTCTTCAGCTGGTGAGTTTTGGTATGGAATATACATCAAGCTTTTAATAGTGGTTAGCTGTATGGGTAAGAAAATAGTGATTTCTTCTTTCCAATGTTTATATTTCAGTATGGTTTGAATTTTTGACCACAAGCGTGTATTAGTTGTATAATGAGAAAAAATAATTAATATATTTTGATTGGGGCAGGGGAGGGACCTCCATTGATTCTCCCTTGCCTATAAGGAAAAAGTCATAGCCTTAGTATGGCATACAAGACTCATATTAACTCAGTTCTAGCATTCTCAGCAGCCCCATCAGCCACAGTTCCCCTCTCTGTGTTCTTGAGCCCCCAGCACTGACAAACTTCTCTATGTCCCCAATCCTATACAATTCCATTTTCCACTGCTTTTTAAAAAAATATTTATTTATTTTCTTTCCTTATTTACTTTAATTTTTTTTTTGGCTGTGTCGGGTCTTAGGTGCAGCACGAGGGATCATCATTGAGGCATGTGGGATCTTTCATTGCAGCATTCAGTCTTCTCTCTAGCTGTGGCATGTGGGTTTTCTTTCTCTAGTTGTAGTGAGTGGGCTCCAGGGCACGTGGGCTCTGTAGTTTGCGGCACATGAGCTCAGTAGTTGTGGGGCATGGGCTTAGTTGCCCTGCGGCATGTGGGATCTTATTTCCCTGACCAGGGATCGAACCTGCGTCCCCTGCATTGGGAGGCAGATTCTTTACCACTGGACCACCAGGGAAGTCCCTCCACTGCTTTCTATCCATTTAAACATGCAAACAATATCCTTCCTGCAACCACCTGCCCCCACCTCCCCCAAATAAATAATTTCCTTTTAAAATTGGTTTGAATCAACAGATGAATGGACAAACAAAATGTAGTATATGCATACAATGTGATATTGTTCAGCCATAAAAGGGAATAAAATTCTGATACGTGTTACAACATGAGTAAACTTTGAAAACACACTTAGTGAAATAAGCCTGACACAAAAGGACAAATATATGATTTCAACTATATGAAGTACCTAGAATAGGCAAATCCATAGAGACATAAAGTAGAACAGAGGTTACTGAAGTTGGGGGGGAGGAGGGAATGGGGAGTTATTGTTTAATGGGTACAGAATTTCTGTTTGGGACGGTGAGAAAGTTCTGGAAATAGATAGTGGTGATGGTTGTTCAACATTGTGAATGTATTTAATGCCACTGAATTGTACACTAAAAAAAATGGTTCAAATGGTAAATCTTATGCTGTGTATATTTTACCACAATAAAAAAAGAAAAAACTTGATTGGAATTTTTGTTACGGAAAATTTCAAGAACATAAAAAAATGAAAAATATTATGAACCTCCACGTATCCATCAACAGTTTCAACAATTATCAACTCCTGGCCAAACTTCTACTCTTTCTCACACCACCCCTACACCCACACTAGATTATTTGCAATGAATTCCGCATTTTTTTTTTTTTTTGCCAAGCTGCTTGCAGGATCTTAGTTCCCCGACCAGGGATTGAACCCAGGCCCTTGGCAGTGAAAGTGTGGAGTCCTAACCACTGGACTGCCAAGGAATTCCCAGACATCATATCATTTATCGATAAATATTTCAGATTGTTTCTCTAAAATAATTAGGCACTTTTTTTTTAACCAAGGAATTCCTATCCCATCTTCAAAACCCAGCTTGGATATGACCTCCTCTGTAAAACCTTTCCTTATGTTCCCTAGAGCTAGCATGACCCATTCCTCCCTCTATGTATCTTTCACTTTTTTCCCCTCCCTCTAGAACAGGGTTTCTCAACACTGGCACTGTTGACATTCTGAGACGAATGACAGATCCTTTGATGTGGGGCTGACCTGTGCATTGTAGGATGCTTAGCAACGTCCATGGCTTCTACCAACTAGATGTAAGTAGTACTGCCCCACCCCCCCACCTTGGTGACAATCAGAAATGTCTCCAGACATTGCCAGATGTCCCATGGGGGGTGAAATTGCCTCCAGTGAGAACTATTCTTCAGAACTTCCCTTAAGAACTACACTGCAGATGTTTGCTTCCGTGTCTGTCTCCACTTCTTGACTGTGAAATCCTAAAAGGCCCTAGACAGATTTTTCTTCATCTTAGTGGAGCCAGTTGTCTGATTCTTACTGGGAACTCCATAAGAAGAATGCTGGAAGGCCAAGCAGGTTTTGGGAGATCGTCACAGAACTGCACAAAAATCTGAGGCTATTAGTCCAGCCTTCCATTCAGTGTCTTAGTCACGTCTATAATATCCCAATCCATTAACTCTCCAGTCACCACTGAGAAGTCAAATCATTGGAATTCATCTTGCTGTTGAGGGACTCATTTTGTTAAAGCTTTTACGGTGAGTGGAAGCTTGCTCACTCTGTGACTTTCCCCATTGCCCCAACTCTACCCTCTGAATTCTTATAAAATGAGCCTATTTCATGGGACAGCCCTTCAGGTATATGAAGACCACCATTATATTCATTCATTAAATGAATTAAAAAATATATACTTGAACAAGAGAAAAGCAACCACTGACCTTGGGAACTAGCCTGGTCCTATCAGGCAGGGCTAGGTGGCATTAGCCTCTGGCCTGGCATTCACAGATAGGCATGTATTTTCCCTAGTGGACATAAACAATTTCACAGAACACCTACATCAATCAAGACCACTCTATGACCTTGATAAAGTAGGATAAAACAAAGCAAAAAGAAGACCACTTCATAAATCTTATCTAAGCAGAGATAAAAAACGAGGTCACTGTGTAAACCACAAAAATACTGAACATCCCCTTCTCCCCGCTAATATAACTGCTGCTGCTTTACCGACAGTCTTTAGCCTTGCACTCTTCCCTCTATCCAGAAAATTCATTAAGATACCCAACCAGGGAATTATTACTGTTTCCTGGCAGCATCCAATCCAGAGCAAAGTCCCACTTCCTTGAAACCTCCCCCCAAATCACCTAATATTCGCAAGCCTTACTGCTCTAAGTCAGTGCTAACATCTGCTGAGTCACTCCATGGTTCCCCTTGGTGTGCGTTCTCCCTCATTGCAACAAGCCAACAACCCAACTGTTTACCAGTGGGTGTGTGACTGGTGTTCTGGCTGGTGGATGTTGACATACTGAACACCTAATATGAGCCAGGCCCTAGGGATATAGCGATGAATAAAGCGGACAAAAATCCCTGCCCCTCATAGAACTTACAGAGAGGTGAAGAATGAATCATGTATGTAAATGTTATATGGTGTTAGGTTAAGTGCCATCGGGAAAAGTAAAGGGTGGGAGGGGGGGAGGTGATGTGACTTGGAAGTTTTAAATTGGTTAGCCAGGGAAAGCCTCACCGAGATGACACTTTAGAATCTGAAGGAGGGGAAGCATGAGTCAAGCAGTTATTTCAGAGTGAACCGAGCAGAGGAAAGAGCAAATGCAAAGGTCCTAAGACAGGAGTGTGTCTGTTGTGGCTCAAGAAACAGCAAGGAGAACTCATGTGGCTGGAGTGGGGTGATCAGAGAGGAGAGAAATAGGAGACTGTCAGAGAGTAAGACAGGGCCGGGGAGGGAAGAAGGATCATATAGAGCCTTACGGACCACTGCGAGGACTTGGGCTTGGCTTTTACTCTGAGATAGAAAGTTGTTGAGAGGTGTTGAACAGAAAAAGGACATGATCTTATTTACATTTTAATTTAAAAAGCAAACACTCTAACTGCCATGTTAAGAAAAGATTGAGGGAGCGGGGACGAAGGTGTTAGGAGGGAGACCAGGTACAGGTTTGCCCTGCTATCCGAAAGCAGAGCGATCCTATGAAACTTTTTCTAAGCCGAAATGGCAGAAGGCGAAAAAGCAATTGCCTTAGGACACATCTTGCTAACAGATGAACAAAATAAATCGAGATAAAGCGCAGATGCTCACAGACACAGTGCAAAGCTCTGGCGGCTTGATGCTGAGATGCTGAGTGTATTTCCGGGGGAAGGAGCTTGGCGGTGTCATGCTCCGAGCTTCGGGTGCAGCCTCTATAACCAGCTAGCTGCAAGACAAACTTGAACACTATTTTCGCTTTTTGTGTGTGTGTGTGTGTGTGTGAAAACGAAAATCCTCTTTGGATTTTTTTCAGTTAGCGAAAATAGGGACTAATGTAGGTTTTTCCAAGAAGTGAAGTGGCAAAACTCGAACTTTTTGAAAAGCAGAGGAAACCTGTACTTGTGATAACCCAGTAAGAGATGATGGTAATTTGAACTAGGCTGGAAATATCGAAGGTGAGAAGCTGGCAGATTCTGGATATATTTGGCAAGTACAACAGGCCAAATTTACTGGTAAGAAGGCAAGGGTGAAAGAGGAAATTCAAGGAAGACATTAGGGTTTGCAGCCCAAGCTGAAACTGGAAGGCTGACAGTTGCCATTAACTGTGGGAGGACAGTGGGGAGGGCAGGTTTCTTAGGAGGAGAGAACAGAAATTCATATTAAATCTGCAATTACAAGTGGAGATATTGGGTAAGCAAATGAATAGCTTACAATTCAGAGGAGGGGTCTGGGCTGTAGTTATAATTTTGGAGTTTGGCAATATACAGTATTTAAATCATGGGACTGGATGAGATCACCAAGCAAGGGAGTGCAGACTGACAGAGAAGGTCTCAGGGCACTACTATGTTTAGAGGTTGGGGAAATGAGAAGAAATTACCTAAAAACAGCCAAAGGATATTAGCCACTGAGATAGGAGGAAAGCAGCAGCGTGGAATCCTGGAACCCAGAATGCATTTGAAGAAGGGAATGATCAACTATGTCAAATGCTGCTAATTGACCAAGATGAGGATGAGAATTGACTAGCAATTTTATGTTATGTTGACTAGCAAGATTTAGCAACATTTTCCTTTGGCCTTTTCTTTTTTTTTTTTTTTTTTTTGTTTGTTTTTTTATACTGCAGGTTCTTATTAGGCATCAATTTTATACATATCAGTGTATACATGTCAATCCCAATCGCCCAATTCAGCACACCACCATCCCCACCTCACCGCAGTTTTCCCCCCTTGGTGTCCATATGTCCATTCTCTACATCTGTGTCTCAACTTCTGCCCTGCAAACTGGCTCATCTGTACCATTTTTCTAGGTTCCACATACATGCATTAATATATGATATTTGTTTTTCTCTTTCTGACTTACTTCACTCTGTATGATAGTCTCTAGATCCATCCACGTCTCAACAAATGACTCAATTTCGTTCCTTTTTATGGCTGAGTAATATTCCATTGTATATATGTACCACATCTTCTTTATCCATTCGTCTGTTGATGGGCATTTAGGTTGCTTCCATGACCTGGCTATTGTAAATAGTGCTGCAATGAACATTCGGGTGCATGTGTCTTTTTGACTTACGGTTTTCTCTGGGTATATGCCCAGTAGTGGGATTGCTGGGTCATATGGTAATTCTATTTTTAGTTTTTTAAGGAACCTCCATATTGTTCTCCAGAGTGGCTGTATCAATTTACATTCCCACCAACAGTGCAAGAGGGTTCTCTTTTCTCCACACCCTCTCCAGCATTTGTTGTTTGTCGATTTTCAGATGATGCCCATTCTAACAGGAGTGAGGTGATACCTCATTGTAGTTTTGATTTGCATTTCTCTAATAATTAGTGATGTTGAGCAGTTTTTCATGTGCTTCGTGGCCGTCTGTATGTCTTCTTTGGAGAAATGTCTATTTAGGTCTTCTGCCCATTTTTGGATTGGGGTGTTTGTTTCTTTGATATTGAGCTGAATGAGCTGTTTATATATTTTGGAGATTAATCCTTTGTCCGTTGATTCATTTGCAAATATTTTCTCCCATTCTGAGGGTTGTCTTTTCGTCTTGTTTATGGTTTCCTTTGCTGTGCAAAAGCTTTGAAGTTTCATTAGGTCCCACTTGTTTATTTTTGTTTTTATTTCCATTACTCTAGGAGGTGGATCAAAAAAGATCTTGCTGTGATTTATGTCAAAGAGTGTTCTTCCTATGTTTTCCTCTAAGAGTTTTATAGTGTCCAGTCTTATATTTAGGTCTCTAATCCATTTTGAGTTTATTTTTGTGTATGGTGTTAGGGAGTATTCTAATTTCATTCTTTTACATGTAGCTGTCCAGTTTTCCCAGCACCACTTATTGAAGAGACTGTCTTTTCTCCATTGTATATCTTTGCCTCCTTTGTCATAGATTAGTTGACCATAGGTGCGTGGGTTAATCTCTGGGCTTTCTATCTTGTTCCATTGATCTATGTTTCTGTTTTTGTGCCAGTACCATATTGTCTTGATTACTGTAGCTTTGTAGTATAGTCTGAAGTCAGGGAGTCTGATTCCTCCAGCTCCATTTTTTTGCCTCAAGACTGCTTTGGCTATTCGGGGTCTTTTGTGTCTCCATACAAATTTTAAGATGATTTGTTCTAGCTCCGTAAAAAATGCCATTGGTAATTTGATAGGGATTGCATTGAATCTGTAGATTGCTTTGGGTAGTATACTCATTTTCACAATGTTGATTCTTCCAATCCAAGAACATGGTATATCTCTCCATCTGTTGGTATCATCTTTAATTTCTTTCATCAGTGTCTTATAGTTTTCTGCATACAGGTCTTTTGTCTCCCTAGGTAGGTTTATTCCTAGGTATTTTATTCTTTTTGTTGCAATGGTAAATGGGAGTGTTTCCATAATTTCTCTTTCAGATTTTTCATCATTAGTGTATAGGAATGCAAGAGATTTCTGTGCATTAATTTTGTATCCTGCAACTTTACCATATTCATTAATTAGCTCTAGCAGTTTTCTGGTGGCAGTTTTAGGATTCTCTATGTATAGTATCATGTCATCCGCAAACAGTGACAGTTTTACTTCCTCTTTTCCAATTTGTATTCCTTTTATTTCTTTTTCTTCTCTGATTGCCGTGGCTAGGACTTCCAGAACTATGTTGAATAATAGTGGTGAGAGTGGACATCCTTGTCTCGTTCCTGATCTTAGAGGAAATGCTTTCAGTTTTTCACCATTGAGAATGATGTTTGCTGTGGGTTTGTCATATATGGCCTTTATTATGTTGAGGTAGGTTCCCTCTATGCCCACTTTCTGGAGAGTTGGCCTTTTCTTTTCAGGAGAAACATGTGATTCTGTAATCCTTTTTTTAAAATATCACTTTCCAACGCATGCCATAATTTACCTATTTATCTTATTGTCTGCCTATTCTTACTAGAATGAAAGCTCTATTAGGGCAGGGATTTTTGTCTGTTCTGATACTTAACAAAATATTACATAGAACAGTCATAGTAGGAGCTCAGTAAGTATTTGTCGACTGTATGGTTTTCCGATCCATAACTATGTTGGCCTGACATCTATGAACATGCCCATTTGGCAATGTTTCTCTAAAACTATTAGAGTATGTTCTAGCCAAGTCCTGGAATACTAGGATGGTGCCCCTTTGTTCAAAGCCTGGCATTTTATGGTGCAGCCCAGCAAGTTCAGCCTGTTTGGCAGGCAGCCACCCTGCTACATCACGCCTCCCCGTTCAACACCACATACTTTCCTGTGAACTGGGGAAAATAATCCACAACGAGCCAGCCCCGCAGAGCTCGGGATGTGAGCCACATCTCTAATGTGGAACCATGTGTTTCAAAGGAAATGGAGAAAAAGGACATCAGAAAACAGACTGGGAAATCCCTTTTAAGGTGGGGTGCCCAATGGGAACTCCCCAGTGTTTCAGCTTTGGAAACTGACAGGACTTTAAGCTCTTTCTGTGGCATGAAGTGGTGCTGAGACTTTTGTCACACCAATGAATTTTACTGAGCTTCATTTTCCTCATCTGCAATACGTAACTAATCAGGTCTATATTGCAGGGTTGTTATGAGGATTGAGGGAATTATGTTCAGGCCTACAAAAGACTTTAATAAATGCTATTATTCTTACTTCATAACTCCTTCCCATTTGCTAAATGTTTTCAGCTAAGATAAAGTGGAAGTAAAGAGCTTATTTATTTATTTTTAAAATTTTTATTTATTTATTTATTTTTGGCTGCGTTCCGTCTTCGTTGCTGCACGCGGGCTTTCTCTAGTTGCGGCGAGCGGGGGCTACTCTTCGTTGCGGTGCGCAGGCTTTTCATTGCGGTGGCTTCTCTTGTTGCGGAGCACGGGCTCTAGGCGTGTGGGCTTCAGTAGCTGTGGCTTGCGGGCTATAGAGCGCAGGCTCAGTAGTTGTAGCGCACGGGCTTAGTTGCTCCGCGGCATGTGGGATCCTCCCAGACCAGGGCTCGAACCCATGTTCCCTATATTGGCAGGCCGATTCTTAACCATTGCGCCCCCAGGGAAGCCCAAGAGCTTATTTTGTAATGGTAACTCCATACAATAAAAAAGGACAAATACAGTATTTATCTTTTTGTGTCTGGCTTATTTCACTTTAGCATAATGTTTTCAAGATTCATACAAGTTGTAAACAATTTTATTTTTAAATTGCATTTTTTCTTAAGAGTGAGAAGTTTTGCAATATGCAATCTTTTATATGGTAAAAAGCGATCTGAATCTTTTTCCATGACCACTCAATGCATGTGTTTTGTGTATTCCTCCTAGACAAGAACATAAAATACCTTTACATTTATTCAAATATTTGTGTCCATTAGCAACACTTTAAGTTATCCTCATATAGATCTTGCATAGATATGTTAAATAAAACTGGTTCTTTAAATTGACGCTGGAAAAAAACCTAATGGTTGAACACAAGTGGCATCATTTCTAAATTACAGCCATCCTCTCAATTTGTAAAATTGGAAGTTGCATTAAAATTCCACAAGGCGGCAGACTGGTTCCATTAAATCAGGTTTACTGCATTGATTTAAATACAGTCTAGATATTTATACTTGGCATCCCCTCCAAGTATAAAAAAACTTTCTAAGCCAACACAAGGAATCTATGAAGGCATTTTCTCCCAGAAACAACTTTACAAATGATGGTTAATTTTGTAAATCAGTTCACAAATCGTACTTACCATTAAATTAGTTGTAAAAGAATCACAGAATTTTACACTTAAACTTAAAAATAATTTAATTATATAATTCTTGCCCCAATGCAAATATACTTATTCTTGGCTTAAAAAAAAACACATGGCAGTTCTATTGTATAGCACAGGGAACTCTACTCAATATTCTGTAATAACCTAAATGGGAAAAGAATCTGAAAAAAGAATAGATACATGTTTATGTATAACTGAATCCCTTTGCTGTACACCTGAAACTAATGCAACATTGTAAATCAACTATACTCCAATATAAAAGTTTTAAAAAAAGGACCCTTAGATTTACCTTTCCTCTAAAAAAATAAAAAATAAAAAAAAAACCACACAAAGAAACATGGCATTGGAAGTTTAAAATTGTACGGTTTGCTGTGGAAAGCGGTATAGCAGGTCCTCAAAATATTAAACATATAATTATGATTCAGCAATTCCACTTCTGGGTATATACCCAAAAGAATGGAAGCAGAGACTCAAACAGATATCAATGTTTGTGCACCTATGTTCATAGCAGCATTGTTCACAATAGCCCAAATGTGGAAGCAATCCTACATCACTGGATGAATGGATAAATACAGTATGGTACATAGATATAGTGGATATTATTCAGCCTTAAAAAGGAAGGACATTCTGACACATGCTACAACATGGATGAACCTTAAAACATTATACTAAGTAAAATAAGCCAGACTCAAAAGGACAGATATTGTACGATTCCATTTATATGGTGTACCTAGAATAGTTAAATACATGGAAACAGAAAGTAGGATCATGGTTTCCAAGGGCTGGGGGTAGGGAGAATAGGGAATTATTCTTTAATGGATACAGAGTTCCCCAGAATAGGATGGTGAAAAGGTTCTGGAGATGGGTGGTGATGATGCTTTCACAACAATATAAATGTATTTAATGCCAGTGAACTGTCCACTTAAAAATGGTTGAACAGTACCATTTATGAGATGTATATTTCACCACAAAAAAAGGCATGGTAAAGAAAATAAAATTCAAGTAGAGAAAATTTATAAATAATACTAAATGGGAGTTCCCTGCGCAGCCAAAAAAAAAAAAAGAATACTAAACTCCCCCACTTTACTGTATATACTTCCAAAATCTATAAGCACACATCCACACTCTTGCATAAATAAATAACTTGATATTATTCACTGTATAACTAAATCAACAAAAGTTTTACAGGAAAATTACTTTTTAAATTTTCAGTAGAGTTCTATAAGTTTTATTACATGTATAGATTTGTGTAATCGTCATCAGAATCAGGATACAGACTGGTTCCATCACCTCAAAAAAAAAAAAACTCCGTGTGTTAACACTTTATGGTCACACCTTCCTCACAACACTAACCCTGGGAAACTACTGGTTCTCCCTCTGTTTTTTTTTTAAATTTTTATTTATTTATTTATTTTTGGCTGCATTTGGTCTTCGTTGCTGTGTGCAGGGTTTCTCTAGTTGTGGGGAGCGGGGGCTACTCCTCGTTGCAGTGCATGGGCTTCTCATTGAGGTGGCTTCTCTTGTTGCAGAGCTTGGGCTCTAGGTGCATGGGCTTCAGTAGTTGTGGCATGCGGGCTCAGTAGTTGTGGCACACGGGCTTAGTTGCTCCGCGGCATGTGGGATCTTCCCAGACCAGGGCTCGAACCCATGTTCCCTATATTGGCAGGCCGATTCTTAACCATTGCGCCACCAGGGAAGTCCCTCCCTCTCATATTATCTCCTCCAGAATGTCGTATAAATGGAAACATCTAATATGTAACCTTTTGTATCTCTTTTTCCACTTAGCACAATGCCTTTGATATTGATGGAAGTTGCTATATATATCAATTGTCCATTCCTTTTAATACTGAATAGTATTGCATTGAGCAAATACACCAGAGTATGATGTATCCATTCAACTGTTGAGGATATTTGGGTAGTTTCCAGTTTCTGGCAATTACGTATAGAATTGTTATACAAGTTTTTGTGTAAATGTAAGTTTTAATTAGGGTACATACACAGAGAGGGATTGCTGGGTCATAATGTAGGTGTATGTTTACTTTTATAAGAAATTGCCAAATAGTTTTTCATAGTGGCTGTACCATTTTGCACACCTGCCAGCAGTGTATGAAAGTCCCAGTTGTTCTACATCCTTGCCATTATTTGGTATTGTCAGTGTTTTTTATTTTAGCCATTCTAGTAGGTGAGTAGTGATATCTTATCATGGTTTGAATTTGTATTTTCCTAATGGTTAATGATGTTGAACATCTTTTCATCTGCTTATTTACCACCATGTGCCCTATTTGGTGACATATCTATTCAAGTTTTTTGCCCATTTTAAAAAATTGGGTTGTTTTATTAGTGTTTGAGTTCTTTATATGTTCTAGATATAAGACCTTCGTTGAACATGTGATTTGCAAATATTTTTCTTCCCGTCTGTAGCATCTCTTGCATCCTCAAAGAACAAAAATTTTCAATTTTGATGAAGTTCAAATTATCAATTTGTTCTTTTATAGACTGTGTTTTTGGTGTCATGTCTAAAAACTTTTTGCCTAACCCCAGGTCCTGAAGATTTTCTCCTGTGTTTTTTTCCTAAAAGTTTTATGGTTTTATACTTATATTTATTATCTATTTTGGGTAAAATTTTGTACAAGTTGTAAGGTTTAGGTAGATAATGTTCAATTGTCCCTACACCATTTGTTGGAAACTACTGAGTTCTCCATTGAATTACCTTTTCACATTTGTAAAAAAATAAGTTGGCCAGGACTTCCCTGGTGGTCCAGTGGTTAAGAGTCCACACTCCCAATGCAGGGGGCGTGGGTTTGATCCCTGGTTGGGGAACTAAGATCCCACATGCAGTGCAGCCAAAAAAAAAAAAAAAGAAAACAAAAGTTGGCCATATTTGTGTATATCTATTTCTGGACTCTCTGTTCTGCTCCATTTAATTTATATATTAATCCCTTGGCCAATACCACAGATTCTGGGTTATAGTAGGTTTATAGTTAGCCTGAAAGTCAGATAGTATGATTCAATCAACTTTACTCATCTTCAAATTTGTTTTGGTTATTCTAGTTCCTTTGCCTTTCTATACAACTTTTATAATAAGTTTTTCTATCTAAAATGATCCTGCTGGGATTTTGATTGAAATGGACATATTTACTATATTGAGCTTTCCAATCCATGAACATGGTATGGCTCTCATTTAGCTTTCCTTCCTCCCTCCCTCCCTCCCTCCCTTCCTTCCTTCATTTCTATCAGCATTTTGTAGCTTTCAGCATAAAAATTCTGTACATGTTTTGTTAGATTTATACCTAAAGGTTGCATTTTGGTGGGAGTTATTGTAAATAGAATTTTATTTTAAAATTTCAGTTTCCAATTGTCCACTGCCAAAAAATAGAATCACTATTGACTTGTGTTGTTGACATACACTGTAACCTTGCTAAAATCACTTATTAGTGCTAGGAGGGTTTTTTTTGTAGATTCTTTGGGATTTTATATGTAGACAATCATGTCATATGTGATTAGGAACAATTTTATATTTTCTTTTCCAATCTTTATGCATTTTAATTAAGTTTTCTCCCCTTATTGTACTGGCTAGGATTTCCAGTAAGCTGTTGAAAATGAGTAGTAAGAGTGGAAATCCTTGCTTTATATCTGATTTTAGGGGAAAGCATTTGGTCTTTCACCAATAAGTATGATGTAAGGCATAGTCTGCTGAATTGTTTTTTCTTAATCATAAATGGCTAATATTTGTCAAATATTTTTTCTGCATCAATTGATATGATCATGTGATTTTTCTTGTAGTTTTCTTGTACTGACCTGTTTTCTATTTTTTTTTTTTACTTTGGCTGCGCCGCACGGTTTGTGGGATGGTAGTTCCCCAACCAGGGATTGAACCTGGGCCCACAGCACTGAAAGCACTGTGCCCTAACCACTGGACCACTAGGGAATTCTGTGACATGTCTGATATCAGTAATGTTGGTCTCATAAAATGAGTTGGGAAGTGTTCCCTATTTTCTAAGAGACATCATTTACTATTGGTATTATTCTTCTTTATATATTTGGTAGAATTCACCAATGAAACCATCTCAGCCTGTAAATCTCTTTTTCAGAAGGTTTTAACTACAAATTCAATTTCTTTCATCATTACAATACTATTTAGGTTGCTTATTTATCTTGGGTGAGTTTTGGTGATTTGTGGTTTTTGAGGAATTGATCCATTTGATCTAAGTTGCCAAATTTATGTCAGTATGGTATTCTTTTATCCTTTTATTTTTAACTGAAAAAAAATGAAAATGCAACGTATCAAAATTTGTAGGATGCAGTTAAAGCAATATCTAGAGGGAAATTTATAGCATTAAATGTTTATATTAGAAAAGAAGAAAGATTTCAAATCAATGATCTAAGCTTCCACTTTAATAAGTTAGGAAACAAAAAACAAAATAAACCGGATACAAGGAGAATGAAGGAAATAATAAAGTATAGAAATTAATGCAATTGAAAACAGATAAACAATAGAGAAAATCAATGAAACCAGAAGTTTATTTTTTGAGAAAATCACTAAGATTGACAAACGTGTAGTCTGACTGATCAAGAAAAAAGAAGACACACATTACCAATAGTAGGAATGATACCATTACAGACCTACTGTTGTTGTTAAGAGGATAAATGAATACTATAAACAACTTTATGTCTATAAATATGGCAACTTAGATAAAATGGACCAATTTCTTGAAAGACATAAATAAATTACCAAAACTCATTCAAGATGAAATAGATGACCTGAATATTCCTATATCTATTAAAGGAATTGAATAGATAAAAAACCTTGAAAGAAAACTCGAGGCCCAGATTGTTTCAGTGGTGAGTTCTAACAAAAATTTAAGGAAGAAATAATACCAATTCTATATACAATCATTTCCAGAAAATAAAAAAGGAGGAAACACTTCCCTATTCATTTTATGCAGTCAGCATTATTCTGACACTAACATCAGACAAGGGCAGTGCAAAAAGCTGCAGACCAATATCCATCATGAACATAACAGAAACAAAAATACTCAACAAAATATTTGTATACTGAATCCAGCAATATACAAAAAGGATAACATATCATGTACAATGAGATTTATCCTCGGAAGGCAAGGTTAGTTCATCATTTGAAAATTAATTAATGTAGTCTACCATATTAGAACCACAGAGATCATATTAATTGATACCAAGAAAGCATTTGACAAAATTCAACATTCATTCATGACAAAAATTCTCAGCAAACTATGAGTGGAAGAGAATTTCCTCAAGCTGATAAAAGGGATCTACAAAAAACTTACAGCTAACACTACCCAGTGGTGAAAAACTGACTGCCTCTCCTACTAGGATCAGAACAAAGCAAAGATGTCCACTTTCACCATTCCTACTCAACATCATACAGAAAGTCTTAGCCAGTGTAATAATAAAAGGAAAAGAAATAAAAGGCATAGAAGACAATACTATATAGAAAATCCCAAACTATCTACAAAAATCTCATAGAATAAATGAGTTTAGCAAGGTTGTAGGATATAAGGTTAACACACAGAAATCAATTGCATTTCTACATACTAAAAAAGAAATTAGAAATTGAAATTGAAACAAGAATGACTTATAATGGCACCAAAACCACGAAATACTTAAGTATAATTCCAACAAAATGTGTGCAGAATTTGCATGCTGAACACTATACTCCAATGAAAGAAAATTGTAAAGAACTAAATAAATGGGCAGATATACTGTTGTTCATTGATCCGAAGAATAAATATTGCTAAGTTGTCAATTCTTCCCAAATTTATCTATATTTTTAACCTAATTCCAGTAAAAATCCAAGCACAAAACTTTGGGAGATTGAAATACTGACTCTAAAATTTACATAGGAAAGGAAGGAAATAGTATAGCTTAAACAATTTTGAAGAAAAGTAAGCAAACTTGAAGAAGTCATAATTTCAAGATTTACTGATTTCAAGGATTATTATAAAGCTACAGTAATCAAGACAGAATAGAAACTTCAGTAGAATACTCAAATAAATATGGTCAGAAAGCTATAGTAATCAATAGTGTGACACTGGCCTTAGAACAGATACATAGACCAATGGAATAGAATAGAGAGCCCAGAAATAAACCCTTGCAAATATGGTTAAATGACTTTCAACAAGGGTGCCAAGACTATTCAGTGGAGGAAAGGATAACAACAAATGGTGCTGGGAAAACTGGATCCACATGCAAAAGAATGAAGTTGGACCCTTATGTAATACCATATGGAAAAATTAACTCAAAATGGATCAAAGAGCTAAAACCACAAGGCTCTTAGAAGAAAACATAGGGGAAAGTCTTCATGATATTGGATGTGGCAATGATTTCTTAGACATGACACCAAAGGTACAGGCAACTAAAGAAAAAATAGACAAACTGGACTTAAATTTTTTTGTGCACTGAAGGACAGTATGAACAGAGTAACAAAGCAACTCACAAAATGGGAGAAAATATTTGTAAATTACATATATCATAAGGGATTAATATTCCAAATATGTAAAGAACTCCTACAACTCAACAACAAAAAACAACTCAGTTTAAGAATGGGCAAAGAATTTGAATAAATTCTCCAAAGAACATATACAAATGGCCAACAAGCACATGAAAATATTCTCAACATCATTAGTCATTATGGAAATGCAAATCAAAACCACAATAAGACATGACTTAACCCCCCCCCATAAGGATGGCTATTATCTAAAAGCAACAAACAAACAAAACAGAAAACAAATGTTGGTGAGGATGTGGAAAAATTGGAACCCTTGTGCTAGTGGGAATATGAAATTGTGCAGTCACTGTGGGAAATGTTATGGCGGCTCTTCAAAAAATTAAACATAGAATTACCATATGATCCAGCAATTCCACTTCTGTGTATATACCTCCCAATGAATTGAAAGCAGGGAAACAGATATTTGTACTTATGTTCATAGTAGCGAATCTGCAACTAAAGCCAAATGCTTAGCCAGATGCTGTTCCATCTTCCCAGCATGGTTTTGTATCAAGATTACACTAACCTCAATTAACATGATGAACATTCTTTTTTTCTTACCCCAGAATCTATTTGGATAAACGTGTTACTTGAAGTTTTGGTAAAACTCACAGCAAAAGGGTGTTATTTTGAGGGAGGTTGGAGACAACTGTGATGTGGTGAGCATTTTCTTTTAACAGTTACTGATTCTCAATTTTTCCTTGAGTGGACATTTATTTTTCCAGAAAAAATCCATAAAAATTTCAAATAGTTTGTTTTAATGATTGCTTGAATCTACCATACCTCTATTTATGTCTCCTTTTTCATTCAAGATATTATTTGTGCCTTTTCATTTTCTATCAGTCTGATAAGTTTCTCCCCCCGCAAAGGATCAGCCTTTGGTTCATATTCTACAGTTCCTGCATTTTCCTCTAATCTCCATTCTCTCCCACAGGGAGCCATGGGAACCAACTACTTAAATCTTCTACATACTCACTAGTGAGTTCAAACTGGAGTGGGAAGTAAGGCTGCTATCATCCTGTTTTCTGGGCTGGTCCAGCACACCTTCCACCTTCAGAATCCGTGTGAAAGAAGTAGGTACAAGTCTGTGTTTCCAAAACTCCTGGAGGAACATTCCAATGATTCCAGAATTTCATCTTGCACTGATCCAGCAGTGGCATTAGGGTAGGTCTGTGGGTTTCTGAAGCAGAGTAATCATTCAGCCCGAGAAGGAGATGCCTCATCTCATCCTTTCAGGCACCCCCCCTAATCCAAGTAATTCTCATTACTCATTCCTCTTTCACTTGGTTTGGGGAATAGAAATGCTGGTCCAATTGTCTTTCAGTAGGTGGGCTGTATGGTCTTGTCCAGTTGTTCTTGATTCTCCTTAGAATGTAGGGCATTAGTGTTACTTTTCAAGCTTAGGCTCTGGTGTTTGTTTTTTGGTTTTTTTTTTTTCAAGTTAGGGACAGCTTGGAACAAACTGTGGACCAATATTTTCTGAAGTGCCCTTTGTGATAAACAATTTAAAAATTGAATAAGGCCACCCAATACAATAATATAAATGTGTTGATAAGTATATATAATCTGGATTATACTTAAGAAAATCAGACATCTCAAATTCATAGAAATAGAAAGTAGAATGGTGGTCACCAGGGGTTGTGGGGAGAAGGAAACAGAGTTGTTTAGTGGGTATAGTTTCAGTTTTGCAAGGTGAAAAAGTTTTGGAGATCAATTGCATAACAATGTGAATATACGTGAAATTATTGAGCTGTATGCTTAAAAATGGTTAAGATGGTAAAAAAAAAGAAAAGAAAATCAGATATCTGATATCAAGCTGACACAGGGAATTTATTTTGTAGAAAAGCAACATCTAGAGAATGCCATACAACCCTAGTACATCTAAAGTACTACACATAAAAATGACAATTGCTCATAACAACAACATTGAAGCACTGAAAGATACCAAAGAACTTTCTGAATCCAAGAAGTCAAATTATAACCAGTATGGTCTTAATGTCCTAATATATATCAAAATTCTAATATGCTGACATGTGGTAAACCAGATAACCAGAACATCCAGTAATGTAACTTGGGTGACACATAAGTTAACCTGGGATATCCAAGTCTTTTGACAATACATAAACTTGCTCATACTCATCTGGTGTACATCCACACAAATATTTTAAAATTCCAATTTCTTGGTCAAGTGATATATTTTGCTTGAGTTTATTAAATACATTTAGATGTCTCTATTATACAAAGTTAAATGTACAACTAAATTAGTAAAAAGTGCTGAGATTTTATGGGAACATTAATACTCTGACAAAAATGTTTATCAATGTACTCTATACTCAATATTGCTTTTTTTCATTTAAATCTAAATTTTTCCCTTCTATTTTTAAACCAGTTTTGTGATTTTTTAATATGAAACCTATGCCTTCTCAATTTATACAGTTTCTTCTCTTTTTTCCCTTATTTCTTAGCTTAAATTCAGTTTAAGCTTTATTGGTATCTTAGGCTTCATGTGTATTCTTACTCCTAAACACCAGCAGTTCTTCAGAGGCCTAAAATCCAGCATGGGAATTACTATATTAAATTAGTTCTAGAAAACGCATTAAAGACATTTTTTTCTGAAATATACAGAACATGTCATGCCAAATCTCTTGTTTATACCATAAACCGGTAATATTGGTAAATTGCACATATAGCTTACATTCCCCAAATAGAATAACTTAAATATTAAACGTACCTTTATGTTACCACCATAACTGACCTTATAAGCATAACAAATGGCAATATTCAATACAAAAATCACAAAATCCACTAACCGTAAATGCGACATATCACAGCATACTAACTCATCTCCCTATGACCTACTCAAACTGTAGACAGCAAACTATAGCTTTAAGCTACTCTAGCATTTATACCCTAATTAGAAATTTATACGAAACACAATTTTATGTTCAAATATGGAAATAAGCAACATAATTCCAAATCCCAAAAGTATCCCAGCATTCTGTAAAAAGAAATATCCCCAGCGGCTACATCCATGGTCACTAGCATCATTGTGCAGCATCTCAGGTACCTTAAAAAAAAAAGAGCAACCTTTAAGTTTCCAGAACCACAGATTAGTTTTTAGAAGAATTTGCAGGACAGCTTTATATGTAGCTGGATATATTATGAGTCAATTCTCTAAAACATGACCACATATACATACTGACTCTAGCTAATAATAATGTCACACAGCATTTTCTAACAGTTTAATTAACAATGATTATTCATGGTCTGCTCAGCAAGTCAAAATTTTTATTGGTCCAGTTTGCTCCACTGTAAAATGGAGAGCTACATTGATTATCCTGCTTACTGTCTGTATCTGTACAAAACATGTGGCTCGCTTGAAATTCAGAGATATGGAAGCCTTACATCATATAAAATATAATTTTAGCAATAAGATTGGCTGAGATTGTTAGGTGGATTTTGGTGACAAAAAGATGACTCCTTTGTCCATTAATAAGAAACCTTTAAGCATTCTGAAGTATACACAGTTCGCCAACAGTATGTGGCTTGTGCTAGGTTTCCTACATGTCTATAGACAATTCAATGCCTAATTACTGAAACTCTCCTCTCAAAAAGACACATCAGAAGGGGGTAGATATATTTGTGTATCCTGATACACATTAGGCAGGACAAAGATGTGCTTGTGAGCAACAATCCAAAAAGATAAAACCATCAAGGACTTATAGTTTATATGCTACTTTGTCGGGCATAGAATCACTTCTCACTGCAACCATATTTAATCTAAACCCTTTTAAAAATGGTTTCATTGAACATTTTCTCTACTGACTTCTTAAAAACTTACCATATCAACCAGAGCAACATACATGAATAAGCCTGCAGTAAGTGCAAATATCCACATAGAAACATTTTCAGCATAATGACCAATGAAAATTCCTGTTGCCATTCCGAGATACGCCAGCATGGCTGACAGAGCATTATAAAGAACAGCCTGCTTAACAGTCATGCCAGCCTTTAGTAAAACAGCAAAGTCACCTTTAACAGAAAACAAAAAAAGGAGATAAGGTAATTAAAAAATCATTTTTAAGATACATACGCAAAATACTTTCCAGATTTAAGAAATTCTCCAGGGCTCCCCTGGTGGCACAGTGGTTGAGAATCCGCCTCCCAACGCAGGAGACATGGGTTCGATCCCTGGTCCGGGAAGATCTCACATGCTGCAGAGCAGCTAAGCCCATGTGCCACAACTACTGAGCCTGTGCTCCAGAGCCTGCAAGCCGCAACTACTGAGCCCACGTGCCACAACTACTGAGCCCGCGTGCTGCAACTACTGAAGTCCGTGTGCCTAGAGCCTGTGCTCCACAACAAGAGAAGCCACCGCAATGAGAAGCCTGCGCACCACAACGAAGAGTAGCCCCCGCTCGATGCAACTAGAGAAAGCCCGAGTGCAGCAACGAAGACCCAATGCAGCCAAAAAAATCAATTAATTAATTAACTTAAATAAAAAAAAGAATTACTCAGGGCTAACAGTGTTAATCAGTGTAAATCACCCTAACAGCTTTATAAACTAAGATATCTTTTATCCAAAGTATTTCTTAAGGCTTCCACTTTGTCAATGAATGTCAATACTACAAATGTCAATCAGTACCAACTATTGTGCTCTTCCACTGTCTTCAAGGAGCTTTTAGCTGGCCACAAGGAGGAAGAGGGAGTAGAGAACACAAATGAAATGATCAGCAAATGATTAAGGAAATATATAATTAAGAGCTAAAGAGTCTAATGTTCTGGTTATAAAAGGAGAAAAAAATAAATTAAGATGAGAATAGCTGAGAGAGGCTTCCTGGAGCATGAAGGATCTAGAATGTGGAACATAGGGAATTCCCTGGCGGTCCAGTGGTTAGGACTCTGCATTTCCACTGCAGGGGGCCCAGGTTCAATCCCTGGTCGGGGAACTAAGATCCCACAAGCCACGTGGTGTGGCCAAAAATAAATAAATAAATAAATAAACAAACAAAAATAAAAATAGAATGCATAACACAGACCAGATGTTGAGGATTACAAGCATTGAGCATGAAGACAGGAGGCCGTCTAAATGGCAGAACACATGCCAAGGAACAAAAGTGAAAATGGCGTTACAGGTGTGTGCGAATATGCATCTATACGAAGAAAAACAAGGACACGAACTGGGAACCAGGACAACTTTGGGAAGGTTTTAAGTCCCAGTGACAGAGAAAAAGAATTCAAAACACTATTCATCAACTTCTCATTTCTTTAGCTCTAGTGAGTGAAATACTCTTTGTCAACTTCTGTCTGTTGATGGAAGACGATTCTTTAGATTCCTGTGGTCTTATTCATATTGTGCATATGAAGAAAACGATCACTGATGTCAGCAGTATGCTGGTATAGGAAGATATCTGGTAGGGGAAGAGGAAAAGAGAGGGGACCCAGGTATCTCTTTGGCAACCCCACACAGGCAATTGTGTAATTGTAATCACAGGGTTAGAATTCTGGCTGGGAACAAACTTGTCCTCAGTAAGAAAGAAAGCTGGCTAGGTTAGTAGACTTAGGAGAAGGCATAAATGAGGAAGCTTGCTGGAAACTATCATTAGCAAAAGCCAGGGACACTAAGACACTTTACCCACCTGGAAAATACCATTTGTAGGGTTCTCTTACCTAATTCATGAGGCAACTCATGACAAAACACAGCAACAGAAGTACTTAATCCACTCGATAAACCTTCAGTAAAAGCAGCACCTGTGTAAAATTCATTGCATTACTTTGTGGGTGTGTATTTTTAAAATCTTAACAGCATACATAATGAGGTAAAAGAAATAAAATATATTCTGGTTGTGAATAAACAGAACTTTCTCAACTGCACTCTGTACCTTCTTCATAAGTAATCTTAGATTACATTCAATTAGGTTTAAATTTCCCAAAGGAGCACAAGCAGATACGATTGAGAAGGGAAGGTTCCACTATGCCTTAGAGTGATTAAATGATCTTATACAAACCTGAGAAGTAAATTGCTACCACATAAAACACTTACTTAAAAATACGAAACAAACTGATTTAAAAGGTTTAGGGAAACACCCTCAGCAGTCAAGAGTACAAATATGTTTCCTGGCCTCAGAGGAATTCACTATATGATTAGACCACCATGTCCAAGCATTTGCACATCCTCCTTTGTCGCTTATGCTGTGCACAGTGCAGAGAAGGTAGAGCACCAAGCTCCCAGGGAGCCAGGCTGGGCTACAAAACTACACTGCCTCCTTGGCAAGTGGTTCACCTTGCCAGGCCTGGGCTACCTAATCTGTACTTATTTCCACGGTTCCTCCCAGCACTAAGTTACTACAATTTTTAAGTATTTCTATTACCTCTCAGTTGTGGCACAACAATTTAATAGCAAAAAAATCTATAATTCTTCTTTGGGTAGAGATTAGTAATTAAACTTATCAGATATATGAAGATTCCTTTAGCATAAAAGAAAAGATGGTGGAAGTATTTTACTTTAATAAATACTGTTTATATTGCAGATAAGGGAACTCAAGTGTATTTGGAAAAAAAAAAAAAAAAACCTCACATGTGCTCCAAACACCTTAGAGCCTGAGCCTGCAAATTAAAACAACTTTTGGTAGTTACAATTTAGATAAAGGGCCAAGCACATTTTCTAGCACTTAAACTAACATTTATCGAGTACTTCATTGTCAAAGCAGCCAAAAAATAAATAACAGTTTGATAATCTTAGAAGTCAATAGCCTTATCAAACCAACCTATTCCTTGTTAAAATAAGACTGGTACTTTCATTTGACATTTTCAGAGTCAACCAACAAGGGACAGATACGTAGATATATACCAATTGCTAGGCCATCGCTGAAATTGTGCAGGCCGTCCCCCATGATCACCATCCACGCCAGTGTGGCAATGCCGGCATCCTTCAGCTCCTCCCGAGAGTAGCGCTGACTGTGACTGTGTGGGTGGTGGTTTTGGTGGTGGTGGTGATGGAGAATATGATGGTAGTCATGATGGTGGTGAACGAGGTCATCTGACTGGCCAAGTGTATCATGGAAATGCGAATGGCATTTATTCTTGCACCCTCTGGGTACGTATTCATTGTAAACTTCCTGTGGATGAGCATGAGCTATCATGACCTCCTCTTCTTCCAAGATTGCTGGCTGTTGAGAATCAAAGTGGGAGGGCTCTTGTGAGTCAGCTCGCAAATAGCCTTCAGGTCCTAGGTGTAAACAGAAAGGACGTTGGGACAAAGTCAAATGGCTTTGTTAATGTGCATGGACACATTGCAAATATCTCCACTGACAAAGTCAACAAAAGATCTTAAAACATGGCAACTCTCTCACACAGACCTGGCAGAACTAGACATTAGAGTATTGTTGATGAAAAACATCAGTAGGTAAATGATCTCATGTACTAAGAATGGATTTTTTTTTTTAATTTATTTATTTATGTATTTATTTTTGGCTGTTTTGTGTCTTCGTTTCTGTGCGAGGGCTTTCTCCAGTTGTGGCAAGCGGGGGCCGCTCCTCATCGCGGTGCACGGGCCTCTCACTATTGTGGCCTCTCTTGTTGCGGAGCACAGGCTCCAGACACGCAGGCTCAGTAATTGTGGCTCACGGGCCTAGCCGCTCTGCGGCATGTGGGATCTTCCCAGACCAGGGCTCGAACCCGTGTCCCCTGCATTAGCAGGCAGATTCTCAACCACTGCGCCACCAGGGAAGCCCAAGAAAGGATTTTAAATGTTAACTTTCAGTAACTACCCCCAGATCCTCCCTTAATTTCTTCTGCCTCCTTATGTTTTTAAAGATGATTTTTTTCCAATTATAAAAGAAGTATATGCTTACTTTATAAAAATATTTCATTTTTGATATTTAAAATATTTAAGAAAAATATTCCAGAAAAATACTGAAAATTGGAAATAAAAAACATGTATAATTCTGTCATCTGAGTTCCTCTCTTTCAAAATTCAAGGAAAAACAGAAGAGGGGAATTCCCTGGCAGTCCAGTAGTTAGAACTCGGTGCTTTCACTGCCGAGGGCCTGGGTTCAATACCTGGTCGGGGAACTAAGATCCCTGCAAGCCGTGTGGCATGGCCAAAAAAAAAAAAAAAAGAAAAAACAGAAGAATCTGAAATACCATCATCACCAAGAAACATTTGTTATCTATCTGTGTAAAATAAATTGCAACAATAAGGTTTTGTTTTATCTTTTTTATACATTGGTATCAACTTTCTTGGGAGCATTCCCGATACTGTGGCCCAATTCTAGAATAGCTGTTTCCTCTCATCATTATAAATTTCACTGGAGCCCATTACAAAGGTTGAAGACAGAAGAGATGCAGGAAGACGAATGAGAGTATTCACCTGCTCTTTAGAGAAAAGCAACATGCTGGAAAATAAAGGGTGGACAGGAAATCTTACAAATAACTTGGTAGCAACAATAAAGTTCTTCTTCCTCCTTAGTCAGCAACTATATATTGAGTATCTGCTCTGGGCCAGGCACTTGCCCAGATACTGGGACAAAGTGGGTCAGCACAAAGTCTCTGCCTTCGAGAAGCTTATGTTCTTGTGGGGAGATAGCCACTTAACAAAGAAATACATGTATAAATAAGGTAATCTAAGGCATTGGAACGCATAGGAAGAAAACAGAAAAGGGTAACCTGAAGGAGAGTGACTGGGAGACCTTTGTATTCAGGTGATCAGGGAAGACCTCTGAGGACGAGATGTCTGAGTTGAGATTGGAATGATAGGGGGAATTTATATGAAGACCTGGGAGAACAGTACTCCGAACTGAAGAAACACTGAGTGCCAGGCCCTGAGACAGACCTGGTGTGCTCACAGGATGAAAAGGAGGCCAGTGAGGCTGGACAGGGCAAACCATCGGGGAGAGTAGAGGGCAGGGCAGGAGCTCGAAGGTTGTTGTAAGGCGTTTCGTTTAAAATTTTAATTTTAACTGAGTCTGTCCAACAAGAAATGCCAAGCTAACAAGTTACAGGAAACAGTAACTTTACAGTGGAGAAACATGGTAGACACAACGTTAGCCAAGTGATCAAAATTAACACCACCTGTGTGTGACAGAGAGCATCCTGTCGGGTGGCACACCATGTCACTGAAAAGGATGCAATACCACTTCGTGGTATTCCTGCCCAAACTGATCAGCCTAATGTGAAAACATTAGACAAACCCAAAATGAGGGGCAATGAGATGCAACATTTGATCCTGAATTGTACTCTGGGCCATTTCTTTTCCTTTTAGGGGTTGGGGGAGTATAAAGAAATTATTAAGACAATTGGAAAAACACGAAAAAGGTCTATAGACTAGAAAATGGCATTGTATCAGCTTTAATTTCCTGATTTTGATCACTGAACTGTGATTACAAGGGAATGAATGTCCTTTTTCTTAGGAAACATAAACTTAAGTATTTTGAGGTAAAGAAGCATCATGTTTGTAACTTATTCTCAAATGGTTTAGAAAAAAAATGTGTATGTATATATACAGAGAGAAAGAATGATAAATGTAGGTAAAATAACTGGGGAATATAAGAAAGGGGTACAGGAATTCTTTGTACTATTCTTGGAACATTTCTCTAAGTCTGAATTTACCTCAAAATAAAAAATTAGAGAAAAAGGAGATGTAAATATATATAGAAATAACCAACTCACTGGCAATGAAAAGAAAGTATGAGTTAAAAAAAAAGAGCGGGTGGGGGGTGGTGGTGGAGGAGGAATTCCCTGGCGGTCCAGTGGTTAGGGCTCAGCACTTTCACTGCTGGGGCCTAGGTTCGATCCCTAGCCGGGGAACTAAGATCCCATAAGCCACGTGGTGCAGTCAAAAAAAAAAGGGGGTGGGGGTGGAATATGGTTCCCCCTCTTCCAGACAGTCCAGGTTGCCTGCAAATCACAGAGCACTGAATTCCCTCCAGCTCTCAGATTTATAAGGACTTACGATCATCTGCGTCTACTTTCTCCTCATTTGCTGACAGTTGAGATTCATACTGGGACAACTGCTTCTTAATCTCCACATCATCATCATTTTCAGGTTTTTTCTGATTCTACAATAGCAAGGAAAAGCAATACTTTAAAATAGGTGGTTTGCTTATACATACATCTTTAGGTAAACAGTTAAGCAAAAGATTTCATCGAAAAAGACAGCAGAGTAACAGACTTCTAATGGAATAAACCCCATCTAAAGGCAGGGCCTGTACTTAACTTGCATAGCACCTAGTAGTTTGTTTTAGGCATAAACTGTGCGGAAAGGTAAAGAATTAGTGCTTCAGTAATATGAAAGAAAAATTACACACTCATCTTTCTGAATGTCCCCCTAGGTCACACAGTCTAAATTTGGTCTTATGCAAACAGCACTGCATCCCCTGGGAGCTTGTTAGAAATGCACAGTCTCAGGCAACACCCCAGACCTAATGGATTAGAATGGGGATTTTAACTAGATCTCCAGGTGACTCATACACCCATTAAAGCTGAGCTCTGCCTCAGGCCATTGATTTAGAACCAGATAGAGGCATGTCCTCCAGAAATTTAGTGATCTGCTAACCAATTGCTTAGTTTCCTCCAATGCCTCTTTTGGACACTGAAACCCCATACTTTCCACACTTTTTATAAATTAAAACTATACTGTGATATCGATATGTATTTGTTATAAAACTAAAATATTTTTCGGGTAGTAAAACACCATTAACAAGCTTTTCTCTTTTTAAACAAATCTCTATTAGTTAGCCTTGAATTTATCACTAGGTTTTTTAACCAACTGAATACTATACTTGAGATATTGTCCATATCTCAGAGCCCAAGAATAAAGGTCACTGTTTGAACAACGGTGCCTGTTTATTACTACTTACATAGAATATTCAAGATAATGAAAACTGTCACAAAAATAATAGATTTCTTATTTGCAGTATCTTTTGAATATGACTTAATAATCACCATACCTGAGATTTCATTCTAGCTCTAACAGTATATAAAATATCTGTACCTTCTTAGGTTATAAGTTTTTAAAGGCAAGCACAGACAAATCTTTATACCTACCTCTAGCAAAATGCCTTAAACACAGAGAAAGTACTTAAATATTTGTGAAAATAAGTGAATTCATGATATTTTAAATTACTTCAGTTGATGCTTTATTTGTTTGCCAATGATTATCTGTAGGACATAGACTTTTTAAGCAATTCTTTCATTCCCTAAGTATTAAGAGCCTGTAATGTTCCCTGCGCTGAATGGTGGCAATACATCAATATATCGTAAAACAAGATACACATAGTCCTTGTTCCCAAGGAAGCTTATCACCCACAGGGAGGGAGGCTTTACACAGGTAATGATTATACAATTCTCTGACTGAAATTTTTGATATATTTTACAAAGGAAAAATACACAGTATTATGAGAGCATATATATATAAGAGCATATAACAAACATTTAAACAAATCCCTCTGCCTGCTCTCCTCTGCATTAGGACAACAAAATAATGTAAACAGGCCAGTTAGGAGGCAACTACTATCACCCAGGGAAGTCTGGCATGGACCAGAATGACAGCAAGGAAGATGGAGAGAAATGAATAATTTCATTTCTGGATACATTTAATAAAACTAGGTTGGATATAAGGATGAGGGAGACAGAGATGATTCTCTGGTTTCCAGCATGAGCAAGAAACCTGAGAATCCAGTAGAAAGAAAGTTTGACATGGAACCATTATAACCATCTAACTACACCAAGTATGCGATTTAACCCTAATCTGAATGTAGAGATTTCAGAGCGACATATATGGAAGGTAACCTAAAACTATGACATATAGAATTTTCCAGGAGTGCAGGATGGATGTCTTAAGGGAAATCTTAGGTAAAATGTTCTGTTATGGGTCTGAAGAGCTCCCAATACTTGCCATATAATGAATAGTTTTTTTCTTTTTGAGAGAACCAAATGAGATTAAAAGCTGTTATGTAAGTTCCACTAAGATCTGGATGCCCTTGAAAAAAGAGAAACTAAATATTTTCTAAAAAGGAAGAGGGGAGGAACCAAGATAGCAGAGAAGAAGGACGTACTCTCACTCCCTCTTGTGAGAACACCAGAATAACAACTAGCTGCTGGACAATCATCAACAGGAAGACACTGGAACTCACCAAAATAGATACCCCACATCCAAAGACAAAGGAGAAGCCACAATGAGACGGTAAGAGGGGCGCAATCACAGTAAACTCAACTCCCATAACTGCTGGGTGGGTGACTCACAGACTGGAGAACACTTGTACCATAGAAGTCCACTCACTGGAGTGAAGGTTCTGAGCCCCACATCAGGCTTCCCAACCTGGGGGTCCGGCAATGGGAGGAGAAATTCCTAGAGAATCAGACTTTGAAGCTTAGTGGGATTTGATTGCAGGACTTTGACAGGACTGGGAGAAACAAGAGACTGCACTCTTGGAAGGCACACACAAAGTAGTGTGCACATCGGGACCAAGGGGAACGAGCAGTGACCGCATAGGAGACTGAACCAGACGTACCTGCTAGTGTTGGAGGGTATCCTGCAGAGGCGGGGGGTGGCTGTGGCTCACCTTGGGGACAAGGACACTGGCAGCATAAGATGTGGGAAATACTCCTTGGCGTGAGCCCTACCAGAGTCTGTCATTAGCCCCACCAAAGAGCCCAGGCAGGCTACAGTGTTGGGTTGCCTCAGGCCAAACA
Source organism: Balaenoptera physalus (assembly GCF_965194825.1). Lineage (NCBI taxonomy): Eukaryota > Metazoa > Chordata > Mammalia > Artiodactyla > Balaenopteridae > Balaenoptera > Balaenoptera physalus. The sequence continues at coordinate 45,907,783 of NC_138897.1, read as the reverse complement.
ACCAACAGGGAGGGAACCCAGCCCCACCCATCAGCAGTCAAGCAGATTAAAGTTTTACTGAGCTCTGCCCACCAGAGCAACAGTCAGCTCTACCCACCACCAGTCCCTCCCATCAGGAAACTTACACAAGCCTCTTAGATAGCCTCATCCACCAGAGGGCAGACAGCAGAAGCAAGAAGAACTACAATCCTGCAGCCTGTGGAAAAAAAACCACATTCACAGAAAGATAGACAAGATGAAAACGCAGAGGGCTATGTACCAGATGAAGGAACAAGATAAAACCAAAGAAAAACAACTAAATGAAGTGGAGATAGGCAACCTTCCAGAAAAAGAATTCAGAATAATGAGAGTGAAGATGATCCAGGACCTCAGAAAAAGAATGGAGGCAAAGATCGAGAAGATGCAAGAAATGTTTAACAAAGACCTAGAAGAATTAAAGAACAAAGAAACAGAGATGAACAATACAATAACTGAAATGAAAACTACACAAGAAGGAATCAATAACAGAATAAATGAGGCAGAAGAACGGATAAGTGACCTGGAAGACAGAATGGTGGAATTCACTGCTGCAGAAGAGAATAAACAAAAAAGAATGAAAAGAAATGGAGACAGTCCAAGAGACCTCTGGGACAACATTAAACGCAACAACATTCACATTATAGGGGTCCCAGAAGGAGAAGAGAGAGAGAAAGGACCCGAGAAAATACTGAAGAGATTGTATTTGAAAACTTCCCTAACATGGGAAAGGAAAGAGCCACCCAAGTCCAGGAAGCGCAGCGACTCCCATACAGGATAAACCCAAGGAGAAACACACTGAGACACACAGTAATCAAATTGGCAAAAACTAAACACAAAGAAAAATTATTGAAAGCAGCAAGGGAAAAATGACAAATAACATACAAGGGAACTCCCATAAGGTTAACAGCTGATTTCTCAGCAGAAACTCTACAAGCCAGAAGGGAGTGGCATGATATACTTAAAGTGATGACAGGGAAGAACCTACAACCAAGATTACTCTACCCGGCAAGGATCTCATTCAGATTTGATGGAGAAATCAAAAGCTTTACAGACAAGCAAAAGCTAAGAGAATTCAGCACCACCAAACCAGCTCTACAACAAATGCTAAAGGAACTTCTCTAAGTGGGAAACACAAGAGAAGAAAACGACCTACAAAAACAAACCCAAAACAATTAAAAAAATGGTCATAGGAACATACATATCAATAATTAACTTAAACGTGAATGGATTAAATGCTCCAACCAAAAGACACAGGCTTGCTGAATGGATACAAAAACAAGACCCATATATATGCTGTTGACAAGAGACCCACTTCAGACCTAGAGGCACATATAGACTGAAAGTGAGGGGATGGAAAAAGATATTCCATGCAAATGGAAAGCAAAAGAAAGCTGGAGTAGCAATACTCATATCAGATAAAATAGACTTTAAAATAAAGAATGTTACAAGAGACAAGGAAGGACACTACATAATGATCAAGGGATCAATCCAAGGAGAAGATATAACAATCATAAATATATATGCACCCAACATAGGAGCACCTCAATATATAAGGCAACTTCTAACAGCTATAAAAGAGGAAATTAACAGTAACACAATAATAGTGAGGGACTTTAACACCTCACTTACACAAATGGACAGATCATCCAAAATGAAAATAAATAAGGAAACAGAAGCTTTAAATGACACAACAGACCAGATAGATTTAATTCATATTTATAGGACATTCCATCCAAAAACAGCAGATTACACTTTCTTCTCAAGTGCACACAGAACATTCTCCAGGATAGATCACATCTTGGGTCACAAATCAAGCCTCACTAAACTTAAGAAAACTGAAATCATATCAAGCATCCTTTCTGACCACAATGCTATGAGATTAGAAATGAATTGCAGGGAAAAAAAAAAACAAAACACAAACACATGGAGGCTAAACAATACGTTACTAAATAACCAAGAGATCACTGAAGAAATCAAAGGGGAAATCAAAAAATACCTAGAGACAAATGACAATGAAAACACGACGATCCAAAACGTATGGGTTGCAGCAAAAGTAGTTCTAAGAGGGAAGTTTATAGCTATACAAGCCTACCTCAAGAAACAAGAAAAATCTCAAATAAACAATCTAACCTTACACCTAAAGGAACTACAGAAAGAAGAACAAACAAAACCCAAAGTTATCAGGAGGAAAGAATTCATAAAGATCAGAGCAGAAATAAATGAAATAGAAACAAAGAAAACAATAGCAAACATCAATAAAACTAAAAGCTGGTTCTTTGAGAAGATAAACAAAATGGATAAACCAATAGCCAGACGCATCAAGAAAAAGAGGGAGAGGACTCAAATCAATAAAATTAGAAATGAAAAAGGAGAAGTTACAACAGACACCACAGAAATACAAAGCATCCTAAGAGACTACTGCAAGCAACTCTATGCCAATAAAATGGACAACCTGGAAGAAATGGACAAATCCTTAGAAAGGTATAACCTTCCAAGACTGAACCAGGAAGAAATAGAAAATATGAACAGACCAATCACAAGTAATGAAATTGAAACTGTGATTAAAAATCTTCCAACAAACAGAAGTCCAGGACCAGATGGCTTCACAGGTGAATTCTATCAAACATTTAGAGAAGAGCTGACACCCATCCTTCTCAAACTCTTCCAAACAATTGCAGAGGAAGGAACACTCCCAAACTCATTCTATGAGGTCACCATCACTCTGATACCAAAACCAGACAAAGATACTACAAAAAAAGAAAATTACAGACCAATGTCACTGATGAATATAGATGCAAAGATCCTCAACAAAACACTAGCAAACAGAATCCAACAACACATTAAAAGGATCATACACCATGATCAAGTGGGATTTATCACAGGGATGCAAAGATTCTTCAATATATGCAAATCAATCAATGTGATACACCATATTAACAAACTGAAGAATAAAAACCATATGATGATCTCAATAGATGCAGAAAAAGCTTTTGACAAAATTCAACATCCATTTATGATAAAAACTCTCCAGAAAGTGGGCATAGGGGGCACCTACCTCAACATAATAAAGGCCATATATGACAAACCCACAGCAAACATCATTCTCAATGGTGAAAAACTGGAAGCATTTCCTCTAAGATCAGGAACGAGACAAGGATATCCACTCTCACCACTATTGTTCAACATAGTTTTGGAAGTCCTAGCCACAGTAATCAGAGAGGAAAAAGAAATAAAAGGAATACAAATTGGAAAAGAAGAAGTAAAACTGTCACTGTTTGCAGATGACATGACACTATACATAGAGAATCCTAAAAATGCCACCAGAAAACTATTAGAGCTAATCAATGAATTTGGTAAAGTTGCAGGATACAAAATTAATGCACAGAAATATCTTGCATTCCTATACACTAATGATGAAAAACCTGAAAGAGAAATTATGGAAACACTCCCGTTTACCATTGCAACAAAAAGAATAAAATACCTAGGAATAAACCTACCTAGGGAGACAAAAGACCTGTATGCAGAAAACTGTAAGACACTGATGAAAGAAATCAAAGATGATACCAACAGATGGAGAGATATACCATGTTCTTGGATTGGAAGAATCAATATTGTGAAAATGACTATACTACCCAAAGCAATCTACAGATTCAATGCAATCCCGATCAAATTACCAATGGCATTTTGTACGGAACTAGAACAAAAAATCTTAAAATTCGTATGGAGACACAAAAGACCCCGAATAGCCAAAGCAGTCTTGAGGGAAAAAAACGGAGCGGGAGGAATCAGACACCCTGACTTCAGACTATACTACAAAGCTACAGTAATCAAGACAATATGGTACTGGCACAAAAACAGAAACATAGATCGATGGAACAAGATAGAAAGCCCAGAGATAAACCCACGACCCTATGGTCAACTAATCTATGAAAAAGGAGGCAAGGATATACAATGGAGAAAAAGCAGTCTCTTCAATAAGTGGTGCTGGGAAAACTGGACAGCTATATGTAAAAGAATGGAATTAGAACACTCTCTAACACCACACACAAAAATAAACTCAAAATGGATTAGAGACCTAAATGTAAGACCGGACACTATAAAACTCTTAGAGGAAAACATAGGAAGAACACTCTTTGACATTAATCACAGCAAGATCTTTTTTGATCCACCTCCTAGAGTAATGGAAATAAAACCAAAAATAAACAAATGGGACCTAATGAAACTTCAAAGGTTTTGCACAGCAAAGGAAACCATAAACAAGACGAAAAGACAACCCTCAGAATGGGAGAAAATATTTGCAAACGAATCAATGGACAAAGGATTAAGCTCCAAAATATATAGACAGCTCATGCAGCTCAATATTAAAGAAACAAACAACCCAATTGAAAAATGGGCAGAAGACCTAACTAGACATTTCTCCAAAGACATACACATGGCCAAGAAGCACATGAAAAGCTGCTCAACATCACTAATTATTAGAGAAATGCAAATCAAAACTACAATGAGGTATCACCCACCTTACACCAGTTAGAATGGGCATCATCAGAAAATCTAGAAATAACAAATGCTGGAGAGGGTGTGGAGAAAAGGGAACCCTCTTGCACTGTTGGTGGGAATGTAAATTGATACAGCCACTATGGAGAACAGTATGGAGGTTCCTTAAAAAACTAAAAATAGAATTACCATATGACCCAGCAATCCAACCACTGGGCATATACCCAGAGAAAGCCATAATTCAAAGACACATGCACCCCAATGTTCATTGCAGCACTATTTACAATAGTCAGGTCATGGAAGCAACCTAAATGTCCGTCGACAGACGAATGGAGAAAGAAGTTGTGGTACATATATACAATGGAATGTTACTCAGCCATAAAAAGGAACGAAATTGAGTCATTTGTTGAGACACGGATGGACCCAGAGACTGTCATACAGAGTGAAGTAAGTCAGAAAGACAAAAACAAATATCGTATATTAACGCATGTATGTGGAACCTAGAAAAATGGTACAGATGAACCGGTTTGCAGGGCAGAAGTTGAGACACAGATGTAGATAACAAACGTATGGACACCAAGGGGGGAAAGCCGCGGGGGTGTGGGGGTGGTGGTGTGCTGAATTGGGCGATTGGGATTGACATGTATACACTGATGTGTATAAAATTGATGACTAATAAGAACCTGCTGTATAAAAAAATAAATAAAATTTAAAAATTAAAAAAAAAAATAAATAAAAATTAAAAAAAATAAAAGGAAGAGAACATGTAATGTTTGCAGAACTCCTGTGGGAAGTCTTTGTCTAGAAATTATGCTTATTTGCCATTTAATGTTTCTTATACATGTAACAAACATTTACCAATCATCTATTATGTGCCAGACACTATTCTAGGCACTGGAGATACAGCAGTAAAGAAGACAGAGAGGTCCTGGCTCTTAAGAACTTACATTTTAGTAGAAACTATTTTAGAACAGAGATTATCAAACTTCTTTGACTACAGTTCACAGTAATATATGTAATAAACACAGAGTAATATATGGAATATACTGTAATATCATGGTTGCATTTAAAAACATTGGTCGTGACACAAGATTTATTTCACAATTCACAAATGATTAATTTGAGTCTAAAAAATACTGTTCTGTATTAAACAACAGAGAGCCTACCTCTTAGAGTCCCATGTTAGAGTGCCAGATGAATATAAGGCAACCTTTAGGTAAAACTTGAAAATTAAATTGAAATTAGAATGCTAAATAAATTATGGCATTTGACATAGAAACACAATAACACAAATAAACACAAACAACCCCTCCCAAAAAAAACCCCTAAAAATGATCTTTTTTTTTTTTTAAGGTGAGAATAATCCCAGAGAATGCAAAGAAGTTTGGATATAGTCTCAAACCCATCCAAGTGAAGCAACAGGGACAACAGGAACACAGAAGATGACTTCCTGGATTAAGAACGAGTAAGCTATTGTTATTTCACTTCTTCCCTGTAAACTGAGGTTCAGTAAAGGTTCAAAATTTGCAATTTGAGATTTTAGTGAAGGTAAAATCCATAAGGGCAAATATTCACAGGATGGAGGAGGCCACTCTTCTCTTCACACATGCACTTGATTCCCAAAGTGAGCTCTGTGCTCAGCAAGAATCAACTATGTTGGTTTTCAAGCCTCTTCATGCCAGCTATACCTGTTATTGCAATTGCACAATTTAATTACATATTACTCAAACTATGAAATGATGGTGAGAATAGTTACTTCCATGAAAACTTAAGTTGAAAGCTTCTGAAAGATTCAAAGGCAAGTTGTTAAAAAAGAAAAAAAGGCTATTAAATTACATAAGGCACTAAAAATAGAATTACCATATGACCCAGCAATCCTATTCCTGGGCATATACCCAGAGAAAATCGTAATTCAAAAAGACATATGCACCCCAATGTTCACTGCAGCACTTCACAATAGCCAGGTCATGGAAGCAACCTAAATGCCCATTGACAGACGAATGGATAAAGAAGATGTGGTACATATATACAATGGAATATTACTCAGCTGTAAAAAGGAACGAAACTGGGTCATTTGTAGAGGTGTGGATGGACCTAGAGACTGTCATACAGAGTGAAGAAAGTCAGAAAGAGAAAAACAAATATCATATATTAATGCCTATATGTGGAATCTAGCAAAATGGTACAGATGAACCAGTTAACAAGGCAGAAACAGAGACAGATGTAGAGAACAAACATATGGACAGTAAGGGGGGAAAAAGGGGGTGCAGGAGGGGGTGGGATGAACTGGGAGATTGGGCTTGACATATATACACTAATATGTATAAAATAGATAACTAATAAGAACGTGCTGTGTAAGAAAAATAAATAAAATTAAAAAAAAATTACATAAGGCAATCACTGTATAAAATTTTTTATATTTCCAAAAATCTAGATTCTACACTTAAAATAGCTTTACAAGTATGTAACCTCTTGCTCAATTTTAGAGAAACCAAAATTGGAAATTTAGATGAAGCAGCATGGCGGTAGAGAAAAAAATGATCACACAGAACTCCAACTCAAAGAAAAGTTTGGTCAACATCAAATGACAAGAATATGAGTACACAAACATCCAAGATGTGTACATGTCATTTTTAAGAGTCCCCATGAGGACAGTCTTTTGACTCGTTTGCCCAGTCACATCAGATAGGAAGAGGCAGATAACCACAGGCAACTCCAAATATATTTTTACCAGAAATAGAGAGCCTACTGTTCAGCTTCACACTGTCTTCTGGTGGCAATTTGCAAAGGGCAAGTCTGTGAAAGTCACATAGTCTTTCAAACAAAACATAATATTCAGCTACTGCATGAGTAATTTAAAAGTTAATCCATGATACTTTTTGCTTAAGCCACTTTATTGAGGTATAATTGACATATAAAAAGCTGTACATATTTAATGTATACGACTCAGTGAGTTTTGGGATAAGTATATACCCATGAAACCATTGCCACCATCAATGCCATAATCACGATGCTTCTCATCTTCAAGGCCCTGTGTGTGCCTTGTTTGGTGATTTGTATAGATATTTACCCTTGCCTTTCTTATGGTCTTGTGACTTTGAAGGGAGTACTGAAGATAGAGAACTCCAGGGTTATAAAGATACAGAACTGCTCTCCATGAGTGCTTCTGGGAACAAAAAGGTACTGAACCCCCTCACAAATGAAGATCATACACCCTGGACAAGCCCAGTTTAGTTCAAGTACTGCTCTAAATAAATGTCCAATGCATAGTAAGTATTCAGAATACTTTTACCTTTTTCTTCTTATCTTTAAATTGCTTGATCAATGTGAGGACATGTTCAACAAGAAACATGAAATACAAGCCTCCCAGAGCTGTCAGACCTTTCCATGTGGAATCAAAATAGGTACTTTCTTCTATGTTTTGAGAAGAGAGATGGCTGAAAAGCGGTCCTCTCTTCATTTCCATTGCTGGTTCTTCATGGCTGTGACTATGGTGATGACTTGCATGAGACTAAAGGCAAAATAATATGGATTTTATAAATTCAGTAGTTTCACACGTCAGAAAAATTGGCTAAGATAATTAACATCAAATTTGAAATTATTCAGAATTAGGCAATTAATGCGATACTTCGGAATGAGGGGAAGTTTAGGATATTAAAAATAAAATGACCAACAAGCAGCAGCGATCTAGAGCTTAAGGTATGTAATGTACGATGGCACTTAGTAGAGTGGATCTGTTCAATGTAAAGACAGACACATTCCCCAATGACCCTCATAACATACAGGTAGTGGGTATTTCCAGTGTTTTCCCATGGCCACAAATAAGAGGGAACTGCAAAACTTAATAGGCATATAGTGTCTATTGCTTATACTCCCAGCTGAAAAGCCCCTACCACAGTCGTCAGTGTGCTTATAAGAAGCCCAGTCTGGGTAATGGGCCCTGGCAGGTACCCGAGATCCAGGTGCACTGCCCCAGTGGCTTGCAGCTGAGTGCAATAGGAACTTCTGCCACTGGGTGTGAGGGAACCAGGTGTGGTGCACACTAACAGAGGTGAGACGGGGGGGGGGGGGGGTCACAGGGTATGCCCCACGCACGTGCTCCTAGAAACCAAATTTCCAGCCTTTTATACATATCAATACAAAGCACAAACCAAAAGTACACACACACACATATATATATATACACACACATATATTTAATGTTGAATACACTAATGGGATAAATTACTGTACTTACATGTGGAAGAAGGTGTAAAAAAGCATCACCACTCAGTGTCCCCACAGCCAATGCCACAAGGAAACTCAGAAGAAACTTGAAAAACACCCGATTCATGAGAGGCACTAAGATAACACCCAGTAAAGACAGGAAACTGATGACAGAAATGGCTATAAAGCCACCAACCCAGGCTGTCAAACAAAACAGAGCAAAGGAAAAAGTAAACAATTGATAACCTTTAAAAGAGAGACTGTGGAGCGGCTTAAGGCAACTTGTAAAAGCAGGGGAGCTAAAAAAATACAAACTCAGTGGAATAGGACCGTGGTAACAGAGCAATAACCAAGAAATTCGATCAAATGAACAATGTGACTGAACCCTCCAGGGAAAGGGCATAAACCTAGTGGAAAATTCTTCAGCTAGGGGTGAAGGGAGGGGAAGACATGGTTACCAAGGATGAACTCTAGCTCACTTGGGAACTGAGCTTTCAGACTCCCATAACAGTTAAATTATGAGAGAGAAGAGGAAAAAGTTAGGAACGGAAGGAAGGAAGGAAAGAAGGAGGAAAGAAAGGAGTAAGAAAAGGAAACTGGGAATTCAATAATTTCCTCAGTGAACAAAGCAATTAGCTCTTCATTATAGTTTCTGAGCAATGCAACTTACACTATAGCAGAGCATATCCTGATTTCATCTATTAATAAGAATGTATGAGAATTAGGCTCCTAAACAGCAGAGATGAACTCTGAGCATCCTCCAAACAGTATGACAACATATAAAGATCCCAAATTTTGAATGACCCTGACATATCCTGTGGGAGGACCTCAGACAAGTTATGATCTAAATTTTATTTTCTCGTTTTTGTTTGTTTTGTTTGTTTTAAGGGTAAGGCTTACACACTTGCTTTCTTCACATTCAAGGCAGAGAACAGTTAAGATGATATATTTGGAATTACGCTGAAAAATGAATAGGTTGATGTAAATATAAGGAAAAGTACAACATAAATGTATCTATTGGAAATGATTTTTACACAAAAAAGGCAATTTTACCTATTTGTAAAGAATACGTCTTTGGAGGGATTTCAGCTTTCTTTTCACTCGCTGTATGAATCAGACATGATCTAGTATCAATCTGATTGATGATGGCTGGGCAGAGATAGTTGAACTCGGTGGCATTCAGTGGAACCTGGATGCCCATGCCATGAGATGTAAGCAGCTTTGATGCATTGAAACACTGAAGAAAAGGAAACAGCGAAATCACCAAAAGGTATTCCCATTAGCGAATCCAAAAAAGCTGTTTGATGACACAACACCCTTTTCTTACTGAAGGTACCTACTTCTTTATTTAAGTTAAGGTAAATCAAAATCAACTTTAGTTTTAAGTACTTTGGAACTTGCCTCAAGCTACCTGGAGATACTACGTCACAGGGGTGATTTCCCATCTCTTCCACCTATTTCTTCTTGGGAGAAGCAGTCACATCACCAGTCACCTTGGGAGAAAGCCTCAAGGGGAAAAAACTTGAGGATAAATGGACATTCACAAGCCTGTTAACTCATTGTATAAACCTATTAAGGAAATGAGCTTTAATTTCGAGACAGGTTCACTAGAGATTGAGAAATATGTTGTTCTAGTACTAACGCTACCCTACCTGGTCTAAACAAGCCCAAGACATGTCACTCTTCCAGCAACAACTGTAATTGCAAAACTTAGCTCAGTTCTGTCTACATACTTGGCAAAGTAATGCTCCACAATGAGAGAATATTAAATTATGTCGATTACTCTTGCGAAGGACAAAGCTGGTTAATAAAATAAACCTGTACCGGAGGCTGTTGTTTCAAAAATTTAATTAGATGACAAGCTTAGTTTGAAGAGACTCTCCTCTGGGGAATGTAAGCTCCCCCTTCTCACCAAGAAAACTGGTGGTAGCACCTGTTTCTCATCTTCTCTAAAGGTATTTTAAACTCCCACAAATCTTGGCCAATACTACTCAGAACAAACTTTATCACTAGTGTCGCTATGGGAATGACCATTAGTAGGATTATCCCAGAATTAGTAAATCATGTGACGGTTTGAATGAAGTACTTAAGTTTTGCCTATTAATGTATACCAACTAACTCCTTGTTGTTGACATCTCTCAGCCAAAGCAAATTGTGTACAGTCTGGAAGTCTAGTCTAGGAAAAAAACACATGAACTCAGAAGGTCACTGCCCAGACTTCTCACGTGTCCAGCATATCGCTGCTATTCCAGTCACTCCACAGGTCACTGTGATCCCTCTGCCAAGGAGGCGAAGCTGCCCTTCCCGCATTCTTCAGCTCTTCCAACCACACCTTTCCCTAAAACAGGGATTCTAACTCCTGCTCTTTCGACCTTCCAGTTTCTGTGTTTTAATTAATAGGATTCTCCTTTAAAGATTTTCTCCAGATATAATTTTGATATCTGCTTTCTACACTTACTTTAAATTCTATATTAGAAAATGGTTTCAGCAGGCAGCACTATTCTTACCAAAGAACTACCCCCCACAAGTTTTGTATCAGGGATGTTTACAACATAGTAGGGACACTTTGAGCTAAGTGCCTTGCTGAGAGAGTAGAAATTCCCCTTTCAATGAACTCACCACTTTATTTTTATTTTAAACTCCTTACAACTGAGATAGAATGGCAATGACAGGACAGACAAGCAGGCATATCGATTAAAATAATGAACAGCACTCATCTTACCTCCTGAGTATTTTCATTTGTGCTTCTGGAATACATAAAGCCTTTTCTGGGCTCACTCACAGATTCATTTGTTTTCCTACTAGCCAGCCAGGTCGCCCAGCTCTTTTCTGTGACACTGGGTAGAGTGGAACTGCTCACACCTTTGGGGAGAAGTTTTCCATGTTTTGGAGTTTCTATGGTCTCTAGAAAGTGAGTTCCTTCAGAGACAGCATTATACACAGTTGAGGTCACTTCACTAGCACCAGCGCCATCCTTGATTAAAACATTCCTTTTACCATTGGCATGTTCTGATCGATGAGGTCCTTTCCCCTGGCTGTTTCTAGGCTCTTTACTTGAACTATCAGAGTCATGGTCTGGGCAAAGAGCTTTTCGATTTTTACTGGAAGCAGCGTGACTATGGTGAGAGTGATGCTCGTGGTCATGGTGTATATGGATTCTCTTAATCTTATCTATGCCTATATTCTGAAGCAATTTTCTGAACCCTTCAATTGACAAGGAATTATTTTCTCCATAGCGATGGAAAAGCTGCTGTAGATGATGCTGCCGTGTGGTAACTGCCAAGTCAACATTAATGCCAGATTCCCAATTCGGAATAATTTTCTCAGTGGTCTGAGGGAAAGCAGTGGCTGGTCCTACTTCATGAAGGGGATTTGTGACTGACAGAACGAAGGTCAGGATCAAGATCACTGATAAATTCCTCGCCATTGCACCTTCCTAAAGAAGACAGAAAAAAAAAATCCTTGCCTTCACTTCCAAAACAATTTGAATTAAGAAATCCTATGCTGAAAACTGATGTCTAATCAAATAATCAAGTTTTACAGAGCATCATCTAGTGTGATCAGTGTAGTAAAACAAAAGAAAAAAAAAACTGGAGTCCTAGGCTCTACCCCTGCATTGCTAAAGCATGGGAAACAATTGGAGAGCAGCTGAGTGCTAAGACTCTGTAATTAGCACTGTAAATGCAACAGTAATTCAGAGACTGGAGGGGTCCAGGTGGCCACAGCCACACTGGCAACTTCTTATTGCTTCGAACAACGATTTAAAACAAAAGAAAATCCAACTAACTACCTCCACCACCACCACCGTCATTTCATAGAACAATCTTTCAACATCAAAAAAAGCAGAAATGGGGCTTCCCTGGTGGTGCAGTGGTTGGGAGTCTGCCTGCTAATGCGGGGGACACGGGTTCGAGCCCTGATCTGGGAGGATCCCACATGCCGCGGAGCAATTACGCCCGTGAGCCACAACTGCTGAGCCTGCGCGTCTGGAGCCTGTGCTCCGCAACAAGAGAGGCCACGATAGTGAGAGGCCCGCGCACCGCGATGAAGAGTGGCCCCCGCTTGCCACAACTAGAGAAAGCCCTCGCACAGAAACGAAGACTCAACACAGCCGAAAATAAATAAATAAATAAATAAATTTAAAAAAAGAAAAAAAAAAGTCAAAGAAACAGATCCAACACGGAATCACAATTGGCTCTAAAAAAAAAAAAAAAAAGCAAAAATGGCAATCTCAGAGTAAGCCGCATTAAAAAATTTTTTCTTAAACTATACGCAAATCACTTTAAGGCTTCTCTCCTGAAATCCCACTCTTCAAGGGCACCCAATTCTGCCAGTTTCTTGTGAATCCTTCATGCATACTCAGGCAGATGTGTGCCTTAACCACACAAACAGGATCTTTTTTTTCCCCCCTCAACAAATGACATCTTTCCATGTCAGTACATATAAAGGGATCACATTCTATGGAATGACTGCAGTTTTTAAGTAAATTAAACTTCATAAAAAACTATGTTGCTCTTATATTGCTATAAACCAGTGAAAATTTTGTCAGACTATTACTCATCCATACAATAGTGTTTGGAACCAAAGGCCTATGCTCCAAAGAGGAGTTAGGAATCCAGTTGAGCATTGAATTCAGTTAAGGAGAGGAAGGTATAGTCCAGATAAGCGGATAGACTAATATCTCAGGACCCAGCCAGCAGATGTCCAGCACCAATGATGGGTAGTGATCATGACCAAATTCATCTGCCTCCAGTGAAAGACGCAGTTGTCGGGCTCTGGAGTGAGACAGCAAGGGCGAGAGAGGCAACCTAGCTCTACCACTTTCAGCTGTTCTTCCTTGGACCCACTGGTAATACCCATTTTATAGGGTGACTGAGAAAACCACATGAATGGATGTATGTGGAAGTGCTCCAAACACTGTCAGCAGTGTTGCACAACTGCTGCTTACCATACTGTGGAAAATGGAAGTACGCACTACCATGGGGCTAGACTCCTGAAAGAACAATCCTTGGGACCTGAAGTTTTAATAGGCAGAAGAGAACCATTAAGAAATCATTCGCCAAAGAGAGGAGAGGAGCGAGATGCGTGGGGACAACACAGACGAATGGCTCAAGGGCAGCCCCGTGCCTTTCTCCACGGAGGATGCTTAGGGCGGTCCCGGACCTGCCGGCGGATCTCCGTCCCCGCAAGTCCGCGGGTGTTGGAGAAAAGAAAGCAGAAGGAAAGGGCCTGGAGAAACGGGTGAGTGGAGAAAACGGGAAAGAGGGCACAAAACTGTTTCTAAGGGCTATTTTTAAACACGACAGTACCTTTTTCGAAAATGAGATGAACAGGACAAACCGTTTCCTTACCGCGTTGGACCCCGAAGCCCATCTGTGGGATGGGAAACCCAACTGGAAGTCCGGCCTCGTCGGCCCGCGGGGTACCCCTCTCCGCCCGCCTCTCCCGGACCTGCGGGACTCACCTCTCCGCGGCCTCGCCGTCCCACGGCCCGGTCCCGCGCGCCGCTTCAGTTCCCGCCGGCGGTCCGGAGGGCTCGGAACCGGCCCGTGCTTCTCTCCCTAAAAACCGCTACACGGCACGGAGAAGCGGCGGTCTCATCGGCCCGGCCGCCCCTCGGTCGGGGTACCGCCGCGCAGACACCGGGAAGCAGCGCCCCACGCGCCGTAGCCTCCCGGGAGCAGGAGGACAATTACTAATTACCGCCGCGCGCAGCGCGCGGCCGGGAACCACCGCCCCCGCCGGCCATGACTGCGGGGCATGCGCAGTGCGGTTCCACCCCGTCCCCGTCAGGCGAATCCGCGCGTCCGCCGGTTTGCCGGCTCCGTGGGGCTCGCAAGGGCGGGAGGGGGCGGAGACGCGGTCCGGGTGGGCTCTGAGCGCCGAGATCAGTCGGGGGCTCTTTCCTCGAGGCCCTCTGCGCCTTCGCCTCTCTGAGGCCGGAGACTCTCTCGCCAAGGCTCCCACCGAGCCAGCCTCGTCTGCTGCTGGGAGCCCGGCCGTGAGGGGCAGTGGGACGTTCCTACCGCCGCCCCGGCACACGAGCCCCGGGTCTTTCTGGAGGGTCCTGAGCTGTTCCGGTCGGGTCTTCCCTCCTGGGACGAAGGCCGTGCTTGTTCCCTGGGCCAAGACCCAGGAGACAGGCGCTGGTAGAGGCAACCGGGCACTGAGGACCACTGGCAGGGGAGGGGGGTGGGGTCGCCCCCGTCCCGCCCCCGGCCGCCTTGGAAACGCGGTGCGGATAACGCCAGCGGGAGACGCGGCGGCCGAGCAGTTCCGCTCCGAGGGCGGAAGTGCGTGCCCAGCTTTCGGCTGTTGACCAGGCAGCAACATGGTGGCACCCGTGCTGGAGACCTCTCACGTGTTTTGCTGCCCGAACCGGGTGCGGGGAGCCCTGAGCTGGAGCTCCGGGCCCGGAGGACTTCTGGCCTTCGGCACGTCCTGTTCCGTGGTGCTCTATGACCCTCAGGTAAGAGAAGTGGCCATACGCCCGACCCCGTGTGCTTCTGGGGCCAAATATGCTGGGTGCGCTTGGGGCGGACTGTAGACGCTGCTGCAGAGCGTGGAGACCGGGTGTGCTGTCCTGTCCGCTTCGGGGAGGGTGTCTGGGCGAGGAGTCTGGCTCTGGCGAGCGGGACTCGCCCCTCGCCCTCTCGTGCGCTGCGTCAGCCTGGGGTCACCATGTCCTACCAGTGGCCTGTTAGCCCCAGGTAGAGTCTCAAATGGTGACAACCTTTTCCGAAGCCGCCTGTGGGAACTGTAGTACTGTTAAAGAATCGGTTTGAGCTTTAAAAGATGTGCAATTTAGGTATGGGTTGAAGCCATCACACAGATGCTATCTCATTTCTATGTTTCCCTTAGTGTTATCTTAATAAACTTTTGTTTTCTTGAATTTCAAAGACATTATCACTTGTATTTTAGTTTTGAGAATGGACATTTTAAAGAAAGTTCTGTTGGGGTAAAGGTCATAGGGGATGGGGACCCTGAGCACTAGGTGTAAAGCAGGACTTACCCGTTCCCTGAACTGCACCCTTGGCCCTTTCCCTGTCACACTTCTCAAGTGACTAGTTTCTGCATTCTTCCCAGAGTTCATCATGACCTCATTCCCCCTGGCTAATTTTGGACAATGCAGTTAGTGTTGCTTCTCAAAAGGAGCGTCAGTATAAAAAGTAAAGTGCTGGAAATTAAAATGCAGTGCAGGAGATATATATTTTTCTTATCTCACTGCTTTATTAATTTGATTAAAAATTCCATCATCCTAGACATACAGATGGCCAGCAGGCACATGAAAAGATGCTCAACATCGCTAATTATTGGAGAAATGCAAATCAAAACTACAATGAGGTTTCTCCTCACACAGATCAGAATGACCATTATCAAAAAGTCTACAAACAATAAATGCTGGAGAGGGTGTGGAGAAAAGGGAACCCTCCTCCTACAGTGTTGGGAGAAATGTAAATTGGTGTAGCCACTATGGAGAACAGTGTAGAGGTTCCTTAAAAACCTAAAAATAGAGTTACCGTATGATCCAGCAATCCCACTCCTGGGCATATATCTGGAAAAGACAAAAACTCTAATTCGAAAAGATATGTGCACCCCATTGTTCATAGCAGTGCTGTTTACAGTAGCCAAGACATGGAAGCAACGTAAGTTTCCATCAACAGATGAATGGATAAAGAAGACATGGTATATATATACAATGGAATATTACTCAGCCATAAAAAAGAATGAGGTAATGCCATTTGCAGCAACATGGATGGACCTAGAGATTATCATACTAAGTGAAGTAAATCAAAGACAAATATCGTATGGTATTGCTTATGGGTGGAATCTAAATTATGATACAAATGAACTTATTTACCAAACAGAAATAGACTCACAGACATAGAAAACAAACTTATGGTTACCAAAGGGGAAGAGGGGGAGGGATAAATTAGGAGTTTGGGATTAACAGATACACACTACTGTATATAAAATAGATAAACAACAAAGACCTACTGTATAGCACAGGGAACTATATTCAATATGTTGTAATAACCTACAATGGAAAAGAATCTGAAAAAGAATATATATATATATATATATATATATATATATATATATATATATATATATATATATATGACTGAATCACTTTGTTGTGCACCTGAAATGTTGTAAATCAAGTATACTTCAATTAAAAAAAATTCTGTCATCCTCACATCCGTTGCAGATTTGAACTTACAAATGAAATAGTTGTATTCATTTTTCTTATCTTGCGCTTGCTCATCTCCTCCCAGTTTTTGTTTTGTTATTACCATGCACTGTTAACTGGCAAGATAAAGCACTTAGAACCAAGGGTAAACTTTACAGTGGCTATTAACCAAGGCTTTGGAAGCCTGTCTCTCTGCACCTGTTTAATGGGTTTGTGCCCCATGCCCTCTATCACATTTTTATTTTTAATGATAATCTGCTGGCCATGTTAGGGGATTTTAACATCAAAAAAAAGTGTATGGAGCCTAAAAAATACTTATTTTGTTTTGTTAAATATTTGTTGGCTGGGTATTTAATGAAATATAAGAATAAGAACACGTCAGATGCTAAAGTAAAGTTTTGGGGATGATGTTCATTCAACAAACTTTTGAAGACCCTTTATGGACTAACCTTGAACTGAGTGGTGATGACACAAAGATAATGGGTAATAACTCCTGCCCATCAAGGAATACTGATTCTAGTGAGAAAGACAATGAAATGCTTTAAATTGTTTCCTAACCTCAACCCATATGTGAAATATGTTATTTTATGCACATTTACCCCTGTAAACCTTTTTCTCAGCCATGAGAATTCTGGTTGACATACAAGTAGGTATCAAGCCAGTGCTCTAGGCAATCAGTAGAGAAAGGGGCTATAAAGTGGAGGGTTCAGTAGGCATAGAGTCTTCAGCAGTCGGGGAAGAAAAGAAAGCCCAAGTGTGGAGTGACATTGGTGAAAGCAGCAAACTGAGGGTCTTCAGGGAACCTGGCTGTAGGCCCTGAAGGGATCTGATGTTTGAGGACCTTAGTAGTTGTGGCCTGGTGACCTTGGGTCATTAAGGCCGAAGAACCCAACACCAGATCAGCCAAGGCATACAAAGTGAGCCACGAATTTGTATCCATTAATCACGAATTCCTCTCTTGAAGGGTTTTTTGGTCAACCAAATTCTCAAATTGGTGCGAGCTTGGTAGAAGTAGGCCCTAAGACATGTGGGAACGCAGGTCCTTGTCTGGTCTGGGATTTCAAGACAGGCTTCCCAGACAAGAAGAGGACAGAGGTGAGTGAATGTGGAGTGGGGAGAAAGGCAGGAATGATTTAAAAAGTGAATGGATGATTTAAGCCATGGTTAATAGTTCATAAAGGACGGTGATTCTGTTTGAAGTAATACTGAACCTTTTATTAGCATCAAAAACACTGAAATCTGATTTTTATTAATTTATTAATTCCTCTGTAGGATAAATTCTAATTTACTAACAAGTGTTTTCTTCTCTAAAGAAAAGTGTTGTTATTACCAACCTGAATGGTCACACTGCTCGAGTCAACTGCATACAGTGGATTTGTAAACAGGATGGTTGTAAGTATTAATCTGACTTTTCTTAATTTAGCATTAGCTTATCTGATATTATGCAATTGGAAAATAGAAGAAAAATGGTATGCCCAGTGAACTGTCTGACCTGTACTTTTACTTTATAGCAATTGAAGCATGGATAACACAGCGGTGCTTAGGATCAAGGTAGAGGCAGCCCATTACTGAGGCAAGACCCCACCATTGCTTTTGATCCAAAGCCTGTAATCAGGGCCTGTGTTGAGGCCCAGGTTGGGATTCAAAAGATTTGGCTTGTAGGTCTCTACTACCACAGACAAGCTATTGTTTTTTTAGGCAGGGCATTGCATCTCTGTTGACCTCAGTTTCATCTTAGTAACATATGAAAAGTAAATGTTTGGACTGAATCAGGGGACCCTGAGTGATTCTTGACACCTGTGAGGTCAAAATTATTTTCAGAATAATAATAAGTTATTCGTAGTTTTCATTCTCATTCCGTCACAAGTATGCAGTGCCATTTTCCAGTGGCTGCATGGTGTGGGATATTGCAACAAATTAAATACGGAAGCAGATATGAAAATCCAGCTGTATTCTAATAAAGTCAGACATTAAAGAGATTTGCTGAAATATAAAACAGTGCCTTTCTTCTTATTAATTTTTTGTTTTGGAAAATACAAGGTTCCCCCCATAAAAATGTTATTTATGTTTATGGGGTTCATCGTTTTTTTTTTTTTTTAAACTTTGGATTTATTTATTCGTTTATTTATTTATTTATGCCTGTGTTGGGTCTTCGTTTCTGTGTGAGGGCTTTCTCTAGTTGTGGCAAGTGGGGGCCACTCTTCATCGCGGTGCGCGGGCCTCTCATTATCGCGGCCTCTCTTGTTGCGGAGCACATGCTCCAGACGCGCAGGCTCAGTAATTGTGGCTCACGGGCCTAGTTGCTCCGCGGCATGTGGGATCTTCCCAGACCAGGGCTCGAACTGGTGTCCCCTGCATTGGCAGGCAGATTCTCAACCACTGCGCCACCAGGGAAGCCCCGTTCATCATTATTTTTAAGTAAACTAATAAACAAGTATTTTTCATATTTCTCA
Source organism: Balaenoptera physalus (assembly GCF_965194825.1). Classification (NCBI taxonomy): domain Eukaryota; kingdom Metazoa; phylum Chordata; class Mammalia; order Artiodactyla; family Balaenopteridae; genus Balaenoptera; species Balaenoptera physalus. The sequence goes on along the minus strand of NC_138897.1, from coordinate 45,888,418 downwards.
GTTTTAATTTCTAATGTGGTTAATATTGGTACATATAGCCTATATAAACAAAAGGTCTTTGGGGTCCTGAAAAAATTTTAAGAGTGTAAAGGAATCCTGATATCAAAAAGTCTGAGAATTGCTGGACTAGATTATCTCCAGGTCTCTTCCATCTCTAAGATTCCATAGCTCCAGAATTTTTAATTAAGAATGCTTTTAGGTGGGCTTCTAAAATCCTATGGAATTTCCTCAGATGTCTTAAATATACCTCCAGTAGTATTCTTATGGATTCTCAATTAATTTTATTATTCCGTTTATTAAATATGTATTGAGAGCATTCTGAGCCAGGCACAAATGCAGCATTTCCTGAATTAGTGAGACTTGGCTATGATTTTTATCTGTGACATTAAAAAAAATGTTTAATAAACTACTTACCTCAGTTGATGATGCAGTATTAGTCTCAGTAGGTCAGTAAAAACCATTAAATCTTAGAAAGAGTGGCTGTTAGCGCAGATACTAAAACACAGTTGTAATTATATTAATTGCCACCAGATGACATTAAAGACTACTTGAATCTCAGTATAGGGATTTGTTATAAAATATTAATTTGGGCTTGTATATTTTATTTTCCCTTTAAAAGTTAGGTTACATAAAATGAACTGCTTGTTGTATCACTGTAATCTCTATTATGATTGGTTTTCTCAGATTTGGCTCCACTGTCAGAGAACTCATGTATTCTTTCTAACCCATGTATCAGTGACGTATAAAATTCTAATAATACCATTTCATATTTTTAAAGTGTCTGATTTTTAACACATTACCTTCATGTACCTTATAGTAATTATCAAAATCATATAGTTAGATAAATGGCTTAATTTCTGTGACACATGAAGAAATTAAAGTCCAAGATCACAGCTGGCTGGCAGCAGGGTTAGGACATGAACCTGGGACTTCTGAGTATAAATGTAATGTTCTTTAGACAATCCCCCAACTTCTTAACCTAACTATCTAGACATAAGCCAGAAGAAACAAATGGATGCAAAATCCAAATCAAAATTATGTTAGATTATTTCCCCCTTTTTTGGTTCTTACTCCCTTTTTTTTCTGTCTTCAACAAAAAGTTGTAAATGTTTAAAAGAGCTATTTTGAAATGTGTCTGATCTCAAAAATATGTCATGTACTACTTGATAGCAGCAGCTGACTGTAATGTCTCATATATGTTATTTCTGCCAAAAGTGTTTAGCCTGAATCTTATGAATCTTATGAGGACACAACCAGACATATCCAGATTCTGCAAAACAACTGGCCTGGACTCTCACTGTCACAAAAAAGGAGGGAACTGGGAAACTATTCAAGAGTAAAGGAGACTAAAAAGATGTGACAACCAGATGCGCAATGTGTGGTCCTTAGATTCTAACTTTAAAAAAAAAAAGCTATAAAAGACATTACTGGGACAATTTGGGGAAATTTTAATATGGATTATGTATTACATAACAATATTGTATCAGTGTTAAAATTCTTGAATGTGATAATTGTATTGTGGTAATGCAGGAGAATGTTCCAGTTCTTGGGAAAAATGGTAAAATATTTAAGGATCAGAGGTCATCATGTCTCCAACTTATTTTTTTTTTGATAATGTTGAACATCTTTTTTGTTTGTTTGTTTGTAAATTTATTTATTTTATCTATTTATTTTTGGCTGCATTGGGTTTTGGTTGCTGCACGCGGGCTTTCTCTAGTTGCGGCGAGCGGGGGCTACTCTTCGTTGCGGTGCGTGGGCTTCTCACTGTGGTGGCTTCTCTTGTCGCGGAGCATGGGCTCCAGGCGCGTGGGCTTCAGTAGTTGTGGCATGCAGGCTTCAGTAGTTGTGGCACGCGGGCTCAGTAGTTGTGGCACGTGGGCTCAGTAGTTGTGGCTCGCAGGCTCTAGAGCACAGGCTCAGTAGTTGTGGCTCGCAGGCTCTAGAGCACAAGCTCAGTAGTTGTGACGCACTGGCTTAGTTGCTCCGTGGCATGTGGGATCTTCCTGGACCAGGACTCGAACCCACGTCCCACGCATTGGCAGGCAGATTCTTAACCACTGCGCCACCAGGGAAGTCTCTCCAACTTATTTTTAAATCGTTTGTGAAAAACAAAAAAGGGTGTGTGTGTGTACATAGAGCAAGATAATTGAGCAAATATGGCAAAATCTAAACAGTTGGTGAAGCTAGGTAAAGGTATATGAGTTTTCTTTTGTCTTTTCTATAGCTTTGAAATTTTTCAAAATAGCTGGAAAAGAATTAAAATGTTTACTGAGGTATGATTTTTTTTCAGCTCCTTCTACTGAATTAGTTTCTGGAGGATCTGATAATCAAGTGATTCACTGGGAAATAGAGAATAATCAGGTGGGTAGACATGTTTATGGTTATAAGAAATGACTGTTATATCTACATTTATTTTCAGTCTTTTCCCTCATTTCTGCTGTGTTCTTCCTTTATGAAGTTTCCTCATTCTTGCTTATCAGTAATCCAGATCCTGTATCTTCCATACTTCACAGGCCTTGTACCCTTCCCTGTAATCTGCTTCTGTATTCATATGCTGTCAGTCATTTCTGTGAATTTCTCATCATTTGGAATAATTTTCAAACTGCTCTTACAGGGGATGTTTGTCTTGTTTTCATTGGTAGCAAAAATTAATACTGCTCTGTGCATAGGACAGCAGTTATCACGTGGATATAGATTTACATAATTCTGAGTGATGTTATAATATGCAATACTGGGTGTGTATGGACCTCTACTGATAGACATTTAGGTTGTTTCTAGTCACAAGCAAAGATTAAAAATGTAAAGTTAGTGCATCAGATGTTTGAACATCTGCCATGCGGAAGGTGTAGTAGATGAGGCAGAATCCTATTCATGAATCGTGTACATAGTTTTGAAGGCAAAATGTGCTTGAATAACTGAAGTACAAAGGTGGCTCTGTGGGTGCGTGATTTCACTTGCTGTACCACAACCATGCTGCTGTGGAAGTTCACTAGAGATTTAAGAGGCGGCCTTTGGGTTGCGTCTGATAGTGTGAGGTGATTTCCTTAGGAAACATTAAAGTGGTGAGGGTTCCAGGTAGGGAAAATGCATGAATCAAAGTGCAGGTAAGAAAGGAGACCATTTGCTCAGAAGTATCCAGTGTTAACCAAAGCCTAAGATGTTTTAAGGGCAGGGCTTTCCAGAGCTTGTTCAGGGAATTATTCATCTCTCAGTTATTGATTGTGGCCAGTCAAGTTTGGGAAACAATGCATATCATATACTTCTCTTAGAGAATCACAGTGCCCGTGAGCATAGTGAAGACTCTGAAAAGTTCTGATATGGAAAAACCTGCTTATCTTTGTTTAACTAATATTTCCTAAACTTACTTCAAGTCTGATTTTTTTTTTTTTCCTTCAGATCTTTTAGTATCCCTTGTAACTTTGAGGAACACAGTTTTGGAAATGTTTCTAGACAACACTTATGGGCTGTAATACTAGAGAAGTAGAGAAGGAGAAGATCTCGTGAGAATTTGAATACTTGCTTCAAGAGTTTGTTTTTTATTGGCAGGCATTTGGAAGTCATTGAGGATTTCTAACCAGTGGAGTATGAATACCAAAGAAGATGAATCTGACAGGAGCCGTGCCAAATTAGGATAGGAAAGAAATACGAAGGAAGAGATATGGGATATATTTTTGAAGGAAAATGATTTTGGTATTGACTAGATAGTTGTCAAAGGAGTAGGGAGCTATTGGGTAGAGGAGTGAGAAATCAAAAAGAGTGGGATTCTGGCTCGGGGCTCTGGAAGAAAGATACTTCTACAAAGCAAAATCGGCAAGTTAGAGGGAAGATGTGGAATTCAGTTGTTAATATGTTACTTGTATTGCCGGCCAGAGACGGGACAGGTGTGGAGGAGGGGATTGTGGAGTCACTTAGACTTGAATGAGAGTTCTAATGGTTGTGTAGCAAAGCAGCTCCTGTTTGGATTTACCCTGGCAGAGGAATCCAGAGAGAGCCATTTGAGCACTCATTTTTGAGACCTTGAGTTGAGACTTGCAAGACTCTTTCCTCAGTGCTGCCCTACGCTTCTGTCAGTAGAGAGGATTGCAGGCTGAGTATCTGATGGCAGACAGCGAACTTAGAGACGGACCGGAAAGTAGAACGTGAGGCCAAACAAGGAGGAAGATGAAAGGCATAAAAGAGGGATGAAGGGAATAAGAGGATTTGGGGGAAGAAGTCACATATTATAACCATAGAGGCTTAAAGGTTCCTTCTGGTATGCATTTCCATGCACACAGGTGTTCACTACATCTTGACTTCTGATAAAAGGAAATAATTCTAAGCTGGTATAATGAGAGATTTGAGTCTCTGAACAGTGGGCATCGTTTTTTTAAAAGCCGGTGAACTTGAGAGATTTGTTTTGTTTGAGGTTTTAAGGTTCTCTAATGGTTGAAATACAACCCTGCTTAAAAGATGTGAAGTGACATAGAAAACAAACTTATGGTTACTAAAGGGGAAAGGAGGTGGGAGTGGGGATAAATTAGGAGTTTGGAATTAGCAGATACAAACTACTATATATAAAACAGATAAACAACAACGTCCTACTGCGTAGCGCAGGGAACTATATTCAATATCCTGTAATAAACTATAATGAAAAAGAATACATGTGTGTGTATATACATATATATATGTATATATATTATAAAACTGTACACCAGAAACTAACACAATGCAACATTGTAAATCAACTATACTTCAATTTTTAAAAAAATAAATAAAATAGAAAAAAAAAGGATGTGAAGTGAGTTTTTCCATAGATTTAATGTTTCAGGGGGTAATGATACAGACTCATGTAAAGTTTAAATACAGAAAAATAGGAAGGAGGAAAAAGATACAAAATTTCAACAGTTAACATTTTAATGAACATTGTGCCAGATCTCTGGTTATGTGTGTATAATTATACATGAAAGTGACTTTATTCTACTTGAGTTTTAAAAAGTGTTTTTTTCAGAGAAGCCAAAGGTTAATGATTACAGGAAGTTAGTGTACAGACCCTTATACATAACTATCAATTACCTTCTTGAGTGGCAGAATTTTGCTTAACTAAATGGGAAAATAATTGAGGAGACATTTAAGAGACCTCTATTTCAGCAGACAACAGTTTACAAAAGGTACCTCTCAAAGGAAGTGGTAGAATCTCACATATTTGGAACTCTAAAAAATAGATCCAAAATAGAAATGATGCCGCAGGGAATAATCTTGCATGGCAAGCTAGAAGACTTGATAAACAGATGGGATTTCCCAGTTCTTTTTGTCATTTTTCCATTTTGTAACTCTGCTTGATACAGGTAAGTATTATGAGTGGATGCTAAAAATACTTGGTAAAAGTTTGATGGAAAATAGAGTATTTACTCCGTCCCAAAGTAAAATCTCACATATTACCACCAAAAAAAAAATTAATTTCACAGTGAAAAAACATGGCAGACACTACCTCTACTAAAATATCAGGGTTAATTTTACTAGAAGTGGGACAAACTGACATTGTGTGCCTCCTGATGTGATGCACTTACGTAGTGGTGACGTCAAAATGTACACCCTGAGTCTGTTCGTGAGGAAATATCAGACTAATCCAAGAGGAGGGACAGTCCACAAAGCTGGCCTATATTCTTCAAAAATGTCAACATCATGCATGTCTTTCCATGGTAATAAGCATGCATTATCCTTTTTGTTGGCTTAGAATATGTGTACAATTATTTAATCAGTTTGCTATTAATACTTATAGGTTGATTGAAGTTTTCCTAAAGAGTGTGTGATGAATGTCCTTCTGCATTTGTCTTTTATTACTTGTTAAACTAGTACTGCTCTCTCAGAGTAGATTCTCAGATGTGAGATTGCTGTGTCAAAGGGTATGCACATTTTGTGTATAGTTAATATGATCAGGCAGGATTCTCACACGTTTACATTCTTCTCAGTTGAGAGGACTTATTTCTGGATCAGGCATTTTAACAGTACCTTTAATCCTCTGATTCTAGTTAAATGCAGGTTAAACTGATAATTCCTTTTTTATCATAATGTTTTTGTTATTCTTTGTGATTCAGCTTTTAAAAGCAGTCCACCTCCATGGCCATGAAGGACCTGTTTATGCAGTGCATGCTGTTTACCAGAGGAGGGCATCGGACGTTGCATTACATGCACTGATAGTGTCCGCAGCTTCTGATTCTACTGTTCGAGTCTGGTCTAAACAGGGTTCTGAAGGTAAGTTTACAGACATTGTGATCCAAACAAATGAAATTAAGTAATTTAATTATCAGATGAAGGACAACTTAGAAGATCATTCATGTAATTTTTCATTCTTTCAAGCTGTTTTAAGAATGTTAGAATTCTAATCTACATGTTTGTTTCTTTTGCACTTTTCCATAATTCCTCTTTACCAAACTGTTTGATAATGTAAATTCCTTCAAAGTCTTTTCATATAAGTCTTTTTGTTCTCTGTAACCTTGTTAGAAATTGGCCATTTAAATTCCCGTCATCACTGGTGGCTCAGGACTGACTTCTCTCATCTCCCTGCTGACATCTGATGATGCTACCCAACCTCTAAGGTGGATACACTCAGAGTTAGTTGTTCATGATGTGTTTTATTATTTCTTAGTGACATGCCTTCAGACCTTGGACTTTGGAAATGGATTCACTCTGGCTCTCTGCTTGTCTTTTTTGCCTAATACTGATGGTGAGTATCCTGCTAAGTGTATATTAAAAGAGGAATGTATTTTTATATCCCCATACAACCAGAACCTAAAAGAAACATACTGGATCTCAATTTTGTGTCTAAATGTTTTCAGGCAACAAGTTGAGACATGGATAACATACTTTTGTTCTCAGTATTCAAATGATCTGTGTATAAAACATAAGGTCAAGGGGGATTAAGGGGGGTGGCTATTAGAAACTTTAGTAGCAGTTAAAAATTTAAGTGACTCAATATGTACTCAAGATTGGTACTGCTATTTATCAAATATACTGTCGATGTATATAGCTGTAATTTGGGAAAATTACCTAGCTCTATAGAAGGTGAAGGTCTGGGATAAGTTGAGAAAGTACTGAACATGGATCATGTGAGTATTTCTCTCAAGGTGACAGCCCCTGCACCTGCATAATGACAGCACCCTTCATGATGACAGCACCCTGCGTGATGACAGTTTGCCTAAGACCACTTAAAATCGCCAAAGAAAAAATTCCCCTTTTGCTGTGAAACCCATCTGTACCTATCTTTGATTATCCTCCACAAAGATGATGGCCAGTGCAAGTCAGACAGTCTTGTGCCTCCTCAGTTACCTGGAGGACAGACCTGGTGGGGAGAGGCCGGGCCTGGAAGCCTCCAGGCTCTTTTGCCCTTTGCAGCAGGAGCTGAGACTCTGTGGTCTCACGTGATGTTCCACTTTGTGCGAGGGCTCCCCAGGAGGAGGAACTACGCACATTCTGGTTTCATTACATAGATTTTGATTTCTTCGCATCTACGTTGAGGTCAAGTGACTGGAGTTTTTGGCTTTTTTTTTTTTTTTTTTAAGTTGATTTTAAGAAAACTAATTTTACAGTCACACCTTTCATAACTTTTTATCCACATAGTTAATTATATGCTCTTTTATTTTCTTTAATTACTTCATGGATTTTTTTTTTACTATCAAATTCTCAAAATGTAGTGTCCTCAAAGTAACAAACATACCCTTAAATCTTTGTGCAGTAGCCCTGATGCTGGGCTCATAGTAGCTCTCCCGGAAATTTTATTATTCACTTGGGCTGACAACATTTCCTGTTAGTCTTCTGGCTGACATAGTTAAATGCTCGCAGCTTGCTCTCGAGCTTCTCTTTTTACTGCTCCTTCTATTGTAAATGAAACAGAATAAAGGAAAGGATTCTCAGTTAATAATCATTCTTTGCCAAGTAACCATTTAATGGAACATTTTAGAATATTCATTTTATTCCTAAAGACGTTTATTGAGTACTTTCAATTTATTTGTTCAGTGGTGTGGGAAGCAGAAGTCAGGATTCTTTACCTAGAGCTTAGGATCCAGCATAGGTGATAGTCATAACATATGATGGAATACTTACAGCGATGCCTCTTTTCCCCCCACCAGTACCAATATTAGCATGTGGCGATGATGACTGCAAAATTCACTTATTTGTTCAACAGAACGATCAGGTAATTAATGATGTTTCTTAAGAGGCTAGAATTATGTTCTGCTTAATTACATATCTTAATACAGATTATTTCTAGATTATAGAATTTTGGGAATGTTCCAATCTAAATAATCCAATAGGAGAATCTTTTCTGGCAGTCTTCCATTAAACAGTTTTTCACTCTTTGAACACCAGGTATACTGCTGCTGCTTTGGCTACCAGGTCCAGAGTCGTTGGGGGAAACAGGTCGTTAGGTGGAGAAGAAGAGAAGGAAGATGCTGTAGTAGTGTTTTGTCCTCCCTAGCAGTGGTTATTTGTCCTTCTGGGCTTTACCTATTCTTTGAGTGGTTAAACTAGAGGGAAGTTTCAGAAAGAGGGTTGGTTAACTCTAGGCTCGTTTAGTTAATAACAGAGGTATTTGTTTCTTTGCATTTTATAAGAAAGTTAAAAATTACTGAATGTTCAACCACCCAGCTTTTTTCTATATTGTGTCCACAGCATATATCATTTTACCTTGTGAATGTTGAGTGTATTTGAGAACTACAGATATTATCTGCTCAGGATTGCTCAGTTAAATTTGGATGATTATGAGATTTTTCATTCCCAAATGAGAGCTCTATCTGATGTCTGATCAGATAGTGTTCCCAGTAAAAAAAAAAAAGCAATGCAGTCAGACTGGCTGAGACCAAATGAAGTCACTGATATACATGAAAATATTAAATTCTTACATCAAGTCCTATGATTTTTGTTATCTTACTAGTTTCAGAAAGTGCTTTTTCTATCTGGACATGAGGATTGGATAAGAGGCGTGGAATGGGCAGCCTTTGGTCAGTATGAAATTTTGCTAAAGTACATATAATGGGGACAAGTATGTGTAATTTCAAAGCAGCCTCTTATTATTATTATTTTTTAATATTTATTTATTTATTTATTTGGTGGTGCTGGGTCTTAGTTGCAGCAGGCGAGCTCCTTAGTTGTGGCTTGCTGGCTCCTTAGTTGTGGCATGTGAACTCTTAGTTGTGGCATGCATGTGGGATCTAGTTCCCTGACAAGGGATTGAACCTGGGCCCCCTGCATTGGGAGCGTGGAGTCTTAACCACTGTACCACCAGGGAAGTCCCCCGTGTATGTTTTAATTTAAAATTTTCTTTGTATGTAACATTCTCCTATTGGCCCAATTAGAAAAGAGGATACTTATCCCTTGTATTAACTATTAGTTGGGTTGGTAGAGGATGAAGCAAGTTGATATTTATAAGAGGACACTAGTTGTTACACATGCAGACATTCTTGAGAAGTTCTTTGTAGAAATTAGTAGATTGTATAGGAATACCACATATTATAACCATTTATTATCATTGTCTGTATATTTGTCAGTGTTATTGAAAATGAATATAGGTCAAATGAATGAAGGATAAGGAAGCAAAGTCTAATTTTTTCAGGAAATCGATAAATGTGTATATTATAGAAGAAGAACTCTTATATTTAAATTTAAGAATAGGATGTTTTAAAAGTAATAAAATTTGTTTTTTTAATTAGGTAGAGATCTTTTCCTAGCAAGCTGTTCACAAGATTGCCTGATACGCATATGGAGGCTGTATATAAAATCGACATTTTTAGAAGTTCAGGAAGATGATAATATAAGACTGAAAGAAAATACTTTTAATATAGAAAGTGAAAGTGAGTAATAATGAAAATATTTGATTTAACAATACTCAGGTTTCCTAGCTGATTTACGTATGTTTCACTACACACATATGTGAAGGTTAGGTTTTCAGAAGTATCAGATCCCTAGCTGAAACTGATATATGCATTTTTCCTTTTTTATTTTTATGTGAGGGTAAGTCATTTTTCATATATGAAACTTACTTTCTAAACCATGTTAGTGAGATTTTTTTAAATTGCTGGAAATAATGTTATTTTCTCAATAAATTAGTTTGTAAAATATTACTTAATTTGCGGTTTTAGCATAGGAAGATGTAAAGGGTTAATGTGAATTATTCATACCATTTTTGGAGGATATTCATCAGAGACAACTAAATCCCTACATTTGAGTAGTATATATAATTCTGATTTTCTTACTGTTTGGCATCGGAACAATAACCCTCCATGGTAGATCCTGTTGGAATGTTGTATTTGAAGGAGATATTTTTGGATGTGTATCTAAATTATAAAGTTAGTCCTCAGTAAACACTTCATCCAGGAATACTCTTCTTTGTTATTACTCTTCTTGGTTGTAAAGCCCATTGGAGTTGAGATTTGGAAACAGATTTATGAACCAAGAAATACTATAACCAGCATATTGTGAGTAGCTATTTCCAAATATGAACATTTTTGTGATATTTTCATTAATTATTTTGTTTGAAAGGTCACAGTACTGATTTGACTTCCTTTATTTCTGCATTTATCTTAGGTTTTTTTTTTTTAATGGTACTTTATTACACAAAATGAGTGAGGATAGCAAGGAGGCTGGCATGTCTGTTTTTGCTTTTTTGAGTTTTTTTTTTTTTTGGCCATACTGTGTGGCTTGCAGGATCTTAGCTCCCTAACCAGGAACTGAACCCGGGCCCTTGGCAGTGAAAGTGCGGAGTCCCACTGACTGGACCGCCAGGGAATTCCCTGTTTTTGTTTTTTAATTGCAGTGTAAGAGTAGCTATCCCTGAAAATTTTAAATAAAACATATTCCTTAATTTTTATTATGACTAGGTAGCGAAAATGTAAAAAAAATTTATATATCTTTAGAACTTTTTTCTCCTGTAGTTTTGAACAATGGGTAAAGTTAATGAAATTTAGAATGAACGCTTTTTGTTGAAAATAAATCATGTTCTGTTCAGTTTTTTTTTTTTGGACATAATTGTACAACCGAGCTGGTTTTGAAAATGTTCTTTTTAGAAGAGCTTTGTGGAGAGAATCCTTTTTTTGTTGTTGCAGGTATTAAAATAGCATTTGCGGTTACTCTGGAGACTGTGCTGGCTGGTCACGAAAACTGGGTAAATGCAGTTCATTGGCAGCCTTCATTTTACAAAGGTAGGAAGAAAAACATACACAAAGCTGTCATTTCAGTACAATCTCACTTACAGAATTTTAAGCTGAACAAATGAAGTAGAGGATATTTTTTGAGTGTAATTAGAAATCTCAACTATAAGACAGTTTCAAGTTGGGAAAGTGTAATACTGCAGCCCTGTTCTGCTAGATACTCAATTCCATTGAAAATTGTATCTCTAAGAGAGGAAAAGTATGATTCCTGCCATGATGCCAAAACTGCCATATGCCTTTTAACTTTTTTTCTTTAAAGTTTTTACCTAGTCCTTATGGGATTTAAGAGAAGTTGACTTTCAAGCCAACTTCACTGGAACCTTTACCCTTGGAAATACAAAGTTGGTAATACCAAGATACATCATTTATGAAAAAGTAAAGACTTCCCACTCTTTCATTTGCCCTTAACTTCTGTTTATGGAGTGACGGCTGATGCTGGGGTGTAGAGGTGCGCACGGCAGCAGCCTCGTGTTCTTCCCTCGCCCCTTCCCCAAGACAAGAGTAGAGCATAGCAATAATTAATGCTCAGGTAACACCATCCAGCTTTTATTATATTATGCCATATTTGCTGCAGTTAAAAAAAGATAAATTAGATACTATAGATACTGGGGATCCCTGTATAGTTCTTCCTGAAGCTTTTCCCCTTCATCCTTCCCTTGAGGCTGAATTCAGTGTATATTATTCCCATGCATATTTTTATACTTTTACTGCACATTTATGTAACCATAAACAGTATTGTTTTACAGCTATTAAAACTTGATCTCAATATGCATTTGTCCTCTTATGACCTGCCTTTTTAGCTTAACATGGTTTGGATTAATGTAACTCTAATTTACTTATTTTTATTGCAATATAATATTTCATTGTCTAAATATTACCACAAGTTGTTTATCTGGTCTTCTGCTGATAGACTTTTGTGTTGTTTCCAATGTTTTGCTATTGCAATGCAACAGTGAATGTTCTTATAGTACCCATGTTGTGTTTTTCTGGTAATCTACAAACAGGATACCTGTTGATCACCTAAAGGCATTAGTTGTTTTGTTTTTCTTCTTTAGATGGTGTTCTGCAACAGCCAATGAGATTGTTGTCTGCCTCAATGGATAAAACCATGATTCTTTGGGCTCCAGATGAAGAGTCAGGAGTTTGGCTAGAACAGGTAAAATGTGAATACTTAAGGAACAGAAAACTGGGTTTATTAGACAGTAAATCCCAAGTCTGTATTCCTGGAGCTGCAAATATTTGCCTTTGTGTACGTTAAATAAGTGAGAACATAATCTCTGGAATGAGTGATTTCTGTTTTGAGAAATTGGTTATGAATTGTTTTCCATCTATTGCTGAATAGGTTCGAGTAGGAGAAGTAGGTGGCAATACCCTGGGATTTTATGATTGCCAGTTCAATGAAGATGGCTCCATGATCATTGCTCATGCTTTCCACGGGGCACTGCACCTTTGGAAACAGAATGCCACTAACCCGGTAAGAAAAGTGCTTTTAAATCACTTCTGATTAGATAGAGTGAATTCTACATGAAACCTAGGAAAACTGTTGTTTTATGTACAACACTCTACAGAAACATAGTAGAGGCGTTTAAGTTAAGATGACATCACTTCTTTATGTAGATTTATTCTGTAGTTATAATAGGTAAGACACTCATGCTTTTCTAAGAATAAAATTCAGTTGTCTAGCATTGTTGAGATATTGAAATTTGCATGTAGGTAAACTTACATAAGGGAAGTTTAAGCTGTATAAATTTTAAGCTCTCCCTTAAAGCTATATACATTTTGTGGTAGGAGTTTTTCCTAAAATGTATAATTTCTTTGTCTTTTTTTTAAATTAATTTTCTTTTTTCTTTTTTAATTAATTTATTTCTTTTCGGCTGCGTTGGGTCTTCATTGCTGCACGTGGGCTTTCTCTAGTTGTGGCGAGCGGGGGCTACTCTTCATTGCGGTGCACGGGCTTCTCATTGCGGCGGCTTCTCTTGTTGTGGAGCACGGGCTCTAGGCGCACTGGCTTCAGTAGTTGTGGCACGCGGGCTCAGTAGTTGTGGCTCACGGGCTCTAGAGTGCAGGCTCAGTAGTTGTGGCACACGTGCTTAGTTGCTCCGCGGCATGTGGGATCTTCCTGGACCAGGGCTCGAACCCTTGTCCCCTGCATTGGCAGGTAGATTCTTAACCACTGCACCACCCGGGAAGTCCCTCTTTGTCTTCTTAAAAATAACATAATTTGATATTTTCCTGTTGGATAGCTAGGTACTCCACTGATAATTATTGAATGAATGACTGATACAAGGGCATTAGAAGCACCTGTTATTTTATGTCAGAATATATTAATTCTCTCAGGGACTCTTGATATGTGTAAATCTAAATGGTCCTCCAAATATTGGGCTCTTCTAGATCTTTCTTATAGTTTTTAGTCTCTTCTCAGAGAGGGGTGATCTTCCTCTAATCGTGTAGCTGCCTCTCAGCATTATTCCAATCTTTTCTTTCTAATTTGCTTCTGATCTGCTTTTTTGGGTTTGGGGAAATGAGATAGCAGGAAAAGTGGCCAGGAGCACACGGATCTTGGCCCCAGCGCTTACTAGCTGTGTTTCTGAGGTCATTACTGAACTTTTGTCTCAGGTTCCTCATCAGTAAAATGTGGACAGTAATAGCACCTACTCAGAGGATTTTTATGATACTAAAATGAATTAATATTGGTGTAGTATGAGAAGTAGGGCCTGGTACATACTGGATACTATATATTTTAAATAAATAAATCAAAGAAGTCAGAACATAGAGCAAAATGTGAGTTAGCAGATTTTGAATGTGCATCTAATGGCTTCCCTTACAAAGTAAAAATTCATGGAGCCCCAGTGGTGCAATCGGTTAGTGTGTGGTACTTAAGTACAAATTCATGGATTTGCATGACCTTTAGTTTGTGGGCTTTGTAATAGTTGTGTCAGGTAGGAGGATTTGAATTCTCAGTATATGGAGTGATTTACTTTTCCCTTGTATCTTCGATTTGGAGTTGATCTTTAAGATTGTTTTTACTGTTAAATGAACCAGGGAACCATTAGCTATGACACTTGTAAATAAGATATTTTTTAGGATAAATGTAATTTTGTTCTTTTCTTTTTTTTTACTTTATTTTTGGCTGTGTTGGGTCTTCGTTGCTGCGTGCGGGCTTTCTCTAGTTGTGGCGAGTGGGGGCTACTCTTCATTGCAGTGTGCAGGCCTTCTCACTGCGGTGGCTTCTCTTGTTGCAGAACATGGGCCCTAGAGTGCAGGCTTCAGTAGTTGTGGCACGCGGGCTTAGTAGCTGTGGCTCACGGGCTCTAGAGCGCAGGCTCAGTAGTTGTGGTGCACGGGCTTAGTTGCTCCGTGGCATGTGGGATCTTCCTGGACCAGGGTTCGAACCCATGTCCCCTGCATTGGCAGGCGGATTCTCAACCACTGCACCACCAGGGAAGTCCCTTAATTTTGTTCAGAGCTCCTTTGAGCCGTATTTCAGCTGGTCTTCAGAGGGCCTTCATAGAAAAAAGCATCAGTTGAGTAGGGAGAAACTCAAACCAGAGGACAGAATTTCACTGTACTTTTGCTTATAACTTGACTTCATATTTATAATAGCTATTTACCAAGTATTTAGGGTGATTTTTTTTATAGACTTTTATTTGTTTATTTTAAAGATTTTTTTTTTTTTGATGTGGACCGATTTTAAAGTCATTTATTGAATTTGTTACAATACTGCTTCTGTTTTATGGTTTGGTTTTTTGGCTGAGAGGCATGTGGGATCTTAGCTCCCCGACCGGGGATCAAACCTGCACTCCCTGCATTGGAAGGTGAAGTCTTAACCACTGGACCGCCAGGGAAGTCCCTAGACTTTATTTTTTAGAGAACTTTTAGGTTTACAGAAAAATCGAGCAGAAAATACAGAGTTCCCATTTTCCCCTGCCCCCCACACATGCACAGCCTCCTCCATTGTCAGCATCCCACACCAGAGTGGAAATTTATGACAATCAGGGGTGATTTCTAAAAACAAACACTGCCCTTGAGGACTGTACCCATAGTCAAAAGTGCTGCACTTTGTTCAGAACTTTTTGGAACCTCCCATTAGTGCTAACTTTAGAATCAATTTTTATGTCACAGAAGAAATTAACAGCATTTCTTTGTTCCAGCCTATTTATGTTTTTGACCAGAAAATAATATAGCTTAGCTGACCATATTCATCACACTTGGCTTTGAATGACCTTTTAGCTATTTATACAAATTTAACTTTCCTCTAAAGTTCAAGTTTTACCACCACTTGAGTTGTTGAAAAAGGTGCTCTGTGGACCAGGCATATGACGTTTTCTGCATTTCATTTCACTCTTTGTTTATGTGGTTGCTGATGCAGGTTCCCTCAGGAGGTGGACTAACTGTGTTTGATTTAACCTCTGTCCTCTACACCTGCAGCTCTTTTCACTTAATAAAGACAGTTGGTCAGGCACACAGAATCTACAGACTCACATTACACAGTGCTCTACTATTTAGTTTGACAGGTAAATACTCACATAGTATCTAGAATGGGCCAGCCTTGTACAAATATAGATTCATCTAATTCTTGTAACAAACGTATGATGTAGGTAGCTCTTTTACAGAAGGGTTAATTAAGGCACAAAAAGGTTAGGCAGTGTTCTAGGAGGCAGTCATAAATGATGAATGGAGGGGACTTTCCCAAGGTTACTGCTTTAGAGGACACAACGCATGTTTGAATGTTTAAGTTCTAATATATTGATACTTGACTGGAAAACAGATCCTATTAAGTTCCCATCTTGTTTACTTAGCTCTTCACCTTGCTTGGGAGCTAAGGTCTTTCCCATATCAGACCTGAGGGATGAAGGCATTATCAGGTTTAATTTTGAGTGATGGTCTTTGATTATTTTGATGTGTCATGAGTACTTTCATTGCAGAGAGAGTGGACTCCAGAGATTGTTATTTCCGGACACTTTGATGGTGTCCAAGACCTAACATGGGATCCAGAAGGAGAATTTATCATCACTGTTGGTACTGACCAGACAACTCGACTTTTTGCTCCATGGAAGAGAAAAGACCAATCACAGGTAAAATGTCTTCCTACTTGACTGATCACTTTACAAAGCATCCATGAGCACATGAAAAGTGGGGCAGCATCATTAGCCATTAGGGAAATGCAGATTAAAACCATGATGAGATGCCACTACACACCCTCTAGAATGGCTAAGGTATAGAATACAATAGCAAGTAGTTGTAAGGATGCCGAGTGACCGGATCTTTCTTACATTGCTAATGGGAATGCAAAATGGTATAGCCACTCTGGAAAACAGTTTCGTATTTTCTTAAAAACTGAAGCATTCCAAAGAAGACATACAGATGGCCAACAGACCCATGAAAAGATGCTCAGCATCACTAATCATCAGGGAAATGCAAATCAAAACCACAGTGAGTTACCACCTCACACCTTTCAGAATGGCCATCATCAAATAGATAACAAATAATGAATGTTGGCCAGGAGGTGGAGGAGAGGAGCCCTCCTGCACTGTTGGTGGGAATGTAAGTTTGGTGCAGCCACTATGGAAAGTGGTATTGAGGTTCCTCAGAATATTAAAAATAGAACCACCCCATGATCTAGCAGTCTCACTTCTGGGTATTTACTTGAAGAAAATAAAAACACTAATTTAAAAAGATGTATTCACCTCTGTTTATTGAAGCATTATTTATAATAGCCAAGATACGGAAGCAGCTAAGTGTCCATTGATGAGTAGATAAAGAAGATGTGGTATATAGGCAATGGAATATTACTCAGCTGTTAAAAAAATGAAGTCTGAAATATATGCACAACTGAGTCACTTTGCTGTACAGCAGAAATTAACACAACATTGTAGATCAACTATACTTCAATAAAGTTAAAAAATAAAAAATTTTTAAAAAAGGAAAAAAAATGAAGTCTTGCCATTTATCACAACATGGATCTAGAGGATATTGTGCTGAGTGAAGTAAGTCAGACAGAGAAAGACAAATACCTTATGATCTCATATGTGGAATTTAAAAAACAAAACAAACGAACAAAGTGAAAACAGACTTATAGATACAAAGAAAAAAACGGGTGTTTGCCAGAGGTTTGAAGCCGGGTGAAATAGGGGAAGGGATTAAGAGGCACAAACTTCCAGTTATAAATAAGTCACAGGAGTGTGATATACAGCATAAGGAATATGGTCAATAATGCTGTAATAACTTTGTATGGGGACAGGTGGTTACTAGACTTACCATGGTGACAATTTTGTAATGTATTTAAATGTCGAGTCACTATGTTATACACCTGAAACTAACATAACATTACTTTTTTTTTTTAAATTTATTTTATTTATTTATTTATGGCTGTGTTGGGTCTTCGTTTCTGTGCGAGGGCGTTCTCTAGTTGTGGCAAGCGGGGGCCACTCTTCATCGCGGTGCGCGGGCCTCTCACCACCGCGGCTTCACTTGTTGCGGAGCACAGGCTCCAGACGCGCAGGCTCAGTAACTGTGGCTCACGGGCCCAGCTGCTCTGCGGCATGTGGGATCTTCCCAGACCAGGGCTCGAACCTGTGTCCCCTGCATTGGCAGGCAGACTCTCAACCACTGCGCCACCAGGGAAGCCCATAACATTACATTTTATTTCAACTATATTTCAGTTAAAGGAAACTTAAGCATACACATATTCTTTATAATTCAAACAATTAAAATGTTAGTTGTCAAAATGTGTTTACTTCAGTTCCACATAAAAGTTCTCATAATACCTTGTAATTTCAGGTTTAATTCATTAGGAAACACTAACAAGGGAATTCCCTGACAGTCCAGTGGCTGAGACTCTGTGCTTTCGCTGCCGAGGGCTCGGGTTCGGTCCCTGGTCAAGGAGCTAGGATTCCACAGACAGCGTGACGCAGCCAAAAAAAGAAAGAAACACTGTCAAGTCTGTAGTAAAAGCTAATTTCTAACATCATATAGTGTTACATAATAGTAGTCGAGGCCAGTTTTTGTTCAGGAAACTTGTCAGGCTTGGCCCTGAGCTTTAAAAAACTGCAATAAAACTTTACCACTGATAAACCACTGAACTATATACTCAGAGAAAGTATAGTCAGCTTCAGTTTCTGATAAAAATTCATGGAACTGACTCTGGGTCAGTCCATGAAGCTAATGAAATTGGCCACTGACATTTCTGCGTCAGCAGCATGTGGTAGATTAAAATTGATAGAGTTGAGGACATTGGGAGCAACGCTATAGTCAAGTAAAAAAACAAGGCAGATAATTTTGGAGTGGTTTTCTGTGGCTCTTGGTAATTTGTTATCAGTATAACTCAGTTGTTTATTCATGATCCTTTTTAAAAAAATCAATAAATCAGAGTTAACTAAAATGTGAAATTCTACTCTTTGAAAGACATTGTCAGGAAAATGAAAAGTCACAAACTGGGAGAAAGTATTTACAAAACACATACCTGATAAAGATTTTTATCTAGAGTATATAAAGAACTTTTTGGAACTCAGTAATAAGAAAACAATACATTTTTTTAAAAAAGGGGACAAAAGATGTTTATCCAAAGAAGATGTATGGATGGAAAATAAGAACAGGAAAAGATTCTCAACACCATTAGTCATTAGGGAAATGCAAATTAAAGCTACAATGAGATACCGTGACACCCCTATTAGAATGATTACAGTTGAAAGGCTGACTGCACAAGTGTTGATGAGGGAGGGTATGGGCAGGTGGATCTCTCATACACTGCTGGTGGAATTGTAAAATGTACAGCCACTTTGGGAAATCATTTGGCAGTTTCTTAAAAATTTAAATATACATCCACATCATCCAGTTATTATACCCATAGGTAGTATTTACCCAAGAGAAATGCATTCATGCAAAGACTTATACACGAAAATTTGTGACTGTTTTTCCAGTAAGACAAAAACTGGAAAACAACCCAAATGTCTATAAGTAGGTGAATAGATCAACAAGTTGTGGTATAGCCATACAAGGGAATACTACTCAGCAATAAAAAGTATTGATCTGTTGATAAACAGAACAACATGGATGAATCTGCCCCATGGTCACATTTCCACGGCATAATGAATGATTTTGTGTCTGATATTTTGCTTGTTGAAAAGAATTCAGTTTTTGAAACACGTGATCATTTTTGTTTATCTTATTTTGATACCCAGGTGACCTGGCATGAAATTGCAAGGCCTCAGATACATGGATATGACCTGAAGTGTTTGGCAATGATCAGTAGGTTTCAGTTTGTATCTGGAGCGGATGAAAAAGTTCTTCGAGTATTTTCTGCACCTCGAAATTTTGTGGAAAATTTTTGTGCCATTACGGGCCAATCACTGAATCACGTGCTTTGTAATGTGAGTATTCCTCTAAATGTTTTAACTAGATCTAGCCACTTCATATGAAATTTTAGGAAGTTTCACTTAAGGCTGTAAATGGAGTATATGGGTAGAAAGAAAGTCAAATCATTTTATTATTGGCTTGACAAACTTTTGTGTGCACTGTGGCAGGCAGTAATTTAAATATTAATTTAAGAAATTTTGTAACAGTTAAGCCCAAGAGACTGTAAAGAATTAAAATGTTAAATTAAGGCACGAATACTATGCGTTTTCACTGTGCTTGGTAACTACGATAAAGCATAATAGATGGGTCATATTTTCAAGGAGATTACCATCTAGATGTAGATTAGGGGTAGTGAACAATGGAACTAATGTACCTGTAATTATTAGATGAAACCAGTTAATTGCTAAATCTTGTGGCTAAAGTAATTTTCATAGGAGGAAGTGGTAGCTGTAGTAGAGTAATGAGAAAATGGGGCTTCATTTGAGTTTTGAAAGGGTAAGTTTTTATTAATGTTTGTTTATACCCCCTTTCTATGAAAGATTTGAGCACTTACAAAAATACATAGGTTGTAAACATTATAAAGTAACCAGTTTTGAAGGAAGGGAAAGTAAATAGGAAGGTAGTTGTGTTACACAGAAGTGCACGTCATACAGTCCGTTGCAGTACTTAGAGTTGGGTCATGAATTTGCTTCTGAGCTTGAAAAGGATGAGTACACTTTTGATAGGCAGATGGAAGGACAGAGAGCAGTGGGGTGGCCAGAGCTGCTTGAATGAAGAGTACATAGAGGGAAATGGAGGGGCTGGGGGAAAGTCAAATGGCGGAGGACCTTGGGAGGCAGGCATAGTTCAGACTCTGGTACCAGTGGAGGTCCCTAAACAAAGAAAGTGATGAAAAGCACTTGGGGGCGAAGAGTTATATGGGAGCAGGATACCTTTGAGCCCAGAGACTTTGAAGGCAGGGACACTAGCACCAGTCTGGGTAAGACTGGAGAAGAAAGTAAGAGTCATTTTAAAAGAAATGTCCAACTATGTTTCCTGGAGTGTATCATGGGCACCTCAGGCCACAGGCTCTCTTGATTAGGTAAAGGAGATGAAAGATTCTGTTATGCTGTTTCTACTGCTAATGGACAGTGGAACAAGATCAAAAGGGAGGCCTCGACTGGTTATTGTACCGAGCTAAGCATACGGTGGTGGAGGGCAAGTTGGTTTGAGGATCTGACAATTCTAGGGATTGAAATGTGGTTTTAGGATTCCATAAGAGGCTAATCCCAGGTGTATATTCAATTCTGTGTCCTAAGATACAGGAATCCTGTAGACTGCAAAGTCTCTTGCTGCTTTTTGGGTTTGTTCCCATACTAAATGTTGGGATATATAGGAGTGCCTCTTATTGCTCTTTTCCATGGTGTTTTATTTTTCCTGTTTTCTAAAATAAAGCATCCTGTGTCTCAGGTAGCTATTCTTGGTGATGGTTTAAATTCCCATTGCTCATGTTTGTGTTCAGTTCCAGCCCCTGTATTAAAATTTAAATTCTAAGAAATGCTTTTAGCTTATGGACATGTGCCAATTTTGATGGTTAACATTTGTTTCATATGTAATAATTTAATTGATATTGCAGGGTATAAGCAGATTATTGCCACTTCAAAGGGCACTCTGTTACAAGGTTTTAAAATATTCAAAATTTTAAATATGTTTAATGAAAATACTATGACTGTGCCTTCCTGGGAAACATGTGTTTGTATGAGCATCACCAGGGATGTGCCTGTGAGACTCTCTTGGAAATAAAGCTCCAGGCCTTCCGTTCTCAGCCCGTTCTTTGCTAGAAGCCAGCACAGTGCTTTCCTTGTCACACCCTGAAACCCATTGAGCTGTCAGGGTTCGATGAGCTCATGGATGAGAGGATGCCCAACTTTATGGATTGAGTGGGGGCTGGGGATTAGCTGGAGCCTGTCTGCTGGAGAGTGATTGCTTAGTATCTCATCTCTCGGTTCAGGAAATGGAAGTGTGGGCAGATATCTCACAAAATGGTGAAATGGTCTTTACACTGCTTCTCAGCATTTATGAGCATAACATTTTTTTACAGTGCCTGAGGTAACAGTAACTTTTAGCATTTAAAAGTTGTATCATACTTTTTATTCCAGCAAGACGGTGATCTTCCAGAAGGAGCTACCGTCCCTGCTTTGGGATTATCAAATAAAGCTGTCTTTCAGGGTAAGGCTTTCGTCTGCAAAATTACTGAACTTATAGTGGTGCTTAAAACCTAGTTACACATTTGTATATTATGTACCTAATGTTCATTACAGGTGATTTATTATTTTTAAAAATCACAATACATGCATCTCTCTTCTATCAGCTATTTCATGGTAGCTACTCTGTGTACACATGCAGACCCTGAAATAGGTGCTGCTTTTACAAAGTGTATTTCATGGAGCACTCACAACCACAGATGCTAATGTGGATAGCTTGAAAAATGTGTTCCACAGTTTAAAAAGTTTGGGAAACATTAGGTCAAAGGAAAAGGAAGGAATCTTTATGGAATTGACCAGTGCTCTAAGGAGCGCATTTGGAAAATACCAGAGTAGTGGAAATACCCTTGGCTTTGCCATCACGTGGATGCAGCGTTGAATTACACTGCCTTCAGGTACCACTATTTTCTAACTAGTGGCCTTAATATTGGGACATGTGCAGGAGACATAAAGATAGTGACTGCATTCATGCTGTTGATGTTTGTTTTAAACTAGGAGATATAGCTTCTCAGCCTTCTGATGAAGAGGAGCTGTTGACGAGTACTGGTTTCGAATATCACCAGGTGGCCTTTCAACCCTCCATACTTACTGGTAAGAAAAGGCAAAAAGATGGTTCGCTAGAATCATTAGTACAGTACACATAGTATGGGGTCTGTCACCACTGACCTAAATAAGTGCTGCAGAATGCACTTGTTTATCTGCATGAAAGTGGAAAAATTAATTGCAATGCTATAAATTTATTGTAGAACCTCCCACTGAGGATCATCTTCTGCAAAATACTTTGTGGCCTGAAGTTCAAAAACTGTAAGTTAAATTGGACTTAGCTCTTTAGTCTGATTCGATCATAACTTGTGATCCCCCCTTCCCAACCAATTTGATTTTCTCCTTTGCTTTCCTCTTACCTACATTTTCCCCCCTGCTGTAAACATCTCTTGATGGCCTTCATAAGGGGTCAGAATCAGACTTCACAAAGATATTTATATTGCTATGTATTATATTTACTAGATTTATTGGTCTTGATTTTTAAAGTAGAGAGGCATAACACTATTTTTTTTCCTTTTTAGAAAAGTTTTAAGTTTTGTTATTCTCTTGGCCTTTTTTTTCCTACAGTGTTTCCCTATCAGGACCTTTCTATGGTTTGTTATTTATGATACTGGCTGGCTGGGGGTGAAAACTTGTATTTTAATCTAGGTGTTTGAGTAAGTTTTATTACTACTAGGAAGTTGGCATTTTTCTCCAGTCTCTGCTCTTACCCCAAATATTTGCCTAGACAAAAGTACAGTGTTTCTTAAAAGAACTGTGTGTTAGCTGGAGAGATTGATTTCTTCTCTCATTTAAAAACTTTGCAGCACAAGAATAGGTACATTTACTAATTACCTATCTACAGGGGTCATCCATTTTCTCTTTTTAAATTTTAGATACGGACATGGTTACGAAATATTTTGTGTTGCTTGTAGCAATTCAAAGACACTGCTTGCCTCAGCTTGTAAGGTAGGGCATTTTACTTTTTTATTCTACTTGGTCACAGGTTATTTGAGTCATCAGGCTCCTGCAAGCTTAGTAGTGATGGAGGCAGAATTTGACACGAAAGGCCACAGGTGCCTGATTTTTCTGAATCTTGCTTTCTCAGTCTCTTTTCCATTCTGTCCCATCAGAAGCTTGCAGTTGCCTTTTAAATCTGTTTCAGCTGCACATTTTTGTTCTTAAATACTTGGTTTGAGCTGATTTATGCCTCTACTCAGAAACTATTTAATCAGATACCTTAAAATGAAAGCTAAAAATGTGGTGACATAAATTTTTAGTAATGGGAGTCCTGGAGACACAGGGAAATGAGAAGGTGAAACCCCGCACCATGCACTCCATCTGACCATCTCTTGAGGACACTGTGGGTGCTGACCTAAGTGAGTAGAGTCCCTTGGCCCTTGCCACAGTGAGGCAGGGTGGTGGCCAGCTCAGTGAGCCACCAGCACGTGACACTGTAAAAGAGTGCATCTCAGACATCTGCCTGGGAGAATGATCTTGAACTTCCTATTCAGTATTTATCTATATGCTGTGGAGGATTGTGTGAAAGGTCTGAGACCTACACATTCCCCTAAATTTCCTAAAATTTATTTACTTGTTTTAACCAAGAAGATTAATTTATTTATTTGTTTTAAGCATGATGAGAGCTGCCCACCTGGATGGGCACCTATGGGGTTTTTTGGTACGTTTGTTTTTTGTCCCTGCTCTTGCTGTGGTTTCTTGCTACTGGCCTGTATTGAGGGACATCCTAAGAAATAATTGTTGTGCTCCTTCTGCCCCTCCCACCTTGTTTGTTGTCCTCTTTGTGAGGGTGGTACTGAGAGGGTGGTACTTCCTTCTGTTAATACAAGGGCCTTTGGAAAGAATAGGGTATAAGTAGCAAGAATAACTGTGCTTCTACTGAGCAGCTAATTTGTGTCTTAGGGCACTGTCAATCACATAATTGATTACTTTCTCCTTTTCAAGTTGGCTCACTTGTAGCAAGTATGTGCGTTTCTTTTTTAAACTAACATTATTAGCTGCTTTATTTAGGTGTCATTAGCGTGCCATCAACTGCATGTTGAAAGTGAACAATCTGATAAATTTTGACATATGTTTATCTGTGAAATCATCACTACAATCAAGATAGTGAACATACCATCAGCCCCCCAAATTTCCTCTTCCCCATTCCTAGTAAACCACTAATCTGCTTTTTATCATGATAGAGTAGTTTACATTTTCTAAATTTTTGTATAAATGGAATCATATAGTATGCACTCTTTTTCATCTGGCTTTTTGCATTTAGCATAATAATTTGAGATTCATCTATGTTGTTGCATGTATCAGTTGCTCTTTTTTTTTTTCTGAATAGTCTTCCCTTTTACAGATATACTACAATTTGTTGATCCATTCACTTATTAATGGACATTTGGGTGATTTCCAGTTTTTGGCTTTTATTAATAAAGCAGTTATGAACATTTGTGTACAAGTCTTTGCATGGATATATGCTTTCATTTCTCTTGAGTAAATACATATGAGTGGCATTGCTGGGTATATGGTAGATGTATATTTAAATTTTTAAGAAATTGAAAAACTATTTTCCAAAGTGGTTGTACCATTTTACAATCCCACTAGCAATATATGAGAGTTCCAGTTGCTCCACGCCCTCACCAGTGTGTGGTATTGTCCATCTTTTTAACATTAGCCATTCTGATAGGTTTGTAATATCTCATTGTGCTTGTAATTTGCATTTCCCTAATGATTAATGATGTTGAACAACTTTTCATGTGCTAATTTTCCAACTGCATGTCTTCTTTGATGAAGTATCTGTTCAAATCTTTTGCCCAGTTCTTTATTGTATTGTTTTCTTATTACTGAATTTTGAAAAGTTCTTTATATACACTGGATACTACTTTATCAGATATATGCTATGTAGGTAGTTTTCCCCAGTGACTTTTCCTTTCATTTTCCTAACAATGTTTTTCAAAGAGTATAAGTTGTATGTTTTGGTGAAGTCTAATTTATCAATTTTTTTCTGTATTGGGTTTGTGCTTCTAATGTAGTATCTAAGAAATCTTTGCCTGGGACTTCCCTGGTAGTCCAGTGGTTAAGACTCCACACTCCCACCGCAGGGGGCGCGGGTTCGATCCCTGGTCAGGGAACTAAGATCCCGCATGCTGTGCAGAGTGGCCGAAAAAGAAAAAGGAAAGAAAGAAATCTTTGCCTGACTCAAGATCTTCTGCTGCATTTTGTTCTAGGAGTTTTATAGATTTTAAGTTTTATATTTAGACCTATGATACATCTTTTATTAATTCTTCCTGTTGTATGGAGTATATATTACAGTTGATTTTTTTTGCATGTGGATATCCAGTTGTTCCATCATCATTTGTTGAAAAGACTATCCCTTCACCTCGTACCTTTTGCATCTTTGTCAAAATTAGCTGTCCATATATGTTTGGGTCTATTTCTAGACTTTATTTTGTCCTACTCATCTTTCTGTTTTCTTTCCTGTTTTGATGCCAATGCCACAGTCTCTTTAACAACTATAGCTTCTTATACTGTGTCTTGAAACCAGGAAGTAATTGTCTTTTCTCTTCGCACTTTTCAAATGTATTTTGGCTATTCTAGGTTCTTTACTTTTCCACATGAATTTTATAATCAGCTTGACAGTTTCTACAAAAGTATGTGCTGGAATTTTGATGGAGATTGCATTGAATCTATAGATTAATTGTGGAAGAATTTTAACAATATTGAGTCTTGACACATGAATGCAGTATGCCTCTCATTTATTTAGATCTTTAATTTCTCAGGGATTTTTTTTTTTTTTTAGTAAGCCTTTTATTTTGGAATAATTTTATATTTAACGAAAGTTGCAGAGATAGTACCTAGAATACCATTATACCTCCTACCCAATTTTCCCCAATGTTAACATCTTAATATTATCAGGAATATTTTGTACTTTTCAGTGTCAGGTCTTACACATATTTTGTCAGATTTATCCTTATTTCATATATTTTATGTCTGATTGTTCATTGCTCACATAAGGAAATGCAGTTGCTTTTTGTATATCAGTCTTTTATCCTGCAACTTGCTAAACTTATTACTTCTTATAGCTTTATTGTAGATATTGGATTTTCCACATAGATGCTTATGTTGCCTGTGAATAAAGAAAATTTTACTTCTTCCTTTCCCATATGGACGTCTTAATGTTGACTAGACGTTGTAACATCAGAAGTCCTCACCTTATTCCTCATCTCAGGAACAAAATATTTAGTTTTTGTCCATTAAGCATTATGTTTGCTGTGGATTTCTTTTTATGGCTCTTCTTTATCAGGTTGCAAAATCTCCCTACGGTTCCGAGTTTGCAGAGAGTTTTTATCAGGAATGGATGTTAGATTTTGTCAGATGTTTTTTCTTTATCTCTTAACATGGTCATATGTTTTTCCCATTTTAGTTTATTAATACGGTGAATTAACATTGATTGATTTTTCAAATGATGAACCAACTTTGTATTCCTGGAACTAAACCCCAAATGCTTATATTATATATATATGTGTGTGTGTGTGTATATATATATATTTTTTCAGTTCTTTTTATTGAGGTATAACTAACATATATAACATTATATTAGTTTCAGGTGTACAACCTAATGATTCGATATTTGTATACATTGTGAAGTGATCACCACAATAAGTCTAGCTAACATCCATCATCATACATAGTTACAAGAAATATTTTTTTCTTGTGCTGAGGACTTTTAAGATTTCAGCAACTTTCAGATATGCAGTGCAATATTAACTATAATCACCATGCTGTATGTTACATCCCGCTGACTTAGTTATTTATAGCTGGACGTTTGTACTTTTTGACTCCCTTCACCCATTTCACCTTACCCCCCAATGTTGGCTTCTGGCATCTCCCAATCCATTCTCTGTATGTCTATGAGCTTGGTGGGTTTTTTTATTGTT
Organism: Balaenoptera physalus; assembly: GCF_965194825.1. Lineage (NCBI taxonomy): Eukaryota > Metazoa > Chordata > Mammalia > Artiodactyla > Balaenopteridae > Balaenoptera > Balaenoptera physalus. Next base: position 45,861,172 of record NC_138897.1, on the reverse strand, counting down.
GCTGTTTTTAGATTCTGCTTATAAGTGAGATCGTACGGTATTTGTCTTTGTCTGACTTATTTCACTTAGCATAATGCCCACAAGGTCTATCCATGTTGTCACAAATGGAAATATTTCATTCTTTTTTATGGCTGAATACTCTTCCACCATTGTGTGTCTGTCTGTCTGTTTTCTTTATCCATTGATCCATTTTCTTCATCCATTTGAGGGACACTTAGGTTGTTTCCATAGGTTGGCTATCATAAATAATGCTGCAGTGAACATGGGGGTACACATATCTTTTCAAGTCAGTGTTTTTATTTTCTTTGGGTAAATACCCAGAAGTGGAATTGCTGGATCATATGTTAATTCCAGTTTTACTTTTTTGAGGAACCTCCATACTGTTTTTCACAGTGGCTGCACCAGTTTACATTTCCACCAGCAAGGCACAGGGTTCCCTTTTCCCCGTATCCTCTCCAGCACTTATTCCTTGTCTTTTTGATGATAGCCATTCTAATGGGTGTAAGGTGATATCTCATTGTGGTTTTGATTTGCATTACCCTTATGATTAGTGATGTTGAGCATCTTTTCATGTTTCTGTTGGCCATGTATATACCTTCTTTGGAAAAATGTCTATTCAGATCCTTTGCCTATTTTTTATTTATTTATTTAATTTTATTTTATATTTTGCTATTCAGATATATGTGTTCTTTATATAGTTTTTATATTAACCCCTTATTAGATGATTTGCAAACATTTTCTCCCATTCAGTAGGTTGCCTTTTCATTTTGTTGATGATTTCTTGTATTTTTATATATTGTTGGATTCAATTTGCTAAAATTTTGTTTAAAGCTTTCATATATAGTACGTGAGAGACATTGCTATGTAGTTTTCTTTCCTTGTAATGGCTTCATCTGGTTTTGGTATCACAGTAATATTAACCTCATAGAAATATTTCCTCCTTTGCAATTTTCTGGAAGAGTTTGTGAAGAATTGGTATTTCCTTTTTTAAATATTTGGTAGTGTTTCCCAGTGAAGCAAACTGACCTTGATGAGTTATCTTTGTGGGAAGGTTTTTAACTGCCTATAATTTTTTAAGTAGATACAGGGCTGTTTCATTCAAGGTATCTAATTTTTCGTGGGTGTACTTTGATGGTTTGTGTCTTTCAGGAAATTTGTCCCTTTTATCTGATTTGTCATATTTATTGGCATAAAGTTGTTCATAGTATTCCCTTTTGATCCTTTTGTTACCTGAAGAATCCCTAGTGATGTTACCTTTCTTATTCCTGCTATTGGCAATTTGTCTCTTCTCTCTCATACCCTCTTTTTTTTTTTTTTTTTTTTTGGTGGGAGAGAATTCTGGGAATTGACCAGGAAATTAATGAGTTTATGATTTTATTAATATTTTCAGAGAACAAGCTTTTGGTTAATTTATTTATTTATTTTATTTATTTTGATTTACTTTTGGCTGCGTTGGGTCTTCGTTGCTGTGTGCAGGCTTTCTCTAGTTGCGACAAGCAGGAGCTACACTTCATTGTGGTGCACTGCCTTCTCACTGTGGTGGCTTCTCTTGTTGCGGAGCACAGGCTCTAGGTGCACAGGCTTCAGTAGTTGTGGCACATGGGCTCAGTAGTTGTGGCTCACAGGCTGTAGAGCACAGGCTCAGTAGTTGTGGCACACGGTTTTAGTTGCTCCGCGGCGTGTGGGATCTTCCTGGACCAGGGCTTGAACCGTGTCCCCTGCATTGGCAGGCAGACTCTTAACCACTGCAGTACCAGGGAAGTCCTCATTTCTTTTTCTGTCTCTAATAAGGTTAAAACTGAGGTCATTGATTCTAGATCTTTCTTTCTAATATAGGTGTTAAGTGCTATAAGTTTTCCTCTAAGTATTGCTTCTGAGGCATTCTGCAAATTTTGGTATGTTGTGTTTTCATTTTCATTCAATTAAAAATACTTTCTAATGTCCCTTTGATTTTATTTTTTAATTTAGGTTATTTTGAAATATATTAGTTTCCATATACTGAGTGTTTTTCAGATATCTTTCTGTTATTGATTTCTAATTTAATTTATTTTGTTCAGAAAACATAGTATGACTTCAATCCTTTGAAATTTAATCTTGGTAAATTTCCATGTTCTTTTGAGAAGAATTTGGATTCTGTTTCTTTTGGGTCGAGTGTTCTGAGAATATGAATTACATTGGTTGACAATATTGTCTTCCTTATTCTTTTGGTTCTATCGTGAATGGCATTTTGAAATCTCTGACTATAATTGTGGACTTGTCTTTTAATCCTTATAGTTCCTTCAGTTTGTACTTTATGTATTTTGAAGTTCTGTTGTTAGATCCTAAACATTTATGATTGTTATTTTCTCTTGATTAACTGACTAGTTTATTATTATGCAATGAACCTCTTTACTTCTGATAATATTTTCTGCTCTTAAGTCTACTTTCTCTGATGTTAGTATAGCCACTCCAGCTTTCTTTTGAGTTGTGCTTGAATTATGTATTTTTCCATCATTTTACTTTAAGCTGTTTGTTTCCTTTTATTTCAAGTGGGTTTCTTGGAGACAGCATATAATTGGGTCTTGCTGTTTTTCTCATCTTGATAATCTTTCATTTTAATAGGGGTGCTTATTAGATCATTTGCATTTGATGTAATAATTGATATGATAGATTAACTCCTATCGTCTTGCTATTTGTTTTCTATTTGATCTATCTGTTCTTTGATCCACTATACTTATTTTGGATTACGTGATTCCTTTTTATGATTCCATTTTATTTCTTTTGTTTTGTTTTGTTTTGTAGATATAACTCTTTGTTATTTTATTGGTTGTTTCACATTTTATACTATATATCTTTAATTTACCACAGTTTACCATCAAGTAATATTGCACTATTTGCATACGAGAACGTAAGTATACTTTCATTTCCTTCTACTTTGTGGTATTGTTTTTGTACATTTTACTTCTTCACAGAAATCCCACAATATTATTTATGCTTTAACAGTCAATTATCCCTAAAGAGATTTAAATAATAAAAAAATTTTTCCATCAGATATTATTTTTCTGCTGCCTACAGGATGTTCTTAACATTCCTCATAATGCAGTTCTGCTGGTCAGGAATTTTTTCACCTTTTGCCTGTCTGAAAAGGATCTATTTCTCCTTCATTTTTTAACAGTATTAGTGGTGGCCAAACCACCACTACCACCAAACCAAAGAATTGTTGGTTTTCCCTTAGGTACTTTAAAAATGTTGCTCCATTTTCCTCTGATTTGCATTGTTTTGGATGAGAAACCCACTGTCATTTTTCTTTGTTACTTAGTAATGTTGTTTTTTCCTCCAACTGCAATTTTATATTTTTCACTGGTTTTAAACAGTTTGATTACTGTTGGTATAGTTTTCTTCGTGTTTCTTGTGCTTGGGTTTTATTAAACGTCTTAGATCTGTAGGATTATTGTTTTCATTGAATTTGGAAATTTTTTTGGCCATTATCTTTTTAAGTATTTTTTTCTTATCCTTTTGCAGACCATAGTTATACCTATACTTGGCTGCTTGACGTTGTCATAGAGCTCAGTGATTGTTTTTTTCTTTTTTCTTTTTCTTTTTTTCCTACTCTGTGATTCGTTTTGTCTTTTAGGTATCAGTGTTCTTTGTTGCCAGATATCTAATATTTTGGAGTGCCATTATTTCGTGTATTCTGTCTGATCTTTTAGTTTTTTTCACACAAGAGAGTAAATCTGGTCCCTGTTACTCCATATTGACCAGAAGTGAAAGTTTCTAAACTACTAATTACACAGTTAATACACAGATGTATTCTTCTTGTAAAATATTAAAGTAGTATGGAGGTTCCTCAAAAAATTAAAAATAGAACTATACCATATGAGCCAGCAATTCTTCTTTTGGCTATTTATCCAAAGGAAATGAAAACATTAATTTATAAAGATATATGTACCTCTATGTTCATTATAGCATTATTTACAATAGCCAAGATATGGAAGCAACCTAAGTGCCTATTGATAGAGGAATGGATAAAGAAGGGGTGGTGTGTGTGTGTGTGTGTGTGTGATGGAATATTACTCAGCCGTAAAAAAAAAAAGAATGAAATCTTGCCATTTGTGGCAACATGGATGGACCTGGAGGGTATTATGCTAAGTGAAATGAGTAAATAAGTTAGAGAAAGACAAACACCAAATGATTTCATTTATATGTGGAATCTAAAAAACAAAACAAATGAACAAACAAAACAGAAACAGATTCATAGGTACAGGAAATAGGGTGTTTTCGGTGGGGTGGAGGGATGACCAAAGTAGGGGTTTAAGAAGTATAAACTTTCAGTTATAAAATAAATAAGTCACAGGGACGTAAGGTACCCATAGGGGATATAGTCAATAATATGGTAACAACTTTGTATGATGATGGATAGTAACTAGACTTAATGTGATCATTTCATAATGTATAAAAATATTGAACCTGAAATTTTGTCGTACACCTGAAACTAATATAATATTGTATGTTAAATATAACTCAATTTTTAAAATTCTGATTTCAGTGCCAGTCTCTAATTAATCATCATTTCTAATTCCAGTCTGTCTCTTCTCAGAGGTTACACCTGGTTATAGTATTTTCTCAGAAGTTGTGTTTTTTTTTTTTTTTAACACGGATACATAAAAAATACCATAGAAACAATATATTATTTTGAAAAATGTTTTCAGTTTATTTCACTTTAATTGCTTTATTGTTTCATCTCTGTCCTATAGGCAGCTAAGAAAGAGCATGCAGCTATCATTCTTTGGAACACTGCATCTTGGAAACAGGTGCAGAATTTAATTTTCCACAGTTTGACTGTCACGCAGATGGCCTTCTCTCCTGATGACAAGTTCTTACTAGCTGTTTCCAGAGATCGGACCTGGTCACTGTGGAAAAGGCAGGACACAATCTCACCTGAGTTAGGTAAAACAGCTCCTGGTTGGGAAGATTATTAGTGAAACAGTTATGTCCATTTACCTACTTTGAGCAGCTATTGTGTAAAGAGAAATAGAAATGATAACAGGGTGAAGGGCAGAGTCTGGTTGTTGTGAGTCTTTCAAAGTTTTGTGATAACTGAGGAAGACCTGACCTTCCTTGTAAGGATGATACGTATTCAGACATCTCAGATAAAGAAACATAAAAATCTACATGTAGAAAATTTGGATTTCGCAGATGGTTACAGAATGCCACCATAAAACCAAATGGATGATATATACTGAGGGTTTTATGGGACAGGAATAATGAATATACAGTTAAATTATGAAACTCAGAAGGACCATTGTCTTTACCGTTCACCTACCCACCTCTGTCACAGTGATAATTGGGAGGGGTGTTTTAGGCATCCATTTGTGAATAACATGACCCCTGGGCAAGATGTTAACACACCTACCTGCATTCTACTTTGGATCTGGCATAAATTGAAAAAAAAAAATGAAAAGGAAAAAAGGCTTCGTGTGATTGCAGCAGTAGCCTATTCTTATTCTTCCAGTTTCATTGAGTAGGTAAAATCTAGAGAGCGTTTAAAGTACTTTGTGTTGTTTAATCCTGTTTTTAATTTTTCCATTGATAAAACCTACTGCAGTTTGATCTTATGATATTTTTAGTCCTTTGGGTTTTTTGTGTTTTAGAGAATACCAGGGACTGTGACACATACTGAGCAGTATATGTTGTAACAGACCGATTTCGTTTGCAACTAGTGATTTCCTAACATGCAGCTTTTCCTTTTTTAAAAAGTTAAAGTGATATTATACTAACAAATCCTTTAATTTGTTATATCTTTATGGACTGTGGATTAATAGATACATTAGTCTACCCTCCATACACAGTTATGTCTTTTAGGTTTAGTCCCTATGAGGGCTAGAAGTTAGTTATCCTACACTTAAAATATTGCAAGGGAAGAGATTTTTTTAAGTTCTTTTTTTTTTTTTTTTTTTTACATTATTTAAGGGTTCATTAGTCTTTTTTTCCATAGCTTAATACACAGATCTGGCTACTTCCTGAGTAAATTTAAATTTCATCAGACTTCTTCCATAAGCATAAATTGAACTTTTAGTTAAGTGTCCAGAAGATGTTTGTCATCAGTCACTAGAGAGTGACTGGTCAGTATAAAAGCATTTCCTACTAGAAATATAACTGTATGCACATAGCCTTCTGGTGAGGGATCAGCTGCCTGGCCTTGGTCGGTTGCAAAAGTCTGTGTATATAAATTGATTGTTAAATTACATGTTGTATATGGCATTTAAACATAGCTTTCTAACAGGTAAAAAAACAGCTTTCTCCACTTTGTGACTAGTGCATATGTGTTTCTTTCAGACCCAGTTTTCAGTCTCTTTGCCTTCACTAACAAAATCACTGCTGTGCACAGTAGAATTATTTGGTCTTGTGATTGGAGTCCTGATGGCAAGTATTTCTTCACTGGAAGTCGGGACAAAAAGGTAATTTTTTTTAACTTAATATTTTTTCAAATGTAAAATAGTAATATTACAGGTGTGTTTGGATAAAAAACACATAATCCTAATTTTCTGATACATCTTTTAAGAATCAGTTTATGTATTTCCTTCTGTGTTTTTCATATGCATACATAAAAAGGCTTTTCTTACTTGTTAAATTCTATAAATACATGTCTCTGAAATATCAAATAAGAGAGGAAGGCCCTTCAGACACATGACTATCAGATGGCCCCAGTAGGAGAAAAGTAGTAAATGAAATGGGTCAAGACTAAGAAAGTAGGAGAGCAGGAGTGGATGGAGGGACATAGGGAAAGACAGTTTCTGCTTTTCTTTTTCGTACTTCTGTGAATTTAAAATTCTTTCTATAATGAATGATTATTACCTTTTCATTCAGCAGAGGAAGCGGGGTGTGTGCCTGTGTGTGTCACGAGCTGTGAATAAAATCAGAACAAGTTAGCTAGCAGTAGGTTCTTGACCATGACCCTCGCCCTTGTTCTCTGGGAAATGTTCCCCTGGCCTCTGGTCTTTCCTCTGTTTTCATGCTCTTTAAAGCATCCTTTCCTTTTTCTGCACTTCCTGCAGACCAGAGGTGCTGAGGCACTTGAGCGTTTCCTTTCCCCTCCTGCCCTCTCCAGTCACAGTCATGGTACACGTTACAGAAGCAGAGGACTAACACAGCATGTTGTCACTCAGTGAAACACTGAAATGTTAGCCTCTGAAGTGCTTTCTCGCAGACCTTTACTTCTGTCATTTGCCTATTCATTTCTTCCCCGGCATTTGTCTTCCTGCTCTCTGCCAGCTGCTCAGGCAGCAGGACTGCTGCTGCCTTCCACAGTCAGGCCCGGTAGCAGATGGTCCAGCTGTGGCTGTCACAGTTCGGTCAAGGCTGAAACGGACAAAGCATCATCCACCATGCAGTCTCAGGAATGCACTCCTGCTTGCTTGGGCGGAGCCCTCTGCTCAGAATCTTGCTCTGGTCCTGCGTTTTCACTTCCCTCTCCATTTCTTTGTGACCATTCACACCCTTTTGAGGCATGAGCTTCCAGGAGAGCCTCATTTCTTATGCGGTGTATCATCAAGGTTAGGGCCTCCCGAGTGAGCTGAGCTGATTCCATGAGCAGTGGGTGGTGTGGAAGAAGAGCCAGGGACTTGGCTGGTTTCATGCATTTTGTGGTAATTCCTTGGGGTGGTGCACGAGCACCTTGAGGACGTGGTGGACAGAATCTCACCGGATCAGAGCTGGTTTCCTGAGTGTAAAGAGCAGGCTGAACACCCCTGGCCTCTGGGCGGGACAGTCATCTTTGGACCAGCGCAGTTGGATAGTTGAGGTCTCAGAGACATGTATCTGCCACGTGGTGGCTTCTCTGTGATGCTTGAAATGCTCAGAAGTCCTGGAACACACATGAAAATGATGCATTTTTTAAAATGTCAGTGTCCTCTGTGCCATTGAAACGCTCTAATGCCTTGCTAGAAACCTTGCAAGGAGAGAGTTTTACAGAGTTTGATGTGTCTGTGTTAGGTGGTTGTCTGGGGTGAGTGCGACTCCCGCGAGGACCCCACGGAGCACAGCGTCGGCCCCTGCTCCTCCGTTCTGGACGTGGGCGGAGCTGCGACTGCCGTCAGGGTCTGCCCAGTGCTTAGCCGTTCCCAACGGTCAGTCTCTGTGTGGGGCTTCATCCTATGTTTTCCTTAAGAAGACCCCTTAGCTTCTCAATGTGTAGCCCTCTTATACTTTCATCTTTGGGTTCTCTAAGGTTCCAAGTTAACTATTTTTTTATAATGCTTATGTTTCTCATAGGATTTCTTTTTTGTTTTTAACACCATTTTATTTTATCTTATCTTTCTGATCAACCCCTATTTATTTATTTTTTTGTTTGTTTGTTTGTTTGTTTGGCTGCGCCGCGTGGCTTGTGGGATCCTAGTTCCCAGACCAGGGATCGAACCCAGGCCCCCCACAGTGGAAGCTCAGAGCCCCAAACGCTGGACCACCAGGGAACTCCCCTCATAAGAATTGCTAAATTGATAGAGCTTGATGATATTCAGCGTGGTGAAACAGAGATTGGGAGTGTGGCTCAGAGGTTCTTGTTTCACCAAATTTAGGACTGTGGTGCTTTCTCTGTAACAAGTATCTTCGGTAGAACAAGGGTCTCTGCTGCCAGCCAGAGAAACACTGGCTCATAGGCCTTGCCAGCAGAGGGCAGAGGTAAAACTGTGAGCATCCTCGATGGAGAGGAGCCTCTGTGAGCACACAGTAGAGCAGCGCACTGGATCCTGGGCCCGGATTTTAAACAGAGTCCTTTGTAAGCCAGAGACAGTGGGAGCACTGAAGAACGACTTTAGATTGGTGATGGAGATAACAGTAGTTCATGCTAAATTAATCACTGTCTTTCCCTTCCCTTAAAAACAGATATGTTGTTGCAGTAGGATTAGAGTGTGGAAAGATTTGTCTATATTCTTGGAAAAAGACTGATCAAGTTCCAGAAATAAATGACTGGATGCACTGTGTAGAAACAAGTCAAAGGTATTTCCTTCCTATTTTTGCTTCCATCAGATTAGATAGAAATCATGGAGTCTTTAGCAGCAAATCTTATGTCACATTTGCATGGAGAGAAACACAAATCTGTTCATGGTGCTTACTGCTAATTTGTACCTCTGTGTTTTGTGACAGTCTCTTGAAATTGATGTTTGTTATTATATTGCACTTCTTTTTTAAAAGTTTATTTGACCAAATTGCTTGTTTGCATGATACTGTGTTTACAGACAACGCATTGGAGATGAAAGTGATTTTCATAATGATGAGTTTCAGAATTTGACTAAGTAGAATCTTAGTAAAATTTAATTCAGAATGTTGGTGGTTTTTTGGAAATATTATAGATTGTGTTTGGTAGCCGAATCTCGTGTTTGAACACTTCAGCTCACATCCTGAAATGGAGTAAACCGTCAAGTGCCCCTCAAAGCCCTGTGACCAGCCTTCAGGCAGAGTAAGTGCTCTTGAGCCTTGTGCCCTGGGCGTGGGCCTTTGCAACCTGAGCTGGCTCAGAGCACCTGCTGTTTACAGCCTCCTCCTCATCCACCTGCTTAGACAACAGGGAACACTTTTTAATCTGCTTCTTTACCCATTTCATTCATTAAAAATGACTAAACTTTCAAAAAGTCATTAATGTCATTCTGTGTTAGATTTTTTTAGGATTCTTCAACCTTCATATATTTAAACTATCCAAAATATAACTTCAAATACAATTCCAAACGACAGCATCATGAGGAAGGCCATTGGCTTGATGCCGAGAGATGTATTGTACAAGATATACCTTCCAGGGGAGTTTGTCTCCTTACCGGCAAAGCATGTTAATGCTCATGATAATTGTATTTATTTAAATGTATTTAAAATGAGATCTGCTTTATTACTTCTGTCCTCATGGGTTCTCTCCCACCTCTCTGATGCTGGGTTTAGCTGTTGAAACAGTTCATGCTGTTGGCTTACTGAAGAGAGAGGTATCCAATGAAATTCCATGTTTCAGGCATTTGAAATTTCCTCTCTTCCTGGCCTCCCCTCCCCTGCTTTTCCTTCCTTTCACTTTGCCCTACCCATGATGCTTGCTCTCTCTGCCTCTGCCCAATACCCAGACCACTTCTGTGGCCCGAATGTGGAACAGTGGCAAGAAGCTCCTCAGAAAGTATGGGCAGGGGACATGTACAGAATTTGAGTTTTTCATTTAAAATTTTTTTAGTCATTATGGTGACTTTGGATTTGCAAGAACTAACTCCTGGCTTACCTTATATTATTTGGATTGCTAATATTATACTTATCAGATTACAAATACTTTTCAAATGAAAGGTTTTGCTGATAATGAAATATAAACGAAGGTAATACAAGCAAACACTGCCTTCTAGGTTGGCTCCCCAAACTCCCTGTCTTCTAAATGTGATCTGTTAACACGCTGGATTTAAAGAACATTACCAAAAAAAAAAAGAAACGCAACATACCTTCTCAAAGCATATATAGCCAAATAAGTACTGCCCCTCAAAGTAACTTCTCTGGGATGCAAAGTACTATATATATACTAGTCTATATATATACTTGTTTCAGTGATGTCACTACTTCAAATCATTCTTTTAATGAAATGAGAGAACTTTAATATTAATCCAGAACAAATGAGATCCCAGTGATGTTGCTGTTACTTAAAATATTTTTGGAACTTCTCTTTAGGAACTGTGTTCAAAACTAGCTTACTAGTGATGCAAGAAAACCAATTATGATACCTTTTACATGAAGTTTTCCTCATTTTGACCATTCACTTTTTTTTTTTTTAGCTTAACCTTCATCTTATTTATAAGCTCCTATCCAGATGACTTTTGACTTCTTTCAGTAATCAAATTCATCCTCAAAGGAAGATGAGCTCTCATTGAGAATACTCAGGTCGTAGTCTGTGTGGAAGTATTTCCTTTAGGAGAATTTCAGGAAACACTGAGGCACAGCAGCATTGTTGGAATGTGTGGACCCTTCTAGAGTGGCCACTTGCAAGGGCTCACAGTCATTTGGTGACTTAGGTTCTGGTGTGCTGATTTTTTTAAACGTGTTTCATCACTTCGAGGCTGTGCTTCATTCTTTTGATCCTGAGAGTGCATTGGCGACAGGGACTCTCAGAGTCTGCAAGTATGATTTGTGAGCTCAGGCATTATTTTCAGTGTTTACTGCTTTACAACTTGCTTAAGCTTTTCACCTTATTCCGTTTTGGTTTGGAGGACTAGTTTGCAGGTTAAATTTATAAAGGATAGTGTATTTCATAGAGATTTATTAATAATCTATGTTTGGTAGCATCCTAGGTCAGCCATGGGGGCTGGGGGAGTGCGTTAATATGAACCTCTTGCCCAGGGTCGTGCAGTTACAGGTCACATTGGAGACCAAGGTTCTTTCACTGGGTAGTTTATTAAATCTTTCACTCTTTCCTCACCCAGTAGTAAATAATGAGAGTAAGCGTCCATTCAAGTTACAGGGACGTCAGAAGATCAAATAATGTAGAATATGTTGCAAAGTTGGAATTCTTTAGAAAAGGAACACATTTAGTAATGTTTCCTGAAAGACTGATTTTAATAGTTAAAATTGATGGTTAAAGCAAAATTTGACAGAAATGCATTGTCTATTTCTTGCTCTTTTTGGTGGTGTCCTTGGTCAGTAGGTAAAATGTTTTCGAGGCTAACATAAAATTGCTAAAATATTAGTGATGGTATTTTAAAACCTGTACTTTTTTTTTTTTCAAAAGAGACAAAAACATGTTTATTTCATAAGTGCTTTAGATACATATTTTATACATATTTTGGATCATAAAGTATATCTAAACAAAATCAATGGATGAGATTGTAAAGTATATATAGACAAAATTCAGGATATTTTCTGACTGTAGAAAAATAAATAACAAAAAGATAATTAGAAACTCTCCAACTGTTAGAAATTAAGCAACGTACTTTCAAACAACACATGGGTCAAAGAAAAAATTACAATAGAAATTAGAAGATATTTTAAACAGAAAGAAAATGAAGACACAGCATATGAACCTTTGTGGAAAATAGATATTTAACTAGATATATTAGAAAAGAACAAAGACTGAAAATCTATAATCTAAGCATCCATCCCAAGATGCTGGGAAATGTATAGTAAAGCATACAAAGTAAATAGAAGAAAATAAGATAAGAGAACTCAATGAAAGATAAATACACACAGAGGAATACATTAACACAAGAGGTGAAAACCTGTACATTTAGATGTTCAGGTTTTGACTTCTTTTTATGTTAACAACACTAATAGGAAGAGCGTACTAATTGAATTAATATGCAGGTGAGCACCAGAAAAATATTTCATAGTCGTAGCATACATTCATTTCATGATTTCTCTGTCTTTGTTTTAGCCAAAGTCATACACTTGCTATCAAAAAATTATGCTGGAAGAACTGTAATGGGAAAACTGAACAGCATGAAGCAGAAGGCACTGAATGGTTACACTTTGCAAGTTGTGGTGAAGATCACACTGTGAAGATACACAGAGTTAACAGATGTGCACTGTAATGGACTTAATGACTGCAAGCATATACTCGTTGGTGTCTTAAAAATATTTATCATGTAAATAGATAACCTTTCTTTACCTCATAATTTCATTGCATTTCATGCTTAAGCCCTATGGCAGTAGTCCTTATGTGAGTCTCAGACCCTTTGAAATATGATGAAAGCTACAGACTCTTCTCTCAAAATGTTTATATACACACAGTCTCAGAACCTTGCCCATACTTTCAGGGATTCAGACCTGCATCTGTGTGTCCCAGATTGAGAGCCTCTATTCTTTCTTTCTTCATGACCAAATTTGCCTAATTTTGTGTCATTTCGGGCCTTCTCTTTTCAAATGTTTGGGACGTTTCATTATTTACTACCCTCCTCTGAGGGAGAGCCTAGAAAATAAAAAGAGATAAAACCCAGATTACTCAATTTTTATTTTAACAGTTTTTGTAAATAAGCAGACCACACAAAGTGTGGTCTTGACCCCTCCCTCCCAGTACACACCAGCCATTCTAGGAATTTGGCAGGTTGTGAGTTTGAACTGTAGTTGGTCTCTTCTCTTATTCTTTAAAAGTACATAGATGCTTCCTTCAGAGTTTGACTTAAAGTGCTTAAAGTAACTGAGAGACATAGGGGCTGGAAAGTAGCGTCTGAATCACCTGAATTTCTGTGAAGTTGCAAGGATGAGTCACAAGAGGAAGGATGAAGTCATGAGCGTGAAGGATGCCCCCCAGGGAGAGGGAGCGGTGGGAGCAGAGGGCAGAAGAACACACCAGAAAGAGTGTTGGGTGTGCCTGCTGAGGTTTGGGAGGCTGCCCGCCAGAGCTGAGCACTTTGGGAGTTGGGTGGAGAGGGGTTAAGAGAGGGTGTGGGAGAGCCTGCGAAGACTGCTGGGAGAGCCAGGCCTCTCCTGACCCTGTGGGAACATGAGCCACCTGGCAGATTGCCACTTTGCACACTGTACGTAGTAAATAGCTGGAAGGAGGGAGGCGAGGATTTTCTTGCTGGGCGTTTATGCTATTATCTAACATGACATTTTACTTCCAAAGAAGTTAAGTGATACTTAGTCCAAAGAAGTTAAGTGATACTTAGTCTAAATGAAGGTTTTTAGACCAGAACTATCCAGTATTTCTAGTCCAACAGAAATATAATGTGAGCTACCTATGTACTTTAAACTTTTCTGGTAGCCACATAAAGTAAAAAGAAAGAGGTGTAATTTATTTTAATGACACATTTGTTCAAACCCAGTATATCCCAAATAGTATCATTTTAATATAGTCAATATAAAAAATTATGGAGATATTTTACCCTTTCTTCTGTATGAAATCTTTGTACACTACAAATTGCATTTTACACTTAGAGCTCATCTCAATTCATAACTAGCCACATTTCAAATGCTCACTAGCCACCTGTGGCTAGTGGCTGTATCCATATTTGGACAGTGCAGTTCTAGACCACTGAATCTGTATAAACTTGTCTTACACCCTTAGGGGTGTGTGTGTGCATGTGAGCATGCATGCACCAAGGCAGTGAGCACCTGAGCTTCTTAACCTCAGAAACCAGGATGCTCTGAAGGATGATTTCTTTGCTTATCTGCTGAAGGGTCTGAATCTTCCCGTTGGCACACAGCAATTTGTTCAGATCCTGCGCACATGGGGTTCCAGAGCAGACTCAGTGGACTAACAGTCCTTTAGAGCCTTTTCCAGCACGGAACTCAACCCCCTGAGGTCTCCTGAAAGCAGGGCTAGTCTTGGAGAGACCAAGTTCATGGTTAGTTGTTGTTTTGCCAGTTGTAAATAGACAGTTTTCCCAAGTTGTCCTGAAGCATCTTCCTCAGTAATCACCTGTGTAATTAATTCAGTTCAGTAAGTGTTTCCAGGACTTGGTGTACATTTGGGCAGTATAGTGAACTCCATACACATACATTGTACTTTTACCATGATAGTCTTCATCTGCTAAAGGAGAACACTTTGAACCATACTGTAGTAGTTCATAACATCTAAAGCAACAAGGCAGTCTTGCAGCTTTGCTCTGGAGTTGCTGAGGAGTATTTCAGAATCCCTGACCTGCCCTTCCTTGTCTTCCCTGATAATTTCATTTTTCTGCCTGAGTCACAGCATCAAAGCTCAGACTGACGCCAAGTGCCAACCTAAGCAGTTGCTATCTTCTGACCTACATGACTTTCCTAGATGGAGGAGAGGTGATTGGGTTGTGTTCCCAGCACATGTTTACCTTGGGCAACAAGGAGCCAAATCAACAAGGAGCTATCTTCCCAGTAGCCTCAGGGGGAGCAGCCATGGTTATTGGTTCCAAAGACAGACTGGGGGAATTTGAGGGAGACTGTGCCAATTCAGGAATAAAAGGAAAGCCAGAATCATTCCCTGTCTTAAGTTATCCTCGCCACCGTAGAAAATCTTGGGTTGTCTGTAAGAAAAATGCAAGGCCTTCTACCCACTTCTGTACAAATCCTAGGTACTTCTCAAGGCAATCTGGGTGAGGGTTGGAACCCCGATGTAAGGAATCAGAAGTGTGTTTGAATCCTGGCTTACACTGGCTATAACTGGGTAAGCTTTCCCCCTCATCTCTGTAAATGGAGATAATATTAATGGATCAGTCTGACCTCGATTCAGCTCTGTGTGAAAGAAAATGCAAAATGTTCTTTCTGGCTTATTGCGAGAGAGAAGTTTTCTCTCTCAAAAGCAGTCAAGGTAGGCAGACCAGGTCGGGCAGGGAGCCTTCTCAACATGGTCAGGGGACCCAGGCTCTTTGCTACCATGCTCAACGTGTGGCTTCCTCACTATCCAGGATGGCTGCTTGGCCTCCTGCCATGACCTTTGCATCCCAGCCAGGAGAAAGCAGGAAGGCATAAGAGGCTTGCCCCTAACTTTAAGAAAACTTGGAAGTCCATACCGTTGTGCTTAACCTCTGTGGCCTGAATTTTGTCTTGTAGCCGTACCTCAAGAGAGGCTGGGAAATGAAATCTTCATTGCAGGTGGTCATGTGCTTAGCTGGGAATTGAAGTGCTTTATTCTGAAAGAAAGAACAAATGTTAGTCTCATTTCATAAAAAATAACCACTTCATAGGGTTGTTCTGAGGATTAAATGAGCCAGTGCATGAAAAATGCTAGCCCAAGGCCTGGATATAGTAAGACACCAATAATCGGTAACTGTTACAATTAAATAAAGCTCAGCTCATGTCACCTCCGTAGAGCCTTTATTAATCCCCTTGTTTCAAGTATTCTTTCACTGAATTCATAGTATTTTCTTCTCATTTTCTCTTATGGCATTTGTTACTTCCTGTGTTTTATTAATGTATGTTTTAAGCAGTATCAATTAGATGCTTTCTATGGTAAGAAAAGTTTGTCTCAAAAAGATACAGGGAATTAATTAGCTCACATAACTGGAAACAGTCCAGTGGTAGGACAAAGCCCATGTATGGTTTGACCAGGACACTGTTTCCCTTTCTCTGATTCTCTCAGCTCTGCCCTCTCCATGTGTCAGTCGTCTTCTAAGGCTGTCCTTCGTCATGGCTATGAGATGGATGAAAGCAGCCCCTGAGGTTACAGATTCCCTTGCTCATTCATACCAAAAAGAATAAACTTTTGGGAGTTCCCTGGCGGTCCAGTGGTTAGGACTCGGCACTTTCACTGCCGTGGGCCCAGATTCGATCCCTTGTCGGGAAACTAATATCCTGCAAGCCGTGTGGTGAGGCCAAAAAAAAAAAAGAATTAACCTTTAAACATGAAGTCCCTAGCTTTACTCTGAGTGGACCATCCTGAATTAATCACTGTGGTCAGAGGAAACCACACATTGAGTGGCTGGAGCCTGCCCATGTAGCAAGAGCATGAGATTACCTATTCTGGAGCTGGAGGCAGGGTCGGTCCCATTAAGACCATGTGGTTGCTCTACATGGGGTGGTTTTCCAAAGCAAAATCGGAGGGGCAGTGGGTGCTGGATAGGTAACCAATGAAAGCCAAGCGTACAAGCCTACTAAAGCCTAAACATCAGGGCATCAGATTTGTTTTCTTGTTTTCCATAGCACCTAGCACAATGTAGCTGGCCCTGTGTACTGTCAAATATTTGCTGAATTCAAGAATAAGTTTGATCGCACAGATGGCTGGCTGGTGGAGGAAGCATTCTCCAGTGTAATCCACTGGTCAGTAAATAGGGAAATTGGCATCAGATCCTTTCCCTGTCTTGGTGGCATAAAGAGGTAGGGAACAAAGAGCAGGAAGGAGATGTCAACCCAGAAGGGAACAAGAAGGGCGTGGTTTGGCCCAGTCCACCCACCCTTGAATGAACAGGGAGAAGCTGGGCCCCGAGGAAAAGGGCCTCAGCTGTGGGTCCACCCACCCTCTCACTCCTGTGGTCCGCCTAGTACTCGGGGCGGAGGGCCGGGTGTTGTTTTGAACATGAGTCTGGATATAACGGAGCCTTGTTCCCAAACATGGTGATTTTGAGCTGCCCTTTTAGCTTCTGTTCACAAAAAAGGTCTCCTATCACTCCAGAGGAGGGAGCTTCCTGGGATTTTCTGATCTTTTTTTCCACTGCTCTCAAGTTGTTTCTGCCAGAGCTTCCAACCTCCAGGCTCTGGAGAGAAACCTGCCTCCACTTCTGTCTCTCTTCCTGCTCTGCAGGCCTTCTGATTTCTCCGGTATCAGGATATCTAGGTCAGCAGGTTCTCATTGTTAGGGAGGTATGCATTTCACTTCTGGCAGGAAACACCAATTTCATTATCCAAACTAAATTCAGCCTCCTCTGAAACACCGACCCCATCTCAACTACTTGGCAGAAAATATGATCCATCACAATTGGCAACTCCCAACTACCTCTATGATCAAGAGGCCTCGGGGGTTTTAGCCAGTGGAAAACCTCTACCCTTCCTTAGCATTTAAGACTGGACCGTTACAATGGAGCTTCCATCCCCACCAGGGTAACAGAAATGCTCACTTAGGTCACTGCATATCACCGAACCAAGCAAGTTGAATAATCTGATCAGTCCTTGTCCTAACTGGCTTTTCAGCCTTAGTTACCACCAAGGCGCTCTCCTCTAGCTCTCCTCCCATCTCTCTTGACTACCTTCTCATTAGTCAGTGGCATGGAGGCAGGTGATCCTTAAATGTCACTGGCCTCAGACACACCTCTTCCCGTCCCTCCTGGACCCCAGCCATGCTCCTCTGCACCGTAGGGTCTGCCCCGCTCTCTTGCCTCAATCCCCATCCCTACCCCTCATCCCCTGTGCTCCAGCCTCACTGAAGTTCCTGCCTTGGGAATTTTCTGAGCCTTTTGCACCTCCAGACCATTGTACATGGAATGCTACCGCCCCACCCAGGACCCTCTGGAGTCCTAGGTGGAGGAGGCTCAACCTTTTGAAGGAAGGCCCCTTCTTGGGCTCTGCAGCACGGAGAGGCGACCTGGCTGTAGAGCCATCTTCTTCACCGTCCTGGGGGCCTCTCAGCCCAGAGGCTGCCTCATGGACTGTTGTCTTCCCAGCGCCTACCATGTTCCTAGCAGGGAGCAGCTTCCCGATGAACATTGAATGAGTGTCCCGGCCAAAGCACGTTTTCGTCTGCAGTAATTCAGCCTGGACAGTCCCAAGAGGTTGTAGCTGGTTTCCCTGCCCCCAGTTCCACCACCCCATCCAGCCTGGGCACAGTCATTAGACAGTTTGGTCGAAATCACCTCTTGGGGACACTTTCTTGCTCAAAAATATTCAGAATGAAATTCTGTTCCCTTAGACTGACTTAAACCTGCCTTTCAAAACCTGCCTCCAAACCTGCCCCACCTCCTTCCTCAATCCCCACAGACTCTAACTCTGAGAGGCACTCACTGAACTGTTGCCAAGTGAGTGAATGAATGAATAGTACATGAATGAATGTCTCCTGTATTGTGGAGATTCTCAAGAATGGAGTCCATTGCCAGGGAACACATCATCCTGAGTACAGAACCAGGCTGAGTGGGATGGCCCAGGGGCAGAGCCTCACCAAGGGGGAAAGATTTTAAGACAAAATTGGGGCTGTCTACCCAATCTGGCTATAGACATACTTTTCACAGTTCTTGGTGAGAGAGGGGTGTCCGGAGGAGCTGAAGGGCTGTTTCACTACAAAGCTATGAACTTTGGGTGCAGAGGCTGGTGGCTGCCTGGGGCCTCAGCATGGACCAGCTCAGGCTATTCCAAGGTCCCAGGGCCAGCAGATGGACCAGGGGAGATGAAGCAGTGGTAGGCCTATAGCACAGGAGTTCACTGAACGATGAACACGTGTAAGACGTTCACTGATGGGGACTGGAGGTTCTGCTTCAGGCAGGGTAAGAGCGAGCGCTCCGATTTCTGACAGTCTCTTTCTGGCAGGAGAGGCCCAGGGAGTCTTGGTGAAATGCACTTGAAGGTGCCAATTAGAGACTGAGGCTCCCGACGTCCCCACCCACCCCACCCTCTCTTCTTTACTGTGGCCCAGATCACAGGCTTCCTCCTTTGGGGTGCCTTCCCTGGACTCCCTGGCAGGAAGGAGCTCCTTTCTCTCTTCTCTCCTGCCATTCCACACTTGCATCCTGAAGCGAAGCCACAGGGCACTCAGCCCCCATTGTCTGTGTCATTTCCCTACGTGGATGTAGGCACAATATCTTCACATCCTCCTGAGCACACGGTCCCCTGGGCAGAGCCAGGGGCTTAAAGATACTTCTTGACTAAGCGGTAATTCAGTGGTTTTTAATGACCTTAAGGGTTCTGCACTGTACATCAAAGGACACAGTCAACAGAGTGAAAAGGCAACTACAGAATGGGAGAAAATATTGCAAATGATAGATCTGATGAAGGGTTAATATCCAGTCTATATAAAGAACTCCTACAACTCAACAATAAAAAAACAACCAAGTTGGGGGCAGAGCAGGGGGGAGCAAAGGACTTGAACAGACAATTCTCCAAAGATGATATATAAATGGCCAATAAGCACGTGAAAAGATACTCAACACCACTAATCATTAGGGAAATGCAAATCAACAACACAATGAGAGGCCACCTCACACCCAGTAGGATGGCTACTGTAACAATAACAAAAACCTAACCAAACAAAACAAAACCAGAAAATAACTATTGGTGAGAATATGGAGGAATTGGAGCCCTTGTGCACCATTGGTGAGAATGTAAAATGGTGTAGCCGCTATGGGCAACACTATGGCAATTCCTCAAAACTTAAAAATAGAACTACCATATGATCCAGCAATCCCACTTCTGACTATATATATCCAAAAGAATTGGAAGTAAATTCTCAAAGAGATACTCATACACCCATGTTCCTAGCATATTTGCAATAGCCAAGAGGTTGAAGTATTCCAAGTGTTCATCAATAGATGAATGGGTCAAAAAATATGGTATATACATACAGTGAAACATTATTCAGCCTTAAAAAGGAAGGAAGTTCTGAACACATGCTGCCACATGGACATTATGCTGAGTGAAATAAGCTAGTCACAGAAAGACAAATACTATATGATTCCACTTATATGAGGTATATAGAGTAACCAAATTTGTAGATACAGAAAATAGAATGGTGATTGCCACAGGCTGGGGGAGGGGGAAAGGGGAGTTCTTATTTAATGGGTATAGAGTTTAAGTTCTGCAAGATGAAAAGAGTTCTGGAGATTGTTTGCACAACAAGGTGGATATATCTGATATTACTGAACTGTGCACTTAAAAATGGCTAAGAGGGGTAAATTTTATGTTATGTATATTTTAACACAATTACAAAAAAAATTTTTTTAAAGGAGTTCTGACTTGGCCCATTCAGATTGTTCCCTAGCAAGTTTGTCCTAATGTAACACCCTTGTGGATTTGTGATTTGTTACTTGGCCACATAACACCTTGAGGAGAGGTACTCCTTACATTCCCAGGGAAGTAACCTAGGCCCTCACTGCTCAGGGTGCCGTCCAAGGACTCTAGTGTCCGCATCGCCCAGGCGAGTCAGAAACACAGAACCTTAACCACCACGCCCCCCAACTTAATCAGAATCTGCATTTTCATAGGCTTCCAGATGATTCTTGCAGGTTAATTCCTGAGAGGGCTGGCCTCAAGGAGATCCTCAGGGAGAAGTAGTGCATTAAAAGGAGGGGTGAGAGGACCATCAACCCCCAGCACTCTCCCCAACTTAGAGGTGGGGAGGCAGAGGCCCTGAGGACCACCGTGGCTTACACCGGAGAGATTGTTGAACACATTTAACTGGTTGGGCTCTGGAGACTGACTTCCCAGGCGCTAGCTTGTCCACCTTCTTCTAGCTGTGTGCCCTTGAGCAAGTTACTCTACCTCTCTCTGCCACAGCTACCCCACCTGTAAGAGCCACCTCATAGTTCTGTTTATTTAACTGTTGAATAATTAGTACAAGTAAGAGTATACATGTGCCCAGTGCAGTGCCTGCTCCTGTCGGTACTGTTGCCAGAAGTCACATTTAGAGGTTAGAGTGCAATGGAGCGAGGCCAAGATGCCCAAGGTTCCTGCTCCAAGTATGGCCAACAGATACGCCGCAGGGAGGTGGTTGGATGGTGATGCTAAGAAGCAAACTCGGGCATCCATCCATCGATAACATCCATTCCTTCCAGAGTAAGATCCTGGGGATTCTTTTTAAAAAATATTTATTTATATATTTGGCTGCGCTGGGTCTTAGTTGCGGCATGCGGGATCGTTTTTCGTTGCAGCATGCAGAATCGGGGATCCTTAGTTGTGGCATGTGAACTCTTAGTTGCGGCATGCAGGATCTAGTTCCCTGACCAGGGATCAAACCCAGGCCCCTGCGTTGGGAGCGTGGAGTCTTAGCCACTGGACCACCAGGGAAATCCTGATCCTGGGGATTCTGCAGTGAGTGAGACTAGCCAGGGCAGTCTTCAGGCAGGGGCCACCTAGGCAAGGGGAAGCCTGGGCACCGGCTCTAGCACTGCAGCCCGGTACCCAACGGCTCTGGCCTGGGCCACAACCCACCTCCCCCACCCCCAGGGTCTTTCTCAGACCTGGTATTGGGGGCTGAGCCAGGAGGGGCTGGCTCTCATGGTGGACCACCAGGCAGCAGAACTCTTGCTTTTTATACAAGCAGAGGCTGGACCAGGGAGTCTGCTCCACTCATTGTCACGCATCCCAAGGTGCCTGCAGCGCACACACAGGGTGACTGAGGGCCTGGCTGCAACACAGGCAGTGAACCTGTGGCCTGGGTGCCCTTCCCACCTTGTCCCACTGCAGCATACTTTGAGAGCTGAGACAGAAAGGAAGGGGGCAGAACGCAACCATTAAAGGAATGACACAACCATTAAGAAGAACAGGAAGTGACAAAAGCTGGTTAGAACCTACTAGGCCCAAGATGGCGGAAGATTCAACTTCCAGTAGGCCTTGAGTCTCATTATACTCTCATTGTAGTACATTAGCATCTGCTAAACGACACACCCGTGCCATGACAGTTCCATAAAAGACCAAAAGTGGGTGCTGCCCCAATTCCTGAAAATCCCTGCCCCTTCTCTAAGATAGCTAGAATATTCCTCTCACTCATTAGCCTATGAAATTACCCAGCCCATAAAAACTAAACACTCCATATTTCCCTGGCACCTCTCTCGCCTTCTGAGACCAACCACACTGTATACGGAGTGTGTATCTGTCTAAATAAACCTTTCACTTTACTATGGCTAGCTCTTGAATTCTTATCTGCACCGTCTGCCCCAGGAATATGACTTGGGATAGGACCAAGACCATCCTCTCATGCCCCATTTTTTCTACAACAGAGCCAGTGGTCCATTCCTGGGGCCCCACCTTGGGTCCCCAAGGACCCGAATCTGAGTCCTCACTTAAGCCTCCAGACTTTGCCGCCCTCCGATGCGGGTTCTGCACAGCCCTCCTCTCACCTCGGGCACCTTTCCTGGGCCTCCAGTACCTTTCACTCCATCCCCGGAAGCCGGCCCCCACCTGCCCACCCGCTTCCACACTCACACTAGGCCCGGCAATTCCCGCCCGTGGGTTTGGTCCGCCTCTCCACACTTGAGGCAATTGTGTCCTGGGATGCAGGCCCCTGGCGGAGCGGAGGAGGTGCTTTTGCTTGGGTCGCACTGGAGCTACCGGGTCCCGACGGTGCCCACCTGCCGCGACCTTATTAACCAAACTCATCGGTCCCCAATCTTTTTCCTCTTCCACCTTTTGCTCAGCCACATTCTCAGAAACGCCGAGCACACGCCCCGCTGGGGAACAGCACCTGGGGAAGTCTCTTTGCAAACGCCCCGCCCCGCACACTGGGGTTCCTCCACGGAGAGTGAGGCTCCCGGGCGCTGGGCTGGGCTCGGGCCACGGAGAGTCGGCGGGGAGGATCGCCAGGTTCCAGGATGCCCAGCAGCAAAAAGCAATTCATTGCATCTTGCATCAGCCTCTCCGTGGTACCATAAACGAGAACTTTGTGTTCCAAGGGTCTGGGGGGGCGTCTCCGTGGACTCCGTTGGAAAGCGGTTAAAAGAGACAACCACGGGCACTCCCTCCCCCTGCCCCCAGGTGGGAAAAGGGCAGAAAGCAGTGAAACTCCGTGAGTCCGGGCGCCCGGGGCAAGCCCGGCCTGCCGGGAGAGGCGCCGCCCCTCGGCGGGGGCGCGGTGCCACTGGCTGGCCGGGAGGCGCGGCCGGGGCGCGGCGGGGCGGAGTCGCGGCGTGTGGGCCTCGGCGCTTCCCCGGCGCAGCCCGTTTGGACTGCGCGGCGCGCAGGCCTGGGTCATGGCTGGCGGCGCCGGGCAGTCGGGGGCCGAGCTGCTGGCCTTTGCGCAGTTCCTGGACTCGAGCCCGCAGCCTCTCGTCTACGGGTACGGCCGGCGCAACTTGCACGAGCTCCGGGCACGCGAGTTCGGCCGCCTGGCAGGTGAGACCGGAGGGGGTAGCTGTGCCGGGCCTGCCGGGAGGCTGTGGGGGGCACGCGGTTTCTAGAACCGACGTGGAAGGAACTTTTGCTCCCGGCGGGAGCGGCGTTACCTCATTAGGGACCCATTTTGAATCGAAAGACCTGGAGGGATGTGTCCACGAGCTCTCTTCGTGGACGCGGCTCCCTGAGGTCCCACCTGCAACCCCAAGACTTCTTGCTCCTTAGACTTTCCAGGGATGTAGGACCAAAGTGGTCCTTTGCCACCTGTCTCCGCCCTCTGCGAATAGGGCTGAGGATTCTTTTTGCCTTCGCTTGCCACGAGACTCCCGGCTCTAAAGTTCCAACTGGAGCCGGGGGTTGCAAAATGCAGGAATGCCCGGCGGCCGTGACTGTTCGGGTGATTGCCCGGGGACGGGAGCGGTGCACGGGCGGCCAGCGCGCGGGGTTGGGACCGCGACTCTGCGGGCGCGCGGGTTGGGGACCGAGGGGCTGCGGCCGCCGTGCAGGAGCTTCCCGAGGCTGCGCTCCAGACTCCGCTGGGATGGCTCCCAACGGTTTGTATTTTCGAAGTCTCATTTTTCTCACTAGTGTAGGCAGAACAATGCCTCGGAAGTCCAGCTCGCTGGGGGACCTGAAGAATTAGCAAACCGTGCAATTTGAACTTTAAGTACAGGACGAGACAGTACATTGGACGTGAGGACCGGGATCTCATCGTGCCTTCGAGTTCCGCAAGGCGGAACAGGCAGGTTAAATTGGAAGACAAGCTTGATCTGTCCAGTGGTCCTCCCAAACCACTGCTGCAGGGCGGGAGGACGTTCCGCACCGGGTCGGGACTCATCCTTTTCCAGCAACCTTCTGTGAGGGGCTTCACCAAGCCTTAGAAGGGCGTGCTGTTTGAACTGGGAGGGGTGCCGGGTAAGTGGGCAGGTCGTGGCGCCGGGCACTGGGATTTGAGGTGTATTTATTCCGTCGTGGTGAACAGTTGGTGCTACTTGCCCGCTTGTGGCAGAACAACAACCATGATTTATGTTTCAGTTATCAGGTAGCTGACTTCAGCTCTCTGGGTCATTTTCTCATGTTCCGGAACGTGATTGTTTTCCCGCCCCCCCACTTTGGGAGCTTTACGGGCTGTGCCCTCCTCCTTGAGTGGCCCCGTCTGTACTTAAGTAGGGAAGCTCAAAGGAGGAGACAGTGGCCATCTGGCGGCCTCTCTTCACTCCCTCCCCGATCTTCCCAGTTGCCCATTCACCTGCTGGAGACAGTGCCTCTTATCTCTCTCTCTCTCTCTCTCTCTCTCTTTCCTTTTCTCTCTGAACTTTTTTGGTTATAGAAACTTCCTACCCAAAGAAATAGAGGCACCTATAGAATGAATACCCACAGGTGCAGAGGACTTGAGAAAGTCTCCCCATTCTTTTGAAGCAAATCCCAGAAGCTGTTATCGTACAGTAGGTAATTATTTCAGCATCACTCCTCCTTAATCCCCTAACCCCCTCCAGCTCTGATCCCTCACACCCATCACTGGCTGACCTCTCCCCTCAACACTACCCTGGGAAAGTAGAAAGTAGATCCCTCCTTGTTTCATTCTTGTCTCTCAGAGAACAGCACCCTTTTCCTCAAATGTAAAGTTTAGATGTGATAGCCAGGATCCCAGGCTGGCCTTCAGTGCGCTTTTAACATCTACTGTAATTGTGATAGTGTTTTGTGATTATCTATCTACCTACCTAACTATCTATCTATCTATCTATCTAGTACAATTTCCCAGCATTTCCTCTACATTATGGTTGAAGCAGACTTTGTGGACTATAAACTCACCCTTCCCGCTGCTGGGAGTCTAGGAACATATCCCCCTCTTTTTTCACACGGAAACAAACGAACCAGAAAGAGGGCAGGGAAAAACAAGCAAACCAAACCACAATAGCGTAAGATTCACCTCCTCTTTCTATCCCTGACCCCTACCCACGCCCCGAAGTTTTCTTGCAGGTTTGAGAATTTGTCTGGTTAAGTGGTTGCTCTGGATAATTAAATGCTTAACCTTTAAGTGCTGAAATATTTTGCATAACCCATTGGATGGGAATGTCCTTGTTTTGGTGAAGGGAGCATATTGATTACACAGTTGTGGTTCAAGTGGTTCTTAAAGCCTCTGGGTGCTGACTGATGGTCACTCACCCTGCATGGAAGCAAGAACTGAAGGTGCATGAGCCAGAAGAGACCCTGGAATTCCCTTTCTTGAAGACCTAACGCCGATTGGTTTGGGGGTCGTTTGCCTACTTCTTCTAATAATAGCGACAGGGCACTAATGCTCCCCATGAGCGTCTCCCTAATGCTGGGTGGACAAAAGCCTTTCTTTTGGTGTGGTACCTTTCTATTTCTGAATCTTTAGTAAATGAGAACATTATTTTAAAACTAATTTTTTTGGCTAGGTAATACATTTAACATGGTACCAAATTCAGAAGGTGTCAAAAGAGGATGAAGAATGGCCAGGGAGCCCCCAACTCCAGTTGCCGCCACTGTGGCCCCCCCGGAGTCAACCGCTGCCATTTGTGTCTTGTTTGCCTTTCCGGTGCTTGTCTATACTTATATGTGTGTGTACATGGGTTTTTTTTTTTTTTTTTTTTTTACATAGTTGAGCCCTAACATTTCTTACCACCTGACATAGTTTATATTTATTTGTTTATGGTCTTTCTCTGTCACTATCATACCAGCTTCTATTTTTGTCTGCTGTTATGTCCCCAGCACTTAGAACAGTGCCTGGAACACAGTAAGTGCTCAGTAAATATTTCTTGAATATAAGAACACTCAATGAACTAGGAATAAAAGGAAATTTAATCAACCTGATAAAGGCCATCTACAAAAAAACCACAGCTAACATCATACTTAAAGGTGAAAGAATGAAAATTTTACCATTAAGATCAGGAACAAGGCAAGGACGTCTCTTCTCACCACTTCTATTCAGTATTGTGCTAGAAGTTCTAGCCAGGACAGTTAGGCAAGAAAATGAAATAAAAGACATCCAGATTGGAAAGGAAGAAGTAAAACATCTCTACTTGCTGAGAGTATAATCTTGTATACAGAAGATCCTAAAAAATCCACACGCAAAGCCATTAGTACTAAAAAAACAAGTTCAGCAAAGTTGTAGGATAGACGGTCAGTATACAAACATCAATTCAATTTCTATACAGTATCAATGAACACTATGAAAGTGAAATAAAGGAAACAATTCCCAAAGCATCAAAAAGAATAACATACACAGCAATAAATTTATCAAAAGAAGTACAAGACATACACTGAAAACTACAAAATATCATTGAAATAAAAGAAGACCTAAATAAATGGAAAGACATCCTGTATTCATGGATTGGAAGACTTAATATTGTTAAGATGGCAGTACTCCCAAAACTACCTACAGATTCAATGCAATTCCTATCAAAATCCCAGGCAGTTTTTTGACAAGTTGATCCTAAAATTCATATAGAAATGCAAAGGATCCAGAATACCCAAAGCAATCTTGAAAAAGAACAAAGTTGAGGGACTTCCCTGGTGGCACAGTGGTTGGGAATCCGCCTGTCAATGCAGGGGACACGGGTTCGAGCCCTGGTCCAGGAAGATCCCACATGCCACGGAGCAACTAAACCTGTGCACCACAACTACTGAGCCTGTGCTCTAGAGCCTGCGAGTCACAACTATTGAGCCCGCATGCTGCAACTACTGAAGCCTGTGTGCCTACAGCCGGTGCTCCGCAACAAGAGAAGCCACCGCAATGAGAAGCCCGTGCACCGCAACAAATAGTAGCCCCTGCTCACCATAACTAGAGAAAGCCCGTGTGCAGCAACGAAGACCCAATGCAGCCAAAAAATAAAATTTAAAAAAATTACTGAAAATAAAAGAGAACAAAGTGGAAGGACTTACACTGCCATAAAAGTAAAGGTAAGTAAGATTTACATAAAGTTATAGTAATCAAAACAATGAACAATGTGATATTGGCATAAGGATAGATACATAGACCAATGGAGTAGAGTTGTAAGACCAGAAATAAACCCATACATCTATGGTCAATTTATTTTCAACAGGATGCCAAGACTATTAAACAGGAGAAAGAATAGTCTCTTAAATGGTGTATCCACATGCCAAAGACTGAAGTTGGACCCCTCTTCAACACTGTATTAAAAAATTAACTCAAAATGGGCCAAAAACCTAAATATAAGAGCTAAAAGAATAAAACTCTTAGAAGAAAGCATAAGTATAAATCATCAGGACCTTGGATTAGGCAGTGGTTTCTTATGACACCAAAATTACAAGCAACAAAAATAGACAAATTGGACTTAATCAAAATTAAAAAAAAATTTTTTTTCAATGGCTATCATCAAGAAAGTGAAAGAACAACCAACCAAATGGGAGAAAACATATGTCCACACAAAAACTTGTACACAAAGATCCATAACAGCATTATTTATAATAGGCAAAATTGGAAACAACCCAAATATTCATCAGCAGATGAATAGATAAACAAAATATGTGGCATATCTGTACAATGGAATACTATTCAGTCACAAAAAAGGAATGAAGTTCTGATACATGCTACAGTATGGATGCACTTGAAATTATTATGCTAAGTGAAAGAAGCTACACACAAAAGACCACATGTTGTATGATTCCATTTATATGCAATGTCCAGAGTAGACAGATCTATAGAGGCAAAAAATAGATTGGTGATTGCCAGGGGCTAGGGCTGGGGGATCTGGGGAGTGAGTGATAATGGGTATGGGGTCTCTTTTTGGGATGAATGAAGTGTTCTAAAATTAGATAGCGGCCACGGTTGCACAACTTTATGAATATACTAAAACCACTAAATCATACACTTTAAAAGGGCAAATTTTACGGTATGTGAATTAATCTCAATAAAGCTGTTATAAAATAAATGAAAAATCCATCCTGCACAAAACAAAAAATATTTGTTAAGTGCATGAAAGAATGAATGAATCTATTCACATTGTATGTTCTTGAAAACCTATCTTGGAGTTTGTTCCATGTCAGTACTAGATGGGTGTATTCAAATTCTTTATTTTAAATACATGTTGATAGATATTTAAGTCATTTCCAACCCTTTGCTCTTACAGACAGTTCTGCACTGAATGTCCTCACTGACAGGCCATTTCACAATTTATAAGATAGATTCCTGGAAGACAAACTGCTAGGTCAAGGGAGTTTGCATTTTTAAAGCGTGAGGGATATTGCTAAATTTCTGTCCATAAAGAAGTTGCACCCATTTACCCTCCTACCAGCCGTGTAACAGCGGGCCTGTTTCCCCACACCCTCACCCATACAGTGAGTTATCCTTCTGATCTGGGGCAATCTGATTGGTAACGCTTGGTATCTCACTGTCATCTAAATTTGCCTTTCTCTGTTTATGAGAGAGACTGGAAAGACCACAGCCATTCCCAGTCATCTCCGAAGCTGTCACAGCTGTTCTAGGGTTGAGGACTTTGGAACTCACTATGGGAACGTAGAATCAGGGCTCGACAGCCTGGGAAGCTGCACGGAAACTCCAGAATAGGGTGTGTGTCATAACACGAAATAGCTTTGCCATCCTGAATCATGAACGTCCGCTGGGCTTCTCCTCTGTGTGAAATAATCCTCCTCTGTGAAATGAGTGGAATACCTCTGAAAAATAATCACAGCTTTATTTTGTGTTTTCTTTCAGGAACCGTCTATCTTGACCATGCAGGAGCCACGTTGTTCCCCCAGAGCCAGCTTACAAGCTTCACTAAAGATCTCATGGAAAATGTTTATGGTAAAGAAAAACACAGCACAACTGATTTTTTACTGAACATTAGCCAACTACATTCAGCTAATATATCTATGCTTAATAAAATGTCACATTAACAGGCGGGACAGTGCTGAACACACAAAGCTGAGTAAGCCCCGTGAGAGAGGGGGTCAGGCAAGCAGGCACCCAGGGTCAGTCCCTGTAGCACATGTGCTGCTGGGTGGGAGGGACTGCCTCAGGGACACACAGGTTACTTCCAGAAGAAGGGGTCAGTGTCAGGAAGGGCAGGGGGTGCTGTGTTTGGTGGTGGGATGACCCTGTGGGACCAGCACAGTGCAGAGGGTGGGACAGCAGGAGGAACATTCATTCATTCATTCATTCATTCACTCTGTAAATGTTTATTAAGCCACTCTGGTGTTGGGGGCATGGTGCTGTAATGGGAACAAAGTAAATACAGTCCCTGCCTTCATGGACTATGGTCTAGTAAAGGCAAGACCTCAATCAAGTGATCTCCAAATAAATGTAAAAAAAAAAAAAAAAAGTAAAGTGGTGTAAAATGTAAATAAAGTAAATTATCAATTGAGCAAAGGGCTGTGACCAAAAGGCCCCGGGCGCTATGGGGGTCTGTATCTGCAGAGTGACGGTGAGCTGGCAGCGTGAGTGTCACAGAAAGCTTCTACAGGAGTGGGGCGGATGCTAGAGGAGAAGGAGGAATTCACTCGGAAAAGAGGAGAGGGCATGTTAGGCAGAAGGAACAGCATGAGCCAAGACCCTGCGGTGGTTTCAGGAACCAGCCCAGAAACAGGGAGGGGAGGAGAGCGGTGGAGATGTGAATGGAGAACTGGGTAGGGGCAGCATACAGTTAACTTCTTCCACCTGGTATGCGTTTTAGTATCTATAAAATAGCTCAAAGGATATGGCCCAGAATATTATCTGTAGCTCTTGAGGAGGAACTAAATAAAGGTCCTTGACTTTGTTTAATGGCTAAACCATTATTATTTTGTCTTGCTTGACTTTTCCTTTCTTTCTGCATTTTCTCACTTCCCTGATTAAATTTACTGTTTGGAACTTGGGGAAGGCTGGGTCATATGATAATTTTTTTGCTTAAATTTTGAGAAACTGAGGGAGGAGATTTTGGAGGAACACAAAAGGAGAGACTATAAGTAGTGACCCAACGGCTTTGTCTTTGTAACCTGCCAGGTAATCCTCACAGCCAGAACATCAGCAGCAAGCTCACCCATGACACGGTGGAGCAGGTGCGCTACAGGTGAGCAGCAGGGGCGCCAACTTGTGTGGGCACCTGTGGGTGGATGGACTTCCTACCACCTACCCACATCCCACAGAGCTTCTGAGTTGGTTTCAGGAAGATCACGTTCAGCTAAATGGCCACACATGCACGCTGATAGCCGTCAGGGTCAGAGGACAGGAAGGTGAGCTTGAGCAGGTGCAGAGCAGGGCCGACCAGAAGCACAGGTGGGCACCTCTGAGGTGCCCAAGATGTCGTGTGCGGCTCTGGGCTGGTGCCAGAGTTCCTGGGGGCCAGAGTGGCAAGGAGTGACCCAGATTCCTAAGTCTTGTTTTCAGGGAGAAAAAAAATGCTTTCTCTGTTTTTTTTTCTTTTCGTGTTTCAGATTTAGACATCTTGTTTTTTCAGTTTTCCCCCCTTTACTAATATTTGCACATAAAAAATTAATTAGTTTTTGGCAAATAATTTAGGTGGTACCTAAAGATATTTGAATCTATACAATTTCAAATTATTTCCAATTTGAAAATGATACTCTTTTGCTATAGGGTTGCCCGTATTAAAAACAATGGGAAACAAGTTGATGATTGAAAACTTGTTATGATAGAGCCAGACAGTAGACCAAGAAGGGGTGTTTTCAACTGAGTTTAAGGTAGTTGTGGATTTTTGTCTTCTCCATTTGGGGGTGGGGATTTGGGAGGCTGGGTGATTTTGCCGGTTTGCACCCATTTGCCATCTCTTCCCACAACTTCCTCTGCCCTTGCCCTAACTTCACAACGTGGCAAAGCCTATCTGGCTTTTTCCTAGCTCTTAAGGTAGAGAGATGTCGTATTTAGTTGAAATACAACTAGCTCCAAACATGTAACACTGGAGGGAAACCAAGGAGTTCCCTGATGCTGTGCTTCTTCCAGGATCCTGGCACACTTCCACACCTCCCCAGAGGACTACACTGTGATTTTCACGGCCGGGAGCACAGCTGCTCTTAAGCTGGTGGCAGAGGCTTTCCCGTGGGTGTCCCCAGGCCCAGAGAGCAGCGGGAGTCGCTTCTGTTACCTCACTGACAGCCACACGTCTGTGGTGGGCATGAGGGAGGTCACCGCGGCCATGAACATCGCTTCAATCCCAGTCAGGCCAGAGGACATGTGGCTGGCGGGAGAACAGGATGCTGCCGCTGCCAGCGACCCCAACGGCCAGCTTCTGCATCTCTTCTGCTACCCAGCTCAGAGTAACTTTTCCGGGACCAGGTACCCCCTGTCCTGGATAGAAGAGGTCAAGTCCGGGCGGATGTGCCCCGTGAGTGGGCCTGGGAAGTGGTTCGTGCTGCTGGATGCGGCTGCCTACGTGGGCACCTCGCCTCTGGACCTGTCGGTTCACCAGGCCGACTTTGTCCCCCTCTCCTTCTATAAGATCTTTGGCTTCCCCACCGGCCTGGGCGCCCTGCTGGTGAATAGCCGCTCAGCTCCTCTGCTGAGGAAAACCTACTTTGGAGGAGGCACGGCCGCTGCATACCTTGCAGAAGAAGACTTCTATATCCCCAGAGAGTCGGTGGCTGAAAGGTAACCCGGCGATGGGAGTGGCCGCTGGAGCTCAGCAAGGCTCGGGTCAGGCCTATGCCACCTGTAGGGTTGTGCAAGGGAGGTGCTGGGTGGCAGGGCCCGGATCCGGGAGTCAGAGGTCAGCTGGAGCTGCCACAGGGGGCTGTGAACTCTGCCCTGTGTGTGGGCTTCTCCACAGCTGTGGGAGGATGAGGGCCTGCAGGGAAGGGCTGTGAGCAGAAGAGATGAAGGCCTTCCAGGGAGTAAGGAGGATGGGCCCCAGGCCTTTGCCACAGCACAGACATGAGGGGGCAGCAATTGAAGCAGTGATTTAAAAGGATGGTGCCATTTGGAACAAGTGTGCATACATGTTGACAGCACAGCTGTATTTCAGCAGCTAGTATCAGCTCAGCTTGGTGTCTAGTCAGCAAGAGGAACCAGTTAAATCAGAGGCCACCAGACTCGGGGGCACAGCTAACAGCAGCCTCTGTGAGCCTCCCGGGGGTTACCAAGGAAGTTGAGGGCAGGCAGCTCCTTGCCTGGGTTTGCTGGTCTATGTGTCATTCTCAGAGTGCAGGGGCAGGCGGTGTGGCTCGTGCCCAGGAATCCCCCAGATGCCAATGGCTGGGGCCCATAAGGTTGAAGGTATGAGAGGGTGAAAATGGCAGCTGACCCAGGGTTCTGCTGGGTCCAACAGTGGGAGATACCATGAGGTGGGGGCCAGGAGCTGGTCACGCTGCTGGTGCCTGAGAAGGCCCCGGGGCCTGGATGGGAAGGTGGCTCAGATCCCCCGCAGACCCGGGTGCAGACTCAAGGGTCCTGCAGGTCGGGGCATGGCCTCGGCAGTAGAGCCATAGTCCAGAGTGTGGGTTCTGGAGCTGGACCGCTGGGGAGTGAATCCGGGCTCCACTGCACACTGTGGGAATAGGAGCCTGTGACTTGATCTCTGCACCTCATGTTTTTCCTATAAAGTGCATCCCTAAAAGGATACAGTTCTTTGGAGCTACTATAGGTGAAGCACCAAGGTTGAGTTGGCGTCAGTAGCTATGAGGCTATCTGATGTCTCTTTCATTTAGGACTTCTCCATAGTTGCGCGATTCTAAGACAGGAAAGCTAATGTAAAACCTTTTGAATCCAAGTGTGATAACGTAGCATATAATATAACCAAGTGAGAAAAGAATGACAGGCACAACATCATGTAAATTAATGTAAATTAAAGGCAGAACAAAATGACAACCCAAACTTTATTTAGTCAGTAGGAGCACCTGAAGACCTAGAGGAGTGGGGCAGCTCATTACAGGCACGGCACGAGTGTGCTGGGCTGGACCAGACCTCTTGCCTTCAATTTGGGTGAATCGCCTTATAGCAGGTGCTGCACCAAGATTCCCAGAAAGCTGAATGTATTTATTTACCATTAGAAGCCTCATATTTTTCTTCTGAACCTAGGACTAGAGCTTGAGATTTAATACCCAACTCAAATGTTTCTTGAACATGCATCTGAACCATGTTCTTAATCTTTTCTATTTTATAACCCAGTGAGAAACAACCTCTGATGGAAACAAAAAAACCTCCCTTTTCTCCTTAGAGTCTGTCAATTATTGATCAATCAATGATTATTTATTATTGATCAATTAATAACAGAAGCCATTATTGCCTAATCATGTTTAATTTATTAAAGAGTCATTAGTTACTAACTTATTAATGGTCAATTAATTATCAACTGATTCATTATTACTTCTATATATCTATTAATTACCATTAGTTTTATAAGGATATTAACATTCCGGTAATGATATTGTGAGCAACTCTTATCCCTAGAGTGTTAAAATACAAAACACGGTATTTCCATTGAAAGCTTCAGCTTGCATAAGACTGCTGTTTGTCACCACCCTTTATGGGATGCTTGCTGGAAACTCCTCACTGTGCCCCAGGCTTCCCCCTCGCTAATGAAGCAGCCAGAGGCGTTTTTTTCAAAACCTAGGCCCCATCCCGTCGTCACCCCTCTCTGCTCGGAGCCCTCCGGCCAATCGTCTCATCCAGGGTGAAATCCTCTGACTTGCTCTCCTACCACCCTCCGCCTTGCTCTCTTGCGCCTGGCCTCACTGACCTCCTTGCTGTTCTGGCTCCACCTGCTCAGGGCCGTTTTTGCACCCTCTCCCTGGAACTCGGTTTCCCTCCAAAACTGTTTCAAAAATGAGCAGTTTCCCTCGCTCCCTTAATTCCACTCGGTCTCTGCTCGAATGATCTCCCTCGGAGAGGACTTCCCCTGACCATCTCATCTAAAGCAGCCGCCAGCCCTCCTGCTTAGGCAACTTCATTGCACTTGTCACCCCCTGGCTTGATGCTTATTTGGCTTCCCTGCATGTTTGCTGTTTGTTATTCCTTGTTTCTGTGCCCTGCGAAGGCAGGGATCCTGTCACGTTAACTGCTGTATCCTTAGCACCTACAACGGTGCCCGGCATGCAGTACATGGATAATAAAGATTTGATGAGGATTTTGTCTAAATGAATAATTATAAAATGCAAATATAATTATAATGGTGATCAGGAAGTTTATTGAGAGCTTAGAATAGCTGTGATCCTATAGACTTCGGAATCATAGACTCTTGTTAAGAACCTCATGGCTGCACAATTGATCTGACTGGATTGATGGCCTGTCAGTGGTGCTCTCTTGGGGTCAAGGGCAGCATTTCAAGAGCCCACAGCACTTGAGGTTTTGTCAAGTCCGAAGTCTTCCAAGGTGGTGACTGTCTTTCAGGGCCCTTTATCACCACTGCCAGCCCATCCCAAGTAAGCTGCAGACCAGGTCAGGGCCAGAGGCAGTCCGCATGTCTTGGTGTGCATGGCCCTCTGTCTTGAGGAGGAGAGGGGAGAGCAGCATTGTATAAGGCAGCAGAGGCAAGGTCTCCATAGATCACGGCTAAGGCTAGAGTCAAAGCCCCGTTGTCACATACACGAAATGCACACGGAGGAGCTAGCCACAGCTTGACCTCATCCCCCTCACCACCATTACAGGTTTGAAGATGGCACCATCTCCTTCCTTGACGTGATAGCGCTAAAACATGGATTCGATGTCTTAGAGCGCCTCACAGGTCAGTGGACCTCTTTATCTGTGTGGAATTTGCTTCCTGTTGCCCATGTCCTTGAGGGAGCCCTGGCCTGGGTGGGATTCAGATAAGGAGAGAGTCTGTGCAGGTGACCGGCACATGGCAGCTCTGCACTGATGCAGATGAAACTGATTCTAAAGAACTTCCAGACATGACTTCTGAGGCAAGAGCAAGAAACTGGACCTTTTTTTGGTCAGTTAAAAGAACATTTTAATAAGTGAGAGACATTCCAAATCCAGAGATTAATAACCCCACAGACGCAGAGGAGCCCTCCTTGGTCCCTGCACTGGGAATGCTTACAGATTCTGAGACCTTATTTAGCTCTTACCTCGCTGGGTCTTCCCACAGGGGAGCTTTATGACGAGCCCACTTTGCCCACGAAGGATCTTATGCTCAGAGAGGTTGGATGCCTTCCCTAGGACCAGGGAGCTGGAACCCGGGAGGGCTGGGGTTTAAACCCAGGCAGTGCTAACGCCTAACCCTGAGCCCCCAAACACTGTCTCTTCTGCTGGCCTTTGCAATGATACATGTTTTCTTTCCTGACAAGTGCTTGGGGTGTGTGAGCAGGTGGGGGACATTCCCCACAGGCTAACACACAGATGGATGCCACTTCCCATCTTATGGGGCTTGGCACAAGGCACAAAGCTGGAAGAACCTCTGTCTGGTGATCCATGACTCCCCACTCCTGCTGCGCTCTGGGCGCTCCTTTCAGAGGCTAAGCTTCTGGAACGGGGTGACACTGCTTGTACCGTCCACATGGGTATGGGGTTATGGTGAACCAGGGACGCGGCTTAGCAGTTAGGCAGCCCTTCCTCTCTCTCTCTCTCTCTCTCTCTCTCTCTCTCTCGTCATAATAAGGAGACCCTTAGGTCCTCAGCCTAAGCCTAAAACTGCGGGCAGACAGAATTCATAGGAGGGCTGTCATGACAGTAATGCAGGGAGGTCAGTGGACATCATCCAGACAAAGAGGAGATAATCAAGATAGACACTGAGAAATGAGCACTTTCTCAAGGACAGATACTAGCAAGGTATCCAAACCACAAGTGAGAGGGTCTGACAGAGCCACGGGCACCTCTGAAGGCAGATTGACAATATCAGCCCCACAGTAAGGCAAACCCTGATTTTTCCTACTTAATTAGGCTCTTTTTTAGAAAAAATTGTGGTGAAATCTATATAACATAAAATGTACCAGTTTAGCCATTTTTAAATATTCAATTCAGTGGCATTAAGTATATTCACATCGTTGAGCAACCATCGCCACTATCCTTCTCCAGGACTTTCATCATCCCAAACTGAAAAAACAGTAACTCCCCATTTCCCCTCCCCCAGCCCCTAGTAAACTCTATTCTCCTTTCTGTTTCTATGAATTTGCCTATTCTAGGCACCTTATGTAAGAGGAATAATACAATATTTGTCCTTTTGTGTCTGGCTTGTTTCACTTCGCATAATGTTTTCAGGGTTCATCCATGTTATAGCAAGTATCCTTAACTGCTTTGTATAATATTAAAATGATTTAGGGGACTTCCCTGGCACTCCAGTGGTTGGGGCGCCGAGCTTCCACTGCAGGGGGCGCAGGATCGATCCCTGGTCGGGGAACTAGGATCCCGCATGCTGTGCGGTGTGGCCAAGAAACTAAAAAAAAAAAAAAAAAGATTTAAACATTAACGAAAACAAACAGCAACAGCAAAAAAGAGATACATGTAAAGACAAAATTGTACATTTTTGCAATCTGTTACCAAAGGGTCTAAATTATCTGAATGCTTAAGTAACATTTTTGTTTTAAAAAAGGAAGATGACTTCCCATTTATTGACTGCTATAGTCTTTCAATGATATAAGCAGTTATACGCATGGGATAAAATAATGTTGGGCCATTGTAAATTGAGGTGAAGTAACCATTTCATCTCTTCTCCATGGTCTAGACATTGCTTCCATGTCTAAATGTCCTGTGTAAGCAGGATTTCATCAAGGCACTTAGAGTGAATTTCTGCATGGACTTATTAAAGCATTGATTTAAGAATTTCACTGTTTTTAAAATAGCACTAAGGCTCGTACCTCTGCGTCAGTCATCCTACGTGGGGCAAATGATTTCATGTGTGACGAGGTGGAGCGCTCTTTACATGATGCTCTTTGTGTAGTGAAGAGTTTTGGAGTCAAAATCTGTGGTTCCAGGTTGGGGTGCTGTATAAGCAGCCCTTTCTATACACCTCAAAAACTATGCACCAGCATGGGCTCCCGGGAACAGCTTGCTATTGCCGAGTTTGCAAGATCTCTTCTTGTTATTCCTAATACTCTTGCAGTTAATGCTGCCCAAGACTCCACAGATCTGGTTGCAAAATTAAGAGCTTTTCATAATGAGGCTCAAGTTAACCCAGAACGCAAAAATCTAAACTGGATTGGCCTTGACTTGGTCAATGGTAAACCCCAAGACAACAAACAAGCAGGGGTGTTTGAACCAACCATAGTTAAAGTTAAGAGTTTGAAAGTTGCAACTGAAGCTGCAATCACCGTTCTTCGAATTGATGATCTTATTAAATTATACCCAGAAAGCAAAGACGATAAGCATGGAGGTTATGAAGATGCTGTTCACTCTGGAGCCCTTGATGACTGATCTGATTTCTTTGATTTATGACATTGTTAGATGCAGTTTTCTTGTACCTCGAGTATTACACATTAAAGTGCAAAAAGCTGGAAAAAAAAAAAAAAAGGAAGATGACAACAACAATTCCTATGGAAAAATTCCACAGAAGCAGCAGTGGAAAACTGTCGTTCAGTACCAATGACCTAATCATTTATCATGTGGGCAGTACCATGCACTATTTACAAGTATTTAAAATCATGAATATGAGGTCCAAGTTTGCCAGTTATAGTGATCTCATTTTCTTAAAAATGAGATAGTGAATTTTACATTAAGTTCATGATCCCCTTTTGTTTTCGTAACTGTTCTGAGGTGGAATGGAGAACATCAGGCAGCACACCTTTACCCTGGCTCAGTACACCTACGCTGCCCTGTCCACCCTTCGGTACCCCAACGGAGCCCCTGTCGTGCAGATTTACAGCGACTCTGAGTTCAGCAGCCCAGAGGTTCAGGGTCCGGTCATCAGCTTCAACGTGCTCGATGACAATGGGAACATCATTGGTTACTCCCAGGTGGGTTTTCTTTTCATCTTGCTGACCTGTTCACAACAGAATCACTCTTGTCTGGAGTTCTGAAGCCTTTCTGAGCCCTGAAATTTGCAGTCAAGGCCTCTGGGCCCTTGCAATAGCCATGATGAATCCTGTGCACTGTTGGAGAGGCCACTGGTCCTTCCTTAGAGGCTCTTTACTCTTGTTCTAACAGGCACGGCTATTTAGTTCTTCAGGCCTCCTTATTTAGCCACAGGTGATCAATTTCAAATGGGAAGAGAGAGGTCGAGTCTCTGATGGCAGTGGGAGGGGACAGCTGAAGCTTGCCAGCAAGGGAAGACACCCTAAAATAGTGTAGACAGAACAGCCTGTCTGATGTCGTTTCACGTACAAACAGCTTGGTAGTCCCACTGATACATCAGACCATATCATAGTGTTACACAAAATTCTGGGCCTCTTACCACCATTTGTTTGCATGTTGCTTGGAACTCATAACTCTTTTTTTTTTTAATGAAGTAGGAATGATGTCCTTAGTAGCACAAAAGCCCTTATGTCTGCCATAGTTCGTCCATATTATGAGTTCAAAGGATTTGGTAGATTGGTTATAGAATAGTTTCTGTAGATATACCCTTTGTATGTATTTTCCCATGAAAACACTGCAGGTTTGGGAACTGCTTGGATCCTTACCACAGTTGAGTAAGCTGGTCACTGCCCAGTACATTAAAAAATCTAGAGTCACACTGAGCACTCAGACATGGCAGTAGGTGGTCAGCAGATGAGCTGTCACACACTGGGCATGGGGAGCCCAAGGCCCTTCTCAGAGCCCGGGTTTCTAGAACTGCTGTGAGGAGCAGATGTGATCATCACATAAGTTTGGAAGATAGTGGCTCGTCTTCCCTTGAAAGCCACTATCTCCGTACACTTTGTCAAACCCAGAATTTCTCAAACAAAATCCATTTCTCAAGGAATCCTGTCCCCCCTTCTGAATAGCCATAAACTTTCTGAGGAACCAACTTGAGAAATACTCTCTGGGGGAAATGTTGGTTCTCACTGGTGTCCAGGGGCCAACACTCTACAACCATAAGTTGTCTCTTTGGTGAGTTGACTGTGAAGACCCCAGCCCACACTGTCCCTCACTTACACAGCCCAGCGCCACTCAGAAGCAGGCAATTTTATATGCTTCTGAGGGGTGGTGGAAAATGCATCAGGGCCAAAAGTTTGCCTTCTCAAAAATGTTATTCTAGATTATTGGTACAATAAGTTTCATTCTCGAACCTAAAATAAGTGTATTTTTTGAGGGGTGTGGAGGAGGGCAGACAAGCGACCATGAAGTGTGCTGTGGCAGGCATGTTACCGAACTCAGGTTGGGCTGCTCACCGCTCAAAAGCCAATAATCGAGGGGCAAGTGTCAGTAGAAAGGAAAGGTGCTTTATTCAGAAAAACTGGCAATCTGGGGAGAAAGTGGACTCATGTCCGGAGACCAACTCCGAAGATTCTGCTCAGCCATGACAATTTTTAAAGGGAAAAAGGGGAAACAGTCTCAGTTAATCATTAAGGTAGGAGATCAGATTCTTCATCATTTTTCCATTGCGTGCAGACCCACTGACTTCTGATCTTCGTTTGGTACTGTCTTGCCCTCATGGTCCACCTGCAATTGGATGTTCTCTTGCCCCTGTTGTCCACCTGCAAATTTGCTAACAGGGAAGCTGTTATTCTTTAACTACTTAATTCTTCATTCTTACTCCTTTTAATCCAGGAAAGGAATCAACCGGTTAAGCAAGGCATTGTGTACATTCAGTAGAGCAGAAGTCCGGAGTTAGGTTAAATGTTACCTAGTGATCTCATTTTTACAATTAAGGTCTGTCTGAGGAAAACAGAAATGAACAAACAGAAAAGGGGCAAAAGAGCTGCTTACAAATCCCCACTATCAGACATCATTACATTTCTATGGGAATAGGAGTGAAGGTCCATCTTCTGTAACTGCTTCATGCTGAGAGAGGGTGTCGAGATCTTAGAGTGAAAGATGTCGACATGGGTCTGTAGCTCTCTTTGCTGACAATTTTAGTTGCCTGCTCACATATATGGGCAGAGCAAGCTACAGTTATTTCTATGCCCACAAAGATATAGATTATTACGAGCAATAGCATTAATCCCATTCTTTCATCAGACACAGAGTCTGTGATTCTTGTGTCCTAATCATGAACTGCTCAAGCCTTTTCTTTTGTGACTCTGGGAGGCCTGGGAGACTTCAGCTTTTCTACAAATAAGAGGCAGCCTTTGTACTTGGCGGGGGGGTGGTGGGCCCACAGCGTTCTGCTTGGTCCAAGCAGCGGTGAAAGAACCACCCCCCCAACCATTTGCCCAGAGAAGCCTCAAGAGGAAGAATCCCCCTCCCCCTCAGGGAGCCTATCTGGGTGCCTGCCTGACTTCACCAGGACCTTCATTCTCCGAGGCATCACACAGGATGAGTTTCTCCCTCTGTGCCTTTGTAGAGGAAGCTCATCCTATGAGTGGAGGCCGAGGCTGAGCCATGGCCAGCTGTGCCGGCCCAGGAGAATCTTGGGTTTTCCTGGGCTCCTTCACATGTGGGAATTCCACAGGGATTTGGGGGGCCTTCGGAAAGATCAGATGGCGTCATGGCTGGGTCTGGCTGTCTCTTTTTCAAGGGATGCGTGAAAGAATTGAGCCTTCTGTGAGAAGATTTTGGGTTCTTGTTTTTGACATCCGGGTCTCCGAATTTCATTCTCCCCTCTGTTGGAAGTCAGTCTACGCAGTGGTTAAGAGGGTGGGTTCAGATTTGGACTGCCTCTTGCTGGCTCTGGGAGCTTGGGTGAGTTAATGTAAGCTCCCCAAGTCTCCGTGAAATGGGGGTAACAATGTTCCCTGCTGATAGGTTGTCACGAGGCTTAAATGAGTTACAACGCACAGCCCCTTAGCACTGAGCTGGTATGAAGCAAGTGCTCCACTGCACTGTGGTCAGGCCGCTTTCTCACCCTCCCAGGATGCAGCGCTCATCCTGCCCCAGCAGCCAACTCCTTCACCTGGCTGGGCACTGGCCAAGCCTGTGTGGGATTCCAAAGGTCTCAGGGTGAGAGGAGATGAAGTTGTGATGAGAAATTAGTACGAAGGGTAAGTGTGGCCGAAACAGCCTCTTCCACCCACATG
Source organism: Balaenoptera physalus (assembly GCF_965194825.1). NCBI lineage: Eukaryota > Metazoa > Chordata > Mammalia > Artiodactyla > Balaenopteridae > Balaenoptera > Balaenoptera physalus. The sequence continues at coordinate 45,819,874 of NC_138897.1, read as the reverse complement.
CTCTTCTAGGTAGGGTCCCTGTCTCTTCCCCTTAGAATCTTGGCAGGTCTGTGACGCACTCATAACCAACAGAATGCTACAGAAGGTGACACTGCTTGGCTTTGGAGGCTGGGTCAGAAAAGGCCACGCGACATCAGCATTGCTCCCCGGGGCATTCACTTTTGGAGCCTCGAGTTACTGCGTAAGGAGTTTTACACTGAGCGGCCATGCTGTGAGGAAGCCAAAAGCAGGCAGGATGGTGACTGTCTGCTTTGAGCCCTTCTGGCTTGGAGGCCAGACACATACATGAGAAACTGAGTCTCCAGGTGATTCCAACCCCAGACGTCGTGTCGCTCCCAGCCTTCTAGTCTTCCCAGCTCAGACACGCCATCTCCTCTGGGGCCTTTCTGAACTCCTGACCCCCCCTGCAGCCGTGAGCACAATAAAATGGTTATTGTTTTAGGCCGCCAAGTTTGGGTGGCTTGTTTTGTGGCTGTGGTAGCTGGAATAGTGGATACGGGGTGGGTCGGGGAGACTTCTTATTCAGCTTGGCGGGAGTTGGGGTCAGGGAGTGAGGGGCTTTCCGAGGGGCTGCCCCTTGAATGGAGACCACCTGATCCTGGAGGTGGAGTAGGCCAGACCCAGTGGTGCCGCCAGGTCTCAGCTCAGAGAGCAGGGAACTCCTGGATTTCACCAGCAGAGGTGGCTTCTTTTCACTCTGACCGTCCAGGGGAGACGGCTAAAGGGAAGACAGTGTGGTCCCCATAAGGGTGTGTGGGAGGTAACACCGCTGTGCCTGCCTAGCGGGGAGGCCAGGCTGACCACGTAGTGACCTGTGTCTGTGTCCCCCACCTGTACTTCCCAGGGAGAAAAGTTTCAAAGGCTTCTCTGACTGGGCAAGATGTGTTTGTTTCCTTGAATGCATTTAGGGCACTCCCCCAAGTTTAACCTGAGTCACCAGGGCTGAGGACCCTCACTGGGCCCCCAGGCCCTTGGGGAAATGGAGCTCTGGACCCACAAACAGAAGAGCTGGGATAAACATCCCTCGTGCCAGCTCACCTTTGAGCCTTGTGACTACGAATCACCTGTCTAGCTTCCAGGGGACAGGAAACAGCCTGGGAACTTCTGGATTGAATAGCAGTTAGTTCTGTGATTCAACCCAAAGTCTGAGACATTATGAAAAGTAAATCGATAACACACAGTGTCAACACAGTAATGTTTGCAGCCTGGGCTGGGAGCTGAGGCAGAGCTGCTCTGACTGGTAGCTCTGCTAAGTCCTGCTCTGGGAATCTACCCGGTGGCAGAGGATGCCAAGGAGCTGCCCCACGTCCCAGCCGCCCTCAGATTTTATCTTTGTGAATCTCCCTTGAAACATGTGGGCTCTTTTTTCAAAGATTAATTTATTTAAAAAAAATTTTAACAATTGAGATATAACTGATGTATAACATTGTATTAGTTTTAGGTGTACAGTGCAGTGATTCGATACATATGTATATTGCGAACTGATTACTACAGGTTTAGTTAACACCCATCACCACACATAGTTACAAATTTTTTTTCTTGTGATGACAACTTTCAGGACTTACTCTCTCAGCAACTGTTACATGTGCGATACAGTGTTATTACCTATAGTCACCATGCTGTACATTACATCCCCAGGACTTATTTATCTTATACCTAGAAGTTTGTATCTTTTGACCACCTTCACGACCCCCATCCCTTGCCTCTGGCAGTCACCAATCTGCTCTCAGTATCTATGAATTTTGATTTGATTCCACATGTAGGTGAGATCATATAGTATTTGTCTTTGTCTGACTTATTTCTTAGCACTTTTCACTATGACTTAGCATATTTCATTATGACTTAGCATAATGCCCTCAAGGTCCATCCATGTTGTCACAGATGGCAGGATTTCCTTTTTTATAGCTGAATAATAATATTTATAAATCACATTTTTTATCCAGTCATCCTTTGATGGATACTTAGGTTGTTTCCATGTCTTGGCTAGTGCAAATACTGTAATGAACATGGGGGTGCAGATATCTTTTCAAGACAGTGATTTCATTTCCTTCGGATAAATACCCAGAGGTAGAGTTGCTGGATCAAAGTTCCAGCAATTAGTTCTATTTTAAATTTTTTAAGGAACCTCCATACTGTTTTCCATAGTTCCTCACCAGTTTACATTCCCACCAGCAGTGCACGAGGGTTCCCTTTTCTCCACATTCTCTCCACCTCCTGTTATTTGTTGTCTTTCTGATAATAGCTGTTCTAACAGGTGTGATATTAGATGCTAGCTATTAGATATTTGAGAGCTGATGTCATTGCGGTTTTGACTTACATTTTCCTAACAATTAGTGATGTTGAGTACCTTTTCATGTACCTGCTGGGCATTTGTATGTCTTCTTTGGAAAAATGTCTGCTCATTTAAGAAATCAGATTGTTTGTTTTACATGTGAGCTCTTAACTTGGAGTTTGGTGTGAATTTGATATCTTTCACTTTTCTCAGGCTTATGTTTATAACCCAACTGGATAAGATTTAATTATCAGTAACATTTTATAAAATGTGTTTAGTAAACCCACGATAGATCATGGCACTTTAGAGCAAAATTCCAAGCTCATATTTTCATTTTACTGTTAAAAAAGAGAGGTCCAAGTATGGATCTGAAACTCCTTCCCAGGCAATCAGAGTAAAACTGGACACTCCTAACACTGGTTCCATGTCACATATTAAACCTGCAGGTGGATAAAATGGCCAGTCTTCACAACATCCATGTGCGAACCGGCTGCTTCTGTAACACTGGGGCCTGCCAGAGGCACCTGGGGATAAGTGATGAAATGATCAAGAAGCATCTTCAGGTTGGTACTGGACCGTGTGGTCCAAACGCTGGCCAGCAAGCCCCAATGGCGGTGCCTCTAACTTCATTAGAGGCTGGTCGTGTGTCTGGGGTCGGGGCTGGATCTGCGAGCTCATTTCTCTGAGCCCACCCTGTGAGTGTGTAAAGAAAAAGGGGTCAACAAAAATAGAAAACACTTCAAGATAGTACCTCTCTGGCAGTCATTTTTTGTTTGAGGGCAACCATTTAGAGGCAGAAGAGGGTTTTTTTTTTTTTTTTTTCCAGAAGAGGGCTTTTAACAGGGGGCAAGCAAATGTGAAAATGTGCTCATACATGCAGAGGGCCCTTAGCTAGTTCAGTCCTGCCAGAGTGAAATCTCCAAGCAGGAGGTAGCTCATGTCTGGGTTGGGTGAGGAGAGGAACTCTTCTACGGGGCATTCTGCATTTCTCGGGTCCCCTCTCTTCCTGCCGCTCCTCTGGGCTGAGGTTTGTCACTTCAAGGTACGGCCTGTTTTGAACCATTTCATAAGAATGGTTTGAGTGGCAAAGAGCCCTTATTTATATCAGAATAGTTTCTAACTTAAGTTTCTTTTGGTTGCCACTAAATATTGAATATATTAAATCCCAACCAACTGTGAACAATGTTTTATTGAAAAAGGAGGGGGGGACTTCCCTGGTGGTCCAGTGGTAAAGAATCCACCTTACAATGCAGGGGACGCAGGTTCGATCCCTTGTCAGGAAACTAAGATCCCACGTGCTGCAGAGCAACTAAACCCACACGCCACAACTACTGAGCTTGCGTGCCTCAACTAGAGCCCACGTGCTGCAAACTACAGAGCCCATACGCTCTGGAGCCCACACGCAACAACTAGAGAGAGAAAACCCGCACGCCACAACTAGAGAGAAGCCCACGTGCCACAATGAAAGATCCCGCATGCCTCAATGAAGATCCTGCGTGCCACAACTAAGACCTGATGCAGCCAAAAAAAAAAAAAAAAAGATAAATCTTTAAAAAAAAAGAGAGAGAAGGGGTAATTCCCTGGCGGTCCAGTGGTTAAGACTCGGTGCTTCCACTACACGGGGCGTGGGTTTGATGCCTGGTCGGGGAACTAAGATCCCTCACACCACATGGTGCGGTTAAAAAATAATAATAATAAAATAAAATAAATAGAAAGAGAGAGAAGGAGTCTCAGAACACAAACGAATGCAGTTCTAGATGTAATATTGATCCTGTGGAATGCCGTGGCCTCATCTCCTTGGGTGACTGACTTGGGTTCAGCTCTGGGGGAGGTAGCAGCTGGAGCAGCGCCCAACACCAGGCTGCCAGGCTTGGAGAGGCTTGGGGACCTCTTGTCTTTCTTTCACCACCTCCCGACCAGGCACTCATGCTGCCTTTGGCTTTCGTCCTGGCCTTCGGCCGGTTATTCATAGGGGCAGCACCTCTGTCTTGCCCTCTTGTCAAAGGGCAGCTGTCAGGGATGCAGACCTCCCTTTGGTTCTGAGAGAGGCTAAAAGGCATGGCCAGCAGGTGCTCCTCTCACTTAAGCCCTAGGTAGACCAAGGAGCTGACCCATCTGTGCTTCTGAAACTTTGGTCTGTCTTTTGATACCTCTGTGGGTGGGCACTGTGTGCGTGTTTCTGGTAAGTGCTTTCCATGAATGATTTCTTTTAAACTTTAAAAAAAACAATTATTTATTTATTTATTTTTATTGAAGTATAGTTGATTTACAATGTTGTGTCTTTTAAACTTTTTAGTGGCCCCCTGAGATTGCTATAGATCCCAATTCACAGTTGAGCAAAGAGTGACGTCCAGAGAGTGAGTCCCTGTGCTTCTGGAACTATGCCTCAGGCACACGACTCCTATTAGTGTTGCAGTTCTTTTTTCCTGGGTTAATTTTATCTTATAAAATTAACAAAACTTGTTTTACAAAATGGTTTCCACTTTATCCATGAGGAATGAGTCACTCTGGCTGACTTATTTCTTTATTCTAGGCTGGTCATGTCTGCGGTGACGATGTGGACCTCATAGATGGGCAGCCGACGGGATCTGTGAGGATTTCGTTTGGATACATGTCTACGCTTGAGGATGCCCAGGCCTTTCTCAGGTTCATCATAGCAACCCGACTGCGCCCGTCTCATGGCCAGCCTCTGCCTCTGGCCACTCCTGGGGAGGCTGGAGCCCTGCCAGCAGAGAGCGAGGCTCCGAACGCCGTGCCTGCCACCAGGGCCAGACGTAGTCCCTCACCTCAGGAAGATGCTTCCCCAGACTCCAGGGTTTGGGACAACTCACCCACCACTGTGGATGCTGTGAGTTTGCGCCCACCTCTGCTGGAGACCACCAGGACCCAGCAGACCCCTTCAGAGAAAGCTGCAGGCATCCCGGATGGGGGCCTTGGGTCACACGTCGTCACCAACCTTTTCCTCTACCCAATCAAATCCTGTGCCGCATTTGAGGTAAGGGTTTTAGTGGCAGCTAAAGAGATTGCTTCTTTTTTGTTTACTTTATAATGTTGTTTGATAAAGCGAAGAAGAAAGTTCAGGAAGTGAAGGAAAGCATGCAGAAAATCAAAATCATAGTAGCCACTCTCATTCTGCCTTTCTTGGTTTGGGCTGACTTTTGACCACGGCTCTGCTTACGGGGACCCCTGAGAGGATCCTGTTTCTGGGTGTGACCACCTAGTTACTGTTGATAGTTAAGGATGTAACTTTCACTGAATGCGTGGGTGCTGGCTCCCTGCTGAAGCATCGTACGTGCTTTGTTTCATTTGATCCTCAAAACAATAATATGAGGTGCTGGGTAATATCATCCCCATTTTATAGATATGGAGCCTGGGGGCTATTGAGGTTAAGCACTTTGCCCAGGTCATGACCCCCTAAAAAATGATAGAGCAAGGATTTGAATCCAGGTCTGCTGACTCCTTGGGTCCCTGCTCTCATGCGTCTGTTCCGCTCAGCTCTCCCCGTGGAGGTGAACTACATAATGTCTGTAAACATGCTGGCCTGGTAGTCACCGGAGCTGGGAGCTGGAGACCAAGTCCCAGGGACACACACAGATCATAGAAAGACAGCCTCATAGAAAGTTCCCAGCCTCCTGAGCCCCTGGGATGACAGGCTCCCTGGCTCCTGGTCGGACATACCGTGGTCAAGGCTGTTTGTCACCTGCATTTCGGGCTGGTCACACAGGAGCCTGTCCTCCAATCTGAGACCATAAATAAGCAAGTTCACCTCCACTCCTGAATGGAGGCAGGTGAGGAGTGTCAGGACTCTATTTTCACAGATGAGTCATGTCCCATAGAGGAGCCGCGTTGCACAGATAGCGTAGCAGGAATTAGTGTTCCATTTTACAGACGAGGACACTGAAACTCAGTAGGTTTCCTTTTTTGCTAAAGGTCTTCTATCCATCTGCTCTTTCAGAAACTATACACTGAACACCTGCTACCTGCTGGGCCCTGGGCCTGCACTTGCTGTGCGGTGATGAGCAAAATGAAAATGGTTCCTTCTCTCAGGGTGTGCAGTATCTCAGAAGGGAAACAGACACTTTACAACACACACACACACACACACACACACACACATCTATGTATCTATCTATCATCTATACATCCATCTCCATCATCTATCCATAGGCCATGATTTCGTACTAATACCTCGAATTCCAATCCAACACCACAAAGTTTATTTAGCCGTCCCCCATTCTGCACTTGTAAATCCTGTGAGAAACCTGGCTCCCACTGTCCTCAATGAATACGTATTTGCCCAACTCCTTCCGTAACCCAAAGCCCAGCTGCACCAGCTGAAAGCTCACCCCTCACATGCCAACACAGACACACTGGCTGAAAACTTGGCCCAGACAAAGAAGAAGAAGGAAGGAGGAAGCCAGTAAGTGATAGACATGTTCCAACAGATGGGTGTGAAGAACCGTGAAGGGTCTGAGAAACAGCCTGCCACAGTTCCATGGATGCTGACAGAAGACATGAGATTCCTGGGTCAGAGATAAAGGACTTAACTCACCACCCAGCACGCAGCATGAGCTTCATGGTGTGTTGTTCTCTTTGTCCCCCAGGTCCCAAGACAGGGTCCAGAGGGGCCCAGGTGGATGCTGTGCTCATGTTCAGGAACCTCTAACTCAGGAAACCTGACTCTTTCATAATAGGATGCCAGCCAACCTGTGTAGTCTTCGATCAGGGAGAAGCCATTACCTTTATAATATTGGACTGTGAACAAACCTGCCCTCTGCTCCAGAGGGTTGTAGAGCTGTTCACTATGCAAGCATCCTTGAAAAGGTAGTCTGGAACAAAAGGACAGTTAGTGCTCTGCTTGTTAAAACAGGCATGCAGCAATGAGAAGTCCATGGAGAAATGCCTCCCAATAATAGACTGTCTTCTCAAAAGTTATTTGTAATTCAAAACGTGTTCTCCTATAGAAATAATGATTTAATGGTGGTTCCTGGACCTAGCTACCATTATGTAGACTCTAGTATTGCTGAACTTGAGTGCTGTACTAGCAGACGCAGCCATAGTCTATGGGGAGCGAAGGGCAGAGGTAAGGGATCAACAGCTGTGGATCATCTGATGTATTTCAGTTGCTTTACATTTTATGCTTTGTCTTAGTTCTCACTCAGTCCTATGAGAAATGAGAATAACGTCCATTTTACACATGACAAAGCCAAGGCTCAGGAAGGTTAGTTGTCCAAAGCTAATAACTAGCTGAGGTGAGATTTAAGCCCAGGTTTGTCAGTCCTCAAAGCACCCTCCCCACTCCCACCCCACTGCACCACATTTCTGCGTCTTGGATACAGGGCTTACCTTGCTTGAGGTTCAGTTTGCCTTGACACCATTTCTTCTTGAGTTCTGCACCCTCCCCCTGGGGCCCGCAGCTCCTCTCCTTCACTTTCCCAGATGCCTCAGTCTTCCCTCAGGTCCCTCCCAGCAGGACCCACCCCAAAGTGCCCCTAGATTAAAAATTGCTTTCCTTTCTTCATTACCCCCAATTGAAGCTTTCAGATTCCTTTGAGAAGTTGATTTGAGTGCTCAGAGGAAAATGACGGGATGAAATTGATTCACAATTAGTGTGCGAATGTTGGTCTCTTAATCGTAATACTATTTCAAAAGCATTGCTTGACCTACACCTTTCTTTAACAGACAGCTGGCTCCAGGAGGGCCCTCATGCATGGAACTACTGCACCTGCCGAAGCAACTTGTGTAACTTGTGGACAAAACTCCTGCAAAGACCTGGTCCCATGTTATTGAGATTTCATTAGTTTTCCCCTAATGTTCTTTCTCTGTTCCAGATCCCATCCAGGACACCATATGACATTTAGTTCTTGTGTCTCCTTAGGCTGCTCTGGGCTGCACCAGTCTCTCAGACTTTCCTTGTTTTTATAACCTTGATAGTTTTGAGGAGTATCCGTCAGGTATTTTTTAGAATATCCATCAGTTTGGGTTTGTCTGATGTCTTTCTGAGGATTGGACTGGGGTTATGGTTTGTTTTGGAAGTGGGACCACAGAAGTAAAGGGCTATTCTCATCATATCATATTAGGGTACTGTCAGCATGACTTACCACTATTGACGTTAACCTGGATCACCTGGTATTTGCCAGGTTTCTTCGCTGTAAAATTTCCCCTCCACTCTGTTCCCATACTGTTCTCTTTGGAAGCAAGTCACTAAGTGTAGCCCACACTTAAGGGATAGTGAGTTATAAGGATTTATGCTCCACCTTCTTGAGGAGGGAACACCTACATCAATTATTTGGGATTCTTCTGCATGAGGGATTTGACTTTTTCTATTTATTTATTTATTTGGACTCATGGGTATTTATCTTATACTTTGGATTACAATTCAGTACTACATTATTATTATTATTACTATTCAATATTTTCCAGTTTTGGCCATTGGGCATGCTTTCATGACTCCTGCGTCCCTTTGACATACCCCCATCAGTTTGTTTTTTGAGCACTTCCTTACTTCTCTAGCACTACGGGGTGCTCCTGGCTCATCTTGTATATTCCCTGACCCAGCCCTAGAATAAACCATTTCTCCAAGGAGTCCTGGTTCTTTTTATTGGAGAATGGTATTAAATGCAAGATCTGGGCACTGGTCATAATTTGTATTTTAATTTTGTAGAAATATGAAGAATTGAGGAAAACTTACACACTTAAAGTGCATCAACTCAGGGACCATTCCAGTGTAGCCACAATTTGTGCAATAAGTCTGTAGTACCAGGATATGCCTGTTCAGGCATCCACCACTGTGGAAGGACACACAGAAAGCAGGTGCAGTGGAGGCCTGTGGGGAGGGGAGTGGGACACAGGCTGGGGCGGAGACCTACTTTTGAAGTACATTCTTGTGCTCCCAGAATGTTGTACTGTGCACGCGCATTACCTACTTAAAAAGCAGGTTGAAGTGGAGAAGGGTGCAAACTGGATCTGGAGGGTGAATGGAAGGTATCTCAATCCCAAAGTCTCCTTTGTATTGTCTTCTTTGTTTTACTTCCTTCTCTTCATCCCTTTTTTCCTTCAAGAGTCTGTGCTGAATTTCTGAAGTCCTCTGCTTTTGTACAGCTGCTGTGCAATAAATGCGAAGATGATTTTTGAGGAGCACTGGCTTAAAATACATTGACCTTTTTGTTTAGGTGACCAGGTGGCCTCTAGGAAATCAAGGGCTGCTGTACGACCGGAGCTGGATGGTTGTGAATCACAACGGTATTTGCCTGAGTCAGAAGCAGGAACCCCGGCTCTGCCTGATCCAGCCCTTCATTGACCTGCAGCAAAGGATCATGGTCATCAAAGCCCAAGGTCTGAAAACTGAGTTCATTTTTACAAAGCAGCTGTCAAGAGTAGCTTTTCTTCTCATAGGAAAGTAAAGTCATGTCTTTTCCTTTACCAAATATTAAAATAATCCAGAAGGAAGTGAAATGATGTCTAGAAGAGACAACGGAAAGTTTGTTCCTTTTGTGTTTTGGGGATTTCTTTGGGGGCAGATTTTTGGGAAGAGGTAAAGATCTGACAGTCCAATCAGAAAGTAAAGAGATATAGATATTGAAATTATATGTTGTCCTTTTACTTACATTCCTTTTAATTCCTTCACTCATCATAGGTTCTGCAAGCTTTGATTCTTCCTTGTGGATTTTTTTTTTTTTTTTTGGTGGCGCAGCTTGCGGGGTCTTAGTTCCCAGACCAGGATCGAACCTGGGTCCTCAGCAGCGAAAGCGTGGAGTCCTAACCACTGGACTGCCAGGGAATTCCCCCTTGTGGATTTTTATTATGAACTAACACATATAAATTCATAGGCCAGCTCTGTCCAGTGGACCCTTATGTGATGATGGAAATGTTCAACATCTACCTTGTCCAGCTTGGTAGCCACCAATCAGATGTGGCTACTGAGTGCATGAAATGTGACTAGCAGGACACTGGAACTACATTTTAATTTTATGTGAGTCTAATTAATTTAAATTACCATATGTGGCTAGTGGCTACAGTGTTGGACAGCACAAGTATAGAGAATACTATAATACGTACTTACAGCATCCAGTTTTAACAAACCTTCACATTTGGCCACATTTGCTTCAATTTCTCCTCCTCCTCTCCCTACTCCTCCCCACTTCTCTTACCTCCTACTACCCCCCTCCTTTCTCCCTTCTCCGCTACCTCTTCCTCCTCCTCCTTCTTTTAAGACATAAAAACATTATAGATATAGCTGAAATTCCCTAGGTACTTCTCCTTGGTCTCATTCCTCCTCCTTCCACACTCCACCTACCATTTATAGAATATTCCAATTTCCCTCCTAACTTAGAGCTGTACTTTTGTGATATATCCCATTTCCATATATTCAATGATTATGTTTCTTGGCTGTAGGTGTTCTATTCTGTTCCAGTGGTTTATTTTTTCTTGAACCAATAAGCCAATGTTAATAACTATAGAATGAATTTTGATATCTGGTAGGGCATGTCCTTCTACCTTATGCTTCCAGATTGTCTTGGCTATTCTTGGCCTTTTGTTCCCTCTATGAATTTTAACACATGCACAGATTTGTGTAGTCACTCCCATCATCAAGGTACAAAACAGTTCCATCACCCCAGAAAACTCCCTCATGCTATCCCTTTATAGTCTCTCTTCTCCCCACCCTTAACACCTGGTAATCAGAGATCTGTTCTCTATCACTATAGTTTTATTTTTTTGAGAATGTTATATAAATAGAATATACAATATGTGACCTTCTGACACTGGCTTCTTTCACTCGGCATGATGCCTTTAAGTCCCATCTAAGTTACTGCATGAATCGATAGTTTATTCTTTTTTTTATTGTTGAGTAGTATTCCATTGTATGGCTATACTAGGGTGTGTTCATCCATTCATCTGTTAAAGGACATTTGGATTGTTTCCAGTTTTGAGCAATTATGAATAGAGCTGCTCTAAACATTCATGTGCAGGTTTTTGGTTGATCACAAGTTTTCATTTCTCTAGAATAAATACTAGGCGTTGATTGCTGAGTCATATGGTAAGGATATGTTTACCTTTAAAAGAAACTGCCAAACCATTTTCTAGAATGACTGTATCTCTTTTCTTTCCCACCAGCAATGTATGAGAGTTCCAGTTGTTCCACATTCTGTCAGCTTTTGGTATTGTCAGTATTTTTTGTTTTATTTATTTTAATAGGTGTGTAATGTCATCTCATCATGATTTTTTTTTTTTTTTTGGCCATACCATGTGGCTCGTGGGATCTCAGTTCCTTGACCAGGGATTGAACCCAGGCCACAACAGTCAAAGCCTGGAATCCTAACTACTAGGCCACCAGGGAACTCCCATCTCATCATGATTTTAATTTTCATTTCCCTACTGGCTAATGATATTAAGCATCTTTTTATGTCCTTACTTGTTCTCTTTATATTCATTTTGACCCATGGATTACAGAAGTGTGTTAATTTCTATATATTTGGAGATGTTTCTGTTTTCGTTCTGCTATTGATTTTCAGTTTAATTCCATTAAACTCTCCAAAAGAGAGAACATACTTTATAGATTTTAAATTCATTAAAGTTTGTTAAGGTTTGGTTTATGACCAAGGATATGATTTATTGCCGTGAGTGTTCCATATACACTTGAAAAGAATGTGTATCCTGTTTTTGGGTGGAGTGTTCTATAGATGTCAGTTCTATACCAGTTGGTTGATGGTATTGCTGTTTTTCTCTATACTTGCTGAATTTTTATGTACTCGCTACCAGTTCTGTTGATTACTGAAAGAAGAGTGTTGAAGTCCCCAAATGTAATTGTGGATTTGTCTATTTTTCCCTTAGTTCTCTTAGTTTTTGCTTCACTTAGTATTATTATGTCTCCTTGGTGAATTGTTCCCTAAGTAATGCTCCTCTTTATACATGGTCATTTTCTTTGTTCCAAAGTATGAAGTGTGAAATTCTTTGTCTGATATGAGTATAGCCATTCAGCTCTCTTTTGGTTAGTGTTTGCATGGTGTATCATTTTCCACCTTTTTATTTATTTCTTCTAGCTTTATCGATATTTATGTAACATCCCATAAAATGTATTCATTTAAAGTGTACCATTCAATGATATTTTTGGTATATACACAAGGTTGTACAACCATCACCACAATCAATTTTAGAACATTTTCATCACCCTCAAAGAGAAACCCCATACATATTAGCAGTCACTCCCCATTCCCAACCTTATCCCTGGCTTCTGGCAACGACTAATCTACTATCTGTTTCTATGGAGTTGCCTATTCTGGATGTTTCATATAAATGGAAACAATATATGACTGCCTTCTTTCACTTAGTGTAATGTTTTTAAGGGTCATCCATATTGTTGAATAATATTCCATTGTATAGATATACCATATTTTTTTATCCATTCATCAGTTGATGTATATTTGGATTGTTTCCATTTGTGGTTATTATGAATAACGTTGCTGTGAACATTTATGTATAAATTTTTGTGTGGACATATGTTTTCAATTCTGTTGGATATATACCTAGGAGTGGAATTGCTGGGTCATATGGTAACTCTGTGTTTAGCATTTCCAAAGTGACTCCATCACCATTTTACGTTCCCACCAGCAACATATGAAGCTTCCAATTTCTCCACATCTTCCCCAACACTTGTTATTTTCTGTTGTTGTTGTTTTTTTTAATAGCCATCTTAATGGGTGTGTAGCAGTACCTCACATGGTTTTGATTTGCATTTCCCTAATGACTAATGATATTGACCATCTTTTCATGTGTTTATTGTCCATGTGTATATCTTCTTCAGAAAAATATCTATTTAAATTCTTTGCTTACTTATTTTTTAATTATTGAGTTGTAAGAATTCTTTATATATTTGAATATGTCACTTTTTAGATCAGATTTGCAAGTATTTTCTCCCATTGTGTAGACTTCCTTTTCATTTTCTTTATGGCTCCATTTTACATTTAATCTGCCTATATCATATTTGAAGTGAGTTTCTTGTATCCAGCATACAGTTGGCTCATGCTTTTTATCCATTCTGACATTCTCTATTATTTTCATTGGTGTGTCCTACTGGATTTTGATTGCAAAATTACATATTTTGTAATCATATTTTGATTGCAATATCATAAATTAATTTCAGGAGAATTTATATCATATAATATTGAGTCCTCTATATATAAATAGTACCTCTCTCCATGAAGATTTCTTTACTCCAAAATTTTAATAGTATTTTCCAGAAAATTTTTGCACATTTTTTGTTATGTAATTGTTTATTTGAGTATTTTGAGCACTATCTTTTTTTTCTATTAAATGTTTTAATTGGTTATTTTTGTAGTTTAGAAACACTATTGACTTTCATATATCAGTGTTTTACCCAGTACTTTTTCTGAATTCCTGTTAGTTTTATTAGTTGGTCTGAAGATTTTCTCGCATGTTCTATATAAATAGGCATATCATCTTCTAATAATGACAGTTTCATATCTTCCTTTTCAATTTTTATCCACTCCTTCTTTTTTTCTCTTTTCTTATTGCATAGAGCAGTGATGGAAAATATCCTTTTTTTATTACTGACTTGAATAAAATGCTTCTAAAGTTTCAAAAATAAGAGTTGTATTTACTGTACATTTTTAATAGATTTGTTTTACCAGGCTAAAGTAGTTTTTTTTAATTTAGCCAAAAGTTTTATCATGACTAATAGTTCTTACTAAATGCTCTTTCTGCATCTGTTGGTTATATTTTTTCCCTATAGTCTATTAGTGTGATGTCTTAACATTAGTAGATTGTCTAGTACGGAACTATCCTTGCATTCTTGGAGAAAAGAAAAACACTATTTGGCAATGATTTTTTGATACATTAATGGATTTAGTTTGCTAAAATTTTATTGGTATTTTTGTACCTATTCTTATTAGTGAGATTGAGAAGTTATCTTCTTTAAAAAAATTTTTTTTATTGAAGTATAGTTGATTTACAATGTTGTTAGTTTCTGGTATAAGCAAAATGATTCAGTTATAAATATATATACATATATAGTATAGTATATATGTATAGTATATATATATATACTTTTTCAGATTCTTTTCCATTATAGTTTGTTACAAGATACTGAATATAGTTCCCTGTGCTATGCAGTAGGACCTTGTTGTTTATGTATTTTATATATAATTGTTTGTATCTACTAATCTCAAACTCCTAATTTATCCCCCCCTTTAACCATAAGTTTGTTTTCTATGTCTGTGAGTCTGTTTCTGTTTTGTAAATAAGTTCATTTGTATCATTATTTAGATTCCACACATAAGTGATATTGTATGATATTTGTCTTTCTCTGTCTGACTTACTTCACTTAGTATGATAATCTCTAGGCCCATCCATGTTGCTGCAAATAGCATTATATCATTCTTTTTTTATGGCTGAGTAATATTGAATTGCATATATGTACACCACATCTTCTTTATCCACTCATCTGTTGATGAACATTTAGGTTGCTTCCATGTCTTGGCTATTGTAAATAGTGCTGCAGTGAACGTTGGGGTGCATGTATCTTTTTGAATTATTGTTTTTTCTGGATATATTCCCAGGAGTGGGATTGCTGGATCATATGGTAATTCTATTTTTAGTTTTTTAAGGAACCTCCATAGTGGCTGCACCAGTTTACATTCCCATCAACAGTGTAGGAGGTTTCCCTTTCCTCCACACCCTCTCCAGCATTTGTTATTTATAGATTTTTAAGTGATGGCCACTCTGACTGGTGTGAGGTGGTACCTCATTGTAGTTTTGATTTGCAATTCTCTAATAATTAATTGCTGTTGAGCATCTTTTCATGCACCTGTTGCTGATCTGTGTGTCTTCTCTAGAGAAATGTCTGTTTAGGTCTTCTGCCCATTTTTTGACTGAGTTGTTTGCTTTTTTGTTATTGAGCTATATGAGCTGTTTGTATATTTTGGAAATGAAACCCTGTTGGTCACATCATTTGCAAATATTTTCTTCCAGTCTGTAGGTAGTTGTTTCATTTTGTTTATGGTTTCCTTTGCTGTGCAAAAGCTTGTAAGTTTGATTAGGTCCCATTTGTTTATTTTTGCTTTTATTTCTATTGCCTTGGGAGACTGACTTATGAAAACATTGGTATGATTTATGTCAGAGAATGTTTTGCCTATGTTCTCTTCTAGGAGTTTTATGGTGTCATGTCTTATGCTTAAGTTTTTAAGCCATTTTGAGTTTATTTTTGTGTATGGTGTGAGGGTGTGTTCTAACATCATTAATTTACATGTGGCTGTCCAGCTTTCCCAACACCACTTGCTGAAGAGACTGTTTTTCTCCATTGTATATTCTTGCCTCCTTTGTTGAAGTTTAATTGACCGTAGGTGTGTGGGTTTACTTCTGGGCTCTTTATTCTGTTCCATTGATCCATATGTCTGTTTTGGTGTCAATGCCATGCTGTTTTGATTACTGTAGCTTTGTAGTATTGTCTGAAGTCTGGGAGGGTTATGTCTCCAGCTTTGTTCTTTTTTTAAAAAATCAATCAATTAATTAATTAATTTATTTATTTATTTATTTTTGGCTGTGTTGGGTCTTTGTTGCTGTGCACAGGCTTTTCTCTAGTCGTAGCGAGCAGGGGCTACTCTTTGTTGCAGTGTGTGGGCCTCTCATTGCGGTGGCTTCTCTTGTTGTGGAGCACGGGCTCTAGGTGTGCGGGATTCAGTAGTTGTGGCACGCGGGCTCAATAATTGTGGCTCACAGGCTCCAGAGTGCAGGCTCAGCAGCTGTGGCACATGGGCTCAGTTGCTCTGTGGCATGTGGCATCTTCCTGGACCAAGGATCAAACCCATGTCCCCTGCATTGGCAATGGGATTCCTAACCACTGCATCACAAGGGAAGTCCCTCCAGCTTTGTTCTTTTTCCTCAGAATTTCTTTGGCAATTCTGGGTCTTTTGTGGTTCCATATAAATTTTAGGATTATTTGTTCTAGTTTTGTGAAAAATGTCATGGGTAATTTGATGGGGATCGTATTACATCTTTAGATTACTTTGGGTAGTATGGCCATTTTAACAATATTAATTCTTCCAATTCAAGAGCATGGGATATCTTTCCATTTCTTTGAATTGAGATGTTACCCTCTTTTATTATACTTTTCTTGTTTAAGTTTGGATACCCAGGATATTAACATACAAAAAGAGTTGAATGGGTTACTCTTCTTTCTATTCTCTGAAGAATAAAAATGTATATCATGACTAAATAGGATTTATCCCAGAATATAAGGAATAAGAGAGAGAGAAAACAAATACCCACATATCTTCCACTCCAAATCAGCAGCACTTTGTGAGGTGGTGTGGTATATCAGATGTTCTGCTCACTTGTAGGGACTTCCAGCACTGTGGTGGAGGAAGGGCATCCTTTGCAGGACACGTATGGTAGGACAAACTTTTGGCCCTAAATAATAAACATTAAAACAAAGCATTATAATTGTTTTATGTAAATGACTTGTCACTCCAAAAGATTTCAGGTATCTTGAGTCCAGAGGTTGGAATCTTTTATTTCTCTGTATCTCTGAGCTGTACGAGCATAGGGCTTAGTATATCCGGAATGAACTCAATCCCCATGAACTTTGTTGGGGGCGGCCCTTGAGCTCAATCCATATGGGGACCCCAGATTAGGTTGCCTGTTTAACAAGAGGCCTGCGATGACCTTTATAAGCCAGCTGAGCGCCATATTTATGATTATATATGATTTGTGCAGAGTCTTGGGTAAGGGTAGAAAGAGGCTGAGCGCAGGCCTCCTGCTGGCAGCCCGGGGATGCATTTCCGCCGTGCACTTGTACACGTGCTGTCCCCCTGCTGTGGTTACTTCCTCATAACCAGTGTTCCAGGACTCACTTTACCGTTCTCCCCTGTGGGTGCACACCTGGTGCAATCCCATCCTCCCATGAACAGCCTTTTGACACAGCAGCATCTCTAATCACTCAGCACAGCACTCTCCAAACTTCTGGAGCTTTCTGGATGAGGCCTCTTCTGGCCTTCCCCACACAGGGACAGGAGTGTGGAACTGGTCGTGCTTGTGTAAGACATGGACAAGCAGGGGACAGAGCTGATGAAATACCTCTTACGCATATTGTTACTTCTCTGTCTTTGTTGTGGTGAAAGGCTTGTCGTGATTGGCATGGGTCTGGGTAGCAGTCATGATCTGAAGCTCGTGAGTAGGAATGGATGTACCCGTTTGCTGTGCTGTGTGTGATGAAGCAGGACCAGCATGAGCAGGGATACAGGTGTGCTTGATGTGTGCTTGCTGGGGGCAGGTTGGGTCATGCCGGTGAGCAGTGTGACTGGCGGCCATGCTGAGAGGGTGCAGGGCGCGGGTGGGCCACACAGGAGGAGTCCACAGAGCAGGAGCCGCCACAAGTTCCGCTCAGGTGTCTTGGCTTCATGCAGTTCCCTATATGTTTAATGACTCACGAAGGATGAGAAGGAGTGCAGAGTGGCAGAGGCCCTCAGCCGTTCCAGCCTTTAGCAAGGGTCTTTCACTCATCAGTGGCCATGGATCAGTTTCCTCTAGTTTCTTCCACATATTTTATTCTAAATCTATTGAAAGAATGAATACCACTTTAGCTGAGTCCTGGGTATATGAGTGTTTATTATTCTTTAGACCACTATGTATATATGTTAAACACTCCTTTGTATGTATGATGTATGTAACAATTTTTTAGAAAAGAATGGCTTCCCAACCCCACTGACATACTAACAGTTTTTTGGGTTTTTTTTTCTTGGTGATAATGGTGATTGATGCAGGAATCCAATCTGATGCTGATTCCTAGGGGCTACCGAGAATTGACACTATGCTGACATCCTTACGGAGTGAGCCTTCATGTCTGCCTGCCTATTTCTAAAGGATCTAAGGTAGCTTAGTGAGCAATGATGTCAGGATGTGGAGTCATGCAGAGGTAGAGAAAGCTTTCAGAGGAATCTGTAGTATTCCAGGGACTGTGGATGTGACTGCCCCAGTGCAGAGGCTTCCATGACAAAGCTGCTCAATGCACACGCTGTTGGTGGTACCGATAATGATGAAGAGAATCTCTGTGTTATAAAGAGCTTTCCAAGACTCAGCCACTTACTTGATTCAACCAATTTCCAGGGTCATTAAAATTCTTGTATATTTCAGGATAATGGACTTTTTTTGGACATACTTGGTTTTTTTTCCATGATGATAAATTTGTCTCTAACCTTTATTCGATAGGGATGGAGCCTATAGCGGTGCCACTTGAGGAGAACAGCAAACCGGCTCAGATTTGCCAAAGCAAGGTCTGTGCGGACAGGTGAGGCTGCAGCAGGTGAAACTCGCAGGTCTAGCTGCAGGGCGGCTCAGAGGGGGGAAGAGAGCAATGTCCTGTGCCATCAGTCCTCGGCTGCATCCTCTGTCCAGTCTGCTGCCGCTTCCCCCTCGCACACTCCACTCCCACCACGCTGGCTCCTAGCTCTTCTTCACACCTACTAAGCATGCTCCCTCCTTAGGACTTTGCACTTGCTGTTCCCTCTGCCTGGAATGCTCTTTCCCTGTTTACGCCCCCACAGGGTTCACTTCCTCACCTCCATCGGATCTCTGCTGAAAAGCCTCCTTCTCAGAGGGGCCGCCTGACCTCCCCTAGGAGCCAGCCCCTCCCTCTCCACTTGCTCTGCTGAATTCTTCTCCTTCTCATTAATCTTTTCCCCAACATATACCTTCAGTCCCTCCTGCTAGAATGCCGACCCCGAGAGAGCAGGACTGTCCGTGTTGCTTCCTGCAGACCCTGGAACAGTGTGGTGTGGAGGGAGGTGAGGTGAGGCAGGGGACAGTTTGGAGGAGGCATGGTGGAGCTCAGAGGGGTGGCCGCAGGGGAGTGGAGAGTCAAGGGACCCGATTCACAGCTTGAAAAGATTGGCTGGTGGGTGTAGAAAAGTTGGAAGACGGTAAAGGTGCAAGTGGGAAGGCCAGCTGAGCATCTGTGTTAGTAACACACGTGAGATGAGATGGAGGCTTGGATCAGGGTCAGAGAGGAAATCAGGTGGGCGTCAGATATAATATATTCTGGAGGTAGAATAACCTGAACTCGCCGATGAATTGGATGTGGAAGCTGAGGGGGGTGTCAAGGTGTCCCTCAGGCTGTAGAACTTTCAGGTGATAATTCAACAATTATATTCCATATAGTTGTGGATTATTACCTACTCTGAGTTATTGATGATAAATCATCTGCTAAATTCTAGGAAACGTAGAAAATGCGGTTGAGTGTTATAGGATTTCATTTTATTTCTTGATCGTAAATATTTACAAATCAATTTATTGAACACATCAAATTTCTGCATCCCTTTTAACCTAAATCTAATTTCAACCTGAAAACATGTGGAATACAAATTTTCTGATTGTGGGCCCCTATCTGATGGGTTCCCCATGCAACTAATACCCCAACTAGTTTACCCCCCCCCCAAATACTAAAATGGTTAACTCTAACAGTTCAGTAGGGATTTATATACAGTAGAAGTCTTTTAAAATGCTAATTGCCTATTCGTTAACACAATAAAGTAGTTGGTGGGTATGTTTGTGCTCAGTAGTTGGTGATATGCATAGTACTGGGTCAGAGTACATTTCCTTCTGCACTGCAGACAAGTAAGTCATGAAATGATATGTCAGATACTCAAGCTACATCCAAATTGGACTCAAGTTGTTAGTGCCCCAGGTCACTATTAGTTCTGGTGATGTGTAGATTATAATTTTTTAAAAATTTAAAATTCTATTTAAAAATTCTAGAAGTTTGAAGAGTTTTTAAAAACCAGATCAAAAAATGTACTTATATCGGTGACTTATGGCCGTAGTGTTCTTTTCAGAAACCAAACACGTCAGTCCCTACAGCGTGGCCGTGAAAGAAGATATTCCAGTCAGGCCTATAGTAAAAAAACCAGGACACGGGTCTGGGTTCCAGAGCTTCTTAAAGCAAAATAATGCTCTGGAAGCTCTTAAATTCCAAGCTTTGTGGTTCTCAGTGGCTGTACGTAATATAAACAAAGTCTTTCAAGAGAAATTTCTAAAGCTTTTAATTTGATCTGAAAGCTTTGCATAAGCTCCAGATCCCAGGCCTTCCCGTGCCTTGGAAATCTCATTGTGACTTCCTAAGCACACTTGTCACTTTAGATTTCTGTCTTGTTGGGGGCTTCATGTTTTTATATTATATATTATATTATATTATATTATATTATATTATATTAATTATATAATATTATATTACATAACTTTTTGCTATTTCAATTATTTAAAGGAATACTATATAACATCTTTCCTTTTTTTTTTTTTTCTGCCAGGGTAAATACTTATGATTGTGGAGAAAAAATTTCAAGCTGGTTGTCAAAGTTTTTTGGCCGTCCATGTCATTTGATCAAACAAAGTTCAGACTTTCAAAGAAATGCAAGGAAGAAACGAGGCAAAGGTATCACATTTCAGATTGCTTCTTAGGGGACAGGCACTTGGGTTTACCCTTGCAGACGCAAAAATAGGCCCACAAAATGGATTGACAGGGCAACGTGCTCACGAACAGAAAGTAGGGGTGGTCAGCCTCTGTCAGAAAGGTGCTGTGGTGGCCCCCAGGTCAGCAGGACCCATGTGTGGTCTCCAGGATGAGCCCGAGGAGGCCGAGGGGGGCTTGCAGCCTCTGCTCAGGCTCTCTGCCTCTGTTTAGAAGCACAATTAAGTTTTGTTAAAGAAAAACATTGGTAGCTTGCTGTATCCTAAGAAAATCTGGATTTCTAGTCTTGGCCCTGACACCAAGTAGTTGTTGAGACCTTGGCAAATCCTTGAACCTCATGGTGTTGAACTTCTGTAGAACTCAACTACTTAGATTTAAGGGTTTTGACAGTTTTTCCTGCCATAAGCTGTTGTGAGCATAAAATGAGACAGCAGAGAAGAAAGTACTTTGAGCTAACAGTACCATATAGGAAGATGGAGTTTTCAGGTGTCTGCTCAAATGTCGCCTTCTCGGGAGAGCCTTGCCTGGCTGCCCTCCTTAGAACCAGGGCCCCTACCTGAACCTTCAGCTCATTCCCTGTTTTATTTTTCTCTGTGGCACTTTTCACATCCTATAGGCCATGCATTTGACTCAGTTATCCTGTTTATGTTCTGTCTTCCCTCTGTTAGATCATAAGCTCTGTGAGGGAGGGATTTTTCTCTGCTTTATTCAGGGTTTAGAACAGACCTGGCACATAGTAGTTGCTCAGTAAATACCAGATGAATAAATGAATGGACTGGAGAGTTGCCACATTACTGGTTTGTGCAGGAATGACCTGGCTTAGTCACTAGCTCCCTGGGAGACTGGCTTGTAAATCTACACCTGGAGTGAGTCATGGAAGGCTTCAGGGAAGAGGTGAGTTTGGAGCTGCATCTTAACAGGAGAGTAGAAGTGTTCCAGGCAGAGAGAGGCAAGAAGATTACTGAGGAGCAGCATGGCAGAGCTTGGCATTTCATGGGTTCAGAGAAGGGTTTAGGAGGGTCGGACATGGGTAGGGGAGTGATGGGGCAGAGCTGGGGAGAAGAGATGAATGTGCTGCTGAGTAGTAAGTAAGCACTGTCTTCAGGTTGAAGAACTGACGAATTCTACCCTGGGGAGTTTCATGATGCAGCTTGCATTAGAAAGACACCCCTGGTGAGGTGTGGAGGCTGCAAGGGAGAGGGAAGTGAAGGAAGCAAAGAGGCCAGGCAGGAGGCGGCAGTGACTGTCCTAGTGGGAGATGGGGCCTGGGTAGGCAAAGGTGGGAGCAGAGTGAATCTTTTGGCTGCTCGATACAGGGTCAGGAGTGTCAGCTTGTGAATATTATACTTCAAGGATGCCATTTATGGTGGAGAGGTCTCTGATGGTCTAGGTCTAGGCCTTTGAACATTTTTGTGTTGGTACACCTTAGAAGAAATTTTTTAAAGCTACACTACCTCTTTACGTTGTCATCTAAATTAAAAAAAAAAAAAAGTTGCAAAGGATGTGATTTCCAGCATATTGCAAATATACAGGCTTACTCTGGAGATATTGAGGGTTCGGTTCCAGACCATTACAATCAACCAAGTCACACAAATTTTTTGGTTTCCCAGTGCGTATAAAAGTTATGTTTACACTCTATTGTAACCTATTAAGTATGTAATAGCATTATGTCTAAAAATCAGTGTGCATAACTTAATTAAAAATACTTTCTTGCTAAAAAACTAACCATCATCTGAGCCTTTAGCAAGTCATAGTAACATTAAAGATCGCTGATCACAGATCACCATAACAAATATAATAATGAAAAAGTTTGAAATATTGTGAGAACTACCAAAATGCAACACAGAGATATGAAGTGAGCAAATGCAGTTGGAACAATGTGAAACTAAAATTATATATAAATTGAAATGTATAAAAGTTTTTAAAGTTTCCTGTGATTGTAGAGTCTCAGTGTTAGGAAATTTTTCCTAGGTTGAGTTCTTATCATAGTTTTTAATAGTACACAGTTGATCAAAGCAACAAAAGTATATTATAAATTTCGAAAAATAGTTATTAAACATAAAGAGAAAAAAATAGTGGAAAAGGAATCTCTTAATGAGATGGCTGGCCACCTGTGATTAATTCCCATGTCCATGTATGACTGTCACCTATGATCAGAATAGCTGGTGTTCAGCACTGGTTCTCTTCTGAAGAATCTTATTTAAGTCAATAAAGAGCTGGGGATGAAGGTGTTGGTTAACGTGCTGTCACTCAAACCTTTCTTCTGAGGCACAGGGATCTAACATCAAGATGACTTTAATCATCTGTCACTTGACAACTTAATTAGTTCCGGCAGTTTTGTGGTTAGCAAAGAATTGGAACCCATCTGACCTACAGGAGGATCAGTCACCCAAGCCTGAGAGACTTTTATTTTCTCAGCACAGACCCCAGGGTTTTGAACTGGTCTTTTGTTTTCCACCCTGGAGATTTTTAGCCCCCAGGGGCAATGTGCCATAGGAGAGGTGCGGCCTTTGCCCTGTGAAGGGTGAGAATGGCCTTTTGTGGAAGGGCCTGGGATTGCACCTCACTGCTCTGACAGAGCCATTTTAGCAAAGAAGACATGGAAGTAGAGAATCTGTAAGCGATTCTCTTGGAAGTGTTCATTCTCGGGTACTCTGGGGTCCACAGGCCTAGTTCAGAGACAGCTCACTAGGTTTAGGCCCGCCAAGCCTTTATTATCAACATCTTGTATAAAGACAGCTATGGCATGCCCAAAAAGTGGGAGCTGGAAGCTGGGTGATGGGCTGCAGTAGTTCTGGAGGCCCTTGATATTTTCTTCCACTCTTTTTTTTTTTTTTCTTTTCAGTAGTTTTAAAACTTGTATTATTTATTTCTAAAGTCAATATTACACACTTGCCCAAGGGCAGAACCCAGCTTCTCCCTGACTAGATTCACTGACCAGATTCAGAAGATCTCACCGGGCCTGTGACCCTTATCAAGGCCCTTCTTCTTGCTTGGGGAAGGGCCCCCCGCCCACTTCCCCACCTCCACCCTGCAGCCTCATCTCTCCTCCTCTAAGTGTTGCCTCCAAGTTTCCTTTGCTGGAACAATTTAACTTCAGCATTTTATTATTTTTTTCCAGATTATCAACACAATATTCTAGGAGCTTATGTTCTTTCTGTTTTTGAGAAGTTTGAGCCATGCTTAGAACATTTTTTATTTCCAGGGCACCATTTTCTTCCTTTTAGAAACAGTCCCTAATATTTAAAAATGCAAGTCTTCCATCCAAGTACTAACCAGGCCAGGAATTCTACTCAATATTCTGTAATAACCTATATGGGAAAAGAATCTGAAAGAGAATGAATATATGTATATGTATAGCTGAATCACTTTGCTTACACCTGAAACTAACACAACATTGTAAATCAACTACACTCTACTATAAGATAAAAATTAAATTAAAAAAATGCAAGTCAATGGAAGCGTGATTCATTTGCATTCCAAGAAAGCAACTCTTCTTTTCTAAGTTATTTTATCTTAATTTTTAAATGTAGGTATAATTGACATGCAATATTATATTAGTTTCAGGCGTAAAACATAATAATTTGACATTTGTATATATTGCAAAATGATCATCACAATAAATCTAGTTAATATCCATCATCACACAGTTATAAATTTTTTTCTTATGATGAGAACTTTCAAATATGCAATACAGTATTATTAACTGTAGTCACCACACTAGACATTACATCCCCAGGACTTATTTATTTTATAACTGGAAGTTCGTACCTTTTGACCTTCACCCATTTCGCCAATGCCTGCCCCCCGCCCCCCCCCACCTCCATGCCTCTGGCAACCACCAATCTGTTCTCTGGATCTATGAGCTTGTTTTGTTTTGTTTTAGATTCCGTATCTAAGTGAGATTATACAGTATATGTCTTTCTCCATCTGGCTTTTCACTTAGCATAATACCCTCAAGGTCCATCCATCTTGTCGTTAAATGGCGAGATTTCATTTTTTATGGCTGAATAATATTCCACTGTGTATGTATACCACACTTCCTTACCCATTTATCTATCAGTGGACACTTAGGTTGTTTCCCTCTCCAGCAACTCTCCTTTTAAATACTCCATCACTTTTAGATCAATCTGCTTGTACAACAGCCACCCTCTCTCTGGTGAATGAGGCACAGTATCTGCTGATAAACAGATCCAGTGTTTTGGAACTTCAGCGGCAATTAAGCACCAGGTAAGATCCCTGTACTATTTGCTATTTACCTTGGGAATAGCAGACAGGTGTAACTACTTGCCCCTGGGAGTGAGCTGGTCACCTCTTTGGGGAGAAGAGATCTGAGAATCATGAGTCCAGACCCTTCATTGAGAAACTGAGGCCCAGAGAAGTCACAAAACTTTTTAGGCCAGTTTTCCTTAATCTTTTAGAGGGTTCTCTTTTATCTTCCAGTGTCCTTCTTGATGCCCTCAAGATGCTTAGTGGAGAATCCCAACTCTCATTTTTAATCATTTCAATTCTTAAACATTTAGTTGAATGTAATTGCCAGCAATTGGACCCACTTTTTTGCCCACTCTCCCACTGTCCCCTGGCCCCTAGGAGCCTTGCATTACTTCCACAGTCATTTTGAGTGAAAAGAAGAGTGGTTATGAAAGCTTTTAAAGTTGTAATTGTAGATACTATTTGTTTGTATCATCAGACAGAACTAGCACCCTTGCCTGCTCACTCCCACCCAGGGATCTCCCAAGGGTCCTGGAAAGGTCAGCTGTAGACAGGGTCTTGGTTGGTTCAAGCCCCCTCATTGTCCTTCAGAGGAAATTGAAGTCCCAAGGTAATCAGACAATTGGGGCAAAAAAGAAAAATCACCCAGCTCTTACGTAAGAGTTGGGACCGGCAGATCATTCGTGGTCCACACCTGTCAACACCATGAGCCGGGGCTCCTGTGACGCTCACGTGCCCTGTGGTCCTGGGCACATGTGTGCACATGCACAAACATGTACACGTATAGCTTAATAAAAACTACAAAAATGGACTGTTTGTAGTAATTCCTGTTTATAGTCATTGGCAAAAACACACAACAGTGTTCCCTTGCCGAGGTCCAGGCTGCCCTCTTTAGGAGCTGAAGTGTGATGCCTGGTCCCTGAGGGTTCACTGAGTTTTCCCCGTACTGAGTGACCCGCTTGCTCAGGTACCCTGGGCCCTGGATGGAGCAGGTCTGCAGTTTCCTGGGATTCTTGGTGTGAAAAGAGAGGAGATGGGGACAGGCTTGCTGCAGCCCTGGTTCCTGCAGTCCTGGTTTAGTGCAGGGCTGACAAGCAGGAGGTAGGAAGGCCAGGTGGTCAGAGGTAAGAGAAACAGCCTGTGGTTAGTACATAGTGAGCGTCCCTGGTGCTGTTTTCAAATTTGATGGATGATACTGTCTCCATGCTGGCCATGGTAGCTTTTGGACATAAAACTTTCCCTATTACAAAGCACAAAGGGAGTTTTTTTGTTTGTTTGTTTGTTTATAACCTGGAGGGTAAATCCAGAATCAAAGGATTTTAGGACTGGAAAGTGCTAACCCTCTCATTTCCCACAAGGACCCTGCAGTCCTCATCGATTGTGGGTGTTGCACATAGTTAGTGGCAAAGCTGGACTTGGGTATCCTGGTCCCTGGCTTTTCACATGCCAGGGGCTTTGAGATACAGACATGGGACTCCTTACTCTCCCCCAGCGTCTTTCAGTTCTGTCTCCAGGGCAAATTCCAGTCATGCTCAAGGATTTCCCTCCCTCCAAACTTCAAAAATTTTTATTAAAGTACAACAAAGTGCAAAAATCATAAGTACATAGTTTAGTGAATGTCTACAGATGTATATACCCACGTAACCACCATCCAGATCAAGTAGAGAACATTTCTAGAACCCTAGACCCCTTCCTCATATCCCTTCTTAGTCAACCACCCTGAAGGTTGCCACTGTTATGCCTTCTTTCACCCTAGAGAGTTCACCTTTTCTTAAACTCAAGTTAATGGGATCATACAGTGTGTTCCTCTGTTGAAGTTTTCAGATGCTTTTTCAGTGCTTTTTTACCTTAGGGGAGGGGGCGCATGGAGGTGCAAGGAGCTGTTTTATGGTAACTTGTGCTAATAAACAAAAATTTTAAACAAGAATTACAAAAATAACATATGCTTAGTTAAAACTGCAAACGGGATGGAAGCTAGGAAATAAAATTTTTAATCGAGGGGACTTCCCTGGTGGCGCAGTGATTAAGAGTCCGCCTGGTGATGCAGTGGACACAGGTTCGAGCCCTGGTCCAGGAAGATCCCACATGCCGCAGAGCAACTAAGCCCGTGCGCCACAACTACTGAGCCTGCACTCTAGAGCCTGCGAGCCACAACTACTGAGCCCACGTGCTACAACTACTGAAGCCCTCTTGCCTAGAGCTCATGCTCTGCAACAAGAGAAGCCACCACAATGAGAAGCCTGCGCACTGCAATGAAGAGTAGCCCCCGCTCACCGCAACTAGAGAAGGCCCGCGCACAGCAATGAAGACCCAATGCAGCCAAACGTAAATAAATAAATTAATTAAAAAAAAAAAAGAATATAAGGCTTTAAAAAAAAATTTTTAATCGAGATACAATTGACATGCAACATTATATTAGTTTCAGGTGTACAACATGATTCTATATTTGTATATACTGAGAAATGATCACAGTAAGTCTAGTAAACATCTGTCATCACACATAGCTGGAAATTTTTTTTTAAGATTGTTTATTTCTTTTTCTTTTTTTAATAAATTTATTTATTTATTTATTTATTTATTTATTTATTTATTTATTTATTTATTTATTTATTTTTGTCTGTGTTGGGTGTTCATTGTATGCGCAGGCTTTCTCTAGTTGCAGAGAGCGGGGGCTACTCTGTTATGGTGCTCAGGCTTCTCGTTGCAGTGGCGTGTCTTTGTTGTGGAGCACGGGCTCTAGTCACGCGGGCTTCAGTAGTTGTGGCATGTGGGCTCAGTAGTTGTGACTCGCAGGCTCTAGAGTGCAGGCTCAGTAGTTGTGGCGCACGGGCTTAGTTGCTCCGTGGCATGTGGGATCTTCCTGGACCAGGGATTGAACCCGCGTCCCCCGCGCTGGCAGGTGGATTCTTAACCACTGCACCACCAGGGAAGTCCCGCAAAATTTTTTTCTTGTGATGAGTACTTAAGATTTATTCTCTTAGCACCTTTTAAATATGCAATACAGTAGTTTTTTAGACAATACAGTATTATTAACTATAGTTGCCATGCTATACATTACATCCCCATGACTTGTTTATTTTATAACTGGAAGATTGTACCTTTTGACCCCTTTCACCCATTTTGCCCACCCTTCCCCCAACCCCTGGCAACTACCAATCGGTTCTCTATAGGAAATAAATATTAAAACCTCCCATGTATACTCTATGTTGCTTTATGATGTTCTAATATCCAAAAAGAGTGTGAGCTCTTGATACTTTTTAGGTCCTTGACAATTAAGCCTGTTGACGGTCTTTAAATGCCTTGTCCTGACTCTGTAGAATTGATATTTTCTCATAAGTTTATTCACTCGATCCCAGTTCACTTGGTTTCCAAAGTTCTTCATCTCTTCAGCAAAGATCTGTTCACCCATTGCACTGCCTCTTGTGGGCTTCTCCATGGAGATGGGACAATATTCCAGGGAGATCATGGAGGCCTGTCCAACAGATGTGTGTCTCTTGGCCTTGCACTCATGATAAAAGCTTGTTCTGATCATCTAGGCCTCAGGCCAGAGTACAATTGCTGAACTCAGGCATCGAGTGGTAGGAATGTTGAATTATTACAGTAGTGCAGTTATCCACCCTTCCCCACCTTTTCTCTCTTTGGTACGTCTTAAACAGTGATGAGAATGGAAAGGAAGAATTATTCCCAGTGAACAATCTCATCTCACGTTTCCGTGCCAATATTATTACCAATGGAACAAGGGCTTTTGAAGAAGAGAAATGGGATGAAATTTCAGTTGGTTCCTTGCATTTCCAGGTAAGTTCCCAGAAGTTCTATTATCCTTCCTCAAGGGTTGCCAGTGGGGATTGACCTCAGTCCTAGGCCGGGATGGTAGCAGGTAGCAGGGAATCCCATGCCCCATCACGTGCCCCCTCTCCCCCGCCAAGCGTTGACTCTTACCCACAAAAATCTCAGCAGGAGGGTATGTACCATCTGCATCCTGGGGTGCCCCTTGGAATGATCCATCCCTCCTTCCTCCGAGGAGGGCAGCAGTTTCACGTGGGGAAGAGAGAACGTACAGGTGATGAAGGTACAGACCTTGTCGCCGTGTCTAGGCTTCAACTCTGTTTCTTGGAACGCTTGTGTCTATGAGAACGTCCTCCTCCTGAAACGTGCTGGATTTTCTCGCTGTCTGGAGCTTGTGGAGGAGGACCCAGATGCCTCATGGTCCCTCAGCGCCCGTGGCGGCTGTACCTTCTCCCCATGCTCTCTCGCTTCTGGCCTCGCTGGCAGCTGGGGAGGAGCTTGCAGTTAGAGGCAAAGCCTCCAGGATGCCCTCCCTCCCCAGGCTTTGGGCTCCCCAAACCTGAAGTCTTCAGCTAACATCTACATTCCTCCTTAGGGCGGATAAGGCCCCCGAGACCTGACCCCCCGGCCTCTCCCATCTCCCCGAGCTCATCACCCCTCCCCCTCTGCCTGTCCTGCAGACCTTCTCTCCATTCCCTAAACAAGCCAAGCTTCCTGCCTTAGCACCTTAGCCCTGCTGTCCATTCCACCTGGAGCACTTTTCCTGCAGCTCCTACAGGGTCTCAGCTCGGATGTTACCTCCTTGGAAAGGCTGTTCCTGACCCACCACAAGGTCACACTCTGCACAGTGTCTCCTTATTTCTTCAGAGCATACGAGGGTAGGGACCAAGTCTGTTTAGTCCCTGCTGTTCCTCCGAGGTCTAGGATAGTCCTTACCCAGAGTAAGTGCTCCAAACTGCTGATGGAATGAATGGGCAGGAAAGCTGTGGAATAGCTGGGGACAGAAGGATGGGTCATCTGCACAGAATGTGCCCAGTTCTTCAGTGGGGAATGAAATTATCTTAATAACAGTAATTAGCCAGTTGTATAAACTGATTGTAATAGGGCTACTGCACTCAGATGGAACATCACTCTAACTTCGAGGAGAGCAGTAAACAATAATTTAACCCTTAATGAAGGATTTCAGAGGTCTGGGGTTTGGGGTAGGGATAAACTGCGTGGCACCAAAAGAAAAAAAAAAATGTCCGAAAGATCTTTGTTATCCATTTAACTCTCCAAACTTCCTCTTATCCTGGAAGCTGCTCCCCCTTGAAAGAATTATCTCTTTTCTCTTCCACAGACCTCTCTGGCACCAGCCTTCTG
This sequence comes from Balaenoptera physalus, assembly GCF_965194825.1. Classification (NCBI taxonomy): domain Eukaryota; kingdom Metazoa; phylum Chordata; class Mammalia; order Artiodactyla; family Balaenopteridae; genus Balaenoptera; species Balaenoptera physalus. The sequence continues at coordinate 45,789,767 of NC_138897.1, read as the reverse complement.
TCGTTCCACTCATTCCTCCATCCCGGCTGACTCTTCTTCATTTTCTGTTGCTGTGTCCCTGCCATGCTATAAAAGCACCTGCTCTTACACATCCTGCCTGGTACAGAGTAGGCACGAAATATATGATAGATGAAGAGAGAGAGGGAGAAATAAAGGAAGAAAAGAAGGAAAAGAGAAAGCACTACAACTAGACTAGGATCACTGTCAGAAACTTACCTTGTAACAAGTAAGTTGTAAGGTACCTGGGTACATGAATACAAGAAGGACTCTACAAAAACCTTTCTGAGATGCTTTGCTTTCTTTAGGTCTTGACACTTAATAAACATCAATTAATGAAAGTTAAAATATGCATGCCCTTTGACCCAATAATTTCACTCATAGAAATCTATCCCATAAAAAATACTCTTACAAATATGCAAAGATATATTACAAAATTACTCATTGCAATACTTTATAAATATGAAAAATTGGAGAACATCCTAAATATCCATAAAAGGGAAGTTTTTTAAAATTAATTTTTATTGAAGTATAGTTGCTTTACAATATTATGTTAGTTTCTATTGTACAGCAAAATGAATTAGCTATACATACACATATATCCCCTCTTTTTTGGATTTCTTTCCCATTTAGGTCACCACAGTGCATTAAGTAGAGTTCCCTGTGCTGTATAGTATGTTCTCATTAGTTATCTATTTTATACATAGTACCAATAGTGTATATATGTCAATCCCAAACTCCCAATTCCTCCCACCCACCCCCCTTCCCCCTTGGTATCCATATGTTTGTTTTCTACATCTGTGTCTCCATAAAAGGGGAGTTGATTAAATAAAGTACACTACATCCATACAATGTCGTCCTGTGCAGGCATTTAAAAGTATAAGCTATAGTTAATACTGTGCCTTTCAAAAAGTAAATGCTAAATTAGGAATCTGGGATTAACAGATACATGCTAATATATATAAAATAGATAAACAACAAGGACTTACTGTATAGCACAGGGAACTATACTCGATATCTTGCAATAACCTATAATGGAAAAGAATCTGAAAAAAGAATATATTTATATTATGTATATTATATATTTATATTCTTATTATATTATATATAAATATTATATAGCATAAATATAAATATTATATTTATATAAATTATAAATTTATATAAATATATTATATTATATAGATATAAATATTATATATATATTTATATAATTTATATTCTTTTTTCAGATCACTTTGCTGTGTACCTGAGACATTGTAAATCAACTATACTTCAATTAAAAAAATTTTTTTAAGTAAATGCTTAAGGGATGTTTGTTGGTGATAATAGTGCTGAAGCAGTTGCAATGCAGAAAGATCTAACACATCTCTTTTGGAAAGCAATTTTTCACTGGATATCATCAAGTCATAAAAGGTTTATACCTGTTGACTTTATAATCTCCTTTTGGGAGATTTACCCTGAAGAAAAATTCAAACAGGAAAGAGAGTTATGTGAATTAAGACCTTTATTGCAAAATTATTGATTACAGCAAAGCATTAGAAATTATGCACATGGCTTCAAAGGAGAAGAGCTAAGCACATCAACCCATGGGAATGCCAGGCCATGGTGAAAACTGCAGAATCCAGGGATGAGGTAGCTGTCTGTGAGCAGACACCGAACAACGTCCGTTATGTATTGTGGAGTAATTTAAAAAGAGAAAGAAAGCCAGCGGCTCTCAGCTCTCAGCCAGTGTGTTTCACAGGGGAGCGTGTGGTTGCGTGAGCTACTTGCTGCCGTCTCGCAGTCTCGAGCGATCTGTGGCCACGAAGGCAGCGCAGGGTGTGTGGCTGTTGATCTTCTCCCAGTCTGCCCTCCAATCAGTTCTTTTCTTCCCTGGAGGAAGCCCAGCATTCCCTGATAACCACCTGTGAGTCACAACCACTCTTCGTTTTCTTCAAAGCCCTGATGCAGTAGCCTTTAAGCTGATAAACGAATGTGGGTGATTCCCTAGCGGGCATTGGGAAGAGGTGGCACTTCCTGGCTCCTTGCAGTTTGAGTATTTCTCTGTGAGTCTGAAATTGGCTGTTTACAACGATTCCTCCTGGACCCAGATTCCTCCCTGCAGAGTGTGACAGTCTGGTCACTTTCATGGCAGCACTGTCTTTTCCCTTCTCACCTCCCAGGTTGTGGGACCTTGTCACAGATGCCAGATGATTTGCATCGATCAGCAAACTGGGCAGCGAAACCGAAATGTTTTCCAAAAGCTTTCTGAGAGGCGAGAGAGAAAGGTAAGCATGACTGCTAAAAATGACACCCCATTTTAAGTTCTTGATGCATTGTCTACACCAGAACTAATCCTTAATAGTGCTGAGTAATTTTTAGAAGTGGGAGAACGTTGTAAGGCTGACGGGCTACCATCAAGGTTCAGACCTTATCGGCAACACTGTCTTATTTTTCCTTTCCATTCATTTCCTCACTATTTTTATTACATGTATTTTTGATGCTTTCAAATCTTGTTGAAGAGATATGGAGTATAGATAAGAAATAGTTAAAAAAAAAAAGGGGGGGACTTCTCTGGTAGTCCAGTGGTTAAGACTCCATGCTTGCACTGCAGGGGGCACGGGTTCCACCCCTGGTCTACGAACTAAGATACTGCATGCTGGGCGGTGCGGCCAAGGGAAAAAAAAAGAGAGAAATAGTAAATAAGTAAAGTAATTCTATTGTCTCAATCATTATTTTCTTCGCCACAGAAATCTCATGAAGAATAAAAATGCCTTATGGTGAATAGGGTAGCTGCATAGAAAATAAATTTCACTATACTAAGTTTGTAAGTCATCTTCTTGAGGGCTAAAATGACTAAGTGTTGTTGTGGATCCCAGATTATAAAAGCTGAACTTCTAAGAGATTGATTCATTAGGAACATCCATTTATTTCCAGGCTTGCACTTTCTGTCAGGAATTTGGGTTTGCAAAGAATTCGAGGAAGCCAAATAAGCAATCAGGCTGCATGGAACAATTCTTGAAAATTAACAGAAATAATGCAAGCATTTCATCTCTTCCCAGTAATAAACTGGCAAGTTAACTCATGGTAAAATGTTCTGCATTGTTTCCTGTGTTTCTCCAAAACCAGAGTTTTGTTTCACAGTATTTGATTGACAAAACTCTCCTTACGGATATGGATAGGTATGGTCTGCAGAGCTGTTGCGCTGGAGTATTATACCAACAAGTCTGTTTGCTCAGCTGTGGCAGGCCGTGCCAACTGGGGGCGTGGGGACCTGGATCCTGCCCCATGCAGGCTGCCAGGAGAGAGGATGTGTGGGCACAATACTATGGTACATGGAGTGGTATTTCTCAGCATCACAATAATTCTTGTGCACAAATCTTTTTATTTTTTAAATTTGGAATAATTTTAGATTTACAGAAAAATTGCAAAGATAGTACAGAGAGTTCCTGTGTACTCTTCACCTATATGTACACAAATATTAAGGAATTAATTTATCCCCAGTCCCTAGCTTGGGGCCTGGAACGTGATGGTGGCCAACTGATGTTATCACAGATCTGGGAGCACATCATATACTCCACAAAGTGTTGTTACTGGCTCACTTGCATTGATGGCAAACATTTTTTTTTAATTTAACTTTTATTTTATATTGGTGTAGAGTTGACTTACAATGTTGTGTTTGTTTGAGGTGGACAGCAACTTCATTCACTTATACATAGCCATATATCTATTCTTTTTCTGTTTCTTTCCCCATTAGGGTTATTACAGAGTGCCAAGTAGAGTTCCCTGTGCTGTAGAGCAGGTCCTTGTTGATGATCTGTTTTATATATATGTTAGTGTGTATATGTTAATCCCAACCTCCTAATTTATCCCTCCCACCCCCCCCCCCCGCTTCCCCCCACCCCAACCATAAGTTTCTTTTCTAAGTCTGTGAGTCTGTTTCTGTTTTGTCAAGTAGTTCATTTGTATCAATTTTTAGATTCCATCTATAAGTGATATCCTGTGATATTTGTCTTTCCCTGTCTGACTTAGTTCAATTAGTATGATCATCTCTAGGTCCGTCAGTGCTGCTGCAGATGGCATTATCGCATTCCTTTTTATGGCTGAGTAATACTCCATTGTCTATATGGACCACATCTCCTTTATCCATTCATGTGTTGATGGACATTTTGGTTGCTTCCATGTCTTGGCTATTGCAATTAGGGCTACAATGAACCTTGGGGTGCATGTGTCCTTTCGAATCATGGCTTTCTCTGGATATACGCCCAGGAGTCGGACCACTGGATCATACTGGTAGCTCTGTTTTTAGTTTTTTAAGGAACCTCTATACTGTTCTCCACAGTGGCTATTATCAATTTCCATTCTCACTAACAGCATAGGAGGGTTCCCTTTCTCCATGCCCTCTCCAGCTCTCACTGTCTCTAGGTTTTTTTTTTAATTAATTTTTATTGGAGTATAGTTGCTTTACAATATTGTATTAGTTTCTACTGTACAGCAAAATGAATCAGCTATACATATACATATATTCCCTCTTTTTTTGGGTTTCCTTTGCATTTAGGTCACCACAGTGCATTAAGTAGAGTTCCCTGTGCTATACCGTATGTCCTCATTAGTTCTCTATTTTATACATAGTATCAATAGTATATATGTATCAATCCCAATCTGCCAGTTCCTCCCACCCTACCCCCTTTCCCCCTTGGTATCCATACATTTATTTTCTACGTCTATGTCTCTCTCTCTGCTTTGCAAATAAGATCATTTATACCAGCAGTCCCCAACCTTTTTGGCACCAGGGGCCGGTTTCGTGGAAGACAGTTTTTCCATGGACGGGGATGGGAGGCGCCGGGATGGTTCAGGCAGTAATGCGAGCGGGAGCGATAGGGAGCGATGGGGAGCGGCAGATGCAGCTTTGCTCACTCGCCCGCTGCTCACCTCCAGCTGTGCGGCCCTGTTCCTAACAGACAGCGGACTGCTAGTGGTCCGCGGCCCAGGGGTTGGGGACCCCTGGTCTATACCATTTTTCTAGATTCCACATGTATGTGTTCATATATGATATTTGTTTTTCTCTCTCTGATGATGGCAAACCTTGAGTAGACTTACACAACTCTTCATTTTCAACCTCCCATCCTTATTCTGGAGAATTTGGAGAACTTAATTTACGTCACGCATTCTTATAGAAAATGCTGAGTTTTGCCCTTATTTTCACAAAATGGTTTTTACATCAGGGAACAGAGCAGAAATCGGCCTGACAGTGGTCAGAGGCCCAGAGGAGGAAGAAGCCCTCCTGTGGGAAACTCAGGGTATACAGGAAGGAGAAAATAATAGGTCCAGCAATAAAGAGGTATAGGCTGACTATTGGGAAAGAGCACTTTAAAATGAGAATCTGTGTGGTCTAGGATATTAGGATTCTCCTTGTTTCTCACTACCTTCTACTAAATGGCAGATAGAACATATCAAGTCCCAGTACATGATTTTAAAGATCTGACTTAATTTTAGTGGAACATTATTATTTACAAAATTATTTTAACTGCTAAAGTAATCTAACTTCTGTTGTTACTGTTTTGTTCACAGGTGAACTTTGGGCTTTACCTGATGCATACCTCTTTGGATTTATCTTCTCCATGTTACCTGTCTGTAGGATCTCAGGTGCTCCCTGTGTTGAAAGAAAACGTAGAACACTATGATTTACCTGCTTCTGAGAAACATCAGGAAGTTATCTCCTAAAGTTTTTTTCAGCATATATTAAAATTTCTCTTTTACAACTATCTCCATTCTTTTTTTTCTTCCAGTTTTGTTGAGATATAATTGACATACAGCACTGTGTAAGTTTAAGGTGTACAGCATAATGATTTGACTTATATACATCATGAAGTGATTACCCTAGTAAGTTTAGTGTATCATCTCAGATAGATATAAAATTAAAGAAATAGAAAACAATATGTAATTTTTCCTTGTGAAGGGAACTCTTAGGATTTACTCTCCTAAATTTCATACATGACATACAGCAGTGTTCATTGTATTTATCATGTTGTACATTACATCCCTGCTACTTATTTATCTAATAACTGGAAGTTTGTACCTTTTGACTTCCTTCATCCAGTCCCCCACCCACCTCCCCCCTCTGGTAACCACAAATCTGATCTCTTTTTCTATGAGTTTGTTTGTTTGTTCTGAAGTATAATTGACCTACAACATTATGTTAGCCCCTGGTACACAACATAGTGATTCAATATTTCTATACCTTTCAGAATGATCATCAGGATAAGTCTAGATATGATATGTCACCATACAAAGATATTACATAATTATTGACTATATGACCCACACTGTACATTTCATAACCTTGACTCATTTATTTTGCAACTGAAAGTTTGTACCTCTTAATTTCCCTCACCTGTTTCTCTCCTCCTTCCACCCCTGCCCCCACCCCCTTCTGGCAGCTACCTGTTTGTTCTCTGTATCTATGACTCTGTTTCTGTTTAGTTATGTTTGCTCATTTGTTTTGTTTTTCAGATTCCACATATAAGTAAAATCATACAGTATTTGTCTTTCTCTGTCCGATTTACTTCACAATTACCATAATATCCTAAGTCCATCCATGTTGTCAAAAATGGCAGAATTTCATTCTTTTTTATGTCTGAGTAATATTCCATTGTATATATGTACCATATCTCTTTATCCATTCAACTTAGGTTGCTTCCATATCTTGGCTATTGTAAATATGCTGCAATGAACATTGGGATGCAAATATCTTCTTGAATTAGTGTTTTCATTTTCTTTAGATAACAACTCAGGAGTAGAATTGCTGGATCATATGGTAGTTCTATTTATAATTTTTTGAGGAACCTCTATATTGTTTTCCATTGTGGTTGCACCAATTTACATTCCCTTCAACAGTGCACAAGGGTTGCCTTTTCTCCACATCTTCATCAGCACTTGTAATTTGTTTGCCCTTTTGATGATAGCCATTCTGACAGATATGAGGTGATATCTCATTGTGGTTTTGATTTGCATTTCCCTGATGATTAGTGATGTTGAGCATCTTTTCTTTTTTTTCTCTTCTTTTTCTTTCTCTGTTTTCTTTTTTTGGCTTATAAACAACAGATATTTATTTCTCACAGTTCTGGAGACTGGGAGTCCAAGGTCAAGGTGCTTGCAGATTCAGTGTCTGGTCAGGCCCCTCTTCCTTGTTCACAGCCAGCTCCTTCTTCCTGTGTCCTCACCTAGTAGAAGGGGTGAGGGAGCTCTCTGAGGTCTCCTTTATAAGGGCACCAATTCCACTGATAGGGATGGAGCATCTTTTCATGTGCCTGTTGGCCATCTATGTCTTCTTTGGAAAAGTGTCTATTCAGGTGCTCTGCCCATTTTTTAATCAAGGGCTTTTGTTTGTTTGTTTGTTTATGTTACATTGTATGAATTCTTTGTATACTTTGGATGTTAACCCCTTATTGGATACATCATTTGCAAATATCCTCTCCCATTCAGTAGGTGTCCTATTTGTTGTTGATAGTTTCCTTCGTTGTGCAAAAGCTTTTTAGTTTGACATAGTCCCATTTGTTTATTTTTGCTTTTGCTTCCCTTGCCCTGAGGAGACATATCCAAAAAATATTGCTAAGAGTGATGTCAAAGAGACTACTGCCTATGTTTTCTTCTAGAAGTTTTATGGTTTCAGTCTTACATTTAAGTCTTTAATCCATTTTGAATTTACCTTTGTACATGATGTGAAAGAGTAGTCCATTTTGATTCTTTTGCATGTAACTATCCAGTTTTCCCAACATCATTTATTGAAGAGGTTGTCTTCTCCCCATTGTATATCTTGCTTCCTCTGTCATAGATTAATTGCCCAGGGACTTCCCTGTGGTCCAGTGGTTAAGACTCCGTGCTTCCACTGCAGGGGGCATGGGTTTGATCCCTGGTCAAGGAGCTAATATACTATATCCTGCATGCCACGTAGTGTGGCCAAAATATATATATATGTATATACACACACACACATATATATACATATACATACATACATACATATATAAATTGCCCATATAGGGACTTCCCTGGTGGCACAGTGGTTAAGAATCCGCCTGCCAATGCAGGGGACATGGGTTCAAGCCCTGGTCCAGGAAGATCCCACATGCCGCGGAGCAACTAAGCCCGTGCACCACAACTACTGAGCCTGTGCTCTAGAGCCCATGAACCACAACTACTGAAGCCTGCATGCCTAGAGCCCGTGCTCCGCAACAAGAGAAGCCACCGCAATGAGAAGCCCGTGCACCGCAATGAAGAGTAGCCCCCACTCGCTGCAACTAGAGAAAGCCCGTGCGCAGCAACAAAGACCCATAGGAATTCGTCCATTTCTTCTAGGTTGTTCGTTTTATTGGTGTAGAGTTGCAGTAATCTCTGATGATTTGTGTTTTATTGGTGTTGGTTGTAACTTCTCCTTTTTCTTTTCCAATTTTATTTCTTTGGGCCCTCTCAGTTTTTTTCCTTGAAGAGTCTGGCTAAAGGTTTATCAATTTTGTTCATTTTTTCAAAGATCCAGTTTAGTTTCATTGATATTTTCTATTGTTTTTTAGTCTCTATTTCATTTATTTCTGCTCTGATCTTTATTATTTCTTCCCTTCTACTAACTTTGGGTTTTGTTTGTTCAACTGTCTCTGCCCTCATTAAGATCAACAACGTGTTCAGTAGAACTTGGTCTTTTGAACACAGAGAGTTCTTTTCCTCTTGAAGGTAGAGAGTGCCTTCACTAGCTTCCTTCCTCTAACTCCACACTCGCCTTGTGTGCACAGCCCCACTCAGGAGGGCAGTTCTGAGGCTTCTGTGCTTTCCATGAGGCAAATTTAGCACAAGTGCTGCATCCACACCCAGCAAGGCTCCCACGTGTGTTAGAAGTATGATCATTTTTAATTAGATGAGATTTTTAGTGAATCTCACTGGGAATATTTAACCTCCTCTATTTTGCCATTTTACCATGCTCCTACTTTGCCTTTAGAAAGACACTTTAGGCTGTCTTCTTGCACTGAGGAAGGTAGTCTGTGCCCAGTGACCTTGAGGGAATGAGAATGTGCCTCCCTTCCCTCATGTACACAGAGGAGCTGGGTTTATGCTCAGGGCCTAGTGTGACTTGTGTCCACATTCCTTAAGAGAGGCTTGACCAGGATGTGTTGATCAAGGCATGGGCCAGCACCCCCCTTCCTCCTACTTCCTACTCCTGCCCATCATTCCTCTCCCCCTTTGAGTTGCTGCCCTGTGGATTGCTAGCAAGCTTGAAGTCACACTCAGTGATTTAGTGTTATATGAGCAACTGTGCTCCCATCCACAAGCCCATCAGACAGTGTTGGTCCATCCACTCAGAGCCTCCAAATCCTAGTCAAGAGAGGAACTTTGAACTCGGAAATTTTTTCAAGATGGGGGAGTAGAAGGACATGCACTCACTCCCTCTTGCGAGAGCACCAGAATCACAACTAACTGCTGAACAGTCATCGACAGGAAGACACTGGAACTCACCAAAAAAGATACCCCACATCCAAAGACAAAGGAGAAACCACAATGAGATGGTAGGAGGGGTGCAATCACAATAAAATCAAATCCCATAAATGCTGGGTGGGTGACTCACAAACTGGAGAACACTTATACCGCAGAAGTCCACCCACTGGAGTGAAGGTTCTGAGCCCCACGTCAGGCTTCCCAACCTGGCGGTCTGGCAACAGGAAGAGGAATTCCCAGAGAATCAGACTTTGAAGGCTAGCGGGATTTGATTGCAGGACTTTGACAGGACTGGGGGAAACAGAGACCACTCTTGGAGGGCACATGCAAAGTAGTGTGCGCATCAGGACCCAGGGGGAAGGAGAAGTGACCCCATAGGATACTGAACCAGACCTACCTGCTAGTGTTGGATGGTCTCCTGTAGAGGCGAGGGGTGGCCGTGGCTCACCGTGAGGACAAGGACACTGGCAGTAGAAGTTCTGGGAAGTACTCCTTGGCATGAGCCCTCCCGGAGTCTGCCACTAGCCCCACCAAAGAGGCTGGGTAGGCTCCAGTGCTGGGTTGCCTCAGGCCAAACAACAAACAGGGAGGGAACTCAGCCCCACCCATCAGCAGACAAGCAGATTAAAGTTTTACTGAGCTCTGCCCACCCGAGCAACACTCAGTTCTACCCACCACCAGTCCCTCCCATCAGGAAACTTGCACAAGCCTCTTAGATAGCCTCATCCACAAAAGGGCAGACAGCAGAAGCAAGAAGAACTACAATCCTGCAGCCTGTGGAATGAAAACCACATTCACAGATAGACAAAATGAAAAGGCAGAGGACTATGTACCAGTTGAAGGAACAAGATAAAACCCCGGAAAAACAACTAAATGAAGTGGAGATAGGCAACCTTCCAGAAAAAGAATTCAGAATAATGATAGTAAAGATGGTACAGGACCTCAGAAAAAGAATGGAAGCAAAGATCGAGGAGATGCAAGAAATGTTTAACAAAGATCTAGAAGAATTAAAGAACAAACAAATAGAGATGAACAATACAATAACTGAAATGAAAAATACACTAGAAGGAATCAATAGCAGAATAACTGAGGCAGAAGAAGGGATAAGAGACCTGGAAGACAGAATGGTGGCATTCACTGCTGCAGAACAGAATAAAGAAAAAAGAATGAAAAGAAATGAGGACAGCCTAAGAGACCTCTGGGACAACATTAAATGCAATAACATTCGTGTTATAGGGGTCCCAGAAGGAGAAGAGAGAGAGAAAGGGCCTGAGAAAATATTTGAAGAGATTATAGTCAAAAACCTCCCTAACATGGGAAAGGAAATAGCCACCCAAGTCCAGGAAGCACAAAGAGTCCCATACAGGATAAACCCAAGGAGAAACAGGCCGAGACACACAGTAATCAAATTGGCAAAAATAAAAGACAAAGAAAAATTATTGAAAGCAGCAAGGGAAAAATGACAAATAACATACAAGAGAACTCCCATAAGGTTAACTGCTGATTTCTCAGCAGAAACTCTACAAGCCAGAAGGGAGTGGCATGACATATTTAAAGTGATGAAAGGGAAGAACCTACAACCAAGATTACCCAGCAAGGATCTCATTCAGATTCGATGGAGAAATCAAAAGCTTTACAGACAAGCAAAAGCTAAGAGAATTCAGCACCACCAAACCAGCTCTACAACAAATGCTAAAGGAACTTCTCTAAGTGGGAAACACAACAGAAGAAAAGGACCTACAAAAACAAACTCAAAATAATTAAAATGGAAATAGGAACATACATATCGATAATTACCTTAAACGTGAATGGATTAAATGCTCCAAACAAAAGACACAGGCTCACTGAATGGATACAAAAAACAAGACCTACATATATGCTGTCTACAAGAGACCCATTTCAGACCTAGGGACACATACAGACTGAAAATGAGGGGATTGAAAAAGATATTCCATGCAAATGGAAATCAAAAGAAAGCTGGAGTAGCTATACTCATATCAGATAAAATAGACTTTAAAATAAAGAATGTTACAAGAAACAAGGAAGGGCACTACATAATGATCAAGGGATCAACCCAAGAAGAAGATATAACAATTATAAATATATATGTACCCAACATAGGAGCACCTCAATACATGAGGCAACTGCTAACAGCTATAAAAGAGGAAATCGACAGTAACACAATAATAGTGGGGGACTTTAACACATCACTTACACCAATGGACAGATCATCCAGACAGAAAATTAATAAGGAAACACAAGCTTTAAATGACACAGTAGACCAGATAGATTTAATTGATATTTATAGGACATTCCATCCGAAAACAGCAGATTACACTTTCTTCTCAAGTGTTCACAGAACATTCTCCAGGATAGATCACATCTTGGGTCACAAATCAAGCCTCGGTAAATTGAAGAAAATTGAAATCATATCAAGCATCTTTTTCAACCACGACGCTATGAGACTACATATCAATTACAGGGAAAAAAACGTAAAAAACACAAACACATGAGCCCATGTGCCAAAAGTACTGAAGCCCATGCACCTAGAGCCCAAGCTCTGAAACAAGAGAAGCCACTGCAATGAGAAACCCGTGCACTGCAACAAAGAGTAGCCCCCACTCGCAGCAACTAGAGAAAGACCGAGCGCAGCAATGAAGACCCAACAATGAAGGCCAGACAAAGCCAAAAAAAAAAAAACCACTACAATCAAGTATCACCTCACACTGGTTAGAATGGGCATCATCAGAAAATCTACAAACAACAAATGCTGGAGAGGGTGTGGAGAAAAGGGAACCCTCCTGCACTGTTGGTGGGAATGTAAATTGATACAGCCAGTATGGAGAACAGTATGGAGTTTCCTTAAGAAACTAAAAATAGAATTACCATATGACCCAGCAACCCCACTACTGGGCATATACCCAGAGAAAACCATAATTCAAAAAGACACATGCACCACAATGTTTATTGTAGCCCTATTTACAATAGCCAGGTCATGGAAGCAACCTTTAACAGACAAATGGATCAAGAAGGTATGGTACATATATACAATGGAATATTACTCAGCCATAAAAAGAAACAAAACTGGGTCATTTGTAGAGATGTGGATGGACCTAGAGACTGTCATACAGAGTGAAGTAAGTTAGAAAGAGAAAAACAAATATAGTGTATTAATGCATATATGTGGAATCTCGAAAAATGGTACAGATGAACCGGTTTGCAGGGCAGAAATAGAGACACAGATGTAGAGAACAAACGTATGGACACCAAGGGGGGAAAGCGGGGGTGGTGGTGGTGGGATGAATTGGGAGATTAGTATTGACATGTATACACTAATATGTATAAAATAGATAACTAATAAGAACCTGATGTATAAAAAAATTTTTTAAAAAAATAAAGGTTATACTCTATAGTTATTATTAAAAAAAAAAAGAGAGGAACTTTGGAGGTTGAGGTATCCCATCTATACCCTCTCTGATGAGTCCTCCGGCGGCTTCCAGTTGAATATGTCCAGTGATGGAAAGCTCACTCTCTAAAGAAGTTATCCATTCCATTGAGTTGCTCAAAGGTTCCTTCCTGTACTGAGCTTATATCTGCCTCCTGTGATTTCCAGCCATGGGTCTTGCCCTGTTGTCTGCAGCACCCCAGATTATGTACCCTCTGCATCCATCCTGCCAAGTCCTTCTGAAGCATGGAGTCCACGTGGGAACCCCAGGTCATTGGCCAGACCTTCAGTACGTTCCACCTGGATTGCTCATTTGTCCAATCACTTCTTTTCCCTAAACCCCTGCCCACCACTGCCCACAGCAGCTTCCTAAAGGCGGTCTTACCTACTGCTCAGTTGTTTAACACAGCAGGCTCAGGCTTCCCTGCCTGATCTAGTCAGAGGCCTTGGAAATAGGAGCCAATCTATTTCCTTACCTTATCTGTAGGACTTTGTGTTTTTCCCAGCATAATGTGGGATTTTAAAGATAAGGAATGCCTCTGTTGAGGTTGTCGAGATGGAATTTTGTGCTTGCACTTTTATTTGGTGGCAGGATTAAGTGTAAAAAGTGGCCTCTGATTCTGAGGTGAGTGAAAGGGGAGGAAAATGAGGTTAGATGGTTTATTATTTCAAACTATTTATTATAAATTCAGCCTCTTTGAAGACCCATCAATACTGTATTATGTATCTGGGCCTGTCCTCATCAGCTAACCAATGGGAGAAAAACGTACTCAGCTGATGGCCCTCATTCAGGCCAGTTCCATACATGAGGAAACTCTTCCCAGACAGCATGCTGAAGCATTTTCCAAGAATTTGCATTCCATCAAATATGACTGGAGCCAAGTAAGAAAGCGTGTTCTTCAAGAATTTGGTCACCTATGTCATCAACATATTTTCAGATACAAAGGATGATTCATTTTGTTCTTATCCATACCCATGTCACTTTTTTCAGTCAATAATTTTGGGAATGATTTCAGACATTTTAATGAACAAGTGTTTTATTAATTACTTATAATTGTTGATTTCACATCTATCTGTCTCCATCAGACTGTGAGCTCCATGAGGACAGGGCCTGTGCCTGTCTGGCTCACCAGTGTATTTCTAGTGCTGGCAGATAAGAGGTGCTCAATAAAATCTGTTGACTGACTGGCTTTATTAAAGCTGGTCCTGTTTTTAAAATTGATTGATTTCAAATGTAAATTGTCTTTTTGGCCTAATTTCAAGATTTCCCATATGCGATTTTAGCTAAAAGTATATTTTGTAGACTCTGTGGAGTGGTTTCATATTCAGATTTCTTGGGCATTTATGATTCTGTGTCCCTTCCTTGGTTCCCACCTCCTGAACTTCAGGCCTATGTGCTTCTAGAAGAATATGAAAATCAAGGGCAATGTCACGTCCCTTGAATTTAATTCTAACACCAAATCTCAGAAAGTCACAGAAAGTCAAACTGTATTTTTTATATGTCCTGAGTATAGGCAACATCATGTGTTCCCTTCATGGTTCTTGTAGCCGGGGGAGAGGTTCTCTTCTACATGCTTTAGAGTGACTCCTTTGAGAAGGGAGGTGGTGCTGAATTCTTCCCACTGAGGTGCATCCTCATCCCCTCCTCAACCTTATGGGACAGAAAAGGGAGCCAGTGATTCCGTCCTCTTACTGAAAGATGTCCATTCATTTTCTTTTCATTCAAAATGTGCTGAACAGGTTCTAGGGCTACAGAAATGAAAGAAACAGAATGTGCATTCAAAGATCTCACCATAGGGCTTCCCTGGTAGCACAGTGGTTGAGAATCTGCCTGCCAATGCAGGGGACACGGGTTTGAGCCCTGGTCTGGGAAGATCCCACGTGCCGCGGAGCAACTAGGCCCGTGAGCCACAACTACTGAGCCTGCACGTATGGAGCCTGTGCTCCACGACAAGAGAGGCCGCGATAGTGAGAGGCCTGCGCACCGCAATGAAGAGTGGCCCCCGCTTGCCCCAACTAGAGAAAGCCCACGCACAGAAACGAAGACCCAACACAGCCCCAAATAATTAATTAATTAAAAAAAAAAAAAAAAGATCTCACCATAGAGACAACACCAAGAGGGGAAAGACAGACCAATAAATCATCAGGTATGATATGGAGTGCTTCAAAAATATGCTAAACTCCAATGCACGCATTTGTCGTTTGGGATTTACTTAAAATGTCCAGATGTTCTTTGGTGAGAAAATTCTAGAGGGGTCAAAAATACAGTCAGATATTCCCGGATATTCGTCTCTGATGTTATGGTTTGACTTCTAGGCTGAGATAGATGAGCCTGCATTCCAGGTCACACAGGCAAAAAACTCATTTAAAACTTGGCCCTCCATACACATTCCATATTCTTATCTATGTGAAAACAGAATAGAGTGTTTATAACAGTATTTCTAATAGCCAGAGTTGGAAAGGACCTAAGTGTCTGTTAACAGGAGAATGGAAAAAAAGTGATAGTGAAAATGAAGGGACAAGAACACAATGTTGAGAGAAAGAAGCAAGCTTCAGAACACGTGCAGTAAGATTGCAAAAAAAAAATCAAGCAAAACACTACCATGCATTGCTTTAGGGATACATACGTAAGTAGTATGCAGTAGAAGAATAAAGAAATGGATGGAATGATAAGTTATACATTTTGGGGGTGGAGAACTAGAAACAGGGAGGGCATATGGGGCTTTGGCTCTATTGGGAATGTTTTATTCCTCTTAAGTTCTCTTTCTCTTGCTCAAAGAGCACAACATTGATCAAGAGAAGGTGCCCAGCCTGCTAAGGTGTCATATGTGTCCCTGAAACTAAGCCAAAGGCAGGTTCATGAAAGCAGGGACTTGCACTTAGGCTAATAGATTTGCTATGTTGGTAGCAGGTGGTAGCAGGTATATGAAACTTACGAATAGAATTTTTAAGAAAGATTTTATTTTATTGTGGTGAGAACTGTTAACATGGGATCTACCCTCTTAAATTTTTAAGTGTACATACATCATTGTTGACTGTAGGTACAATGTTGTACAGCAGGTTTCTAGAGCATATTCATCCTGTTTAACTGAAACTTTATGCCCTTTAATTAGTAACTCCTATTTCCTCCTTCCCCCAGCCCCTGGCAATCACCATTATACTCTCTGATTCTATGAATTTGACTATTTTAGATACCTCATATAAGTGGGGTATCCTCATATAAGTGGAATCATACAGTATTTGTCTTCCTGTGACTGGCTTATATTTCATTTAGCATGAAGGTCCTCAAGGTTCATCCATGTTGTCACATGTTTTTCTTTCTCAGGATTCCTTCTTTTTTTAATTAAGGCTGAATAGTATTTCATTGCATGTATGTATCACATTTTTTTATCCATTCATTTGTCCATGGACATTTAGGTTGTTTCCACCTTTTGACTATTGCGTATAGTGCTGCAATGAACATGAGAGTGCTACTATCTCTTCGAGGTCTTGATTTCAATTCTTTTGGATAAATACCTAGAAGTGGGATTGCTGGATCATATGGTAATTCTATCCTTAAGTTTTTGAGGAGTTTTCATACTGTTTTCCATAGTAGCTGTACCATTGTGCATTCCTACCAGCAAGCATGCAAGCGTTCAATTTTCTCCACATCCTCACCAACACTTGCTGACTTTTGTCTTTTTTCATAATAGTGGGTGTGAGATGATATCTCACTGTGGTTTTGATTCACTTTTTCCTGATAATTAGTGACATTGAGCATTTCTTCATATACCTGTTGGCCATTTGTATGTCTTCTTTGGAGAAATGTCTATTCAATCACTAAGCCCATTTTTAAAAATTGGGTTATTTGTGCGTGTGTGTGTGTGTGTGTGTGTGTATGCATGCATGTGTGTGTGTGTTTTGCTATTGAGTTGTAGGAACTCCTTATATATTTTGGAGATTAACCCATGATCAAATATATGGTTTGCAACTATTTTCTCCTATTCAGTAGATTGCCTTTCACTCTGTTGATTGCTTCCTTTGCTGTTCAGAAGTTTTTTAGTTTGATGTAGTTTCACTTATTTACTTTTATTTTTGTTGCCTGCCGCTTTGATTTCATATCCATGAAATCATTGCCAGACCAGTGTCATGAGGCTTTTCCCCTATGCTTTCTTTTAGGAGTTTTACAGTTTCAGGTGTTATGTTTAAGTCTTTAATCCATTTTGAGTTGATTTTTGTGTATGGTGTAAAATCAGGGTCCAATTTTATTCTTTTGCATTTGGATATCCAATTTTCTCAACATCATTTGTTGAAGAGACTATCCTTTCCCCATTGTGTATTATTGGTACCCATGCTGAAGACCAGTTGACTGCATATGTGTGGGTTTATTTCTGTGCTCTCTGTTCTGTTGCATCAGCCCATATGTCTGTCTTTATTCCAGTGCCATATTGTTTTGATTACTATAGCTTTGTAATACATTTTGAAACAGAAAGTGTCATGCCTCCAGATTTGTTTTTCTTTCTCAGGATTGCTTTAGCTATTTGTAGTGTTTCATGATTCCATATGAATTGTAGAATTGTTTTTTTCTATTTCTATAAAAAATGCCATTGAGATTTGATAGGGTTTGCATTGACTCTGTAGATTGCTTTGGGTAGTTGGACATCTTAACAATAATAAGTCTTCCAATCCATGAACATGGAATGTCTTTCCATTTTTTGATGTTTTCTTTAATTTCTTTCATCACACTGTACTTCCAGTACTATGTTGAATAGAAGTGGCAAGAATAGGCATCCTTGCCTTATTCCTGAACTTAGAGGAAAAGCTTTCAGTTTTTCCCCTTTGAGCATGATTTTAGGTGTGGGCTTTTCATATGTAGCCTTTATTATGTCTTCTATTCCTAGTTTGCTGAGAGAGTTTTTATCATGAAAGGGTGTTGAGTTTTGTCAAATATTTTATCTGCATCTATTTAGATGATAATGTGATTTTTATCCTTTATTCTGTTAATGTATCACATTAATTGATTTTCATATGTTGAACCATTCTTGGCGTCCAAGGGATTCATCCCACTTGGTCATGGTGTATGATTCTTTTAATGTGCTCTTGGATTTGTTTTGCTGGTATTTTGTTGAGGATTTTTGCACCTATATTCATCAGGGATATTGGCCTGTAGTTTTCTTTTCTTGTGGTGTCTTTGTCTAGCTTGGTAAGAGTAATACTGGCATCATAAAATGAGTTTGGAAGCATTCCCTCATCTTCATTTTTGGAGAATAGTTTGAGAAGGATTGGCTTTAATTCTTCTTTAAATGTTTCACCAGTGAAGCCATCTGATCCTGGGCTTTTCTTTGTTGGAAAATTTTTTGATTATTGATTTAATCTCCATACCTGTTGTAGGTCTGTTCAGACTTTCTATTTCTTCATGATTTATTCTTGATAGGTTGTAGGTTACTAGGAATTTATTTATTTATTTTTTTAAAGATTATTCAGTTCGTTGGAATATAATTGTTTTTGTTTGTTTGTTTTGTTTTTTTGGGCTGTGCTGTGTGGCTTTCAGGATCTTAGTTCCCCAACCAGGGATTGAACCCATGCCCCCTGCAGTGGAAACGCAGAGTCTTAACCACTGGACTGCCAGGCAAGTCCTTGTTCATAGTAGTCTCTTATGATCCTTTTTACTTCTGTGTCATCAGATTTGTAACGTCTCTTCTTTCATTTCTGATTTTATTTATGAGTTCTCTCTTTTTTGTTCGTTTAGCTAAGGTTTGTAAATTTTATCTTTTCAAAAAACCCAACACAATTTTTGTTGATTTCTCCTATTGTTTTTCTGTTTTCTATTTTTCTTACTTCTGCTCTGATCTGTTATTTCCTTCCTTCTGCTAACTTTGGGTTTAGTTCATTCCTGTTTTTCCAGCTCCCTGTGGTGTAAAGTTAGGAAAGCCATATTGTTTATTAAACAAATTGCTTTGCTTTTGATTCAAGTAAAAACACTATGAAAATAAACATTGTTCAAAATCTGTGGTGGGTACTGTGTGCCTCCCATTGTACTGGATGGTGGTCTTGAGAAAACGAAAAGCCCCAGTTTCTGTATTCGGTGAGCTTGGTGGCTCCTATCAGGCAATCACCAGACCATGGTGCTTTGATGGAGGTCCAGGGGGCAAGGGCACATCTAGGAGTGAGGAGGTTGGCCCTGGGGAGAGGCGGGGAAAGCCCTGCAAAGATGGTCAGTGCAGTGCCATCTTTTCTGAGTGACAGAAAGCTATCCAAGCTAAAGCTGCCTGGTCCACTTCCACCCACAAATATCTCTGACCTCCAGGGTCTTCAGCAAGGGAAGAGGTGAAAATACCATTTAGGACTATGTCCCAAACTTCCAGCTGTGGTGAGAGAAGTTAAGCACTGCACGGCCAGCTGCAGTGAGTAGCATTTGCTCTTTAGATTGACCCTGCCCTGATTAGAAGCCGCCACTGGGACCAAATGTTCCCCATCTTTCTCAGGTTCCTTTATCTAGCCAGTAAGCAGCCGAGGAGAGCACAGACTGCAGGGATCCAGTGGATCCAGAGATACACTGCTAGAACTGAATGCCGGCGGGCACTTGAGGAGTGTTCTGATTGATGCAAGTGGCCTGCCGGGGACCTGACAGTGGATGAAAACTTCACTGGATGGGCAGTGTTTGGAGCCCCTGATTTCTCCGAGAAAGGCTGAGGCTCATCTCACTGCAAGGAGAGTTCAGGGTGTAACTGGAAGCAGAAGGAAACCTAGGCTCCAGCTGACAGACACTTTCAGCCTGTTTTTTTCCAATTCTTTTTTTTGGGGGGCGGGGCGCTGACAGAATTAACTTCTATGTATCTCACTTTGCAGATCCCCAAATTAAAATCACGGCAAGCATCATCCCATGTGAGCAAGTTATTGAACATCTCTAAACCTCATTTGAAAAGTGAGAAAAACCACAGTACTTTCCTCATAAAATTGTTTGACAATTAAATGGGACATTTGTGTTTAGCACAGTACCGCAAAATAATTATGCCTGAGTAAGCCACGTCTGCCACCTGGTGGCAATATTAGGTAAGTGCAGATTTTGTTCCTTCAAGAAGCTGAAAAATTGTTCAGATTGCGTCAGCAAATCCTAAACAGAAGGAAGGCAAACATTACAGCACTTCTTTTTTTTTTTTCACACACACACACTGTATTTTATTTTTACAAGAGATAAATAGACTGACACCAAGCATTGTAAATGGATGATCACAACAAAAGCAACAATGATTGCAATTACCAAACACAAAACACACTCATACTATGTCATAATATTGACATTCAGTCCAGTAATCCTCCACTGTAACAGCTCCTTTACTTTGCAGTGAAAATTGATTTGTATATTCTTTGCCTCTGAGTCCTTGTGGGATTTTTTTTTTAATTCAAACAGAAAGTCACAAAAATTATAATCATCGTCATCAGTTCACTCAGTCCCATGTAATTAATTTTTTTTAAATCTGATCTTTTGTTAGCACTTTTAAGAGTTCATCAGTTTTTCATTAGAGTTCTGAAAATGCTTTTTCATTCAGATCAGCAGTACAGTCAGTTACCAGAAAGCTGTATTTGTCAGAGTCTTCACCATGAATTCCTTGAAGATGAAACCCTTTTATAGGAACATATTTGCAAAAGCATCAGAGTACACCCAGAACTGTCTGTAAATGACAAAAGACTTAAAAATGACCACGGTTAAAGATTTTTTTTTTTAATATTTATTTATTTATTTATTTATGGCTGTGTTGGGTCTTCGTTTCTGTGCGAGGGCTTTCTCTAGTTGTGGCAAGAGGGGGCCACTCTTCATCGCAGTGCACAGGCCTCTCCCTGTCACGGCCTCTCTTGTTGCGGAGCACAGGCTCCAGACGCGCAGACTCAGTAGTTGTGGCGCACGGGCCCAGCTGCTCTGCGGCATGTGGGATCTTCCCAGACCAGGGCTCGAACCTGTGTCCCCTGCATTAGCAGGCAGATTCTCAACCACTGCGCCACCAGGGAAGCCCACGGTTAAAGATTTGATGAAAGTTCATAATAATGCAATTGACAAGGAAATTTAGTTATTTCTGAGATATACATTTTAAAGTAATAACTAGAATTATGACTAATAACATTATATCAGAACATATAAGATTTTTAGAAATTTCATGTAATGTCTGAAACATTTATATTAACATATTTCCATACAAATAACCCAATGAAAGTTTAGTATTAGTTGTTTTGTTTGTTTGTTTTTTTATACTGCAGGTTCTTATTAGTCATCAATTTTATACACATCAGTGTATACATGTCAATCCCAGTCGCCCAATTCAGCACACCACCATTCCCACCCCACCACAGTTTTCCCCCCTTGGTGTCCATATGTCTGTTCTCTACATCTGTGTCTCAACTTCTGCCCTGCAAACCGGCTCATCTGTACCATTTTTCTAGGTTCCACATACATGCGTTAATATACGATATTTGTTTTTTTTTTCTGACTTACTTCACTCTGTATGACAGTCTCTAGGTCCATCCATGTCTCAACAAATGACTCAATTTCGTTCCTTTTTATGGCTGAGTAATATTCCATTGTATATATGTACCACAACTTCTTTATCCATTCGTCTGTCGATGGGCATTTAGGTTGCTTCCATGACCTGGCTATTGTAAATAGTGCTGCAATGAACATTGGGGTGCATGTGTTTTTTGAATTATGGTTTTCTCTGGGTATACGCCCAGTAGTGGGATTGCTGGATCATATGGTAAATCTATTTTTAGTTTTTTAAGGAACCTCCATACTGCTCTCCATAGTGGCTGTATCAATTTACATTCCCACCAACAGTGCAAGAGGGCTCCCTTTTCTCCACACCCTCTCCAGCATTTGTTGTTTGTAGATTTTCTGATGATGTCCATTCTAACTGGTGTGAGGTGATACCTCATTGTAGTTTTGATTTGCATTTCTCTAATAATTAGTGATGTTGAGCATCTTTTCATGTGCTTCTTGGCCATCTGTATGTCTTCTTTGGAGAAATGTCTGTTTAGGTCTTCTGCCTATTTTTTTTTTTTTTTTTTTTTGCTTCTATAGCACCTTGTATTTTTTTAAAATTTAATTTAATTAATTAATTTATTTTATTTATTTATGGCTGTGTTGGGTCTTCGTTTCTGTGAGAGGGCTTTCTCTAGTTGCGGCAAGTGGGGGCCACTCTTCATCGCGGTGCGCGGGCCTCTCACTATCGCGGCCTCTCTTGTTGATGCGTAGGCTCAGCAATTGTGGCTCACGGGCCTAGTTGCTCCGCGGCATGTGGGATCCTCCCAGACCAGGGCTCGAACCCGTGTCCTCTGCATTGGCAGGCAGATTCTCAACCACTGCGCCACCAGGGAAGCCCCTTCTGCCTATTTTGGGATTGGGTTGTTTGTTTCTTTAATATTGAGCTGAATGAGCTGTTTATATATTTTGGAGATTAATCCCTTGTCCGTTGATTCGTTTGCAAATATTTTCTCCCATTCTGAGGGTTGTCTTTTCGTCTTGTTTATGGTTTCCTTTGCTGTGCAAAAGCTTTGAAGTTTCATTAGGTCCCATTTCTTTATTTTTGTTTTCATTTCCATTACTCTAGGAGGTGGATCAAAAAACATCTTGCTGTGATTTATGTCAAAGAGTGTTCTTCCTATGTTTTCCTCTAAGAGTTTTATAGTGTCTGGTCTTACATTTAGGTCTCGAATCCATTTTGAGTTTATTTTTGTGTATGGTGTTAGGGAGTGTTCTAATTTCATTCTTTTACATGTAGCTGTCCAGTTTTCCCAGCACCACTTATTGAAGTGACTGTCTTTTCCCCATTGTATATCTTTGCCTCCTTTGTCATAGATTAGTTGACCATAGGTGCATGGGTTTACCTCTGGGCTTTCTATCTTGTTCCATTGATCTGTTTCTGTTTTTGTGCCAGTACCATACTGTCTTGATTACTGTAGCTTTGTAGTATAGTCTGAAGTCAGGGAGTCTGATTCCTCCAGCTCCATTTTTTTCCCTCAAGACTGCTTTGGCTATTCGGGGTCTTTTGTGTCTCCATACAAATTTTAAGGTGATTTGTTCTAGTTCCGTACAAAATGCCATTGGTAATTTGATAGGGATTGCATTGAATCTGTAGATTGCTTTGGGTAGTATAGTCATTTTCACAATATTAATTCTTCCAATCCAAGAACATGGTATATCTCTCCATCTGTTGGTATCATCTTTAATTTCTTTCATCAGTGTCTTATAGTTTTCTGCATACAGGTCTTTTGTCTCCCTAGGTAGGTTTATTCCTAGGTATTTTATTCTTTTTGTTGCAATGGTAAATGGGAGTGTTTCCTTAATTTCTCTTTCAGATTTTTCATCATTAGTGTATAGGAATGCGAGAGATTTCTGTGCATTAATTTTGTATCCTGCAACTTTACCAAATTCATTGATTAGCTCTAGTAGTTTTCTGGTGGCATCTTTAGGATTTTCTATGTATAGTATCATGTCATCTGCAAACAGTGACAGTTTTACTTCTTGTTTTCCAATTTGGATTCCTTTTATTTCTTTTTCTTCTCTGATTGCCATGGCTAGGACTTCCAAAACTATGTTGAATAATAGTGGTGAGAGTGGACATCCTTGTCTCGTTCCTGATCTTAGAGGAAATGCTTTCAGTTATTCACCATTGAGAATGATGTTTGCTGTGGGTTTGTCATATATGGCCTTTATTATGTTGAGGTAGGTTCCCTCTATGCCCACTTTCTGGAGAGCTTTTATCATAAATGGGTGTTGAATTTTGTCAAAAGCTTTTTCTGCATCTATTGAGATCATCATATGGTTTTTATTCTTCAATTTGTTAATATGGTGTATCACATTGATTGATTCGCATATATTGAAGAATCCTTGCATCCCTGGGATAAATCCCACTTGATCGTGGTGTATGATCCTTTTAGTGTGTTGTTGGATTCTGTTTGCTAGTATTTTGTTGAGAATTTTTGCATCTATATTCATCAGTAATATTGGTCTGTAATTTTCTTTTTTTGTAGTATCTTTGTCTGGTTTTGGTATCAGGGTGATGGTGGCCTCATAGAATGAGTTTGGGAGTGTTCCTTCCTCTGCAATGTTTTGGAAGAGTTTGAGAAGGATGGGTGTTAGCTCTTCTCTAAATGTTTGATAGAATTCACCTGTGAAGCCATCTGGTCCTGGACTTTTCTCTGTTGGAAGATTTTTGATCACAGTTTCAATTTCATTACTTGTGATTGGTCTGTTCATATTTTCTGTTTCTTCCTGGTTCAGTCTTGGAAGGTTATACCTTTGTAAGAATTTGTCCATTTCTTCCAGGTTGTCCATTTTATTGGCATAGAGTTGCTTGTAGTAGTCTCTTAGGATGCTTTGTATTTCTGTGGTGTCTGTTGTAACTTCTCCTTTTTCATTTCTAATTTTATTGATTTGTGTCCTCTCCCTCTTTTTCTTGATGAATCTGGCTAATGGCTTATCAATTTTGTTTATCTTCTCAAAGAACCAGCTTTTAGTTTTATTGATCTTTGCTATTGTTTTCTTTGTTTCTATTTCATTTATTTCCACTCTGATCTTTATGATTTCTTTCCTTCTGCTAACTTTGGGTTTTGTTTATTCTTCTTTCTCTAGTTCCTTTAGGTGTAAGGTTAGATTGTTTACTTGAGATTTTTCTTGTTTCTTTAGGTAGGCTTGTATAGCTATAAACTTCCCTCTTAGAACTGCTTTTGCTGCATCCCATAGGTTTTGGATCGTCGTGTTTTCATTGTCATTTGTCTCTAGGTATTTTTTGATTTCCTCTTTGATTTCTTCAGTGATCTCTTGGTTATTTAGTAATGTATTGTTTAGTCTCCATGTGTTTGTGTTTTTTACGTTTTTTTCCCTGTAATTCATTTCTAATCTCATAGCATTGTGGTCAGAAAAGATGCTTGATATGATTTCAATTTTCTTAAATTTACTGAGGCTTGATTTGTGACCCACGATGTGATCTATCCTGGAGAATATTCCATGCGCACTTGAGAAGAAAGTGTAATCTGCCGTTTTTGGATGGAATGTCCTATAAATATCAATTAAATCTATCTGGTCTATTGTGTCATTTAAAGCTTCTGTTTCCTTATTTATTTTCATTTTGGATGATCTGTCCATTGGTGTAAGTGAGGTGTTAAAGTCCCCCACTATTATTGTGTTACTGTCGATATACTATTTTATAGCTGTTAGCAGTTGCCTTATGTATTGAGGTGCTCCTATGTTGGGTGCATATATATTTATAACTGTTATATCTTCTTCTTGGATTGATCCCTTGATCATTATGTAGTGTCCTTCCTTGTCTCTTGTAACATTCTTTATTTTAAAGTCTATTTTTTCTGATATGAGTATAGCTACTCCAGCTTTCTTTTGATTTCCATTTGCGTGGAATATCTTTTTCCATCCCCTCACTTTCAGTCTGTATGTGTCCCTAGGTCTGAAGTGGGTCTCTTGGAGACAGCATATATATGGGTCTTGTTTTTGTATCCATTCAGCAAGCCTGTGTCTTTTGGTTGGAGCATTTAATCCATTCACGTTTAAGGTAATTATCGATATGTAAGTTACTATGACCATTTTCTTTTTTTTTTTTTTTATTAATTAATTAATTTATTTATTTTTGGTTGTGTTGGGTCTTCATTTCTGTGCGAGGGCTTTCTCTAGTTGTGGCAAGTGGGGGCCACTCTTCATCGCGGTGCGTGGGCCTCTCACTATCGCGGCCTCTCTTGTTGCAGAGCACAGGCTCCAGACACGCAGGCTCAGTAGTTGTGGCTCACGGGCCCAGTTGCTCCGTGGCATGTGGGATCTTCCCAGACTAGGGCTCGAACCTGTGTCCCCTGCATTAGCAGGCAGATTCTCAACCACTGCGCCACCAGGGAAGCCCTATGACCATTTTCTTAATTGTTTGGGGTTTGGTTTTGTAGATCGTTTTTTTCTCTTGTGTTTCCCACCTAGAGAAGTTCCTTTAGCATTTGTTGTAGAGCTGGTTTGGTGGTGCTGAATTCTCTTAGCTTTTGCTTGCCTGTAAAGCTTTTGATTTCTCCATCAAATCTGAATGATATCCTTGCCGGGTAGAGTAATCTTGGTTGTAGGCTCTTCCCTGTCATCACTTTAAGTATATCATGCCACTCCCTTCTGGCTTGTAGAGTTTCTGCTGAGAAATCAGCTGTTAACCTTATGGGAGTTCCCTTGTATGTTATTTGTCATTTTTCCCTTGCTGCTTTCAATAATTTTTCTTTGTCTTTAATTTTTGCCAATTTGATTACTATGTGTCTTGGCATGTTTCTCCTTGGGTTTATCCTGTATGGGACTCTCTGTGCTTCCTGGACTTGGGTGGCTATTTCCTTTCCCATGTTAGGGAAGTTTTTGACTATAATCTCTTCAAATATTTTTTCGGGTCCTTTCTCTCTCTCTTCTCCTTCTAGGACCCCTATAATGCGAATGTTGTTGCGTTAAATGTTGTCCCAGAGGTCTCTTAGGATGTCTTCATTTCTTTTCATTCTTTTTTCTTTAGTCTGTTCTGCAGCAGTGAATTCCACCATTCTGTCTTCCAGGTCTCTTATCCATTCTTCTGCCTCCATTATTCTGCTATTGATTCCTTCTAGTGTATTTTTCATTTCAGTTATTGTATTGTTCATCTCTGTTTGTTTGTTCTTTAATTCTTCTAGATCTTTGTTAAACATTTCTTGCATCTTCTCGTTCTTTGCTTCCATTCTTTTTCCGAGGTCCTGGATCACCTCCACTATCATTATTCTGAATTCTTTTTCTGGAAGGTTGCCTATCTCCACTTAATTTAGTTGTTTTTCTGGGGTTTTATCTTGTTCCTTCATCTGGTATATAGCCCTCTGCCTTTTCATCTTGTCTATCTGTCTGTGAATGTGGTTTTTGTTCCACAGGCTACAGGATTATAGTTTTTCTTGCTTCTGCTGTCTGCCCTCTGGTGGATGAGGCTATCCAAGAGGCTTGATTGGAGGTTCTGTTGGTGGGTAGAGCTGACTGTTGCTGTGGTGGTCAGAGCTCAGTTAAACTTTAATCCGATTGACTGTTGATGGGTGGGGCTGGGTTCCCTCCCTGTTGGTTGTTTTGCCTGAGGCAACCCAACACTGGAGCCTACGTGGGCTCTTTGGTGGGGCTAATGACAGACTCTGGGAGGGCTCACACCAAGGATTATTTCCCACAACTTCTGCTGCCAGTGTCCTTGTCCCCACGGTGAAACAGAGTCACCCCCCGCCTCTGCAGGAGACCTTCCAGCACTAGCAGGTAGGTCTGGTTCAGCCTCCCTTTGGGTCACTGCTCCTTCCCCTGGGTCCCGATGCGCACACTATTTTGTGTGTGCCCTCCAAGAGTGGGGTCTCTGTTTCCCCCAGTCCTGTCAAAGTCCTGCAATCAATTCCCACTAGGCTTCAAAGTCTGATTCTCTATGAATTCCTCCTACCGTTGCCGGACCCCCAGTTTGGGAAGCCTGATGTGGGGCTCAGAACCTTCACTCCAGTGGGTGGACTTCTGTGGTATATGTGTTCGCCAGTCTGTGAGTCTCCCACCCAGCAGTTATGGGATTTGATTTTACTCTGATTGCGCCCCTCCTACCGTCTCATTGTGGCTTCTCCTTTGTCTTTGGATGTGGGGTATCTTTTTTGGTGAGTTCCAGTGTCTTCCTGTCGATGATTATCCAGCAGCTAGTTGTGATTCTGGTGTTCTCACAAGAGGGAGTGAGAGCACGTCCTTCTACTCCGCCATCTTGGTTCCTCCTCTGCCTTACGGCACTTTTGACTCCCTGCCTGCCTTCCTTAATGGACCAGCTCTGAGAAAAATTTCTATGCTGATGTTAGAGTCCTTTAAAAAGTTGGTTCTTAAAAAAAGTTGGTTCATGAATTATTTCTTGGTCAGATGAACTTTGAACCTATATTGCATCAACCATTTTTTTGAGGTTCCCTATTTTTCTTAGGATTTTAAAGGATGCTGATTTGAATTGGCAGTTCTATCCCTGTCTCTCTCTCTCCCTCCCCCTCTTTTTAATATATGGTAACTTCTGTCAGCAACAGATCCAGGTTTTGTGGTCCCGAAGTTTGTACAGTTTTAAAGTCATCTTGAAGGAAAAGGATACAAATAAAAATTGGGCACAGAAGCTAACCTTTACTTGCATGAGAAAAGACGAGGCTTTGGAAGAGGTCTGTTCAAGTGAGCTGCCCTGAGCTTGAGCTTCGTTACTTTTGCAATGACCTCACCTTTGCTTGGTTTTCTGGCTGCTCTTCTTTCCTGGTGCAACTAAGCACCACTCAACCCCTCAAGGATTACTTTGTTCTTTTGCAGTTTACAGAATAAACCACATCGTATTCACTTTCTAAGGTAAACAGCCACATGAAGACCTGTCCTGCTCTTTTCTCTCCCACCTGTGGGTGGAAAGTAATTTTTTTGTCATCACTCTGAAATAGTGACTTATGCTGGACACCGCTTGCTCCAGTTGGGACTGAGACCTGAGATCTTGATGGGTATGTTAAATGAATGCATGGTTGTATTTATGTATTGTAAGTAATTAAAACATACCCCTATGGACAGACATATAAGTTTCTAGTTTTAAATTTTATAAGTAAGGATGCAGTTAACCTTGCTTTTGAACATGGTTATTTATATATTTACTTATTCGTTTATTTTTGCTTCTTTCAAATGATTTCCTAGGAACATGAGTGGGATTCCAGGATAATAGCTATGAGGGTATTGCTAGGTATTGTTATAATGTTTTCCAGTAGAAATGTACTGACTTATAACTGTAGTGTTTCGATAGCATGCTTGACCAGGCATTTCAGGTTCCCTGGACTGGGGGTCCTGGATGTATTGTAAGAAAAATACACTCCATTTCTTCCTTGGTTTAGCCCATTTTTTTGTGGCAGGCAACTTGTTAGCTCCAAGGAGGCAGCAGGCAGAGTCTGAAGAAATGAGCCAGAGTGGCTTCAGGATTTGGAGAAGGTAGGAGTGTGCCTGGCAATGGGAGATGGGGGAGGGTAAGTGAAACTGCAGAGTGGATGGAGTGATCCCACCCCTCCCCCCGACCCAGTTCCAGTGAGGCTAATGAGGCCCCCTCCCAACATATGTGTGGCCCAAGGCAAAAGTTCAAATGGAGGCCCATATGCATACATCTAAATATATTTAAAATTCATAAATCAAACAAAATGTTAAGTAAAATGTGCTCTTCCTATGTTGACAAATATACCTTCATAACGACTTGGAAGGATAGACCTGAATTTAGAATTCTGACTCCTTGGCACTCCACACAGGGAAAGGATGGCATGAGGAGAGCTGGCCCAGCCCCTGGTTGCCGCCATAGCCTGTACCCTTTCTCCTCCCACCCCTGAGACATGAACTCTAGAAGTGTGGCCACCAGATCCTGCACGTGCAAACTCTGCCCATACCGCATTGCAAACAACCACTCCATAGCCTCTTCTTAGGCCAGGAAGCAGCAGGGGCCACCCTTAAGGGGATCACCCAGGGAAGAGACACACGTAGGCATTGGAAATATGTTCAAGGTCATTTGGGCAGAGGGTTCTGTGGTTCCAGGTACCTGGAGACCAATCTCAAGAGAGAGCAGCTTGGGTGCCAGGTGGGCATGAACACTTGGACCTATGGACTCCTTGCCCTTTAGGGAGGGGTGGGCAGAGTGAGGCTCTCTAATGCATGGAGCCTAAGGCAGGGGCCCCTCTTGCTCTGGGCTAAGAGAAGCACTGGTAAGAACTTTCCTGGATAAAGTAAATTACCCCAGAGAGAGGACCTAAAGATACTTAAGGAAAAAGCCATCTGTCCACCAGCTTGTCTGCAGTGAAGCCCACCAGGCAAAGTGCCTCTGTTATACCCCAAAGCTTCTAATCAGTTTTTAATATGAACTAACAGCCAAGGATCACAGGAATTTGAGGATAAATTCTACTATAAAAGAAAAAGGCTGAAGGAAAGAGAAGGGAAAAAACCCCTCAGAGAACATAGAAACAGTACAATGAAATGAAAACTTTAAAGAAAATGTAATCAATAATATCAGGGAAATCCTGAAAACAAGAATAACATATGGAAAATCAGAGAACAAGAAAAAAGTTCTTGAAAATTAAAAACGTGAATGCTGAAATTAAAAATTCAGGGGACTTCCCTGGTGGTCCAGTGGTTAAGGCTCTGCGTTTTCAGTGCAGTGGGTGCGGGTTCCATCCCTGGTCAGGGAACTAAGATCCCACATGCTGTGTTATGCAGCCAAAAAAAAAAAAGTAAAAAAGTAAAAATTCAGTAAAAGAGAAGGAACATATAGTTGAGGAAAATCTCACAAAAATTAGAACAAAATAATCAAAGAGATGAACAGGGTGGAAAAGTTAAGAAAATTAGAAGGTCTGTTTAGTGTCCGATATCCAAATAATAGGAGTTCCAGAAAGAGCAAGCAGAGAAAATTGTGGAGAGGAAATTATCAAAGACATGATACAAGTACATTCCCACAAATCAAAGAACAGGATCCCTAGGCTAGAAATAGCAATGGAGTCTCAATATGATGAATGAAAATGAATTCACTCCAGGGTAATTTATCATGCAATTTCAATATATTGGGAATAATGAAAAGGTTCAAAATATTCCAGAGAGAGGGAAAAGAAAATGTTACATATACAAAGTAGGTAATCACCAGACCACACATCTTCTCAATGGTAATAATGAAGCAATGCCTCAAAATTGAGTGAAAATCATTTTCAACCTAGAATTATGTGTTGCAAAGATGACTGCAAGAGTCACTCATATGTGGGTAGTGATGCCTTTTTGCAATGTGACTTTGTTTCTCCTCCCATCAGGGAGTGGACTCTATTTCCCTGCTCTTTGAATCTAGGCTGGCCTTGACTTACTTTGATTAAAAAAACAGTGGCAAATGTGACACAGCATAAACTCTGAGCTCAAGGTTCAAGAGACCCTGCAGGTTTTGCTGTTGAACTCTTAGCATGCTAGCCTAAGACTGCCAATGGGAAAAAGCCAGGTCTAACTTACTGGATGGAGGAGGAGAGATCTCTTTAGTCAAGTCTACAAGTTCATTAGATGCATTTTCTATCTTCCAAATTACTGAGGGCAATTGTTTTCTCAATTGTTTTATTGCTACATAACACAGGTAACCATATTCCCAGTCTTCAGTAGTAATTTTCTTACCACTTTTCCTAGGACCTGGCTTCTTCACATGGTAGTTTCAAGTCCATATGCTGAGACGGTGAGAGCAGATGCTGTAAGGATTCTTGAGGCCTAGTTTCAGAAGCCACACGATTCCACCTCCAACATATTCTGTCAAGGTAAGTCACACAGCCATCCCCATTCAAGCGGTGGGGAAATAGACTCCGCCTTTTGATGGGAAAAGTGGCAAAGTCATATTGCAAAATGGTGGGGGGAAAAGGGGTGGGAAGGGATGTGGCCATCTTTGCTAACAAAACAACCACACCAAGGCAAGAGTGAAGATAGAGAATAAAAATACTTTCAGACATAAAATTTCTCAAAAACTTATGTTTTCTCAGGAAGTTACTGGACTATGTATTTACAAAAATTGAGAGTGTAAACCAAAAAACAATATGACATGTGACCTGGGAACCAGAGGTTCCCACAAAAGAGAGAGATGACAAGGAAATTTCGAGTAGGATAGGGCTGAGAGCCACATTCCAAATCAGAGCAGGAGGATGGAGGACTGCCAGAGGAATGCTTCTGGGAGGGATGTCTTAGGGGGAAAATATAGCATTGAGAAATTATTTGACATTATTAAAAGAGGTGTTTTCAGAGCTGTTGCAGGATATGAGATCTAACCATCTGCTCAAGAAAAAAATAAGCAACTGAAAAAAATTGAGGCAAATATTAACTTCAGATAAAAACAAAAAGTTGTACTAGAAAGGCCATGTAATCATGTGCACTACTTGACATAAAAGTGAGCAATAGTAACATAATCATGCGGAAGTGGTCTGTAATTTTAGCATGTAAGAAAGTCAGTGTATTCTCTAAAATTCCTTGATCAAAGTAGAGCAATGTCCTTATTATTTAGAAGTGAGTGCCTCTGGGAAGTGGGGTGGGATGTGGCCGGCGATTATAAAACAGGGGCTGATAATTTTTGTTATAACTTTTTATTACTCTTGACCTTTTAAACTAAGAGAAAGTATTACATTACTAAAACAGAATGATTTCAAAAAATACGCTGAGAAAAAAATTGGCTGTTAATCAGAGGAAAAATTTATTGCTAGGAGCAGTTTCAAGGGAGTTGTCAGGGCAGAAATCCTCAAAAGAATTGAGGATGACCTGTAAGATTAAATTTTTAAAAGGTTTCATTTTAGGTGCCAGTCACTATTTGAAGTTTTAAAACTAAAATTGAGTAAGACAAATTCCAATCCTAAAAGTCTTATGGTTTGGTAGAGTAGGCATATGGGTAAGCAAGTATTTTCAGTGCAACATGAAAAGAGCTACAATAGCGACATGTAGAAAGTAATCTGAGACCACAGAGGAGAGACCGTCCTTGTTTGGGGTGAAGTTGGAGATGGCTCTCTAGAAGAGCTGATCTTAGAAATGTGCATTGGAGGATAAGTGGATTTAGCTGGCCAACTAGATAGGCATCAATAAAAGCATTTCAGGTTGAGAAGCTCACCATGAAAAATCTCAGCATGTTTGGGAAAGGGTAATAAGTTCAACGTGGCCAGGATGTGAAGTGGGGACTGACCAGAGGTGAGCCTGGAGCCTAAGACTGGGGCAGATCTTAGACGGTCTTGTGGGTCACGCTAAGGGGTTTGGCATGTAAGGATTTTACCCTAAGATATGACACATCTAATGCACATTTAAGAATGATCACTGGTTCTGGGGAAACCAGTAGAAGATCAAATGCAGGTTGCAAGACTGGGGAAGAGAGACTCATTAGAAGCCTAGCATAGGAAGTGAGGGCTAGACAGGGGGAGAGTTGAGAAATATTTCAAAAGCTGATTCAGTGACAGGTCATAGTGACCAACAGCAAGATCCAGCACGCAAGTTGACTCTGACGTTCACTCATTCATCAGACATTTACTGTGTTCCTTTTCTGTGCTAGGCACTCTGCCAGGCACTGGGCGGGGGCATTTAGGGTTGAATACCACATGGTCCCTGCCCTAGAGGAGCTTTCAGTTTAGTGGGAGCAGAGAGATGTATTAACAGTAACTGTAGCTGTGATGCTCTATTCTTAAGAGGAGAACAGAGCCCAGAGGGACTGAGAAGAAGCTGCCAAAGAGTGAGAAGGTAACCCAGAGTGGGTAGAACTAATGAAGCTGAGAGGAAGAGAGTTTGGGAAAGGAGTGGTCCATAGTGACAGATGCTGCCGAGAAGGTGGGTAGCAGGGCTGAGGTGTTCCCCAGACAAGGCAATTAGGATGGTATTGATGATCTCAGAACAGCAGGGAGGGTTGCCCTCCAGATGGTGAGATGGTGATCCTCACCAGCAAAGAGGTGGTGAGGATGCTGAGAAATGAATATAGCTCTTTCTTTCAGAAGCTGGTCAGGAAGTGAAGAAGAGATAAGCTACTGAGAGGCAAGCTTCATAAAGATGTAGCTTTTAAGATGGAAAACACTTGAGTCTTTATTCTCATCAGGACCAGTTACATGACTTGTGGATCCCAGTACACAATGAAAATTTGGGTCCTTTTGTTAAATCATTAAGAATTTAAGACAGCAACAGCAGAGTGTGAAACCAGTGTGGGGCTCTTCTAAGTGTGGGGATCTATGTGACTGCCCAGGTTTCATGCCAGGAAGCCAGTCCTGATTCTCAGGGGAAGGAGCCCAGGAAGGAAGGAAGAAGGAGGCTAGATCAATGACAGAGCAACTGGGAAGAGAGGGACTCAGTGTCCAGCTGGAGGTAGAGCCTTGAGCAAGAGGAAAATCAGGGCTTTGGTCATCTTCTGAGATGGAGGAGGTGTAGGCTGGAGATGGAAGATGGAGAGGAGGGAGTGCTGGAAGGGCAGGACTTCACACTGGAGACATGATTTTCTTTACTGAATGATCTGTAGGTAGAGGAAAGTGGCAGAAGTTTGTGGCAGCCTGAGAGGAGTGGGAGGGCACACTGAGCAGTGCTGAGGAACCTGGGGTGTATAGGTCGTTGAGAGTGGCCGCTGCCAGCAGGCACGTGGCGGATGGGGAGGGAGCAACCTAGGGACTGATAGGTGAGGCCAGGAAAGTGGTACAGTAAGGAGGCCTCTGAGCTGATGGGGTGCCATTCATGTTGGGACAGAGATGAGAAATGGGGCGGCCAGAAAGATTGGAGGGCTCCCTCACTGAGGAGGGGTGAACGTGGTGCTGAAAATGGGAGGGTAGGAAGTGGGGGTCAAAGGAATGGGATTTTCAGGTTTAGTGTTCTGGCCAAGAGCCGATGGTGAAGTTGGTGTACTGGCCCGCCTAAAGGACTCATGCAGAGAGTTGATTAGCAAATGCAAGGAGAACTACAAGGTCTGCTGGAATGAGCAGGTGTCATGGGTCATTGTTATTTTAAGAACAGTCCTAAGCCTCACGAGTGACGAGTGACGAGTGAAGGGGAGGTTCCATAGAGAGAGAAGGTTAAAGGTGCGGGTGAAGAGGCTAAGTATGGGACGAGTGTTTCTTGCCTTGAAGCCAGAAGAAAAGGAGAGATACATGTTTTAGAGCCGCCTTGTGTGAAGACGCGGATGTGAGAGCGATTGGGTATATTCCATAAGGCCTACTTAAGATACAGGGAGAACCGCGACCTTGGCCACAGCCTGGTAATGGAGAAAACCCGGGAGTTCTTATTGGAAACGAAGGGGGTCACCCTCGAGCAGCGAGGAGTCTCGAGGCTCAGGCAGGCCAAGGCGGGCAGGCTGCAAACCTTCCCTGCAAGTCCCTCGGTTGCCAGCGGGTCCCTAGCTCTCTGCCGGCTCCGTGCAATTCGGTGACCTCCCCGGAAGCGCCCCCCGCGGCCCCACTAGCTCCATTTAGGGCTTTCGGAGACCTAACTGGCTAAGAGGCCGCGGTCATGCAGAGGGTCAACCAGGGCGTCAGGCCTGGCGCTGGGGTGTCGGAGTGGAGCCTCGCAGTTCTCCAGGCCTCCCGCCTGGCGCCCCCGGGCTTGTCTCTTAAGAACAGCTACCAGGGTTCGCCGGTTCACCCTCCTCCTCCCCAAGGGAAACCTCCCCCGGAACCTCGCCAGGGCTCCAGGTGCCTGCCACCACCCCGCTTGCTTGCCGGGGGCCGGCTTCCTCGCCTCCTGGTGCCCAGCTGCGGTTTTCCGAGTCCAGGCAGCGGGAGCCCGGCCGCCGCCGCCTTCATCTGGAAAGAGTTAAGCCCTCTCCCAGATGGATAAGAAGCCAGGGGACGGCTATGCCCCCGCCCCGCCCCCATACCCCGGTTCCCCGAGCCCCGAGCGGTGCAGCTCGGCCGGGGCTCCCTCGGTCTCGGGGCGCACGTGCAGCCGGCGGCCCAGGCGGTGTCCGCGCTGCTGGGGTCTGCCCGCCGGTGGTCGGGGGGTTCTCCTCCCCGCCGCCGCCGCCAGCGGACTTGGCGCAGGGCAGCGGATACTGCACGAGCCGTTCTCCCTTTCCTGTTCCACGCGGCGGGTCGCGTGGGTAGCGGCGGCAGTCGGGCGGGCACAAGGGGGACGCCGGAGGGGAGGAGCCGGAGAGCTAGAGGAAGGAGGGGGCCCGCCGGCCCCGCCCCCGCCCCGCCCCCCGCGGCTGGAGCCTGTGAGCCCGCGAGCCAGCGAGCTGCGGCCGCGGCCTCCACTGCTCGCGGTGACCCCGGCGTCCCGGTCCGCGGCCCCGCAGATCCCGGGGCCCGCGCCCCCCCGGGGCAGGGATGCATCATGGCCACGCTGGCTTGCCGGGTGCAGTTCTTGGACGATACGGACCCTTTCAACAGCACCAACTTCCCCGAGCCCAGCCGGCCGCCGCTGTTCACGTTCCGCGAGGACCTCGCGCTCGGTACCCAGCTGGCCGGGGTCCACCGGCTGCTGAGGGCGCCACACAAGGTACGGCCCGGCGCGGGCGGGCTGGGCCCCCGGGACGCAGCCCCTGCTCCGGGGCGCGCCGGGGTAGGGGCGCCGCGGGCAAGCTGGGCTGGGCGCAGCCGGGAGACAAGCGCCCAAGGGCAGACCTCCCCCTTCCCCGTTAGGCAGAGGGGTCTGGGCGCCCGCCGGCTGGCTCGGGATCTCCTAGGCCAGCGAGGAGGACAGTCCCGCGTTCCGGCCCGGAGCGGGGGAGGGGGTGGGGGCGGACGGGGCCGAACAGGTGCGGCGCCGGCCGGAGGCGGGATGGAGAAGGTTCCCCGCGCCGCGCCGTTCGCTCGGCCGGGTGGGCGGGGTGGGGCTCGGAAGCCGGCAGTCTGTCCCCGCACCCGGGCGGGCGCCGAGCGGCGCGCGGAAAGAACCCGGGCCCCGGGGGGCTCTGGTCCTTCGCAGGGGAGACCCGAGCGACGCGCGGGACAAAACCTCTCAGGCCTCTGGGGCCGCTGCGGGCGGCCGCGCGACCCTCGCGACAAAGCACGCTTCCCGGGGACACTTCTCCTTCCTCCCCTGCGGGGCACCACGGAGGGCGCCGCCCGCGCGCTACGATAGTGCTCGGAGCAGCCCCTTTTCCTTAGAAGAAGCAGGTGGCCTGGGGGACCTTGGAGGAGCAGTGGCTGTGGGAGGAGGGGCGGGGGCGCGGAGGGGCGGCGCGCGCACAGAGCCCCAAATGAGTGTCCCCTGGGAAGAATGGCTTCTCAGTCCACCCCATAGTTTTTTTTTTTTAACCCTTTTCAGGGCAGGCATCTTGCAAAGTGTGTGCTGCAAAGAGCTGGGCGTTGAAAGCCAAGCATTTAGTTACCCAGGAGAGCCCTTCCTCCCACTTAGTGACTGCACCTTGAAAAATTACTTCCCCGGTACATTTTTTTTTTTTGGCTTAGGGTTCATATCAGAGCTTGTAGATGATTTATTCTTTGAGGATCAACACTGATAAATATTTGGAAGAGATAACCCTTGATGCCAAAAAGAACAAAATCGATTTAAAAATTTTTTTTTAGACTTCTGTATGATGTTCACCTGCCTTGGAAGTAGAGGGAGGTTGGTATGGATACTGGTGAACATTGGCAGTGGTGTCTGTTATATCATTGCTCCCTGCCCCCCCCCCCCCAAACGCCACCTCTTAATGAGTAACCTGTCTTCAGGAATGAGGAATGGGGCAGTTCTATCTCCTTTTCTCTGTGCTGGTGCAGGATGGATACAGTCACTGCTCCTGGGAACCTCTCTGGCCATAAAAGGTTGGATTGGGAGAATGATGTTTTTATTGCGGATTCAGCTTATCAGAATCACTTTTGTCAGTTATTTGGTTCTTCTCAACCAGTGGATTCAGTTAAGAGTTTTCGAAGGGCTTCTTCAGCATCATGGTTATTTCATTCATTATGGTCTCTGATTACAGTGATCTTTTGTTGAAACTACAGAAGACTCATAATTGTGGCCCTGTGACCTTGAAGTGCTTTCCTTGGATTTCAAGCCCTATGTACACCGGCTGACCTTTCAAGCTGGAAGCTGAAGTACATTTTTATGTTTCCATGGAATAGCCCCCTAGCCTTGATCCAGTGTTCCTGGTCTCATAGGAGATCTTGATGCTCCAGCACTATAGCACCCCCTCCACTCCCCCCGACCCGCTAGAAGCCACAGTACAGCAGTTGCACTGGCTCACAGGACTTTCTGAGATGGCCCTTGTAGAATAAATGGAACCCGAATACGTCCCACAGAGACCCTTGACTCCTTGTCCTGGGGGGGTCCAGCCAGCCTCAGTCTGAGTCTTGCCTGCAGACCCCTGCAGTATAGTCAGATGTTTGGCATTGTTTTTCACATCTAGAGCCGACTGAGTGGCTGGTTCTATTAGCCAGGGTTCTTTAAAGCAGAATTCAGGGCATTTATGTGCCTAGGTGCACATTTATATTGTAAAATGCTAGTTAATTTCCAGCAGGGAATCTGCTGGATTGGATGATGCATCTGTGATAGAAAGAGCTGATGAGTTTTGAGCACTTGGTATGTAGGTTTGTACTCTATTAGGGATATCAATGCAGGATCTCATTTAATATTACACTCGTCTGTGAAGTGCAGACTTTTACTATACCTATTTTACAGATGAGGAAACTGAGGCAGAGAGCAATTAAATAACCTAGTTTCTCTGTTAGGAGTGGGGAGCTGAGATTCAAACCCTGTCTGTGCGGCTTGAGACTCCACTGCTGTTCTGCTCCCTGGACCAGCTGTTTGGCTGTGGGCAGAAGCCGCATCTCCTCGGGCTTCCATTCCGTTAACTTGGGGAGTTTCCCGAATCAGCTTCCTAGGCCAGGTACTTTTTGGCCTGGAGCAGGTGAATGTTACAAGCATGAGTAAGAGCCTTGAGACAGAATTCCAGCCTGGTAGAGTTCACAGTCAGAGGTGGGAACAAATAGTTACGAACTCTGCTGTGAATTAGCTAACAGTGAGGGAGTGGGCAAGCCCCTGCCATGGATAAGGTTTCCACGTCCTATGGAGCCCAGCCTGGCAAGAGGAGGAGTTCCTGGGGCAGGGGGCGTTCTGGGTGGTGAGAGGGGAGAAGCGTGACTGTGAAACATGCAGATACCCTCAGCATCCTCAGCCATCCTGCCTGGGGGTGTAGACTTTTGCTTGAAGTGGATGGCACACCCAGCAAAGCGTGCAGGGCCTAAGTGAGCGGCTGGATGAATTTTCACTAAGTGAACACACCTGTGTAACAAGCCCCCTCAAAGGCCCCTGCAGAGGGTCTTAATTTGTAAAGCTCCCCTAGGGATTCTCCTGTGCTGGGAACCTTTGAACTGGTTAACCTCTTAGGTCCTTTCCAGCCCAAACTTGAGTCTATGCATCTTTTCCTAACCTAATGAAATATGTATACATTTATCTCATGTTTGCTGACTCCATTTGAAGTTAGTTGTTAATTTAAACCATTGTCTTGGACGAAAACAACATGTTGTGCTTATAATGCTTTATCTTTTTTTTCCCAAGCTACTAGACTGAAAAATAGAAAACCACCCCAGCTTTTTATAGTAGTTTTAAGAGGATAATTAAATAAATGATTAGTCGGATAACAAAAAGGTCAGAACAGGTACCGTATTCTCACTGAGGGAGATGTTTATTTTGGTGGTTATATGTTTTATCTGGACTATGTGAGGCCTTTTGTTTTCAAATGCTGCATAAACAGGTGTTTATTTCTGGTTCAGTGTCTTAAGAAGAAAAATAATTGTAATTACAGGACTTATAATTTAGAAAAAACTGTGCAGTAGAATTAATAGAATCCTAGACCTTTCAAAGCTTAGATGTCTTTGGATTGTTTGACACTAAAAGTGAAGGCTCCAAGGATTCTTGTTTCTTTTTGATAGGCAAAACTGGAATTGTAGAATGTTACAAAAAAGTGGTAACTAGCTTGCGTGTCAAAACAGCAATTATGACCTAGTAATTTAATTCAGGGAATGTTTCCGTGGCTGCTGCGGACCAGAGAGTAGAGTAATAACAGCTCCCAGGTCCTGGCCACGTGCCCGAGCCAAGCACGCATCATCTTGCCAAGCCCGCTGCCACCCCGTGGGTCAGCACTGGTACTGTTGCATCTCACAGCAGAAGAGCCCAAAGCATAAAAAAAAGTCAGTGGGCCATGTGAGTGGGACGTTCCAGAGTTGGCATTTGGCACCAGGTCTGAGCCCTTAATGACTCTACTACTTTCGTGTCTTGAGTTTCTTCCTTCCAGGCAGCCTGCCCACGTTTCAGAGTTCCATGCTGTCGTTGGATTAGCCTTGACTGTGCCCTGTTCATTCCTTTCTCACTACCTTTGTCTTTGTGGTTCCCTTGCTGCCTCAGCTATCCCACCTGTAAAATAGCCAGTTGCTGTGAGAATTAGAACCTTGGTCCTCTGAGTGTGGGCTGGGCATCACCTGGGCTCTTAGAAATGCACTCTCAGGCCTCCCCAGACCTGCTGAAGCAGAATGTGCATTTCCCCGAGATGCCTTGGTGATTCCTGTACACACTGCAGTCTGAGCAGCATGGATTAGAGGTCATTTAGGTCAGACTCAGTCCAGGGCTAGGAGGGTCCTCTCTGTCTCCCCTGTTCACAGATAACTTCCTTGAGGCTAAAGACCTGGGCTGTCCAGTTCTCCAGGGTTCTCCTGGAAGCTGAGCAGTGCTAAGATGGAGTGTGCACTAAGTTGATTGATGGGCGTTAGTTTTAGAACACAAATCCACTGGTATTATTGCTCTAATGAATTTCCACCTTAATCCTCTTAAGGGACACATCTGTTTGCTACATTACATTAAGATTTTTTAAAGATGAGATCATTAGTAAAGTTAGCAAGTGTGTTGTGTCACATAGCATCTTAGGACAAAACTGTTTAAGAATGTTGTATGAACAGCTAAGAGTGTCTCCGTGCAAGCTGCGTTGAATCCGACTCTACCGTAATTAGCTCAGTTGGTTGGAGCCGTGCTATTGAGATCAGGATCATGGGATTGAACCCTTTATGGGTCAGTTGGCTTTGCTTCATGCATGGCCACAGACCGCATCGGTAACGCAGCTAGACATCCAGCAGGTGCTGTCCTGGCTCCCTGCAAGGGTTTGGGTTGGGGTGGCCTGGTAGAAATCTCTGGGGGCAAAGGACTAACATATAATGAGCTTGTGCTGGGCACTGTACTGTGGGCCTCGGCGTATAACTTCATTGACCCTCACAAGAGTTCTAGCAGACAGACAGTGGTATCCCCAGTTAACAGATGAGGAAACTGAGGCACACGGAGGTTAGGCAGGTTATCTAAGGTCACACTGCTTTTAAGTGGAGGAGCTGGGATTTAAGGTCAAGTCTTTTTTTACTCCAGGGCTTGTAGCCAACTGTGTCCCATTATTAGAAAACCAGCAGAGCACATGCTTTCTGTGCAGGGGGAGGGGTGGGGGGAGGGGGCTGACTGCATTGCCTTTGCACGCGGCTGCCTGTCACGGTTTGTGACTTACATGGTTGCGCTCTGGTTGTCCTTCCAGTGTAGAAGCTCTGGGAGTCTGTGCCTCTTGTCCTCAGAGTCCAACCTGCTTCCCTCTGGAAAACAACAGGACTGCCTTTGCCCTCCTCTGGACTCTGAAATGTTAGTTTTTAGTGGTGGCAGATTTAAAACTGATTAACATGCTGAGGCCAACTCAGGAACACCCCTCCCCCAGCCTGCTTTCCCCTCCATGGTTTATTTCTCGCTGAAGATGAAACCTCTGAACCTTGGAAACCTTTCTGTCCTCAGACAGAAAACAGTCACCATTCCTGCAGCCTCCACACTGTGTCACCTGCAGGTGATGCCCCTGTTGCCTGTGGCCAGCTCAGGAATGTCCCCGATTTAAACCTGGCTTTCTACTCCATGTAGCTGGTTCCGCGTCTGTGGGGCGTTTTCAGTCTTGGGTTTGTCAGCATCTGGTCCTTTCCAGAGACAATCGGACTGCTTTTTGTTTTGTTTTGTTGTTTTAGCTATTTTATTGGGATGTGTTTCTGTGCCTTGTTCTGAACTAAGTAAGAAAGAATGGGGGAAATTAAGTTATAGTGAATGTTAAGCCTCACCACAGGGATGTAATCAGCAAAATTCAGATTGTGGGAAATTATAGTTTTACCAACAAATACACTGTAAAGGAAAAAAAGATGGAGATGGAAGGAAACCTTAGATTAGAAGAGATTTAAGAGATATATCAACCAATTGCAATGTGTGGCTCTAACTGGACACTGATTCAAACAAATACATTGTAGGGGGTTCCCTGGTGGTCCAGTGGTTAGGACTCCGTGCTTTCGCTGCCGAGGGGGTGGGTTCAATCCCTGGTCGGGGATCCCTGTAAGCTGTGCGGCCAAAAAAAAATTGTAAATAAATATGTGAGACCATTGGGGAAACCTGAATAGTGACTTTTTGTTGTTGTTGTTTGTTTGTTTGTTTTTTTATACTGCAGGCTCTTATTAGTCATCAATTTTATACACATCAGTGTATACATGTCAATCCCAATCGCCCAATTCAGCACACCACCATCCCCCCCCCCCCCACTGCGGTTTTCCCCCCTTGGTGTCCATACGTTTGTTCTCTACATCTGTGTCTCAACTTCTGCCCTGCAAACCGGTTCATCTGTACCATTTTTCTAGGTTCCACATACATGCGTTAATATATGATATTTGTTTTTCTCTTTCTGACTTACTTCACTCTGTATGACAGTCTCTATGTCCATCCACGTCTCAACAAATGACTCAGTTTCGTTCCTTTTTATGGCTGAGTAATATTCCATTGTATATATGTACCACTTCTTCTTTATCCATTTGTCTGTCGATGGGCATTTAGGTTGCTTCCATGACCTGGCTATTGTAAATAGTGCTGCAATGAACATTGGGGTGCATGTGTCTTTTTGAATTATGGTTTTCTCTGGGTATATGCCCAGTAGTGGGATTGCTGGGTCATATGGTAATTCAATTTTTAGTTTTTTAAGGAACCTCCATACTGTTCTCCATAGTGGCTGTATCAATTTACATTCCCACCAACAGTGCAAGAGGGTTCCCTTTTCTCCACACCCTCTCCAGCATTTGTTGTTTGTAGATTTTCTGATGATGGCCATTCTAACTGGTGTGAGGTGATATCTCATTGTAGTTTTGATTTGCATTTCTCTAATAATTAGTGATGTTGAGCAGCTTTTCATGTGCTTCTTGGCCATCTGTATGTCTTCTTTGGAGAAATGTCTATTTAGGTTCTTCTGCCCATTTTTGGATTGGGTTGTTTGTTTCTTTAATATTGAGCTGCATGAGCTGTTTATATATTTTGGAGATTAATTTTTGATATTAAAATTGTTGAAGTTAAATTAATAAAAAAATAAAAAATTAAAACAAAATTAATAAAGATATTTAACATTAAAATTATTAAAGTGTGATAATACTACTGTGTTATGTTTAAGGAAAAGTCTGTATCTTTCAGAGATACATACTGAAATATTTACAGATGAAGTTATATAATGTCTAGAATTTGCTTCAAAATAATCTTGGTTGAGGGGCAAGTAAGTAGGTGGGTGAGTGTGTAGAGGGAACAAGATAGAATTTGAGTTAAAGCTGGATTATAGGTCTGTGGGGGAGTCATTATACTATTTTCTGTACTTTTGCATATGTTGAACTTTTTTTTTTAAAATAAAAGTGCTAAAAAAATTAGGTTATGAGTTCTGATGTTCCCTTTGGGATCAACGTCCTTTCATTAAGTGTCACCGTGTGTCCTTAGTGTGTTTGCTGTGGCTGAGATGGCCAATCTGTAAATTTTTTGTAGTGCCTCCACTGTTACCTTCCTTCCCACCCTGATAGTCGTGTTCTCCTTAGGATCTTTGAAAAACAAACATAGGGCATCAGTCTTTTAGTGTTCAGAGTATCTTTCTCGGCTCAGTCAATTCCAATGATGAACTCAGTCATCAGTTACATAAACTGTTAGTTTAGTAAAGAAGTGTTAGGGTAGAGATATTATACATAGAGCACATGCATCTAAATTTTTATCACTAAACTGAGAAGTTGCTAAGGCTATAATTAACGATATCAATATAAAAGTGCTCAGTTTCCCAGTGGCTCTTGGAGGCTGTGACATGCTTGCTTGGCCACACCAGGGTCTTGCCCCATTCCTAGTGAGCCAGCTCGGCCTCCATCTTCAGTATGTCTCAAGAGAGTATCTCAGAATGCAGTGAATGCAGTGATGCTGTAATGCATATGAAAATGTAAGTTGATTGTATACCTTGGCACTCAGCATCACGGACAACTTTTGATTTCTCTGGACAGATTAACCCATTTGTGCATTAGCTTTTGGGGAGGGGGAAGATTTTAGCTCATTCAAAAAATTAAGTTACCACACATCAGCAAAATTATCTGTACACCCAGAAGTTTGTCTATTTTTAGACCCATCTAGTGACAAACAGAATCTGCACTGTATCTATATACAACTTGGAAACATACCTTCTCTTCTCCACTTAGATTTGGAACCTAGAAATTAAAAAGTTGGACTCCAAGGGAAAATGTTTAGAACTTAATGTTAGAAAAAAAGAAATCTCAAAATTGTTGAAGACGTTGAGAAGAGGGAAAATGTTAAAGAACTTGCAATTCAATACAGACTAATACTCCTAGGTTTGGCAAGAATGACAGAAAAATTAGTTTGTGGGTCACCTCATCAAATATTTTTAGCATTCTTGGAAAGAGGAAAACCCAGAAGAAGACGTTTTTGTTATTGATTAGGCTACTTGGACTCTTCATACACTGGTATTACAGCAGGGAATGAAATGCCAGGGTCTTAACCAGAGTGCACAGGACAAGCCAAAGATTACTGTGAAGTTCTCAGAATAGAAGGTAACTAACTGATGCATCTTCTGACTGGTTCGTCAGATCCCAAGAGTGGCTTGGGGTTCATAGCAAATGCTGATGGGCAAACACTCCTGAGTGGCCAGATGCTGACGTGTTTAGAGCAGGCTGGAGACAGAGCAGTGGGTCCTCAGAGAGGACATGAGAAGGAGGTCCTTCTGGCTCAACCAGGGTCACACACAGTGCTGCAGCCATTCACCGGGTTGCCTAAAACTGGCCACAGTTTTGACTAAAGAAGTTTATACCAATGACACTTTATACCACTTTAAGGGGAGTTTTGTTTTATCTGTGATTTGAAGTCACCTTCTCCGACCCTCCCCTGGTTATAATTGATTAATCCAGAGTTGATGGTAACATCCCTCCCAACTCATGAAAGCATGAATGAGCGGTGATACTGGGGTTGAGACAGCTGGTTTAAGCAGTGCTTCCCCCCGCCCCCATATCTGTAGTTTTGTTAAATGAAAACAAAATTTACTATTAATTGTGCTACAGCCTGGGAACCTAGCTTTTAACCCTTA
The DNA here is from genome assembly GCF_965194825.1 of Balaenoptera physalus. Lineage (NCBI taxonomy): Eukaryota > Metazoa > Chordata > Mammalia > Artiodactyla > Balaenopteridae > Balaenoptera > Balaenoptera physalus. Next base: position 45,745,025 of record NC_138897.1, on the reverse strand, counting down.
TGACCATTGTGAGGGCACTTCCGTCTGGTCCTCTGATTTCATCATGGAGGCTGCAGGCAGCTGGGGGGTGCAGGTGCCGGACCCCCGGGGAAGCAGCCGACTGAAGACTGGGTATTGAGTCACTCGGAGCACAGTCTCCACTGCCTCCCCGACTTCCGTTGCATCCACAGCCTCGAGGGGGTGTTTCTGGCCTCCCTGCTCCCCTATCTAGCAGTGTGTTCTTGGGCTAACACCCCTCTCACTGTCTCACTCTAGTTTACAGCAAGTCTTGATGGGGCGGGGTGGAGGTTCCCTCCTTGCCTTGGAACATGGCCATTAATAGGAAAAAAGTAAAAGGTTAGAGATAGGGTGCATTCAGTGGGTTTTAATGTGAGGGAACAGCCTAGGGATCAGGCCTGTGTGATTGGCTAAAGAGGAAAGAGAGAGCATGTCACTCCTCTGCTCTAAAACCTCCCTCAGGCCCCCTGCCATTCAGGGTGACTCCGAAGCCCTTGAGTGGCTGGCCTGGTGCTCCATGAGGGTTGGTTGCTTTGTTTGTTTTATGGTCTGTTTGGTTTACTGGTGTAGCCCTAGAGCCTGGAACGGTGCTTGGTACATCATGAGTATACAGTAAATAGGTGTTGAATGAGTGAATTATCATACACTTTAGAGTTGGAGGGGAAAAAAGAGCGATCTCCTTACCCCAGCTGTCTCCATGCAGAAGTCCCTTCTGTAAAGCCTCTGGTCAAACACATTCTAGCTGCTTCTTCATGTATGATAGAGAGCAGTTGGTCCCCTCCTTTCAAGTGTGGCATTTCTCCATTTTTGAACTTTATTTGCTAGACTTTATTCTTTATTTGTCCCTGATTTTCACCTGGAAAGGTGAATCCTCATATCCCCACAGATGGGGATGGAAGTGGGTCTGGACCATCAACTGGCTGACTGAGCCCAAGAGGATGGAAATAGGATGGATAAGCCAGAAGAGCCATGACCTCAGGGTTTGCTAAGTAGAGTGACCTGTGACCTGGGACCTGCAGATAGTGCCTGGAGGGAGTTGCAGGAAGTTTGTGTACTTTTCCCTGTGGTGGCAGAAGTAAAAAGCTGCTTTCTTTTCATGTTGAAGCTGAGTCATATGGATTGTTTTTATTACTCAAATCAGTGTATGTATCTTGATATGTTTATGTCTGGTACCATAAGGCATCTTCACACTTGCAGTTCCATTTTACTGTGAACTTAAACTGTTCGTGTGGAATCAGGGAGACATTGCTGGGGAGAGATCACGGCTAAGAAAGCTAGGTTCAATGAGAGAAAGGCCAGGAAGCAAGGAGTCTACCCTTATAAAACAAACAAAGCATCTGTTCCCATCACAGAATGAGCATGTGTATAAATTTTGAGACTACAGAACACACTGAAGAAATAGAAATCATTTTCTTATTACCCAGAGGGAACCACTCTTAACACTTTTGCGTCTTACCAGAATTAAAATATGTAATGTTTTTAAACATTTATGGTGTTTTAAATGTTTGATAAAAATATAAATATCTGAATACTTTCCCGAGTCATTAAATATTCTTGGAGTGTATCATCTTTAACGACAGCATGGTAATCCAGTCTGTGCCTGTACCATGGCCCAGATGTAAGCATTGCTCCCATGCTCTGTGAGGGAAAGGGCTCTGTCTTTTTCAGTGTTTATTTCTCCTGTGCTTGGTCCTTTTTTTTTTTTTTTAACATCTTTATTGGAGTATAATTGCTTTACAATGGTGTGTTCGTTTCTGCTTTATAACTAAGTGAATCAGCTATACATATACATATATCTCCATATCTCTTCCCTCTTGCGTCTCCCTCCCTCCCACCCTTCCTATCTGTGGTTGGTCCTTAATAAATCTTCATTAAATGAATGTATGAATGAATGAACCATTGGATGTTTAGGCAGTTGCCAATAAAAAAAATGCAGATAATGCTGTTTTATATATATACTTGCAGAAAAAATAATCTTTATGCTTTGATTGCTTCCTTAAGATGAATTCCTAGATGTTTAATTGCTGAGTAGAAGGGTAAAGAATTCATCTTAGATGGGAGCAGTTTCCCCCATTTTAAGCATTGGTGGTGGTTGGGAAGATGGTCCCTAAGTCCGTATAGGGCTGTTGAAGACCTGGGCCAGGATGGGAAGCCCAGCTCCAGTCCGACCTCCTTCTTGCAGGTGCAGCTGGTGTCACAGCAGAGAGTGACATTTGAATTCTGGGAAGATAACCCGGTGGTACTCAGAGAAGATTGTTAAAACCTTGAATAAATTATGTGTGTGTATCCCATTGCCTCTCCCTATTTTAAGGGACAAAATCATGACTATACTTTAATAGTCCATGCTAAAGTTAGATCCATTACATTTCCTGAATGCAAGTATTCAATATTCAATGTTCAGTATAACAATATTATATTAGTAAGACAAAGATACATCTCATTAGTTGTTAATGCTTTGAGAAAACAGAGGCACTTATATCCTGTGGGTAGTGTAGTCAATGACTCTGCCTCTTTCTAGAGACTTGGCAATATACACAAGTCATAAAAATGATTGTTTTTGACCCAGTGACCCTACTTACAGGAATTATTTGAAGAGATATGTAAAAATGATGAAAACACTATATGTATAAAGATATTTGAGGATCGTTTTAATAATGAAAAGCTAAAAAATGTCCAACAACAAGGGAGATGTTAAGTCATTATGTTTTATTATGGATAGAATATTGGGTAGCTATTAAAATAACTCATACCTTAGTCAGCTCAGGCTGCCGTAACAAAATACCATAGACTGAGGGGGCTTCAACGACAGATGTTTATTTCTCACAGTTCTGGAGGCTGGGATGTCCAAGGGTAAGCTGCTGGCAGATTTGGTTCTTGGTGAAGCCCTTCTTTCTGGCTTGCAGATGGCCACCTCCTTGCTGTGACCTCACATGGCAGAGAGGAAGCTCTGGTGTCTCTTATTTTTCTTATAAGGGCACTAATCCCGTCATGGAGGTCCTACCCTCATGACCTCATTTAAACCTAGTTACCGCTCAAAGGCCCCACCTCCTCATACCATCATATTGAGGGGTAGGGCCTCAACGTATGAATTTCGGGGAGACACATTCAATTCATAACACCCTACATGAGTCATAAAATTGTGCATGTGGACATGTAGGTAAGAAATGTTAAAGATGGGACCAGTAACTTCCTTCTCCCAGACCTGCTTACCACGCCCCTTCTGCATCTCATTCATTGGAAACACCATGAGAACGGCTTGTCAGCCTTGGTTCCTGTGCACCCATCCAGTCCCCACCCTTCCACTGCCGAGTCATCCGGGCTCTCATTTGGACTCCCGGCTCCGGATAAAAGTGATCCATCCCCCACTACTTTCCCTACCTCCTCCTCCTTTACTCTGGTGCTTCCCCATTATTGACAGGGTAAAATCACAACTCGTCATGAGGACACCCAGGGCTCTCTGGGACCTGGCCTCTTGTCTGCCACTCCCACGTTGCCCCGACTGTCCTTCCCCCGACCCTGCCCCTCCCGAGCCCTGGCCGTGCTAAGGTGCTTGCAGTTTCGCTAAGAGGCTGCCCTGGATGGTAGTTTAAGGTCTTACCTCTCCCTGGACTGCCCTTCCATCCTCCAGCCTGGGGTGAGACCATGTCTGAGGCTCACCTCTGCTGGGCTTTGCCAGCCCTCCCCCTTGGTCTGTGGAGGCTGTGCTCCTAGCTCCCTCCCACTTGTGACACTCTGGTTCTTATTTCATCCCATGTCACCATCTTCCCACCAGCTGTAAACCCTCAGTAGCAGGAAGTGCATTTCAACTCCCCATTCAGTTGAGAGTTCCTGGAACAGTGCCTGATACACAATAAACCTTAATAAATAGTTTTTGACTATCTGAAAGAAGGTTAAGTGAAAAAAGTGAAGTATATATTTATATACATGATGATCGCAACACTATCAAAGGTAAAACCGATAGCTAGTGGGAAGCAGCCGCATAGCACAGGGAGTTCAGCTCGGTGCTTTGTGACCACCTAGAGGGGTGAGATAGCGAGGGTGGGAGGGAGGGAGACGCAAGAGGGAAGAGATATGAGGATATATGTACATGTATAGCTGATTTACTTTGTTATACAGCAGAAACTAACACAGCATTGTAAAGCAATTATACTCCAATAAAGATGTTAAAAAAAAAAAAAGAATAGATATCCTCAAACCTTTGTCAGATCCCTAATCCGTAAACACGATTTGCGTGTTATAATTTCCCTCACAAACTGCGGGTGAGTGAGGCATAACCAGCTCTTCAGAGTCTCAAATCCTTGTATTCTGGCCTCTTCCGCACTAGGCCCAGGCTAGGTCCTCGGACAGGAATCCTCAGGTTGGCAGAAGGAGGCCCGCCGTCCGTCAGGGTCATTTCCTGTTGCGTTTGGAGGGGCGGGCATGAGCCTGGGGCCCTCCTGGGTGGGGGCCATGAAGTCTGCTCCGTGGGGCCAGGCTTGAGGGCTGCAGTGCAAGATGGGGAAGCGCTGCCTTCTCCCACTTTCCTGGTCGTTCCTGAGCCTTCCGCAGGCCTCCTTCACTGTTCCTACCCAGGCTGAGCGTGGCAGTTACGTGGTGAAGAGAGTTGTGAGCTTGTGCGGGGGGCAGAGGTGGCCACAGCAGCTGTGAGCGGTGGGAAATTCTGAGCAGGGAGTGGATCTGGGAGACTGGCATGGTGCCCGCAGAGTCCAACTGCCCTTCTCTCCACTGGGGAGATTCAGCGCTTTGCCAACCTTGGAGGCTCTGGGGAGATTTTATTTCAGGTGATGGCACTCACCTAAGAGGGATCTGTTACCCCTTTGCTGTATCAGGTCCCAGCTGCAGGCCACAGGAGTGCTCGGGCTGGCTCCTGATCACAGCTTCCATAAATCACCAGCCCTCTGGCTTCTGCAGGACTTGGTAGGTCCCGAGTGGCTAGCGTCTGAAAGACCAGTGCCCGGAGGTAGAAGAGGCTGTCCAGTCTTCCTGGGGTCCTCCATTCAAGTTCAACAGTACCGTGTGTCTGTCTGGGGGCAGGGAAAAGAGAGCTGTTGGGCATCCTGTCCAGAACAATAGTCAAGGATATGAGCGGTTTTTTGTTCCCAGAACTGGGTGCATTTTTGTGGACGGTGATTCATCACCGAATACGCCAGGAACAGAACCCCGGCGTGTCTGTGCAGTTCACGAGGCACTGGGACATAGGTTCGCCTGGCAAATCCTCACACAACCCTGCAGGAGAGGGAGATGGGGCATTTAGGCCCTGTCTCCAAGTTCAGAAAACGAAAATTATGTTGCTTTCAGGACTGACGCACAAAGGTGGCAGGACTAAAACTCAGGTACACATCTTCTGACCTCAGACCCAACAGTCTCCCACAAGGACTCCCTGCCTCAGTCTGTCAGAGGTAAGTGTGAGGAACATACGTTGGCGCCCAGGGAAGTTTGTATTGCTAGATGAGCACAGTCGGGGAAATTTCACCTGAGTTCATACACATCACATGTAACCACCTGGTGATTATTTTTTACAAGGGAGCAGGCTTGGCTAAATGGGAAGCTTTATTTCTGTCAATGCCACTGATCCCAGGACATGATAATTAACTCTTTTATTGTCATGACTGGTTGGGGAAATAAGTCAGAAACATAACAGAAAGTGGAGTAACCTCTGAAGGCAGCATATGACTCACGTCTAAGTGTGATGTAAGCAGCCTGGGCTATAGAAATGTCAGAAGTGGAAGAAATCCACGTGGACTGCACAGTCCAGAAAGCCTCCTGGAGAGAGCGGGTGGGGTGTGAGTGGGTGAAAGGAAGGGGGAAGGGTGTTCCATGCAGGTGAGAAGCAGATGGGATGGGCGTTGGGATCAGGTACGGACGGCTCTGGGCGAGTGAGAGCGGCTGGCCGGAAGGTGGTGATCTACGGCTGTGGGCTACGGGGCTGGGCTGGTACAAACAGTGAGCACAAAACTGTTTCAGAAGTTACTTCCATTCCATGTAGTGGAAACAAAGGAGAAGGAAGGGAAGAGGAGATAAATAACAAATTTGGGAAGAAAATGATTACAGAGAAAAATCGAGGGAAGGAGAACCAGGGGAAAGAAGAGAGGAGAGGGATGGACAGTCAGTAACTGCAAAGCCACCTGTGACCAATGCGTGGGAGGAAGAAGAGCATCAGAAACAAGCCGCACGGGGGGCCTGGCCTGGGCCCGGGGGGCAGGCTGTCCCAAAGCCCAGGGCCCCGGTTGCTGCTGATTCCTGGTGGGCTGAGGTGTTAGCCAATGAGGGTTTAAGATGTGACCCTTTCTCCCTCCTTCCTCTCTTTCATGGGGTGTCTGCTCAGTGTCAGACTCTATTAGGGCCAACACAGGAACCCAAATGAGTGAAACTGAGGGTGGGTGAAACGGGGTGGAGCCCCAGCCCCGGCCCAGCCCGCGCGCTCCGCACGCCCTCTCCTCAAAGCTTTGAACACAGCATCTCCCTTATGGGGCTGTCGGGGACGAAACAAAAAAAGGATCCTACTCTTGCATGTTGGCACCACTTGGCTTTCGCGGCCTCCAGTCCCGCTGCCCGGTGGGCACCGGCAGGCCGTGCTCCTGTTTCCCTGGACTCCCTCTCCCTGCCTTCCCCGCCACTGCAGAGACAAAGCAGAACCTTCAGACGCAGCTCCTGCCCCCACCTGCCTGTCTGTCTGCCCCCATGTGCCCGCCCTCCTTCCTAACAGGGGAGCTGTGTCCCCTCTCCTGGCCCGGCCAGGCCCCTTTCCGCTGGACCTTCAACCACGGCTTCCCTCTGGGATCCCTCGTTTAGCCTTCAGATAGGCTAATGCCTCCTTTATCCAGAAATCCCCTCCTCCCTGCATCTATCTTTCTTCTACGTTCACCCCTCTGCGCACCCCGAGTCTTAGACCTTGTCTGAGCCCTACTCTCTGCCTCACTTTCCCTCCTGCTGCATCCGGCACCCTCCCTGCCAGCACAGCGACACTGCTCTTGCTGAGGCACTTGTCATTCACGGCGTGGACACTTCCCAGTCTTTATCTTATTGAATCTCTTAGCAACACTTGACATTTCTGGTCATCTCCTCCGAGGAATGCTTGCTGTTCTGAGTCTAATGGTGAGAGATCCACCTTCCCTCTGTTCCAGGACCAGGCCTTCTCCACGCAGTCGAGCTCCTTTCCTTGGCGGCTTCCAGGGCTTTCTGACGACCCCCTGGTTGGCATCGGGGGCCCAGCGCTCTCTCTGGTCCTGAGACCAACTATCCAGCTGTCCCCTGGACCGCTCCTCTTGGGGGTCCCGCAGATGCTGAAGGTGCACTGTGTCTAGATGGAAGGCATCGTGTTATCTTCCCGCAGACCTGTCCTGCCTCAGGGTGGAACGTCACCATCCAGCCAGCTGCCCAAACCAAGAATCACCCCCTGGCTTTGACCCCATCTCTCAGCCCTCACAGTCTGGTGATTCTGGCACTTCTCTCTCCATTCCATAGATAGTCCTTAGCATATAGAAAGTGCTTGGTAAATGATGAAATGAATGAAAAATAGACACGATAATATATGAGAAAGTGTCTGTCGCATGGCAGTTGCTCAAAAAATGTGCCTATATTAGTTATCCATGGCTGTGAACAAGTCACTCTAAAGCATAGTTGCTTAAAACATTTTTATTATCACTCACAGTTTCCTTGGGCCAGGAATTTGGGAGCAGCTCTGAGCAGTTCTGGCTCAGAGTCTCTCTTGAGTTTGCAGCCAGATGATGGACTCAGAGGCTCTTCAGTCACAAGTCTGGTGTCTGGGCTGGGAAGTTGCAAGTAACTGGGAGCTCCTCGGGTGTCTCTCTTTATGTCTCTGTGGTCTCTACATCAGGACTCTGTAGCATGGTGGCTTCCGGGTAGCTAGGCTTCTTATGTGGCTGCTCAGGGCTCCAAAGAGTGAGTCCCAGGGCCGGGGGATGTCATATCACTTTTTTAAACCATCTCTCTCCTTGTATTGTACTCCTTAGAAGGGAGTTGCCAAGCCTGGCCCACATTCAAGGGCAGGGGAATTAGACACCATTGTTTCCTGGCAAATGTGTCAAAGAATTTGTGAACTTTTAAAAAAGAAATCTAGGGACTTCCCTGGTGGTCCAGTGGTTAAGACTCTGTGCTTCCACTGCAGCAGGTGCGGGTTTGATCCGTGGTCAGGGAACTAAGGTCCCACATGCCACGCGATACAGCCAAAAAAAAAAAGTTAATAAAAAATAAATCTATATACGTAAAATTCACTTTTTTTTTTTGGTGTTCAATCCTTTGAGTTTTAACATATGTTTAGGCTTTTAAAAAATTGAAGTACAATTGACTTATAATATTATAATAGTTTCAGGAGTACAATATTGTGATTCGATATTTTTGTAGATTATGTGCCATTACATGCCTAGATTCTTGTAACTACCACAGGATACAGAACAATTCCAGCAACCTGAAGAATTCTCTAGGGCTTCCCCTTTGTAGTTAGTCATCCCCTCACCCCAATCCCTGGCAACCACGAATCTGTTCTCTCTCCCTATAGCTTTGCTTTTTCCCAGAATGCCATCCATATAAATAGAATCATTTAGTATGTAACCTTTAGAGACTTGCTTCTTTCACTCTGCGTAATGCCCCTGAGATCCATCTAAGAGTGCATCCATGGTTCATTCCTTTTTAATGCGGAGTGGTATTCCATTGTATGGATGTACCATTTTGTTTATTCATTCGCTTGTTGAAGGGCATTTGTGTTGTTTCCAGTTTTCAGTGCTTACAAATAAAGCGGCTATAGACATTTGATCCGGAGGCTGATCTCTTTGCTACTACGCCATACCACCTTTCCTGCTCTACACATTTGTGTAGAGATTTTATGGAACGTAAGTTTTCATTTTGCTAGAATAAATTCCTAGAAGTGGGAAGGCTTTTTGGCAGAGGATTACCTGCCCCTCTCCTTTGCAGGACTGTCAGGAGGTTTTTACTTATTAGGCAAATTACCCTTTGTCACAAGAATTTGTTATTTGAGTCTTTGGACTTCAGAGTGTAATTACTTTTGAAAACACTGCCCACAGAAAGGACCATTCATTTAAAAGTCATTGTTTGTAGTTATTTGACTGTTCTTTATTCTCGAGCCTTCGAGGCTCTGTTGTGGAGGAATCCCGGTGTCCCCCCCAGCCTCATCGCCCTGATGTCACCCAGCACTTGCTCCATACTCTCATCCGGAAGCTTTACAAAGGGACGATGACCTCATGGAGCACAAATCACCAGAAATTCTACCAGTTGGCAAAATACCATAAATAAACGAAGAGCAGCCTTGGAGAATGTTAGCATATGAAAACTGCCCTTGGATGGTGGAGCATAGAGATGAAGTAAGCAGAAATCGGGGGGCGTAGAGGGCTAAGGATGTGGTTCTCTTCCTCTGCCAAGTCAGAGACCAGATCTGAAGTGAGGGAGGCAGCAGGAACAATGGGAGGGGTGACATATTTAAGTTCTGAGGCTATAATATAAAAGGTCCAGTTCCTGAATAACTTCGACCTTTTTACCAAGGGAAAGCTGCATGTCCAGAAGTTTGCCAAGGCCTCAAGGTGGCCCTCAGTGAGGGACCCCATCCTTCATCTGGGCTTCCTACTCATCCCATTTGTGCTTGGCTGGATGAAACTCCCTGCCTAGGGGCCTGCCTGAAATACACACACATAGAGTCCCCCTTTCAGCTCCCTTTCCATTCTGCAGGGTTACCTGGGAATACCTACCTTCCTGAGGGTATTAGAGTATGTAAATTAGGTCAAGGACCTAAAGAGGGGAGTTCTGTGCAATTCTCCAAGTACCTTTAGAAACTGAAGATGTCACCATGTGCATCCTTTGGGAAAAGGAAGTTCAATATGAAATCGTGCCTGACCTGCGCGGGAGTCCTTCACTCACCCTGTGCAGATGTGAGTTCTTGTCCTTTGTCAGGTTCTCTGTGGTGCACTTGGAAATCAAAGAAGAATAAAGAACTCATAGGCCATGATGGTGACAAGCTGGCCTGATATCCTAACCATAGGTATCACTTTATTCCTATGGAAAATGCGTTCAGAGCTCCAGACAGCCAAGCCATAGTGGACTTGTGAATGCCACCCTGGTGTAAGGTGGGGACCGTGTTTATGCAGGCAATTGTGATTGGCCTTTATTTAGGTGAGTTTCATTTGCCCTTTGGTTGTGCCAGGATGTTTGGGACAGTGCCTCTTAGCTGCGTCCCTGAGAAGTCAGCCCCCCTCAATCTCCCCCTCCCTCCCGGGCTTTTCCTGGTCTCTGCCCACTTCCTTGGATACTCAAGAGCTCTGTATTCCAGATTCCGCCTCTCATGACCCAAGTCTTTCCCCTCTAACGCATCTTCCTAACCCCGAGCCTCTTGGTTCCCTCATTCACCCAGCGTGCAGAAACTTTCACCAGGTTCCCTTACAGATGAAAGTGGGGGGCTTCTTTGGAGGGGCTGTAGGGCTTAAGGTGGACCCGGGGGCCTCTGGCACATCCCGAGATTCTGAACTTTGCTTGTAACAGTAGAGTTTGTGAACAGCCCTTCGGTTAGAGGCCTGGCCTCATGGCAGCAGTGCGGAGGTGGGGCACTGAGATGAAAACCCAAAACCTGCGGGTGCCCACACGTGCGCCTCATTAGTTCCTGCCCTGCGCCTGCCGGTGGGGAGGCCCCCCTGCTCTGCGCTCTCCCTGCGAACACAAGCAGTGCTCAGCCAGGCAAAGTCCCTGTCGCTTCTGTCATCACCGTGATTTTTGGAAGCATGATTTTGGTGTCCTGATTTGGTGTGTGTCCCCTGTCTTCCCCTTGGTGAGCTGCCTCCAGCGGCTGTGACCTGCCAGGCCAGGAAGTGGTAGCTCCCTGCCTGCCGTGGCTGTACATGCCAGATGCTGGTGAGACAGGAGTGAGATGAGAGCTAATCCCCTGGGCCGAGGAGCGGGAACGCAGGGGAGGTTCTTTGTGTCTTGGGCTCTGGGGTCTGTAAGCTTCTTTTCTCCCCTAACCCTTTCTTGGAGAGCCGTTGCTTTCATTTCACCAAAGCTCCTCGGCCTGCCCGGTCCCTGAAGCGGAACGTGCCAGCTCCATTAAATCAATGTACCCAATTCTGCAAAGTCTAAACAGTTTAAATTTCATTATTCTGGGCAGTGTTTTTCTGGTGACTAGAGTTCGCCGAAGCAGGGGGAATCGGCGAGGGTCGAGGAGAGGTTTTGCCCACCGCACACCCAGGACCCTTCTCTGCTTCTACTCGAGCGGGTGGGAGAGGATTGGGCTCTGCCACATTTAAGTTGTTCTCGGGCAAAAATGGGATTGCTCTAATTCTACTGCCAGAGTCACTGGGGCTGAACATCCGTCGGATGCGGGAGAGGCTCAGCTCTTTGACCTTATGGCGCTGTCTGTGCATATTCCACAGTGTATCTTGGTCACATGGATCGGTCATTGTTGATGGAAGGGCCTTAGGTGTCATTAGTGTCTTAATAATTTCCAATCACTTTCCAATCAGTGGATTGAGGGCTGAACCCTGACGGCAAACTGCACTGCCCGCCTGCGCCCCGCCTGCTGCAGTACCAGCCTTTTTAGGGCGTGGGCCTCACGCGCGGTTTTAGGCGAGGCTACTGCTTATCCTGCTGGGATCGGGGCTAACTGGCAGCGTGTTGAGGAGCCTTGTGATGCCCTCACAGCACGGTGCTCGTGAACCCCGGTCATCACCGTGTTACCCACTTATCCCTTCACTCACCACGTTTTTCTTGAACAAAAAATGTGCCAGGCTCCATTTTAAACACTGGAGAAACAACAGTGGACAAAACAGGCATGAATCCTAATCTTCTTGGAGTTTATATTCTAGTGGGAGAGATGCAGGGAGAGATAATAAAAAAAGCAAAATAGCAAGTTAACCAGGTGTTAGAAGGTGATCGGTGCAGGTCTGTAAAATAAGAAACGTGGGCCTCACCCCAGCGTTCCTCCCTGCCAGCTCTTCTCTAAGTTTCCTTACGTGTTTTCTGCATTGCTTCACAAGGAGATCCAGCAGGCTTTCTTACCCGCAGGTATTCTTCCTGAAAACACAGAAGCGTTTCCAAAAGTGTCGTTGTTCCTTTGGGTGACACTGGGTGTGTGGCTCTCCAGGTGTCCAGCGGGGAGTGGTGAGACTCTGTCATCCCTGCAGGATGAGGCTAGGACCCACCCCTGCTACCGTGGGTTTTGCTGAGCCCCGTGCTCCCACGTGTGGACTGCGGGAAGGCCTTCCGGTGAACAGGAATGGGCGCTCCCCTCCCTGGGGGTGTGTGGGGTGGCTGGAGAGGCCCGAGAGGATGGAGGGACCAGGTCTTCTCAGCTCAGCCTCCACAGCTGCTGGATGATGGGGTTGAGGAGTCATTTGTCTTTTCTCTCCTGGCTCAGGGCTTTCTGAGAATGGAACTGCTGCTGATCTTCATCAATAAGTATTGCACTTCTGGAATATATAGAACCGTTGCTTTCCCCTCAGTTTAAATCAAACAGTTATGCCCAGTCCCTGGGCCAGGCGCAAGGAGTGAGAAGGTGAGGAGTAGCCAGCACATCTTCGGGGGACAGCTGGGAGCCCAGGAAGTGAGTGAGTTTGCGTGGTTGGTAACCAGGACCCAGTGTGTGTGTGTGTCTCCTCCACTTCTTTCTTGCTGAGGAACCGGGTGCTAGGCCGTTGAGGTCAGGGGGAGGGGCAGGGCCGTCCAAGAGGGTGGCAGAAATTGGGGCAGAGGGTGCCAGGGCCCTGAGGTCAGGTATGAAAAGGGATGGTGGAGCTGGGTGGCTCTGCCCTTGAAAGTGAAAGAGCAGTGGGTGACCGGAAACTGCCCACCTTCCACTACAGTCCCAGGGTGTACTGGGCCAGGAGAATGGTTAAGGGGACACACTGTTTCCTCTTGAGAGGGTGACGGGAGGGGGGGCATCCTTGGGGAATCTCCAGGAGGGCAGACATTGTGTCTGTTCTCTTCACTGCTGAATCCCAGGTTGGCCCCCTTGCAGCTGGGTGGGGGATGGATGCAGGGGCAAGACGGGAGCAAAGGCACCCGAGGGAGCTGGGGCGGCCCTGGAGCCTGCGGAGCTGCAAGGAAGGGCAAGCTTCATGGGGCAGTTGGAAGGTTTGGTGCTGGGCACGTAGAGTTGGAACTGTGGGGTCCAGCCGGCCACCCCCTTTTGTTACGGTGCATCACCAAAACCTGGAGGCCTGGGTGCTGCCTCCAGTGACCTGGCAGGGTCCCCTCTGTCCAGTCTTGTCCCTTTCCATTTTCCATCTCATGTTTTATGCTTCAGTAGCCTGACTGCCTTAGTTCCTCACCTTCCTCGCTGCTTCATGCTTGCCTGCCCTTGCTTTGCGTTCCCTCGGCCTCCCGCCCCCTCCCCCTTCTCCTGGCTGGGTCATCCTCATCTTCTTAAATAGACGGCTCTGGCACAAACTCCCTCATTCATTCCACGAACACTTATTGCTGCCTGTTAAGTGTCAGATGTGGCTGCTGGGTGCTGCCACCTGCCACCACCCCCTGCCCTCGAGGCCACGTGGGTGCCCCTTGTGAGTGCGCCTTTGGCCTTCTGTTTAGTCCAGCGTAATGGTTTAAAGCACAGGCCTTGTATCCCACAGACATGCTTCCCATCTCTCTGAGCTTCAATTTGTGCATCTGCAAAATGGGAACAATAATAACTTCCTTAGAGGGTGGTTGCAAGCCTTAAATGGAATTGCACCTGGAAAGCATTTAGCACAGCGCTTGGCCCACTCAGAGAAAGGGAGGTGTCCTGAGGCTGCTTGTCTTTCTTGTATCATCACAGGGTTGGGATTCCCTGACTGGGTCCCTTCCTCTGTGGAAGTCAGACTGATGTAGTCCGGGGTGGCCTCAAGAAGGAGGTAGGATTTAGCCAAGTCTGGAGAGCAGAGGTGGCTTTAGGTGCATGGGAAAGGGGGGAGTGGGTTAGAGGCTTGGAGAGCGGGGAGTGTGAGATGAGTAGAGGCCAGTTTATGAAGGGCCTGGGATGCCAGGCCCAAGTTTTGGCCTTTGTAACCAGGATTTGGTCCATCCATAGTGAGTCCTCATGACCAGCAGATCTGGGGTCAAGTTCCAAGGTTTTCAAGCAAATTGAAAAATGAAGCCAATGTATCGTGAGTGTCAGATATGGACTAAATATCCAGGGAGGTATTAGATAGTTCATATCTGCCAATTACTTATAATCTAGAAAAACAGTTAAACTGGCAATTAGGATCTTGTGTGATATTGTGATGATTGAGGGGTGAACGTATTTGGGGAGAAGTAGTTTTAGCACCCTCAGAATACTCCACCGAGAGGACCTGGGGCTGGGGTGGAGGGCAGAAGGGGTCCATCCAGGTGCCTCAGTGCTGGGAACCTGGATGCAGGTCCTCTGTTACAGGGATCAAAAGCTTCACTTTGCCTGGTCACAATGAAACTCGGGGGGTGCTAGAAGGCGCGGGTAGAGGCATTCTGATATGCCTGGGCTGTGACCCCCAAGCCAGCAAGGGCTGCATTTTATGACTAATAAGACATGCTAGTTGATGTCTCTCTTTATCTGCAATCTTGCCTCACAGACAATCCCATCCAGTGCAGTTTTTTAAAGTGTCTTCTTTGTCATAGTGTTATGTGGAAGAATTTGCTGGTGCACCCCATTGCAGGACTTTGTGTTCTAAATTTTTCTTACCATCTGCTTTGCCTGCTCCTGCCAACTCCCCATCTTTTGTGGCCTGGGTGAATGGTGCCCAGAGAGAACTGTGTTGAGCTGAGTTGAGAGAGGAAAGATGGTTTGGTTAGAACAGTTTTGCTTTGGATCCTGTGGCCAGAAGCCAAAGTAATTTGATGTTCTTAATTTGATATTCATGGCTCACCACAACCTGAATTCAGCCTGTCTTTGTCCTACTATTTCCTGACACATTGATCACAAGCTGTTTCTTGCCCCTTTGCAGGCTGCCTCTTTCAATAACTATATTCCTGCATAAGCGCAGGTCCCTGGCAGGAAAGAGGGAAGATCATTTTGGGACTTTGTGTCCTAGTGTGTTTTCCAGACTGTATACATTAGTGAAGGTAGGTTTGGGGATGCAGGAAATAACTTGGTTTCAGGCAGCTGCACCTCCCTCCTGAGTTGTTCTCTGACTGAGCCACACTCTACCCCCCCCATACCAGTGATCAGCTACCCCAAAACCTTCCTGTCTTTCAGGGTCTGGCTCTAACAGATGCTGTGGCCTCCATGGAGTCTGCTCTGCTGAGTCTGGCCAGAAGTAACCATCCTCCTGCTTGCCCTCCCAGTCTCCACCTTTTTCAGGTTTTCCTTACCCTTTAGATTATGATAATGTTTTTGAATTTCTTCTGCCTCGGGAGAGGAGGGATGCTCATTGGATAGGAATCTGCTCTCAATCATCTCTGTATCCCCCAAAGTGATCGCCACTGCCTCCTCCAGCACTTTCTCAGCCATTTATTTTCTTTCCTTCAGCTTTATGGTATTAATTTAAAAATTTTTTTGGGTGAGCTCTCCGTCCTGGTTCTAGGTTTCTGGTGTGTATTTTAGAAAGTGACTGGAGATGAAATCTGTAAAGATCAGTTCCATTTCAAATTTAATTCCTCATATGTTACTGGCTGGTCTCTGAGGTCCCCTATCCAAAAAAAAAAAAAAAAAGTTGATTCTTAAGCAGCACAGGCTGAGAAGTTGAAAGGCTGAGTAGAACTACAAATAGTCTTATGATGCTTAGGAGATAAAAATGACAGGTAGGGGCTTACAAAGGTGGAGAGATCCTGGAAATACCTCATGCTTATAAATACCCTCTTGCTTCATTTAGGAGCCCTGAAAGACTGTATCCTAGAAGAACTGGCTTACTAAAAACAGGTCAACTTTATAAAGACTGAAACCCAATCTCAAATTAGCTGACCAGAATAGACCAAGTTTATAAAGAATGAAACGAAGCCTTGAATCAGCTCAACCCCTGATTGGATTAAGATAATCTGTTCCTGATCTAGTTGCCTGCCACAAACTAAAGAAAATCAGAAAATCATGTAACAACATCTAGATCCTTTGTAGTTCTAAATATATATATAAAACATCCATCATTCAGTTAAAGAAATGCCAGGCATATGAAGCGGCAGGATCAAGAGATGAAAAAGACACTCAAAACAGGCCCACAGGTGATACAGATACTGTAATTATCTGATAGACTTTAATATCAGTGATTAATAGGTTCAAGAATGGAAATGACAAGATGGAGAGTTTTACCAGAGAACTGGAATCTATTTATATACATAAAAAATAGAAATTCTAGAACTGAAATAGAATCAGTGATATTAATCATAAGTAGGTGGATTTAACAGTGACTTAGACACAGCTGAAGAGAGATTTAGTGATCTAGAAGATAGGTGAGTAGAAATATCCTGCCTAAAACAGGGAGAGAAAAAAAGATGAAAAACAAAGGAAATAGTCACCAAAGATATACGATACATAATGAAAAGGTCTAATACACCTGCCATTGGAATCCCAGAAAAATAATGGAAGAAGCAATATTCCAAGAGATTCAGAGAATTTTCCAAAACCAATGAAATACACCAAGCCACAGACTAAAGAAGTACTATAAACACCAAGCAGGATAAAGAAAAACAGAGATATGTCAGTAATACTTCTGCAAACCAAAGACAAAAAGGAAATTTAAAAGCAGCCTGAGAAAAAAGACATATTACCTTCAAGGAAAGAACAGGAGGACTAATGACTGACTCCTCAACTGAAATGATGAAATCCAGAAGACAATGAAATATATCTTTAAACTGTTGAAGAAAAATAATGCCAAAGTAGAATTTTATATCTAGATTTTCCTCAGATGTAAAGATGAAATAAAATCATTTCCAGACAAGTAAAGACTGAATTTATTGTCAGCAGACACACCCCCAAAATACTAACAGGAGTTCTTCAGAAAGAGGCATATGCTCCCAGATAGAAGCATGGAAACGTAGAAGGGAATGAAGATCAATGGATAAGGTAAATATATGAGTAAATCTAAATGAACTACTGATTCTACAAATGTCTCATGGGATTAAAGTACGTGTAAAATTGAAATATACAACAAGGAACAGTACAAAAGAATAAGAGGGGTAAATAGGATTGAAGCCCTTTTATTTTCTGGAGAATGGAAAAGTGCTAGTCAATTGTAAGTCAAGGATGTTGTTTACGTGATAACCCTTAAAATAGTAGTAAAAGAATATATAATTAACAACCTAATAGAGAAGGGAATATTTTAAAATACATGATTAATCCAGAAGAAGGTAAAAATTGAGGTAATTGAGAGAAAAAGGAACATGGAACATGTAGAACAAATAGAAAACAAATAGAATGTAGATTTAAATCCAGATCTATCAGTAACTACATTAAATGAAAATGGGCTAAATATTCCAATTAAAACTCTGAAATTGTGAAATTTAATTAAAAAACCCCCTGCAAAATCCAATTAAATGCTGCTTACAAATATTTCCTAAATATAGGAACACAGGAAGACTGATAGTAAATGAATGCAAAAAAGATATACCAAGGACTTCCCTGGTGACACAGTGGTTAAGAATCCACCTGCCAATGTAGGGGACATGGGTTCGAGCCCTGGTCTGGGAAGGTCCCACATGTCACAGAGCAACTGAGTCCATGCACCACAACTACTGAGCCTGCGCTCTAGAGCCCGTGAGCCACAACTACTGAGCCCGCGCCCCTAGAACCTGTACTCCACAACAAGAGAAGCCACCGCAATGAGAAGCCCGTGCACCACAATGAAGAGTAGCCCCCGCTCGCCGCAACTAGATAAAGCCTGCGCATAGCGACGAAGACCCAGTGCAGCCAAAAAAATAAAAAATAAAAATAAATAAATAAAAATAACTTAAAAAAAAAAAAGATATACCAAGAAAATAAGGTGATATTGCAAATGAGACGAAGTAGACCTTAAGACAGAAAACACTGCTAGATACAAAGAGGGACAATTCGTCAGGGAGATACCAGAAACCCTAAATTTGTTTGCATCTAACAGAATGTATAAAACAAATTTTGACAGAATTGTAAGGAGAGATAAACAAATTTATAATGAAAGTGGGTTTTTAGGATACTTTTTTAGTAACTGATAGCAGAAGCGGACAGAAAATTTGTACGGCTACAGAAGATTTGAATACTAATAACCATATCCTAACTGACATATATAGACCACTACACCCAACAGTTGTGGAATACACATTCTTTACAAGTTCACATGGCACATTTACCAAAATTTAGCATATTCGGGTCTTAAAGAAATTGAATCTGTAAATAAAAACCTTCCTATAAAGAAATCTCAGGCTCACATGTCTTTACTAGTGAATTTGTCAAATATTTAGGGAAGAAATAGCACCAATCTTATACCAAATCCTCTAGAGAATGGAAGAAGAGTTGAACATTCTGCAGCTCATTTTATGAGGCTAGCATAACCTTGAACCCCAAACCTGACAAGGACATTACAAGAAAGGAAAACTGCCTAGGTCAATCTCTTTCGTAAGTGAAGATATAAATCTAAACAAAATATTGGCAAAATAAGTTCAACAATGTATTCAAAGGATAGGACAGAGCACCAAGTTGGATTCATTCCAGAAATGAAAATTTGGTTTAATATTAAAAATTCAGTGTTACCCAATATACTAACAGGCTGAAAGAGAAAAATCGTATGTTCACAATACAGAAAAAGCATTTGCCAAAGTGTGTACCCATTTGTGATAAAAAAACAATCTTAGAAAACTTGGATCTCAGTGAACTACAGATATTCTTTTAAAAAATAGAGCAAATGTCATATTTCATTGTAAAATTTTGAAAGCCCTGAAACTGAGACAAGGAGGTCAGCTATAATCACTTCTTTTCAACATGTCGCAGGAAGTCTTGGCAGGTACAACAAGGCAAGGAAAAGAAATAAAAAGTCTAAGGATTTGAAAGAAAGAATGAAATTGTCATTTGTAGGCATCATGATTAAATACAGAGATTATTCAAAATGATCTATAGTTAAACAATTAGAATTAACAAACGAATTTAGCAAAGTCACTGGATACAAAGTCAGTATGCAAGAATAAAACTTTATTCTGTATCACAGTGACAAAAATTAGAAAATAAAAATGACAGGAGTCAAATCATCAGATATCTAGGAATACATTTGACCAAAGATATTCAAGACCTCTACTTAGATATGGTGGATATTTTAAAAAACTGAATTAAATGGAGAGATATAAAATGTTCATAAATTGGAACCCTCAATATTGTAAAGATGTCACTTGTCCCGAGTTGATGTATATAATCCCAGTTAAAAATCCCAGGAGATTTTTTTTGGTAGAAATTGACAAATGTGTTCTAAAATGTGTATGAAAATACAAAAAGGCCCAAAATGGCCAAGATAGTCTTGAAAAGAGCCAAGTTGGAGCACTTACACTACCAGAGATCAAGACTTCTTTTAAAGTTACAGTAAGTAAAACATTGTGGTATTGGTTCAGGGACGGATAACTAGAGTGTTGGAACAGCATAGAGTCCAGAAACATAGCCACACACTCATTGGTGATGACAGAGGTAATGCTGCAGTGTAGTGGGAAGAGTTTGTCCTTTGAGTAAGCAGTGCTAGGTCAATTGGATATCCACATGGAAGCAAATGAATGTTGACCCTTACCTTGCACTGTATTCAAAATTCAATTCCAGTTGGATCACAGATCTAATGGTGAAAAGTATAACAATAAAGCCCTTAGAAAATAACAAAGAAAGATATATTCGCAACTTTGGGTAGGCAAAGATTTTTAGACAAGATAAAAAAGCACCAGCCATAAGGAATAAATGTGATAATTTGGAGTACATTAAAGTTAAGATCTTGTTCATTAAAAGACATCAATACACGTGAAAGGGCAAGTCACAAAATGGGAGGAGATAATTTTGTGCTCTCTATCTGTATATATGTATGTATTCAACAAAGGACTCACATTCAAAACTTATAAAGAGCTTCTACTTCCACTAAATAAATAAGAAAAGACACAATCTAATAGAAGAATGGGCAGAAGTCTTAAACAGGCACTTCAAGGTGATATCCAAATGGCCCATAGACTTTGTTCATCAGGGAAATGCAAATTAAAACCAAGTTGCGGACTTCCCTGGCGGCACAGTGGTTAAGAATCCGCCTGCCAGTGCAGGGGACACGGGTTCGAGCCCGGGTCTGGGAAGATCCCACATGCCGCGGAGCAACTAAGCCCGTGCGCCACAACTACTGAGTCTGCGCTGTAGAGCCCGCGAGCCACAACTACTGAGCCCTCGCACCACAACTACTGAAGTCCGCACGCCTAGAGCCCGTGCTCCGCAACAAGAGAAGCCACCGCAATGAGAAGCCCGCACACCGCAACGAAGTAGCTCCCGCTCGCCACAACTAGAGAAAACCCGCGCGCAGCAACCAAGACCCAATGCAGCCAAAATTAAATAAGTAAATAAATAAATTTATTAAAAAAAAAAAAAACCAAGTTGCTACTGCACACCTACCAAAATGGTTAAAATTTAAAAGCATGATAATACTAATAGTTGGCAAAGATGTGGAATCAAAGGAACACTCACATACTGACTCTTCAATACTCTTTTATAGTTACAAAGCTGAATATCTGCATGCTCCATGACCCAGCAATTTCACTCCTAGAGGCCCAACAGATATGTATACATATATGTCCCAAAAGATATACAGATATATACACATGCATATGTATATATATGTATGTGTGTATATATCTATATCTAGCTAGCTAGCTATCTAGCTATCTATATATCTGAATGTCCACAGTAGCAATCTCTGTGGTAGCAAAACAGAACTGAAATAATGCAAAGTTCATCAACAGTGGAATGGATAATTATAATCATACAATAGAATACTAAACAGCACAGAAGATGTACTGTTATATCCATGTAACAACATGGTTGAATCTCACAGACATATAGTTGAGTGAGAGAATTAAAAGAAGACACAGGGGGCTTCCCTGGTGGCGCAGTGGCTGAGAGTCCGCCTGCCAATGCAGGGGACACGGGTTCGAGCCCTGGTCTGGGAGGATCCCACATGCCGCGGAGCAGCTGGGCCCGTGAGCCACAATTGCTGAGCCTGCGCGTCTGGAGCCTGTGCTCCGCAACAAGAGAGGCCGCGATGGTGAGAGGCCCGCGCACCGCGATGAAGAGTGGCCCCCGCTTGCCACAACTGGAGAAAGCCCTCGCACAGAAACGAAGACCCAACACAGCCATAAATAAATAAAAAAAAAAAAAAAAAAAAAGAAGACACAGGAGATTACCTACTGTAATTTATATCCAGTTCAAGTACAGGGAAACTAGTTCATGATTTTATAAGTTAAGAAAGCAGTTACCTTTGGTGATAAGGAGGTTTCAGTGGCTGGTTGGGCTCCTGGGGTACCAGTAATGTTCTGTTTTTTTTATCCGAGTGTTGGTTACATGGGTGTGTTCACTGTGAAAATTCATTGATTTGTATCCTTTTCTAAATGTGATACTTAAATAATAATTTTTAAAAACTTGCTTAAAAAACCACAGAGGATGGAAGAGGCTGGTATAGAATCTCCTGGCTTTTGCCATTTGAGGACTGGCTATCTGGAAAAGAGGGAGGTGATGATAAATTTCCAGACTTCTGCTCATCCCTGAGCACAGTGAGTGCTTCAGCACTGTGGTCCCTGCAGAGCCCGAGGACCAGGAAGTAGTGAAGTATCCCATTTCTGTGGCCCTTTGTCTTCCTTGGAGACACTAGAGCTCCGTCATCTCCGCTTTATCCATAATAGATGATGCTGGCAGTGTGTGGAGTGCAGTGTGCAGGAGGCAGGAAACCAGAGATGCCGGTTCCTCTCTCCTTCCCCTCCTCTCTCCCCACTCCCGCCCCCTCCTCTTCTCTTACTCTGCTGCAAAGAGTCAGGATTCTTGCTAGGGAGCCCACACCCACAGATGAAAGAGACAGAAGGACATTTATTTTGAAAAAGGACAGATGTAAATTAGTATTTTGTAGATGAGACACAAATGCTAAGACTTCAGAATGTGGTGGAACTTCGACCCAGTGGGCAGTAGAGAGAACCGCTTTGAGAAGGCAAGAATTCTATTTTCAGAAGCTGAATGAAAAGATGTTAAACATTTTATTCAGAGAATGTTATGGGCTGAATGTTTTTGTCCCCTTCCCCCAATTCAAGACGAGGACCCTCACCAAGAACTGAATCTCCTAGATCATTTTTTTTTTTTACAAGCCAATCACAAAAAGACAAATACTATATGATTCCATTTAATTAATTAATTAATTTATATTTATTTTTGGCTGTGTTGGGTCTTCGTTGCTGTGCGAGGGCTTTCTCCAGTTGCGGAGAGCGGGGGCCACTCTTCATTGCGGTGCGCGGGCCTCTCACTATCGTGGCCTCTCTTGTTGCGGAGCACAGGCTCCAGACGTGCAGGCTCAGTAGTTGTGGCTCACGGGCCTAGTTGCTCCGCAGCATGTGGGATCTTCCCAGACCAGGGCTCGAACCCGTGTCCCCTGCATTGGCAGGCAGACTCTTAACCACTGAGCCACTAGGGAAGCCCTCTCCTAGATCATTAATCTTGGACTTCCTAGCCTCTGTGAGAAGTGAATTTCTGTTATTTAAGTCATGTAGTCTACAGTGTTTTGTTATAGCAGACCGAGTTGACTAAGACAGGGAAATAAAACTTAATTTGGTTTATCGGCTCTGATTCCTGCAAGCTGGGGCAGTTGCCTCTTCCCTGCGGATATTTATCTGCAGAGTAGTGTAGTGTTGGCTGGGACCACTTGGCAGCTCAACCATGTCCATCTTTTGTGAGCATGGTGGTCACGTTGAAATAAAAAAATGCCCTTTGTAAGCACTAAGGTTTCCAGCCTGTCCCCATCTTGGTATTGAGAAAAGTCAAGGAAAGAAATGAGAAACACTTGAGTTTCTGGGAACAGAAAGATTCAAATATGCATGCCAGTACCATAATTAGGTTGACCTCCAAATCAGGGTTTCCCTTTAAATTTTGCTTGTTTTCAGTCTAACCAAATAAATTAAAACGTCTTATTTACTCCTAAACAAAGTGATCATAAAAGAATTTGCTCTCAGTCTTAATTAGTGCTGCTTCTCATATATCCAGTGGGAGTTGAAACTTCTTTTCTCTGATTTAACAGACAATGTGTTTCAATGGTGTAGAATTTTCTCCACAGATTTCACACTAATAATTGTAGTTTAAATTGCTCTACTTCTTGAGAAAATAATACTGAGCTTATTTGGTTTGTGAAAAAGTCAAAAGAACGTCAGTGGTTCAGGACACAGACTTAGCAGGAGCAGGTGCCTAGCTGAGTTGCCTTCACCACACCCCACCGTTTCTCTGTGCTGAGTCTGGCATTTTAATCCAGTGATTCAAGAGTCTGCAACCACCAGTTATCTGGACCAGCCAAAAATAGGCACAAAATCTGTTGCTTTGCGTGGTATCTCTGCAAAGTGTGTCACGAGGTTTCTTTGAATTGGGAGATTTTCCTGCTAATTTGGGAAGCAGCTGAGGAGACGGACAGAGGTTCCGAGTGTCCCTGGGACCCACACTGCTCCCCAAGGCAGCTCAGGTCTTTCCCTGGTTCCGCAGAGTCAGCCTTTCCCCACAACAATGCTGAAACCATGGACTTCATCACCTTTATTTACAAAAAGTTTTTTAAAAAATTGTATTTGTCAAAGATAAGTAAAATCCACTGGGTGTTGGCACAGCCCAGTTAGAGTTTTGTGAGGATTAGATGTTGGTACATGTGTAGCATCTAGACTGTGCTTGGAATATAGTAAATTCTCAAAAAATGATTAGTCGTGTAGGTGTACCGTGTGCTAGCCACGGCTAGATGCTTTATCTTCAGAATCTCCACTCCTCACAATAGTTCTGCAAGATTGTTGGTAGTAGTTCTTATTTTATTGATAAGAAAGAAGAGCTTCAGAGCAGTTAAGTAATTTATGTAAGGTCACACAGCTGCTGAATGGCAGTGCTGGGGACTGAATCCAAGTCTGTCTTCTCTTCTTCCTTCACCACCACCACCACCACCACCACCACCACCACCACCACCATAGTCTCTCTAAAACTATTTCTCAGTTGGGGTCTGGGCCTCCTGGAAGGTTTGTGGAAGTTTTCTTAGAAGGGTTGCCTATGAGTTTATAGTTTGAAAAACACTGCTTTGTGCAAGAGGTTGACAAGTGTTTTCTATAAAGAACCAGCTAGTATTTTATGCTTTTGAGGCCATACAGTCTGTGTTGCAACTACTTAATTCTTCTGCTGCAGCTCACACCATGGGCAATATTTAAACAAATGGGTATGTCTATGTTTGGATAAAACTTTATTTATGGACACAGGTGATGGGCTGGATTTGGCCTGCAGGCTGTTGTTTGCTGACCCCTGCTTTATTCCATGCTCCCTTCTGTTTTCTTCAAACCCTCACATCCTTGGGTGCTCCAGCTTCTCTGTCTGTCTTCTTGGAAGCTTCTACTCTATCTGCTCAGTTGTCAAAGTCCTCATGGAACTGACAATCTGGTGGGGAGACAGACAAATATATGTCAGGTGGTGAAGGGTAAGAAGAAGAGGGCAAGGGGTTAGAGAGTGACAGGGCTACTGTTTTATATGGAACAGTGAAGGACGGACTCTGAAAAGGTGACACTGGAACAGAGGCCTACCGGAAGGGGGCGTACACTACGTGGCTGTCTTGGGAGGAGTGTTCCCGACAGAGAGAACAGCAAGTGCAAAGGCCCTGAAGCAGCAGTGTGCTTGGCGTGTCTGAGAAACAACCGGGAATCCAGAGTAGCTGGTGTGCAGTGAATGAGGGGAAGAGTGGTGGGAGAGAGGCAGACAGGTAAGGGGCAGTTCACGTAGGGCCTTGTAGGTCACAGCAGGGCTTTATAATGAGTGGCCCTTGCAGGGGGGCATTCGAGCAGCAGAGTGTCATGATCTGACTCATGGAACAGAGGATCCCTTGGAACTGCTGGGTGGAGAGAGTCTGTAGGGTGAGAAGAGGTGAGTGCTGGGAGCAATTTAGGAGGAGGATGGTGGGAGAAGCCCATAATTCTAAATATATTCTGAGGTCAGAGCCAATGCTTTCCCAACAGATTGAGTAGGATGTGGGAGGTACAGAGGGGTCGAGGCTGACTTGAGGTTTTGGCCAGAGCAGGTGGAAAGTCAGAGCTGCCCTTTGCTGAGATGGGAGGACTATGGGAGCAGGTTTATGGGGAAGGTGAGGAGATCAGTTTGGATGTGTTAAGTTGGGGCTGTCAGTTCATACCCAAGTGCAGATGTCAAGTAGGCAATGGATTTGCAAGTTTGGAGTTTAAGCCGGGGCTCTACAGAAGGGAGTCAGCAAGGGATGGATGGTCTTCAAAGCCAGGGGTGGGCTGGAATTGCCTAGGGTGTGAGTGCAGAGAAACGGTGGGCTAAGCTGGAGGCCATCGCCCCCTCCTTCCTCATCCCTGGCCCTTGCCAATTTCACACCTCAAGGCTCTTACCTAAAAGCACTTTGATAGCTTCCTTCCTAGTCTGTTATCTACGGCAGGGGTCCCCAACCCCTGGGCCACGGACCCCTACCAGTCCCTGGCCTGTTAGGAACCGGGCCGCACAGCAGGAGGTGAGCAAGCAAAGCCTCATCTGTATTTACAGCCGCTCCCCGTCGCTCGCATTACCACCTGAGCTCCACCTCCTGTCAGCATTATGGTGAGTTGTATAATTCTTTCATTATATATTACAATGTAATAATAATAGAAATAAAGTGCACAATAAATGTAGTGTGCTTGAATCATCCTGAAGCCACCACCGCACCCTCCCCGCTCCGCCCACCCTGGTCCATGGACAAATTGTCTTCCGTGAAACCGGTCCCTGGTGCCAAAATGGTTGGGGACCGCTGATCTACGGAACTACCAAGGATTCCTGGAGCTTAACACCAGCCATGTCCCTCCGCTCTGAAACCTTTGGTGTGTGTGTGTGCAGCTTGCAAGAGAGCGTGTGGGTGCCAGCCTCTCTGCTGTCCTCCCACACTGTTGGCCCACAGTCTCCCTGTGGGCAAAGCAAAGTGAAGTCTGCTGCTTGTCCTCACCTGTCCTCAGTCTCCATGTTTCTTCCCAGCAGGAAGTACAACACTCCCTTCCCCATCATTATTTCATAAATACATAGCCGTTGTGCTGAAGACATAAAAAGGTTCTAGAGAGATGTAAATCATTGTGTGTGAAGACTGACATCTTTAAAAAATATTCCCTCGCGATGATGAAGAAGGTGTTGGAGATGTTTCCATATTAGGGAGACGTAGAAAGAGAGAGTGGATGAGTTGAGTTTTAGCCGTGAAGGAGGGGAAGGGGCCTGAAGAAGGGGTGAGGCCAGCTGGCACTGTGGTCTTGTTCAAAGGTTAGCAGGTTCCCAGCAACGCTACAGATGTCTTGGGATGCCTGCAGCGACCCACGAGCCACATCCCAATAGGAGAGGGAATCCCAGGGAATAATTGAAGCAGGGAGCCCAGGGCGCTGCTGGGCCTGCCCCCAGCCGCCTGAGGCCTGAGGAAGGGCAAATAGCTTTCTCTTGCTTCTGCCAAGTGACACCAACTGATAATGCCTGCCTGGGGTGCAATCTGGAGGTCAGATCTCAGGACAATGAATGTGGTGATTGATTAGTCATGTCTACCAGGAGTTCGTGGGGCTGCCTTTGCCTCTCTGGTCCTGAGGGTGTTTCTGAACTTGACAGAGCTGCCCTGAGTGCAGGAGTGCTGGCTCTCGCCATCCACCTGTGCGGAATCATGCAGCGTGAACTGGGCACCCACCAAGTTAGATCTGTCTTGAAATTAACCAACTGAAGTGCAAAGTAACCAAATGTATTCGCTTTTAAAAAGCCATAGGTTTTCTCCTCATGCTTTGGAGGTGACCCTTAGTGTTGTTGCGGTCTGTGTTTTACATCATGGAGTGAATTACACAGAAGCTTCTGAACAGGTGAAAACAAAGCATTTGAGAGAAAAAAAAAAAATCTCAAGTAGCAGGAGATTTCCTTCACCAAAAGGAAATGACATTTGTGAAGGTATTTCGAGCTCTGTAAAGTGCTCTATAAATGTAAGGATTTATTATTATGCGTTGCTGGAGGAAAACCAGCTAAGCCATGATGCTGACAATTATAGAACAGACTTCCTTATTACTCTTGCTTCCTACAATTAAGTTCCTCCTCTTGGAACTTCAAGAGAACCTCTGAGGATGGGCTTTGCCTGACTTGGATAAGGTCCTTGCTGGTGAGGGCAGGCTGAAGGTGGTGACCAGTGGCCCATTGGGACTGGTGGTCCACCATGTTGGTGGGCAGTTTGTCCAGTAGGGATCCAGCCTGTGAAAAGTTGGCTGTTGCCTCCAGTGCTTGTGTGAGCTGGCTTCATATGGGGAGGCAAGCTAGTCACTGAAAAATGATTGTCTGCTGGGAACACTCTGGAGCTGGCCTGACGTTACCCCTGCCCTCAAGAGGAGATATTCCCTGCTCCCTCCTGAGCTGTTTCCCTGCCCTTTTAATACCTGTTACATCCAGATCACAAATTCTGAGTACTAATTTCTTTGTAAGACTCTGCTTCTTCTGATTTCCTCCAAAGAGGTGTATATCCAATTACTTCCTATTTTCTTTTGTAAAAGGGTGAAAAATTATAAACAATAAGGTACAAATGACTTTCCCTGCTGGTGTTTGATAGAAATAGGCTGCGAAATACCCTTTGTCAGTAAGCATCCAAAAAACTTTTGAATTGGTGGATAATTTAAGAATCTTCAAGAAGAGGGTCTGAGCCACTCTTATTGGCTTCCGTAGGTACTCAATTGACAAAGACACAGGACTGATTGTCACAAACTACACTAGAAGTTAGGCTCTCTCTAGGGGGTCCCTTGTCCCTCTGAGTACATCGATGTCAGCAGATGAATGACGCAAGGTTTGCTGGCCTGGGTGATGCCCTCTATTACTGTATAGCTTCTGTGGGGTGTGTGTCAGGGACAGTTCTCCTGTTGTAGTGGTCTGGATCCAGTTAGGAGGTAGAAACCACACAGTGATTTAAACAGGGGAAGTTTAATACAAAGATTTGCTAAACTATGATGAAAGAGTAACTATAAGATAAATGAAAACTCTCTGTGGTACCCCAGGGCTGAGGGAGAGCATCCAAGGAAGGACAGATCTGGAAAGGGTTCAGACCTTGTTGGAGAAGGTGTAGTTGAGCACGCTGGATGGCAGACAAGTTCGCTGGTTTCACAGGTCTTCAGTCACTGGGCAAACAGGAAGCAAGCCTCCAGGGTCCAGGCAGGGTGGGCGAGCTGCTGTGGTGCTGGTGCGGGTGTGCAGTGGGAGGGGGCACTCAGTGCAGGAGGCCTGGAGCACAGGTGTCTGTCTGGAAGGCCATGTTGTCAGGAGGACCACAGGAGATGAGGCTGGGGGGAGGCAACGAGTGAGCAGAGGGAATGAGGATGCTCGTGTGGGCAGGAGGCCTGGAGGGCCTGAGGCCTGTACTGGGAGGGCTGTTCAGGGGCTGTGAGGATGCTGGGAGACAGCACGTTTTGGCTAGCGGGCTGGGCAGAGCCTCACTGGCTGTCCTCATCCCCTTACCATCAGCTCTGTCTCCCTGCAGCCCCTTCCTCCTGCAGCGTCCCTCCAGCACCCTCTGCTGAGAAAGCTTAACTTTGTGCTGCTGTAAAGGAGAAATGCTTGAAGGAAGTCCTTCCATTATTGCAGAGCATGTATTGAAGGGTGAATCTGGAGCTGAGAGGGAAACACATGGATAACTGGCTTCCTTGGGTCCCCTTTCCTGCAGCACCTGTGGCCCCAAGACATCTGTGAGGATGTAGGGTACCCCTTCTTCTGGGCTCCCCCACTTCCTCCTCAAGACTGGCTCACACAGGGGCTGGCTCTGCTTATAAGACTGCAGCTTCTCCTCTGGCAGCTGGGGCAGTGGTAGGGGAGGATCATGACTGTCTCACAGGCCTGTGGCAGAGCTCGGGGTGAAAGGATGTGTGTGTGTCAGGAACCGAGCTGCTTCAGCCCAGCGCTCCTACCTGCTGGAGTGAGTGATTTAGGACTTTAACTTGACCTTGTGGTTGGGACAGTGGTGTCTCTGACAGCTCACAGAGGGCGTCTTCCTCCCCACCTCTGTCTTCAAGCCAGCTGGAGGGGCAAAACACTTGAAGGATGTGTGTCTCTGCAGTCCTGGACCACCATTCCCATCACAGCTCGGGCAGTTCCTGGAAGGAATGTTTCTTTATTGGTGCAGGTCAGGCACGAGGGCATGTTCTGTGCCTGTCGCCGCGAGAGCTGGATCCAGCTCTTGGCCTGTGGGGTAAGGGGCCAGATTTAGGTTTGGAAGGGCTTAGGCCTTCAGTATGCCTCTGCCTGGGCCCCAGCTCCTGGAGATTCTGACTTCATTGATCTGAGGTGGGCCTCTGGCATTGTGACGCTTTAACAGCACCGCCAGCTCTGCCGTGTGGCTTGAAGGTGCAGCCAAGGAGAGGACCCTTGGTTTGAATCAGTCTCTGCCCCCTGGGCTCACGCTCTCCTCCATTTACTTGTTTGTGCGTCTCACTCAGCTGTTGCCTGGGAGCGTCTTGAAGGCAGAGGTTTGTCATCCCCTCTGTGCATCTGTCCCCCACTCTGTCCCTGGCCGGTGGCAGCCTCTGCCTGACTCACCCTGCACTGACCAGCCCTTGGTTCCCGGATGTCAGTGGAGTTGCCGGTGCCCCCAGGTTTATCTCAGACTCAGCTCCAGAAGCTCACTGTCTCCACCTGTGAGATCTGACTTTTCTAGACTTTTTCAGGGTCCTATTTTTACTTGCTGAAGGAGGGACTGAGGAAATCACTCTTGGAGAGGATGGCTGTAGGGCCAAGACTGCTGCCACTGGCTGACGTGGTCTTGGAACACTTGACCTGCTGATGTGTAGGGGTGGTCATTTGTCAACCTGAATTCTTCTCCAGGAGTTCATTTACAGACAAAGGATTCCATGTAGTCCCCACTTAATTGGATGGGATGGATTAAAGCCAGTCCAGAGGAATGTACGATGTTGCCCTTTTGGGTTTATAGCCATTTTTGCCTTGGCAGCCTCTGACGTGAGCTGTCATGGTCATTCCCAGATGGGAACAGTCCACCTCTTTTGGGCAATCCACTTGTCCTCCCTGGAATGTCTGGGGGGTTGGGGTGAAGCATCTTTTTTTTTTTTTTAATTTTTTAATTTTATTTACTTTATTTTTTTATACAGCAGGTTCTTATTGGTCATCAATTTTATACACATCAGTGTATACATGTCAGTCCCAAAGGGCTGGAGCATCTTCTGTCTTTGTTTGACAAACCTCATCCTAGCAGTTCTCAAAGTGTGGTCCCTGGGCGGCAGCTTCAGTATTGCCTGGGTATTTGTTAGAAGTGCAAATCCCTCCCCGCCATTGATCCTGGAACTTTGGGAGTGCGGCCTGCATTCTGTATTTTAAGAAGCCCCCAGATGACTGATACATGCTCATGTTTGGGAACTGCTGCCCTACCCAGTAGTCAGACTGGATGCCTCAGTGCACCACGAGTCCAGCAGGTACTTTCTCTTCTTTTCTTTCTTTTTGACTTCTGAGACTTTGTCCCTACCCATCCCTCCATTCTTCACAAGGGCCTTTTGAAATCACATCCATATTCCTGGCCAGAGTCAGGTGTCACTTTGTTCGTGAGGCCTTGCCTGACTCCCCCTCTCGCAACAGGTGTGTGCTTGCCCTTCCTCCTCCCACCCCCATTCATTGCCCCATTCGTTGCCCTCCTGGCAACACCAGCGTCACTGGGCTCTCCTTAGAAATGCAGAATCCCGGCTCTGCCCCACTGACTGAGTCAGAAGCTGCATTGCACAAGATCTGCAGGCGATTCCTATCCACTTTAAAGTCCGGGAAGCACGGATCAGACCACCCTGAGTGTACTAAAAGAAATAATGTTTTTTTTTTTTTTACTGATTACGTTTTAATAATACTTATTCATCAAGGAAAAAAATGGAAATATGGAAAGTCCAGAAATTGACACTTACATGAGTAGACTTTCAGGGGTCAGTATGAACGTCCCACCTTTGTTCTAGGAGGAACTATATTCAGATGACCTGTTTTAGAGACAGGAATCACGCTTTAAACAACAGCTAACACCATGTCTTGCATAAACCAGGTGTTCAATAACTCTTAAAAAACATAAAAGAGGGAATTTAAGAATTCTCTACCACTGTAAAGGTATTGTCTCCTTTCTAGAAGTTGGAGTCCTCAGCCTATCAAGGCTGTTTTTGGCTGAGCGTCTGATGGCTGTTAAATCCTGGTGCAGTGACCAGAATGTCTCAGTCTGAAGCTTCCATGGCTGGCTTTCCTGAGGGACAGAGAAGCTTGGTGAAAGCTCTGCAGGCCGCTCTCAGTCATGGTCGGGATGCTCTGTACCAGGAAACCCACTTTCTGACTTGCCCTGAGAACTAAAACTGATAAGGCGATTGTACGTGTAACTAGAATTCTCCAGTGTGAATGGGGAGAGAGAGGGAATCGTCCTGCCTGCCACTCCGGCTCAGTCAGAGCTTCCGGGCTAATTTAATCAATCCTGTAAGGGACCCGACAGCTGGGGAGAGGCTTTCTGAAGCATTCCAGAGTCACCTTCAGCACATTCAGCCCAGCATGCCTGGCCGTGTGCCCCTGTCTTTCAGTAGCTGTGCCTGAGGCCTGTCCCTACCCTCCTTGGCCTTGGGAGCAGCTGTGAGTCTCCAGGACCCCTTCTGGGCTCATGGGAGTCACCCAGCAGAAAAAGCTCTGAACTCGGAGTCCTCATGTCAAGGTTTCCAGCATTTCTCAGCTCTGAGCCCTTTGTCACTTTTGCTGCAGCCCTTTCCTGCCCGGGAAGAGCCAGAGTTGGCTGCCTCGGGGTGTGTGTGGGGTGCCGTCGCCGCACACATCACTGTTCCCAGCCTCCAGGTGGGCAGAAACGTGGGTACTCCTTGCAGGCCTCCGTTGCTAGGGAGCGGCGGCTCTGAAGGGTCAGCACAGGGCGCCTGAAGCACGAATGGCTCCCACCCATTGGCCATTACCCTCCTCACGGTGCCTGAAGGTGTGTGAGAAGCAGGTGTGCCTGTGCACGTGACGATGGTCTGGGCCTCTTGCTGCAAGAATAGCACGCGGGTTGGTGGCAAGCTTACAGGACGGAGGACGTGTTCGTATACCAGACGCATCTGGTGCTGCAGTGTCAGCCTGGCCAGAGTGTTCCTCTTAAACACCTGGGAACGATTACTCTCTGCCTAACCAAACCGTGTGGCGGCCACGAGCAACTCCATGTTAAGGTGAATTACAAAAACAAGCAGGCAGTCGTGTTCACGTGTGCGCCTCTGTGCAAGTGGCAGGTATGAATTGTTTTCCAGAAACACCTGCATCCTTTTACCTTGAGTGCCCAACCAGAAAGGGACCCGAGCCAAGGCCTGTCACAGATGTGCCACTGCTTCTCGCCGAAGCCGCTGCAACCGCTTCTGGGACCTGAAGAAAATTTTGATTTTGACTTTTTAAAAAGCCAACATTGGAGTATGCTTTTTAGCTGTAAAGTTTCTCTAGATCCCCAGAGATGACTGCTGAAGCCTGATTTGAATCTCACAGGCAATAGTCTATAAATTCAAAATTTCACACTGGATTTTCACTCACCGGAAAATGTGCTACGTTTAAAATTTTCATTGATTCCAAAACTTGATCATCAACAATCTTAGATTCAAAGTTATTTTTATATTGAAGGTCTGAGACTTTCAAATGAGCTCAGAACATACTGAGTCATGTGCTGATAATTTTGATTTTTGGTTCCAGAAATGTGTATCCTGCATAATGAACGGGATGCCCGAATATTCCAGACCTGGTTATAGAGCTAGCTCTGCTCCTGCTGCTGTATAATGTGAGTAACTTCAGAGGAGCTGATGACTTTTTCTCTTCAAACATTTATCGAACACTAATTAAAGATGACAATATGGAGGTTTTTCAGGGACTATTTACTTGGAGCATATGGCATCACAAATGGAAGTTTTCCATTTTTGCCATCCCCTGCCTGTGGCTGTTTGGAAGGTTGTCCATCAGTGCCTGGGAGCCCCAGGAGAGATCTGTCCAAGGGATGTGTGGTCTTCTGCTCAGGGCAGTGGGGTTTTTTTTTTTTTTCAATTAAAAATGGACAAGTTGTAATGTAGAAAAACATGGATGCTTACGGATTTTAAAATTGGATTTAAAAAACTGTGGCAAAGAGTACAGGCACCAGTCTTTAATTACAGCTCTCACCAGCCCTACACTTCGTCATACCAGGTGTGGCGAGGCATCGCCGCTGAGCAAGGCCCCCCTAACCAGGGCTTCAGGCATCTTGATGGGGCTTTCTGTTTGCTATGGTGACAGGAAGGAGGAAACAGTGGGGCAGTGGATGCTGACTTGGGTGCCTGGGTTGCTGAGGATCTTAAAGACGGCACAGACCTCAGTGAGCTACTAAGGAGTGGAGTGTTTGGATGAGGGGTTCCAGCTGATCGCTAAACTAGAGTTGTCTGGTCACCTCGTTAATGAATTACTAAGGGAACGAAGGAGAGTAAAATACCCTGCTGATTTCACGCTGCTGATTTTTGAAATTCTCTGGTTATTGAGAAGAACGTTGGTGTTATGTATGGTTGAAACTAAATGAAGAAACTGGACATTTAATCCTAGACTGTTTGAGGGTAAAGAACTTTTGAGTCACCTGAGCCAGGGTTGTCCAGATGAGTAATGGAAATGAGCCAGGTGGGCAGGTGGCCCGGGGAACTGGGATGGCACTGCCCCAAATAAAGGGAGGGTGCCGCTTCAGCCCGGCTTCCCTGGGCCTGGAAGGGATGGCCCCGGGGTTTCCAGATCCTCCCATTCTTTAAGAGATACTGGAAACCTGAATTTTATGTAAATCTCTTTTAACTATTGGCAACTAAACATACATACTTTAAAATGCCACGTGGGCCAAAATGAGCACAGCAGCGAGCTGCAGTTTGCACTCTGATGTCCCCGGTCTCCCTTGACAGATGCCATAACTGGCTGGCCCCATGTTCCACCGCTGGTTTGGTGGCAGCCCCAGGCCTGGAGACCCAGCCTTTTGTCTCTGAGGCTGATATTCTTTTCCCCCCAAGGCCGATTTCTGGGGACGCCCTGGAGTGACTAGGGCGTTCTGGCTTTCCTGGCTAGTGGGCAGCTCACCTCTAGTGTTCTTGAAATCTCTTCCTAGAAGTCCACAGTCACGGCCAGCTGGACTTCCCTGAGGTGTGGCTTCTGTTCCTGGGTGTTCATGTCACACATGCCAGATGGAGCTGGATTCTTGGCCCGTTTGTGTGTTTTCCTAGGATATTAGTCAGTGGACCTTCCCTGGGGCATTGGGTTAATACCCACACGCTTGGACCCCGAGACATACTTTTTCAGCATGAAAAACACTACACACAAATATGGCAGAGCAGGACTGGGGACTGGGTGAAGAGAGAGAAGTTCCAAAGAGATCGGGACCACCCCCCGCCTCCACCCCCTTGCAGTTTCTGCTCTTGGTGCTGAACCTAATCTGAGACTTCTGCCCTCCCCCAGGGGAGCTAAAGTTAGGTGTCCTTGGCACCTGTTCTCGGAGTGGAGCCCCAGGCCCCTGCATCAGATCACCTGGGGATGGTGGGAAATGAGGAGTGTCCTGAGCCCTGCCCACCTGGACCCTCAGAATTAGAATATTGGGGCGTGACCTCGGAAGCTCCCTTACACACTGCCCCCCAGGAGGTTAGTGTGCACACAGAAGGTTAAGAACCATTGTTCTAGGGACGGCAGAGGCACTGGGCAGTAGGGCTTGTGATTCCAAGTTATGTTCTAAGGCCCCACCACGCAGGGATCGCAGTAGATCAGAGGAGCAGGTGTTCAACTAGCCGGTTCTAGCTCACAACCTGGAACCCAGGGGGCAGTGGTAAGTGGTGACTTACTGAAACCCAGGACTGGTTTCACGGGTGTGTGACACTGTTGTCCGCACAGAGCCCTGCACTTGGGGTTTCATGCTCTACGGTCACAGTTTTGAAATTCTTAATTTTACTACTGATTTTGTGTCTTTTAAGAAAAGTCTGATGGGACAAGGGAGCATGCGCTGGGGGCTTGAGGCCTCTGCTCATGCGCGGTTTTGCCTGCCTCTGCCTCCCCAGCACCTGGTCTCTGATGCGGACTGCGCCATCTGCCCCGCCTCGCCCGGTGACTTCCGCTGGACTGTGCCCCAGCAGGGGCCTGGTGCAGGTGGGCACGTGCCTGCGTGCTGAGTTGTGCAGGTGGGTTGTGGGCACCGGTGAGGGTCTACACAAGCCCAGTGAATATCCCTGAGCTCAAGGAAGCACAGTAATAAATCGCAGGTTAAAATACCACCTCTACAGTTCGAAAGAGAGACTGCTGAGAAAGGAAAAAGAGGTTTTCCTGCTTTTTGAACAGGGGACCCTGCAGTTTGCATTGGGTCTTGCAAATTATATAGAGGGCATAGGTGACCCTGTGCATAAGTCCTACTCTTAGTGGGTCTATTTTACTAGTGGCTCATGTGAGTGAAGTAAGGTGCTCCTTCCCCTAGAGCTTCTCTTTCTCCCCGTTTCACCGACTCTTCGTTCTGGTCGTAATATACAAAGTCTTCATATGTTGACAACTTTCTTTACATTTTCCATTGCAGTCTTTCTCTTTCAATGACTGTGAATAATGGGGATTTTTGAGCAAGAAGCAATAATATAACTTCCCTTGTAAATTTTAGGTAAACGTTTTGAAGACTTTACAGAGCATCAGTGAGAGCTGTCACATTTGCATGGTTTCTCTAATTGTGAAGTGTTCCATTTTCAGTGAATGAATTTGCTTCTGTGGTTTAGCTCTCTAGGAGTGCTTTTGCCCAACCTCACCTTGGCAGGCCAGATGAGCAGGATACACTGGGGACACAGCGTGTGATCTGTGACCATTTGCAGAAGGATGGGATGTGAGGACTGGATATGCCAGTGTCTCTGCAAAGGGTTTAATTTTTGTTGTGTGAAGGCATGAGCAGCTGATAACACTAGGCCCGGTTATTTTCAAATGATAATTGTAACAGTCTCAGTTTACCATGTTCTCCTTAGAATACTCTCCTCCCTCGGCTTATAGGACAGCCTTCTCCTGGTTTTCCTCTGGTCCCTCTGGCTGATCCTCTTCAGTTTCCTTTTCTTTGATGCAATCTCTAAATGTTTGAATTGCAGAGGGCTTACTTCTCTGCCTTTTCCCTCTTATTTGATATACTTTTGTAGCTAACAGCACAGTTTCAGGAGCCAGGCTGTCTGGGTTGAGTTGCTACTAATTGTGGTGATCTTTGGCAAGTTGTTTGGCCAATTACAGTTTTCTGTGAGTTTGTGCTCCACAGTTTTACATTGATTAGAAGAGGAGAATAATAGTAGTATCTTCCTTATACCTTGTGTGAGGATTAAATAATTAATGTTAATTCATGTCAAATGAATAGTAAATGTTTTTAGCTATTAAGTAGATGTTTGGGCTTCTTCTGTTACCGATAGGAAGCTTGTGTGCCTGATGCACAGTGAGGCCAAACAAACTGAAATGTCAGAGTTTGGAGCAGAGAAAGGTTTATTGCTGGGCCAAGCAAGGAGAACAGCTGGCTCGTGCCCCCCAAACCTTGAAGTTCCTGAAGGGTTTCAGCAAAGCTTTTTTAAAGGCAAGGTGAGGGGGGTCGTCCCAGGATATGTGATCAGCTCATGCACAATTCTCTGTGATGCTGAGATAACAGGGCAGTGAACATTATCAATCCTTAGGTGCCAGGAGGTCTGGGGGTATGTGCTCATGATCATCAAGTAGTTAATTTCTTCCATTTTGTGGTGGTTTTTAGCATCTGAAAAACTCAGGAAATATGCATGAGATACTATTATCTGGGTACTTCAGAGAGGAGACACAGCAGAGGATATGTGGAAGGGGTCGGTCCCAGGAAGGCCCCATAGGGTCCTGCTTGGTTACACTTCTGGCTATAATGAACTAGCTTGTAGCAGACCAATACTTCTACCCAGAACACCCAGATAAGGTAGACAAAGGACCAAAAAACATCTCTTTGAAGGCACTAGAGAGCTCCCAGGCAGCCAGGACTTGGGAAGCCAAGATCCCAGAGTGGAGGGAGACTTATGGAGGTCATACTCAATGAGTCTGACATTCTTAGTTCTTTTCACCTTGATGCATATACCAGTTCATCAATGGCAGGTGCAGAGACTACGAAGGTAAGTAGAAAGTGACTGTGAGGAGGCTGAGAAGTTAAGCAAAGCTACTCTTAGTTTCATAGTGCTGGGGAGAAAAAAACAGAGATCACAGCTCACCAAGATAGATGGATCCCAATAAACACTCCATGCATTCAGTTGGGACCCCCTAAAGATTACACCCTAGAAGTCAGTGTTAACTGAAAACAGGCCAGGCATACAAAGACTGAAACCTAGTTTTGAATGAGCTCAGTCCTTAATTGGATAAAGGTGATCTACAGTTTGCTAGAAGCTAAAGGAAAATCCTCTCTGGAAGGAAGCTATTACCCAGAGCCTTGAAAATTTTTCTTATAAACAATGATTGTATTCAATAAAATGTGCCTGGCATATCCAGAGACATGACCAAGGATTGGGGGAAACCATAGAAATATCTATAGGTGATCCAGATACTAGAGTTACCAGATATAATCTCTAAAACTGTTATGAGAAATACATTCAACAAAAGAGGCAAGATGGAGAATTTAAACAAAACAAAACAGGGATGGAGATATATATATAAATAAAATAAAGAAGCAAATGGAAGTGTAGAAATGAAAAATACAAAAATTAAGAATGGAGTAGGTAGGTTCACTCTGAAGATTAGACACAGAGGAAGAGAAAATTAATGATGTGGAATGTAGGTCAGTAGAAGATATTAAGATATATGGAGAGTAAAAAAATGGAAAATGCAGAAAAGAGCATGATAGGCATATGGGTCATGGTCTAAAACATATGTATTGGAGCCCTAGAATGGGAGAAAAAGGAGAATGGGGCAGAAGCAATATTTGAAGTGATAATGCCCAAGATTTTCGAAAATTAACAAATGACATCAGCCACAATTTCAAGAAGTGCTATAAACCCCAGGCAGAATAAATACAGGTAAACCACACATAAGCATTTCATAGTAAAGCTGATGGAAATTAAAGACAAAATATTAAATGAAGCCTGAGAAAAATAGATTATCTTCAAAAGAACAACAATAATACTGGCAGCTGATGTTTCAGCTGAAATGATGTAGGCTAGGAGACTGTGGAGTTACAGTTCGTGAGTATAGGCATACATCATTTTTTTGCACTTCATCTTATTGTGCTTCACAGATACTGTGTTGGTTTTTTTTAAAATATTTATTTACTTTCCTCATTTTTCTTGTCTGTGTCGGGTCTTAGTTGTGGCACACGGGATCTTTGTTGAGGCATGAGGGATCTTTTCGTTACGGCGCGGTCTGCTTGGGTTTCTCTCTAATTGTGGCATCCAGGCTTCTCTCCAGTTGTGGTGTGCGGGTTTTCTCTCTCTAGTTGTGGCATGCAGGCTCCAGGGCACGTGAGCTCTGTAGTTTGCGGCCTGTGGGCTTTCCCGTTGAGGCGTGCGAGCTCAGTAGTTGTGGCGTTTGGGCTTAGTTCCCCCGTGGCATGTGGGATCTTAGTTCCCCGACCAGGGATTGAACCCGCGTCCCCTACATTGGAAGGAGGATTCTTTACCACTGGACCACCGGTGAAGTCCCGATACTGTGGTTTTTTTACAAATTGAAGGTTTGTGACAACCTTGCATTGTCCCATGATCGTTAGTATTTTTTTAGCAATAGAGTATTTTTAAAATAAGGTGTGTACATTTTTTTTCAGACGTAATGCTATTGCACACTTAATAGACTATGGTATAGTATAAACATAAGTTTTACATGCAGTGAGAAACCAAAAAATTCATGTGACTTACTTTATTGCAATATTCACTTTATTGTAGTGGTCTGGAACCTAACCTGCAGTGTCTCAGAGGTATGCCTGTACTCCAAGCAAATAACTGCTAATTTAGAATTCTGTATCCTTCAAAAATATCCTTTAAAGTAAAGGGGATATGATACCAAAAGCACAAACAACAAAAGGAAAAATAGATAAATTGTACTTTATCAAACTTAAAAGCTTTTGTGCTTCAAAGGACACCACTGAGAAAGTGAAAAGACAACTCATAGATTGGGAGAATATTTTTGCAAGTCATATAACCAATAAAGAGCTTGTATCTGCAATATGTAAGGGATTCTTACAACTCAACAACAAAATGACAAATCACCCAATTTAAAAATGGACACAGAATTTATGTAGCAATTTCTCCACAGAAGATACAGAAATGACCAATAAATATATGAAAAGATGCTCACAGTCATTAGCCATCAGGTAAATGCAAATTGAAACCATGAAATACCAACTCAAATTTATTAAGATGGCTATAATAAAAAAAAAAGGAACAAGCACTGGTGAAGTTTTGGAGAAATTGGAACCCTCATGCATTGCTGGTGGGAATGTAAAATGGTGTAGCCTCTTTGGAAAACAGTCTGGCAGTTTCTTAAAATATTAAATATAGAGGTCATGTGACCCAGCAGTTCTTCTCCTAGGTACATACCCAAGATAAATGAAAATATATGTCTATGTAAAAACGTGTACACGAATGTTCATAGTAGTATTATTCATAATAGCCCCGAAGTGGAAACAACCCAATGTCCCTCAGCTGATAAATGGATAAATCAAATGTGGTATATCCATGTAATGGAATATTATTTAGCAATAAAGGGAATGAAGTACTGATAAATGCTAT
The DNA here is from genome assembly GCF_965194825.1 of Balaenoptera physalus. Taxonomy (NCBI): domain Eukaryota; kingdom Metazoa; phylum Chordata; class Mammalia; order Artiodactyla; family Balaenopteridae; genus Balaenoptera; species Balaenoptera physalus. The sequence goes on along the minus strand of NC_138897.1, from coordinate 45,705,218 downwards.
AGTATGGAAGAACCTTGACAACTTTATACTAAGTGAAAGAAGCTAGTCACAAAAGACTATTATGTGATTCCATTTATATAAAATGTTTTGAATAGGCAAATCTATAGAGACAGAAAGTAGATTAGTGCTTCCTGGGTATAGAGGGGATGTGTTTGTGGGAATGAAGAGTTACTACCAATGGGTACATGGTTTCTTTTTGAGGTGGTGGAAACATTCTAAAATTTATTGTGGTGATGGATGGGCAACTCTGAATATATAAGCTAGGGAACTGTACACTCTAAATGGGTGAATTATGTGGTATGTGAATTATATCTCAATAAAGCTGTTACAAAAAAAAAGGACGTGAAACAAACATGTTTCTAGAAAATAGGAATTGAGGAAATTTGTTGCCAGTGGACTCTCGCTAAAGAAATACTAAAGAGAGTTCTTTAGGCAGAAGGAAATTATCACAGAAGCACAGAAACACAGGAAGGAATGAAGTACAGAGACCAAAGTAAATATGTGTGTAAATGTAAATGAATATTGACTGCCAGAACAATACTATGTCATAGGGTCCAGAATACATTTCTCAATATGTCAAAAGGTATAGGCCATATTAAAGTGGTCTAGTGCCCTTACCTTTTCTGGGAAGTGATAACATTCATTTGTAGTAGGTTCTGCTGAGTCAGGAAGCCATGTGATTTTCTCAAGGGTGAATTACTGAAAGAATTAATAAAAGAGTATGTACTAGGAATAAATAGAATAACGTAAAGAAATAGATAGGAAATATGGAATAATAAAGAATAGCAGATTAAACCAAAAGATGCCAAGAAAGGAGAAAAAAGGAAATTAGAATGTAGGTCAAATGTAGGTCAAATATTGAACATGTAGATTTGCACCCAAACAATAGCAATCACTTTAGAGTTAACAGACTTCGTTAAATACTTTTATTAAAAAACTAAGATTGTCAAAAAAACCCCCCAAAATCTAAGATTGTCAAGATTGGATAAAAAAACTATATTCTAATTACAAGAGATACATCTTAAATACATGCGTACCAAATATTATTAGTAAAAGACTGGAAGAAGATAAGCCATGCAGCTCTAACCCAATGGTGTGGCCATACTAGTAACAGATGACATAGTCTTTAAGGCAAGAAACATTACTAGAGATAGGAAGAAATCCTGTGGTGCTAAAAGACTAGGAATTATATTTTCAGTAAGAAGCATAAATCAGTCAATCAAATATTGACAGAATTAAAAGGAAAAATAGAAAAATGTACCATTGTAGTGGGAGATTAATATACTTCTCTATAGAATAAGCAGATTAAGAGCAATATGGGTAGAGGAGATTTGAGAATCTCACTTAACAAACACTGCAGCTGCTGAGTACACATCCTTGGCATTTACTGGGCCATAAAATAAGTTTCAAGAAATTTCAAGTTCCTACTGTATAGCACAGGGAACTGTATTCAGTATCCTGTGATAAACCAAAATGGAAAAGACTATGAAAAGAATATATATATATATATATATATATATATATGCATAGCTGAGTCACTTTGCTGTACAGCAGAAAGTAAACACAACACTGTAAATCAACTATACTTCAAGAAAATTAAAAAAATAAATTTTAAAGGATTGAAATCATACAGAGTATATTTTCTGACCATAGTGAAATTAAGCTAGAAATCAACATTAAAAAAGATGCTAGAAAATTCCTAAATATTTGGAAATTATGTAATACACTTGTAAATAACCCATGGGTCAAAGAAGAAATCGCAGTGGAATTTAGAAAATATTTTGGACTGAAGATAATGAAAATATGGCATATCAGATCTTGTGGTCTGTAGCTAAACCTTACTTGGAGGAAAATTATAGTCTTAAATGCACATGACTGAAAAGAAGAAAGACTGAAAATCTTAAGATTTTATACAGTAGGAGAAACCAGCATATTAAACACAAAGAATGTGGAAGGAAGGAAATAGCAAAGATAGCAGAAACTAATGAGATAGAAAGCAAACTTAAAATAGTGGAAAAGCAATGCAATCAAAAGTTGGTTCTTTGAAAAGACTGATCAGTGAATAAAGGACCTCTATTAGAGAAAAAAAAGGGAAAGCACAAATTACCACTATTAGGAATGAAAAAGGGGGCACCACTACACATCCTCAAGCCACAAAAAGTTAGCTGTTGTCTTTAGGTTCACCAGTGCACTTGTGGGACTTCAACCGCCATGTTTTTATTCATGCCCAAACCCCCAACTCTATTTCTCTATTCAACACTTCCACTTGTTTTAGACATAACATCTTAAAAACAAAAATCCCAATTTTATCCTATCTCCCTGCCACCAACAGCTTTTTGTATAATGTTTCCCATGTTGGTAAATGGTAGCACCATTTATTAATTTGCTCAAGCAAGACACTCTCAAGCAAGGATGCTTCCACATCTTATCAATCACCAAGTCATTCTGACTTTTCCTTCTTCCCTTCCCCTCTTTCCCTGTATTACCCCTCTCTCTTCTTTTCTCTCCATTTCCACCGCTTCCACTATTGTCCAAGCCACCTTCAAATAGCACCCCCCCATTCTTGCAGTGGCCTCTTCATTTGTCTTCCCCCTTCTATCCTCATACTGCAAAGCTGATCCTGCATGCGTCTGTTTACAACCAATTTCACGACTTCTCGTTGCCTTAGAATCAAGTCTAAAATCTGCTGTGGCCAGGAAGACTCCCTCTCCGGAGCCCTTGCCCTGCCTTCTTTTAGTATCTCAACTACTCATACTCCTTCTGTGTCAGGGCTTTTACATCCGTAATACTTCAGCTCCCTGATCCCTGCACTCCTTCCACAGTGAAAATAAGAACAGAAATAACAAAGGTGACTAACTCCTTGTCTTCCGTCTTTCCCTGTTTGGTGGTTGGTCCTATCCACAGCCCTGAAGCCTGGTCTGTCATGCTAGGACATAGCACAGTGCCTGGCACAGAAAAGGCGCACAGGAAAGCATTATTCATCTGAATGAGTGAATGATAATAGATTAATAATAACACTGAAACTTGGTGCTGACACTGTTTTTCAACTTGACTGAAAAGAAACAGAAAATGGAAAAAGGTACCTGTAAACGCAAGTAAATATAGTCCAGCCTTTTCAAGAGAGAAGTTTAATGCATTTTTGGTTATTTATTTAATGATAGAAAGGCCCTTTAAAATAATCCAAATATTTCCCAGATTATCACAACCACTCAGCTTAAGCTCTTAATGGGAGGAACCTTGCCTTTTGTCTTTGTTGTAGAATTTGGCAGAGGTCCTTGCCTTTGGTTGGTGAGCTGTGCAATTTTGTTGACTTAAATAGAAGTCTGGGGCTTGATTTGGAAACTGCCTAAATCAATTTCAGGACATTGCTTCTCTCACTGAGGTTGCTGGCCATAAACAACATAACTTGTTAAAGGTTCCTGAGGAAGTAAAATCCAACCGCTTTCAAAGTAAATACATTCATATTTTTTCATAACCCGTATATGCTAGATCTTCAAAAATATCCTTGTACTTGACCCTAAAACATTTATTAAGTACCCACGATATATTTGTTGTTCCGAAGAGGCTAAATGGGCCCCTAGAGATTTAGAAGTTTAAATATGATTTGTTGAGGTTAGCCAACAGGACCGATTTCTTCTGGTATCATGTGAGTCAGTTTCATTCTGCCTTTTTCTTAAGAAAACTGACCAAGAGTTATTTTTATTTTTAAAATATGTAAAATCACACCTTTGTAAGAAACTGTTCATTTTCTATTGTGAAGTGCGTTATACGTATGAAGGGGATGAATGTGGATGGTGTGTATAGTTTGAAGGATGATGAACTGAGCGCCCTGTCCTCACTGCCCGTCTTAGGAAATGGCAGAGGGCATCCCCGGCGTGTGCGCCCTCCACCTCGTCCCTTTGCAGTGGCACTTATGGGATAGGGGGCAACCGAAGCCCACAAAAGCTTGAATGGCTGAGCCAGGGTTTTGTGAAGGTTTTATTAAGAATTGTGAAAGGGACGTGCAGCCCTGCTTGTTGGAAAGCTCTCTTTCCTGACTCACTTTGCTTGTCAGCTAAGTCCAGTCTGTAGTCCTGTTGCCTTTAGAAGGAACCACCAAGTTGAGGGAAGCCATAAGCTTCATGACTGCTTGGCGACCAGAGCACGATTGGAGGAGGATATGGTGTAGCTCTCTTAGAACTGACCGTCTGACGCGCCGATGGCCTGTGTGCTGCTCTGCGAGTGGGATGAGCCTGGATTGGGGGCGCTCAGGGTGCCCACAGTGAACCCGGCCCTGGAGGAAGATGGGGCCCACAGCAGGGCTTCACTTCTGAGCCAGGAGCGGGGCCAGTGCGGTCAGAAGGGCCCTGCACTTGCAGGTGCTGTTTTGAAAGTCTTCATACTTTTTAACCTGTGAATGTGCATTTTGTATGATGGGACAATGGAATATGCTCCGAGGGCTTGGAGCCACAACTCATGCGGGGTTTCACCTCCTTGCTGCCTCCTCGCCTCCCTGGGAGGGCTTTGCAGCTGACTGCTCCCCAACTCCCTGGGGCTCCAGGCCTTTCTACCCAGCAACTGCTGCTGGCCTCTGTCCCTAGTGGGGCTTGGGCTCTGGCAGGGCCAGGGCCAGGCATGTATGCTCTGTGGCGTCTGAGGGCTGGGCATGGTGCTGGCATTCCTGCCCTGAGCTGGCAGTGTCATAGTGTGTTCAGTGGCACCTTGGTGGGTGAGCCTCTCACCCACCGCTGATCCAGGCACGGAGCACTTTGAGTGTGAAATTGCAACCCCTGGGGGGCCGCCTGTCTGCTGTGGGTGGGGGAGGCAGGCTCAGGGGAAGTGGAGATTGACTTCAAGCAACAGCCATGAAAAGTGGCCCACAAATCTGTGGGTCTGCTGGGCAGTTCTGCTTGGGGCCAGTTCGGCTCCTAACTGCCGACTCCCTCCTGTGTCTGTCGTCAGCTGGTGGCTCATCTGGAGGCTTGGTGATCCACATTGGCCTCGCTCGGCGTGTGGCGGTTGGCAGGCTGTCGGCAGGGGCAGCGGGCGCGACCAGGTACCCCGGAGGCTGGCTAACCCAGGCTTCTTCGTGTGGTGACAGAGTTCCAAGAGCAACAGGAGAGCCCAGCCCTAGTGAGGAAGTGCCTCTCAAGTCTCTGCTGTGTCACATTTGCTACCATGTTGGCCAGAGCTAGACACAGGCCAGCCCAGATTCCAGGAGCAGAGAAAGAATCCACCTCTTGATGGAGGGAGCTGCAAAAATTACATGCAAGGGATGTGGATGGAGGGATGGAAGGAACCCATGAAATGACATAAGCAAATGGCATTTATTTTAGTTTTTTTCTTTTAAAAATCAGCATATATTTTCCCACTTCTGAACTCTTACCAAAATGAGCTTAACGGATAGACCTCATGTACATTTATAGAACAGTTCCATGCAAATCTATCTCAGAGTTCCACAGAACTTTATTGCCTAGACTAAGGATTACTTTAGACCTGCTGCCAAACCCAGATAATCATTAAACCACCCCAGTAACACGCCACTTCACTGGATTAAGGAAAGAAAAGAATGTATAAGTTGAGACGTGACATCAGCCTTGCTTTAGATATTTTTCCTCTCCAGGATGGTGAGTCTGCCATTTCCTTTTGAATGCACTGTCTTTGCAGGAACTGTCAGGAAAACAAGTGACCTTGTGCAGGCTGTCTGCAAGGAGTGGAGGGCTCTTTCCATGTCCCCAGAGATCGAGGGCCCGTTTAATGGTTTGTTTTGACCCGGAGGAGTGGCACAAAATACCAGAGTATTTGGAAGGGTCCCTCATGTGGCTCTGTGACTGACCTCCTCCCCAGCACCCGCCCCCCCCACCTCCCCACCAGAGTCCTGGGTACAGGTTCAGAGCCTGCAACCTGGTCCTCCAGCCACACCACTCTCACTGCCCCTCACCTACCCTAACCGCTCTCCTGTGATTGCCCTGCCATGTTATCTTCCACAGGACTTCTGGCTTTGTCTTATGTCCTGAAGTGCCTGGCAATGTCCTGGCCACCGAACCCAGGGCCAAGAAAGGAGTGCAGGGGACATGCTCCCAGGGTATGAGGGTTGACACGAAAATCACTGGAGTCAGGAAATTCCAGGGCCCTTAAGTCATTCGGCAAGACATTTGACATGAAAGGCCCAGGGAGGGGATCAGGTTGCCTCCGTGTCCGTAGGAATTGAGGCTCCTGTCAGGAACTGGTCTGGCAGGGAGGTGTCTGAGTCCTTCACTCTGTAGGCAGAGACTGGATAGTTCCATCCAAGCCTTTCTAATAAACAGATTGGAATGAACCGCCACTCGCTGCCTGTTCACATTGCTGTTGCGTTCTTTCATAACTGTTACTTAGTTGTCCCTGACAAGATTGAAGACTGCACTTGGCATGTACCTATCAATTTGTTTCTAACAATGATACCTAAAGCCGAACCCCAAAGTGCTGAGGGAATTTTACGCTTTGTGTGTCAGTCCAGCCAAATAGCCCTGTATTCCTACCCTTTGGCTCATGTGATGGTTTAAATATTAATCGTGTGTGTCTGGGGTGTAACGATGGCAGGGCTCATGTTGTGGAACGGAGCGGGCAGTGTGTGTTTGTTCGTTTGGTGTCTTTACGGTCTGCCCGTGTTGCTGGGACCCCTTAGTGCCCACGTGCCCCGGCTCGCTAAGGGGGTCAGTGTCTGACCTTGCCCCCTTCCTATAGGCATACTGTGAGGATCCCCCCACACCTCCTGAGGGGTTAAAAGGCACAGAGTCATCGTTTCTCTTTTAGTTGAAGGACTTGTACAAATTGCCCAACTGTTAATTAGGGAGGTAGGGTTGTGACACCTGGCTTAGGAAGTCAGGGCAGCCTTTCTCCTGGCAGGGGAATGGGGCCGTTTTATGGAGGATGCTTGGGTCTCAGGAGGCTGTGGCTGCTAATTGTAGCAGAAGGAATATAACTGAGGATGAACTTTCACACATTTTGACGGTTGGCTTAAATGACTTTTTATTCTCTTGTGTTCTATTGGCGTGTCATACTTCCTTGACAAAATGATCTTTGAGGGAAGGAAGCGTCTATGTGTTCCTTGGTGCCCAGCCCGGGCCTGACATATAATTTTGTTAAAATTGAACTATGGAAGTGGCATAGTTAATGATGCCCTGACTGTGAGGAGAGGGACGATGAGAACAGGCAGTTCTGCTAAGGTTTTGGGATTCTGTGGTCAGGAGGCTGGGGACATGGTAGGGCTTCCTTCTGTGATTTGGGGCCGCCGGTGGCATGTGGAGGCAGATGCTTGGTGCGCCAGGGTGAGCGGTGAGGCAAACCAGATATTCACCCCAGCGGCTGGGGATCAAATCAGAAGGTATGGGTGGAGATGGTGTGGAAAATAAACACGGCTGCCAGTAAGGATGGGGCTGCATCTACTGGCTCCAGTGATCCACCTCTGCCCCAACTGAGGAGAAGAGCATGGGGCGGGGTGGTGGTGAGGGCTGAAAGCCCAGGACAGGGTCGCTCAGGCTTCCGTCTACTCCCTGCTAGTCTCCCCTTGAGGCGCCTCAAGTTCATGACCCAGGAGGGCCAGAAGCAGCGTTTGCTGGGGCTGGCCTGGGTGGCTCGAGAGGGCTGATCAATAAATCTCAGGAATTTTGTTCAATATAGCCATTATTAAAAATTAAATTATCCTGTATAAATGTATAACGAATAAAAGTTACATTAGAAACAAAGGTAAAGGAGGTATATGTATATGTATAGCTGATTCACTTCGTTATACAGCAGAAACTAACACACCATTGTAAAGCACTTATACTCCAATAAAGATGTTAAAAAACCCCAGATATTTATAAAAATAAATAATTAAAAATTAAAAAAAACCCCAAAAACAGATGTTTATAAAAATAAACAGTTAAAAAAAAGAAACAAAGGTAAAAAATATTCAAATATATATACATATATATGTATAACTGAATCACTTTGCTCTACACCTGAAGCTAACACAACATTGTAAATCAGCGGTACTTCAATAAAAAAAAAATACTCAAAACATGTCACTGCCTAATTGTTTCATTACATTTTACTGCTACGTATGCTTGGGAGGTTACTTACATCTCCTGGATCTGTATGATAAAAATACTATATGCTGGTGAGCTGCTGTGTAACGTTTTTTAGCTCCATGCTCAGTGACTTCACGGCGGTAGCTTGAAACTGGCCATGGTGGAATATTTATACCACATACACATGCACATCCTGCCTCTCTACACCACAGCAGTACTTCCTCTCAGACTCGGTTCTCTCTGTCAGGCCTGAGTGTGGACCAGAGCCTCAGTATGCCTTCGACCCCCTAGAGGGGAAGCAGAAACTTTTTATCCAAAAGCTTCTTTCTTTGGACTTTCTTTGGACTCACACATTTCCAGGGATGGAGACAAAAGAAATTGTTATGGCTTAAAGGGCTTTCATTATCCCCATCTGCTAGTCTGTTGATTATATGTGGGATTAAAAATGAGCAGAAGTGTTGATACTATCAACAGAACGGACCACGTAAGCTTTATTAGTCGAAGATGTCAATAGGAGTTAAAAGCAAGAATGAGCTGCAGTGATTACAGCTCTACTGACACGTGGTCCAGTGTACATGGTAACGGGTTCCGTTTCCAATGGAATTTTCCACCTAGGAATGATAAAAGTCTGATTTCAGTCCGCAGGAGACCCTTAGCCCAGGAGACGCCTTCTGCAGGAAATCCTTCCTGTCTGCTGCTTCCGCAGGCAGGGAAGCCAGCTCCCCCGTGTGTTCCCCCCAAACCCTGGGCACACCTCTGGTATCACAGCGCAGTGAGTTTGGCCAGTTTGGTCTCTGCTTTCTCAGATCGGGTGATCCATCTGTGAAATGCCAGTCAAGAATGCTGACCCTCACCAGCATGCCTTTAATAGTTTGTTATTAGAGAAATAAAACAGGTGAGTCAAATAGGATTAACCCCTTCAAGTGATTTAACTATTTCTTACAAATAATAAAGAACAAATTCCTTTCATTCTGTTGAGGATAACCAGAAACACGGAACTGCGGGGTTCCTGCAAGAATTAGCAGCTTGTTATAGATGCTGATTCTGGACAAGTTGACAGTCTGCGTTTCTCTTGTTGAGGATAACAAGCAAAGCTTTTCTATCAAAGGAGACTAATTCCTTGTTTGAAATCTCACTTACACCAGGAGGATTATCAGGCCTTCACCTAGATGTTTTGAAGTAGCCACGTATTTGCCTCCACTTTTCCTCAGTCTCCTGGCATTTTGGAATAAGAGCCTTAACTCACCCAAGAGGATGAATAATCAGAGCCATCCTTGCAGCCTGAGAAATGAAGCATGAAGTTATACACTTGGATTTCCTCCTAATGTTAATCTTTGGTACAATTACTTTCCTGTAGTTCTAAGTGAATTGGTTATTCTAAATGTCATGTAATGCCACAAAGGCTCGTGTCTTGCCCTTGTGCCTGTCCAGGATGGGTCAGTGGAGGCGAGGCAGCAGGATGCTCTCTTCCATGCGGTGATTCAGGAACCTGAGCTGTTTCTCTCCAGGGTCTGTCGGTTTCCAGACTTGGGAGTCTTCTCTGGCTCCTCTGCATCTAGCCACAGGCACGAGAAGAAAGGTGGATGGTTGTGCAGGGGTGTTATGGCCAGGCTGGTTGGGACCTTTCTTCCCTTTCACCAATATTCCAGTTACATGGTGGTAGTAGCCCAACTATAGGCCTGGGATATGTGGTCTCTGTTCCCAGGGGGAAAAGGGAACGGGGTTGGTAAATACGTGGCGTTACCTTGGCCACACCAGAACACTCAGATGACATAAGTTGTGTTTTGCAAGCATATTTTCAAGTCCTTAGAAGGTCTCTGGCCATAGGGAAGATGCAGAGCATAGCGGTCAAGAGCATGACCTGGACTCAAATCACCTCTATCCAGATCCCAGCTCCACCGTTTATCAGATGTGACATTGGGCAATAACTTAGTCTCTCTCTGTGCCTCAGTTTCCTCATTGTAAAATGGGGATAACAAAAGAAATGAATAGAGTTTGTGTGCGAATCAAATGATGTAACATACGTAAAGTGCTTAGAATTATGAATGGGATGTAATTAACAATATAAAAGTATTTGTTAAATAAGTTTTCAAAAAATGAGGCTAGTAACAAAGAGACCTAAGGTCCTCTTTGGTGTGTTGTAATTTGGATATATTGTCATTCAGATGGAGAATGTTTCTTTTTGTTCAATTGTAAAAATGTTTATTGAGCGACTATTAATTATAATGGCCCAGGTATGACCATAGGCGCTGAATAAGTAGGCTTCTCACTGAGTCAAAGGAAACAGCATGTTTTCTCCACCAGATTTGCCTTTTAAACTCTGTGTCTGTCAATCAGTGGTCCCATCGGCATCTTGGTTTCCACTCCCCAAATCCATGGCTTCCCCTGGGCCCCTCAGAGTGGAAAGTGGCGTTAGCCCAGTGCCTGGTACTTCTCTTCCCTGCCCACGTATTGGGCGCCCTGTCAATATCACTCCCTTAGTAGGTGCCATTTCTGTCCACCTGTTATGCAGTTTGCTTCCAATCTATTTGTACGAACATGCTACTTCTTCCAGTTAGGATCCAAATTTCAGAATAATGCTGGATGTTAAAAAATACATGAGGGCAACCTGAAGTGATTTCCCTGTACAGATCCCCATCCCAGGAGCAGGCTGGGCATAACAGACTCTTTCTCTTGCAGCTGGATGACTGCACGCTGCAGCTCTCCCACAACGGCACCTACCTGGACTTGGAGGCCACCCTGGCCGAGCAACGGGACGAGCTAGAAGGCTTCCAGGATGACGCTGGGTAAGAGCGACAACTGTCCCTCCCAGCTGGTCCCAACTTTCCACGAAATGGGGGCTCATAGAGGCCTTAAAATATCTTGGAGAAACCACCATAGCTTTGACCTTGTCTTCACTCACAGTCACACAGAAAGAAGGGAGATGCAAGTGATTCACCAGTAGTAACTGCAGACCCTTTTGAATTTGAGTAGCTCTTCTTGATAAGGCTACTCAGGAGTAGGAAAATTTCTGGTGTAGTTTAATTAAGCACATGGTATTTAATAGTCTGGTTTTTTTTTAAACCAAATATACTTAAATTAGTACTTTCCAGATTTTAGTGGATTGACAGCTGTTTTATATATTGTTTTTAACAATAAATTACTGGATATTAAGTTTTCTTGGCAGATGCCTCTGCAGATCATTTTATACTGTATCATCTTTTGAACTCACTATTGTGGAGAAAATAATTCTTAATTATGTTAATTAACATCAAGTTACTTTTAGCTTACATATAGGATTGCTTAATATTTCTGATTGCTGTGAATCTGAATAAAGCAGTCCACATAAAAAATCAGAGATGTGTACAGAAAGCAAAACCACTGTAGGAATATTGTCATACAATTAGCCATTCCCCTATTTATTAGATTATTTTTTCTAGTAATTGTTTTATCCTTTTCCAGATTTTTTAAACTTTTCATGTTGAAATGATTTTTAACTTCCAGAAGAGTTGAAAATAAAGCACTGATATTTCCCAAATACACTTTACCCAGCTTCCCATAATGTTAACATATTATATAACCATGGCAAACCAAGACATTAATATTTGTAAGATACTGTTATGTATTTACTAGATTATTGAAATACTGTTTGGATGGGGCCCCCCACCTCCCTTTCTATTCCTCATTCATCTAGAGCCAAGTTTATCTCTGATTTCATCGCCTTCCTCCTTAGAAACCTTCAGAGGCTCCCTGTTCTTTTCCAAATAATGCCCAGCCATCTTCATCGGTGTCCAAGGACCTCCCCAAAATTTGTTTTGAAGCTACCTTGCCTGACTTAAAAATATATTACAGTCAGATGAATATTATCTGAGAGTGCTGATTTTTCATGAATGGCTCAAAAAAATGAGGAAAAATGGGAAGCTTCTTAGTGTTTGTTTCCTACCTGACACCAGTGTGTACCGATGACTTCCTGAGTTTCCCCTGCTTTAACACCCATCACAACTTACGGTCCTTTCTCCCTTAATTGTCCCTCTTTTCTGCTGCTAAAACTCTGCTAGGTCAGAACTGTGCCTGTCTGAATATCCAGCCTAGTGTTTTCTCAGCATGTTATAGGCACTTAGTGAGCACTGGTGGCCAGGTGAATGGCAGGATCCCAGAATGTATTCCTGAATGGCATGAACTTGAGCACCAAGACCAGGGTCCTTGGTAGGAACTAGGCAGGTTCTCTGAGGATGCCCTTCCTGTCTCCTGAGTGGTTCCAAGGGCCCCGAAAGACCCTGGAAACTGCCATAGGCTGTACACACGTGAAGCGTATCATTATTAAGTCACATCAGATTCTACTCATCATCATTTAAAAAATTGACATTATAAGACTGATAGATTTGAGGAAATCCATTGCTGTAGTTTTTACAAAGTATTTGACAATGACATCCTTTTATTTAACATGTCAGCATTCAGGCTGGATGACAGTCTAATGGGATGACTTCATGTCTCATTGATCAAACAGATCCCAGGAGTGTTATGAGTAGATCACTGCCAATTTGAAAAATGTCTCTAGTGGTGTTGTGCTTGAAGACCATGACCTGTTTGATATTTTTTCTTTCTTATCAAAACTTGACTGGCTTGGAGATGGCAGCTTAGGAAAAAAGTGTTAATATATTAGATAACAATATCAAGAGTTAAGAGTGGAAGAAAATAAAGCTTTATGGAGCACCTGCTATGCCACCCACTGTGTTAGGCACCTTATTTCACAGTATGTTTGTTTAATAGTTCATTCTGTTAATATCACAAACATGGAATTGGATTTTATAGTCTCCATTTTTCATTTGAAACTACCGAGGGCCCGGAGTTAAATCACATGTCCAGGGAGGCAGAGCCGGTAGATGGTGGAGCCGCGTTTGAACACAGATGTGACTGGTTCCCAAGTCTGTGATCCTCCTCCATCCCAAGAGCTTCTGGGAAATGGCATTTCAGGTTCTCCTGAAGATGTACAGTTGTACCGGTGGGGACATGCGGTTGGTTCCTGCAAGGACATCCTCAGTTCCGGGCTAACACACTGGCTGTAGCTGGAGCCACACCCACTGCAGGGTTGCTCCGTCACCTGGCCCTGACGCTACAGCTCGCACTGTCATCAACTCCAGTGTCCAGATGCTGGAAGTCCCTTTGCAGCCATTCCTGAAGAGCCAGGGAGCCCGCTGCAAGCTCCCTGGAGTAGAACCTGGGGCATTCCTTCTCACTTTGTTCCCTTCTGAACTGTCACCTGGCCATGGGTTCATCTGAAAGTTGCAGCCTTGACCACATTTCTGCACCACATTTCCAACAGCACAGGATGCTGGGGAAACGAATTACGGCAAAATGAGAAGGCAGGACTCACGATGTGGGAAACTGCAAACAGGGGAAGGTGACCCAAACGCTGTCGGGTAGCCGCACATTTGACTGCTGTGTCCCAAACTCACCCCAGACTTTGAAATAGTCTTCATTTGTGGGACCCACCCTTTGTCGTCTGGAACGTACTCAGGGTGATATTCTTCTGTGTCCGGAAGAATGTGAAGAATCTACCTCTACTGATCTCTGGTGGGGAGATCCCCTGTCCCCGGCCTGGGTTGCAGAAGACATGCCAGGATGGTGCTGTCCCGGCATTGCCGGGTCACCCTCGCGATCCCCAGGTCATTTACCAGCACTGAGCACTGTTGGCACAGGGCACGTTACTGGGAGCTGGCTGGAAGCAGCCTGCAGATGGAGGTTTCCTGCACAGGTGGCAGGTGTCTGGGCACATCTGCAGTGTCACTTGCACTGAGTGTCCCTCCTAGGTCCTCTCCTAGAAGCGTGGCACTTGGCACAGTCTGTGTGCTTGAGAACTCATGTCTCCCTCGAATGGGAGTTAAAATATAATTTCTTCCTAGTTAAGAATTGCCCTGTCGAGGAATGAAAAGGGCAAATGAAACCATTCTTTCTCTTGATGTTTTTGTAAGTTATAGGAAAATACCTGCTCATGTTGTGGCCATCTCATGAAGATGGGTGGCAGGCTGTATGGAGATGGTGGTGGTGTTGGTACAGTGTGTTCTGAGTCAGTTTTCCTTGGGGAGGAGTTCGTTTCTTTGTTCTTGTCCAATATGCTGCTCTTTTACGCCGGACTAGAATTTAACTTACCCCTTGTTTAGAATGATCACTCAGACTATAGCTAGTTGGAGAAGAGGAGAAAGACCTGCAAAAGTAGAAGGACAAAGCAATTATTATGCTAGCAGAGTAGAGCCAGGTCTGTTTATTGCCTTCCAACGCCAGCGAAGTTAGCAAGCGCAGCAGGGTACAGCGGAAGCCGAAGCCCCTGGGTTATTATTCCCGACCCTGCCACTGTGGGACATTGGGCAAGCCACTTTACCTCTGATGGGAGTTTATAAAATTTATTTATGAAATGAGGACAATATTAACCAATCCCATTTCCCTCCTTGTATGAGCAGGGATCCCAACAGGGTCTCTGTTGCCCAAGCAGAGCATAGCAGAGAGCAACTGCACAGTGGTTAGGGACATGGGCTTTGCAGTTAGTCTTATGGCTGTGCGATCACGGGGATGTTACTTCACCTCTCCAAACCTCAGTTTCCTTGTAAGTGGGGTAATATAATCACAATACTGCCTTCTTGGGTGGTTGCAAGGTAAAATGTGATGATTTTATCTAAATGTAAGTAGGTAAAATGTATCTAAAACATTAAGCTGGTTCCCGGCATGTAACACAAACCCCAAACTAGTAGCTCTTACTATAATTACGGTCAGAATTTGAGATCATACACTGAAATGGGAATCACCAGATTTTAGACCTGGGGTGGGGTCTATGCAGGTCCATCACCGGGAGATCTCATTGTTTTAGTTGAGAAAACCAAGGCTGGAGACTTACCCACAGGGCAGAGCTGGGCCAGATTCCACCTCCCCAACCCCCCACCCCTGACCTTTTTGCTTAGTCCCACCCTCACTGCCTTTGAAAGGAAACCGATGCACAGGGAACTGTCACAGAGAAGTGGGGTTAGAGGTTAGCCCTGAAGGCGACAGAGTGGGGCTTCGCAAAGGTAGCAAGGACAGTAGGTTGGGGCGTGGTAGAGCTCAGAGTGGGCCTGAGAAGCACGGGGCTTCAGGGATGCTGTGGACCAGTGTGGTCGTTGGACAGACTGTACGCATCCCCAGGTGCCCCTGACCTGGAGTACCTCAGGGCGCTCACCCGTTCCTCGGCTTGACTCCCCTCGGGCCTGCGCGAGAGGGTCAGCGCTGAGACAGTGCTTATCTCTGATTTCCCTCATCCCGCCACCCCCATTCCTGTCCCCACTGCGTTATGTAGAGGTGGGGAAAGTCAGATGAAAATCTGTGGAGTGGGGTGGGTGGAGCCACAGTGGGAGGCTTGTGACTCAGGGATGAAGGATGTGAAGCCTGGACGTGGGAAGGGCTGTGAGGAAGCCCATTCGCAGGGGCAGGTGGGCCCTGACCCCGCCAGCCTTGCAGTGGATGTGCTTGGAGGGATGAAAGGGTTTCGGGAGAGCTCTGGTTTGATTCTTAGACACCTAACTTCTCAGCCTGCAGCTCATGAGCGCCAAGGATCCCTGTGTGTGTGTTGGGGGGCAAGAACCCCTGAGATTTCTGCAGTTTGTGGGTATGCAGGGTTTTGGGGTGGAGAGGGGTTTCAGAGCCTTTCATCAGATTCTCAAAGAGTTCTCTACATTCCAGATGTCAAGTTTGAAGGAATAAGAAGTCGTTTTCCCTTCTTACTGTCTGATACAAAAGTTAACCTCATCCAGTCACATCTCTGTCTGGGTTTTCTCTGCATCTGGACCTGGTAGAATGGGAAATCACCTAAAATACATTTTAAACCTAAATCTAAAAACCAAGTGAACTCGAAAAACCAAACCGAACAACAAACAAAAAACCTCGACAAAAGAGAGATTCTGGTTAGGGTGTGGATGGGACGCAGGGAAGGGTTTCCCCCCACTTTTCCTCGTAAGTGATTATCTGCAGCTGAGAGCGCAGGTGTGTTGTTGTCTGAGGCTCTTTTGACAAATCATCGAAGGATTAAGGGTCTCCCATCTTCTCAGTGCAAGGCTCACACTGCCGACCACCAAGCCCTGCTCTGGTCACGGTGGATGAGAGAACTGGCCCTTTGCAGACAAAAGGTGCCCTGGGGGGTAGGGGGGTGGTTCAGTGCTGAGCTGAGCAGAGCAGCCCAGAGGCCCCTGCACACCTGCTCTGGGTCAGTGCTAGGCCACTGCCTTCAAATACCCTGGGGGAAAGCCGCTTAGGAATGCTCAGACAAGACAGATGAGCTTCCGTGCTGAGTGGACAGTGGAATTGGTGTGGCTCTAAGTTCCTTCAAATGCCAGATTGTGTGACAGGACAAAGATGGAGTCAAGTAGGAGTGGTGGAGCCCACGTGGGTGCTGGGCTTTATGGTACGGGTAGGAGTCAGAAGAGGACTGGCCTGCAGAGAAGGAGCCCTCACAGAACCCCTTCAGTAACAGGGAGGGTGGGGTGAGGGGACAGAACCTTGAACAGGGAGGCTGCAGTCAGCGTGGCCCACTGTGATGGGGGAAGGCAGTGACCTAATGGGTCTGAACCTGGTGTCTGAGGAAGGCGGGTGGACTGGGGCCTGGACCATTGGGGAAATCTGGAGATGTGATACTAGCTGAGCAGAGAGAAACAGGAGGATAAAATGGACACACGCCATTGGTGGATAGTGTGTGGACGGTGGACTACTTAGAGAAGTAGTGAGGTTATGGGGGGCAGTTTGGGGAGGGGGAGAAGAGGTTTATACATGTTATTCTGAGGTTATGTCAAGCCACGCTCAAGGTGCAAGGTGGCCAGGTGATAAATATGGGCCTGGCACTCAGGTGAGAAACATCAAGGACCAGAGAGACTGGGGGTGACCCCTGGAGGAAGGGAGTTGAAAACCTAAAACCTCTCTGAAAAAATGAAGTCTATTTAAAAAAAGAGGTGGATAATTAGGCCGTTTTGAAGACAATATGTTGATTACAAGATGCTCTTAGGAACCCAGCCTTCTTTTACCTTTCTGCTCTGCCATCCTGATGATGTAGCTTTCATCTTTCGTGCTTCATCATAGTTACAGTATGGCTGCTCTCCCTCCAGCATCTCATCAGGGCAGGAAGTCATGTGTTGGTTAGGGTATAGTTTTCTCTGATGTAACCGATTGATTCCAAATTGTGAAGTTTAAATATAAAGGTAAAAATTTCTTTGTTGTGTAAGAGTCGAAATATAGACAGCTTTCCTTGGACTGGTAGAGCAGCCATACCGTCCTGAAAATGAGAATTCCATCTCTGTGTCCAGAGTGATTGCTTTACCTTTTCCCTTCTCATCTGCATCCCAGCTGCCAGGAAGAAGGAAGTGGACAGAGGGGGTGAATGTCCATTCTGTGTGCACATAGCTTTCAGTCACATGCCATTGCCCAGAACTTAGGTCCATGATTATACCATGAATTTTGGGCTTGTGTCCAGCCAACCCTCTACCTTTATTACTAAGGGTGTGAGGTCCCTGCCTTAGATGGGAAGAGTGAAGAACAAATGTTGGTGCCAACTGGGTCTGCCCTCTTTAGAGAGTTTTTCCAGAACCTCCACCAGCAATTTCCATCTGCAGTTCACTGAAGAGAACTGTGTCATGTGGCCACTCTTGGTAGCCGGGGAGACTGGAAAATATAGTTTTAGGTGGGTACACTGTCACCCCAAACAAAATCAGGTTCTCTTTATAAGACAAAAGGGGGAAATGCATATCGGGTGGGTAACTGGCAATGTCTGCCTCAGCAAGGAGAAAATTTCAAAGAAGGGGCAGTTAAGAACACTGTGCCATGGAGAAATCAAGTTGTGACAGTACCCAGGCAAGGCCAGGGGTGTAGTAAGGAGGAGATTGTGGTGTCCTTGGGGAGAGAGGAAGCAGAAGAGTAGTGGGGTGGAGGTAGGTGGAGATAGGTCAAGGGGAGAATGTGGGGCAGAGGAGGAGAGACAGCAGGATTGCGCAGGAGCTGGGAGTTGTGAATGGGTTGAACAGAGGCTTCATTCCCACCAGGAGAGACCTGAGGGGGAAAAGCTAAAACTGTAAAACTCTTCGAAGAAAATAGGAGTAAGTCTTCATTTCTTAGATATGACACCACAAGCATAATATTATCCTATGTTGCAGACAAGGAAGCTGAGGCTCATAGAAGCTAAGTAACTTGTCCAGGATCACATAGCTGGCTTCAGAGTTTAGCTTTTCACCACTACCATCTCCTAAGGGAGACCGGAATGCATCTGGAGACGAATGTAGTGGCAACTAGCTCTCTTGGACTTTGAGCTTCTGAGCAAATTAATCTTCACTAGTACTCTCCTTTTACTAGCTGATGACTGGTCCAAATCCTCTTCATTCCTCAGGCAGAGCGTGGGCTGAGTCTCACAGTTTCAGAAGCTTACTAAGAGGAAGCTTATCCTGGGGCAGCTGCTGGGGGGGCCCTAAACTCTGCTTCTGCTGCATTGTCCAGTGTATGTTTTCTACTCTTGACTGAAATCATAGTTTAGTTCTAATTTGAATGGAGGAATATTTGGGGGCATCGATTCTGCTGTTGATTGCAAGAAAAAGTCTTCAAGCCTTTGGCTCCATGCCACTCAATAAAATAATGTTAAGCACTTGGTCTTACATTACAAAGACTTTATATGTTATTTTTATAAAAATTTTTCTTGAGAGACAGGGATAGGACTGAAACACACGGGTTCAGAACCAACAGACTTGGTTCTGTGGTATTTGGTTACACCAGATCTTTTTCCCAAGGCCATAGACATTATTGCAGGAGAAGCTCAGGTATTCTGAGAAACCGGGAGGTTTCAGGAAGTTCCTTCAGCGATAGTGCCATCAAGTCCCTGGCATGTGTGCCTCGGCTGGAGTCTCCTTGAACTGAGCATCTATTTTAGTTCTCTCATCACTTGGGTAGCATTGACCTTGGGTATGGGCAGCCGGTTGGCTGTGGCTAGTCTCTGAGGCCTGTGATATTTTTCTGGCAGTGGCTGTGCTGATAAGAATGGAATGTGAATCTCCCTGGGGAGCTTTAGGTCAAACTAAACTGCCTTTGCCTCTGGGTCACCAGATTCTAGTAACTGATGCACCCCCATTTCACTCTGCTGCAAACAGGCAGACTTGGAAGGAGTGGCTGCTATGATACTGATACAGCAAGCCAATATCGGGGAGAAAAGGACCATTAAAGTGCTTATGGTGAACACACATTGACAGCCTCCCACTGGTTTCAGTTTTAGAACATGGGCGCTCCATGAAGGCAAATATCAATGTTTGTATTAGGGTTCTTCAGAGAAATACAACCAATAAGATATGTCTTATCCATCTAGTCTAATCTAGTTTAATCTATCTAATCCATCTAGTCTGTCTAGAGAGACTTATTTCAAGTAACTGGCTCACACCATTTTGGGGGCTGGCAAGTCTGAAATCTGTAGAGTGGACCAGCAGGCTGGAAATTCAGGTGAGAATTGATGTTGCAGTCTTCAGTCCAAAATCTGCCCGGCAGGCTAGCAGGCAGGATTTCTGGGTTGCTGTCTTGAGGCAGACGATCCTTTGTGGATCTAACATAGAGTCCAACACACACTAGTCACCAGTGAACATGTGTGGAATGCGGGAATGGATGAAGGGAACCCATCTGGGAGGCAGCTTCAGGGAGGTGCTAGGCGTACAGGCTCTGGGGTCAGACTGCCTGGGTTGGGTCCGAGCTCTGTCACTTTCTGTGTGACTTCAGCTACGTCGCGTAACTCTTTTGGGCCTCAATTTCCTTACTTTAAAAATGGCAATGATATTACCTACTTCATAGGAGTTTTCTGAAGACTAAATCTGTATAAAGTACTTAGAACTTCATCTGGCACATGATAAGCATTCCATAAATGTTAACAACTATTATGATTATTATTTTCTGAACCCAGACTGACATAGTATCCCACTGGGGGCAGGGGAAAGTATATCCATGATTATTTAATTTTCCTCTGAAAGTTTTAGCCAGGAAACAGAAGACAAGGGCATATTTACTAGAAAAGTGGGGATAAAGTGATTATTTTAAAACTTATGAAATGATTATTTCCCTGAAAGAAGCCAAGAGCATCAGCCAAAAGATTTTTAGAATCCATAATAGCAGCAAGATGGCATATATAAAAGAAATACATAACAATCAGCATTACCCAATTACAAAATATTGTGGTGGAGGGAGGGAAGCTATCAAATTTAAAGGACCTTATGATGGGTGTTGTCTATACATTGATATTTGATATAGATAAATAAAACATGGACATCTTGTAATTCTTGAATTCTTAGAATAAACCTTATTTGGTCCTATTTTATTATATTCACATATTTCTTATTTTGGTTTGCTAATATTTTCTTAGATATTTTCATCTTAATTTTTTGTGTCCTTTTTTTGTTAGATTTTAGTATTGAGGTCAAATCAGTTCCTTAAAAAACCTGGGACACTTTTTATCCTTAGAAAGTGCTGGAGAAGGTGATATAGTGAGACACTTACACAGCAAAAGGCAGGATGGTGCGGGTGACGGTGGAGTCAGACACTCTGCTTTCAGCCCTGGTCTGTTTCCATCAGCTATGTGACTTTATGCAGGTTATGTCATTACTACAAGCTTTGCTTCCCTCATCTGCAAAGTGGGCACAACAGTGGTACCTGCGTCAAAGATGAGAGAAAGTAGGGGTTGCAGCGGGAGATGAAGGACAACTTCCGTGGACCTGGCTGCACTCACAACTCCCTGGTCTCTGCTTTGGAAGGCCCCCTCCTTTGCCAGGGACTCCTGGGCTCTGGACCCTCATCCCCTGTTGAGGGACTTCCACAGCCTTTGGTCCCCAATTCCACTCAGGTTTCTTTCATTGTAGGATTTTGTGTACAGGGGCAGGCAGGGAAGGAGGTGAATATATTGAAGCAGAGGAATTATAAGTGATAAAACTACTTAAAAATAGGCCTTTTTTGTTCTATGCTGTCTTAAATTCTATTAGGGTTTAACTTAACCAGTCTGATTGCCTGGTTTCTCAATGTACAAGCATTGAAAAATGCAGAAAAGATGATACCTCAGAGTGGTGTGCTGATGGCTTCCTCAGAAACACTGTCCTAGTTCTCATGCAGGTGCCTGGATCCCTTGTGACCATGGGACTGGAGAATTCTGTGGGAAAACTGAAGCACTTCCTCAAAATGCAACTTTGCAGTTGTTTGAAGATAAAAGCGGGGGCTATCAATGGGCCCTTCTGAACTTCTCTAGAACTTTTGAGGTATTCTGAAATATTTTCTCCTGCCATCCCGTGCTTCTTCCCCTCTGGGCATCTAAAGCATGTATTTTGTCTACTGTCCATTTGGTATTTATTTTTGATTCATAACTGCTGATAACATGAGTTACAAAAAAATCTTCCAGATTAAAGAACTTTGGGTTTGCTGTTTCTAATAGTTAGGGTCTGGCCATCATCAGGGGTTCACTGGTTTCTGCTCCCGGCTGAGCCCCTGGCTCAGCTCTGGGTGAGGCTGCAAGCCCCTGGTGGCTGCTGCCCCCACCCCAGAATACCTCTTCTGGGAATTCACACAAAAGGCTGTTCAGCAGCTCAGTTCAGTGCACTCATGGGAACTTTCTTCCTAGTACGATCACAAGAATTGAAGGAATGTCAACATCAGGACCATCTAGAGAAATTTCAAAATGAGATGGCAAAGGAATACGTCCCAGATGAAGGAACAAGGTAAAACCCCAGAAGAACAACCAAGTGAAGTGGAGGTAGGCAATCTACCTGAGAAAGAGTTCAGAGTAATGATCGTAAAGATGATCCAAGAACTCGGGAAGAGAATGGACGCACAGAGCGAGAAGTTACAAGAAGATTTTAACAGAGTTAGAAAATATAAAGAACAACCAAATAGAGTTGAAGAATACAATAACTGAAATGAAAAGTACACTAGAAGGAATCAGTAGCAGAATAAATGAGGCCAAAAAAAAAAAAGAAGAATAGATGAGGCAGAAGAACGAATCACTGAGCTGGAAGACAGAGTGGTGGAAGTCACTGCCACAGAACAGAATAAAGAATGAAAAGAAATGAGGACAGTTTAAGAGACCTCTGGGACAACATCAAGTGCACCAACATTCACATTATAGGGGTCCCAGAAGGAGAAGAGAGAGAGACAAAGGGCCTGAGAAAATATTTGAAGAGATAATAGCTGAAAACTTCCCTAACATGGGAAAGGAAACAGTAACCCAACTTCTGGAGGCACAGAGATTCCCATACAGGGTTAACCCAAGGAGGAACATGCTGAGACACATAATAATCAAGCTGACAAAAATTAAAGGTAAGGAGAAAATATTAAAGGCAACAAGGGAAAAGCAACAAATAACATACAAGGGAATCCCCATAAAGTTATCAGCTGACTTTTCCGCAGAAACTCTGCAGGCCAGAAGGGAGTGGCACAATAAATATATTTAAAGTGATGAGAGGGAAAAACCTACAACCAAAAATACTCTACCCAGCAGGGTTCTCATTCAGATTTGATGGAGAAGTCAAAAGCTTTACAGACAAGCAAAAGCTAAAAGAATTCAGCGCCACCGAACCAGCTTTACAACAAATGCTAAAGGAACTTCTCTAGACAGAAAAGAGAAGGCCACAACTAGAAACAAGAAAATTACAAAATGGGAAAGCTCACCTGTAAAGGACTGTCAAGAGAGAAAAAGATTTTTTCTGTGTGAGGAAGAAAGTTTTGAAGAAGTCTGTGTTTATAGGAATCTCAAACTTGTCTTCTGAAGATAGGTCGAGTGTTGTGTATTTGTGTAAACGCGAGGCTAGTACCTTGCACATAGCTTAACTAAAAAGGAGGGTCTTGTCGGCATTTGAAGGGACTGTGAATGCAGATTCTCTGCCCACAAGGAGCTGCTGGGTTGGAGGCTGCTGCATGTTTTTGTAGGACCATGCAAGTGGTTTTCTTTTCTCCTTTAAAAGAATCAAAAAACATTTTTTTAAACCATACTTTCCCCTCTTATTTGGTCTCAAGAGTAAAAAATATGATTGTTTCAGTACTGTAATATAATTCCTGTGACTTCATATCACAATATTAAGTGTGCCCTGGTGAGATTTCTGTCCTCTTCTCCTCCAGCACAACCACAAAACCAGGAAGCGGGAAAGTACTGCGAGCTTGGTATACATGAAGCCCTGATGGGGAGGGAACTCAGCGACTGAGCTGGTTACCCGCTCCTGTGCTGGTTCCTGGCTCCATTTTACCTTTGTCCACTGGCTTCCCCCTTTCTCCAAACCTCAAAGCCTTTGCTACCCTAGGTAGCCAGGACTCACGTTCTCCCCATTTATCTTCTCTCATCTGCTCTGGGCTTTGGTCCTTCTCTGTAAAAGCGGGCTGAGCCCTCATGGGAGGAGAACTGGGGAGGGGGCCATCCTTTTC
The DNA here is from genome assembly GCF_965194825.1 of Balaenoptera physalus. Lineage (NCBI taxonomy): Eukaryota > Metazoa > Chordata > Mammalia > Artiodactyla > Balaenopteridae > Balaenoptera > Balaenoptera physalus. The sequence goes on along the minus strand of NC_138897.1, from coordinate 45,681,783 downwards.
CTTCCTTTATAAGAAATGAAGTGAAAGGAAGCAAAGATAAGACAAAGTGTGGTGTACCTTGACATTCTGATGACAAATAGCCTACGCGCCCCCTTTGCTGGACTCCCATCTTCAGGGAAAAGCTATGTCTTGAATTGATAGACAGCAAAACAGCTCTTTCTGATTACCCCACTATGTGTGTCCTTTCCTGATATGCAAAAACATGTAAAAATAGCCATGGGAATGATCAAGCAGATTTGTGCTGTTACATTCCTGGGATTTCACTTCATGGGTACAGATTTTAAAAATTTCCCAACATGGTCAGGCATGAGTACACGGAACTCTGTGGAGTGGACCGGGTTTGGCAGTGAAATGTGTGTGCCAGTCCAACAGAGTCAGACTTCATTATTTTATTTCCCGTAAAGCCCTGTGACGTCACAGCGTTTCAGGATAGATTGTTGTTCTGTGTAGGTTCCTGCTTATCTAGAGCCTCTTCCAGGTGTGGGTGTCCGAAACGAACCGTCAAGTTGATTGCCAGCAGGTAGGGTCACCTTGTTGCCTCCTCTGATGCCCGTGAATGTTTTGTCTCCTGTCTCCGTTAGGCGGGGCAAGAAGCACAGCATCATCCTAAGGACACAGCTGTCCGTGAGGGTCCATGCCTGCATCGGTGAGTGACATCTGCCGAAGGGGATGCTTGCCATCTGCCCTCAGTGATTAAGCATGATGATTAATGCCACTTACGGGAATAAAATGCAATATTCACTATTATGCTATCTATGCTGGGATTAGCTCCTGTCATATATTGTTAGAGCTTTTAGGGAAGCAATTTCTGGCAGTAGTTTTTGAAGCCCTGTTTCATTCTGGCTGCCTTTGCTGTTTGGTTCGTGAACAGAGCTCGAGGTAAGACAGACACACTGGTGCTGAGGTTCTTTCTGGCGATGCTGGGAGAGATGGGGTTCTTCCTGGGGCTGTGCCAGTGTGAACCTCCAGCCAGTTGAAGTGACCTTTTTTTTTTTTAATTCATTTTTTTATGCAGCAGGTTCTTGTTAGTCATCCATTTTATACACATCAGTGTATACATGTCAATCCCAATCTGAAGTGACCTTTACGTGCCTTCTGGTGGCTCTCTGCAGCTCCCTGTGGGGAAGTGGGGCCTGAAGCTCCAGGCTGTGGTCTCAGGAGATTGAAGGGAAGTCTCAGGTCAGTGCAGGACAGGGCACACGTGGATGCAGAGCAATACGGTGTTGAGCGGACGTATCTGTGGTTCAGATGGCTTGCCTGCGGTCACACAGGAAACCCCACTGACGCCCATTCCTGCAGCCATTGATTTTCCCGGACCCATTGCTTTCCCCAGTATACACGTGGGCTGAATGGCAACAAAAGCAGTAATTTATGCTAAGTAGACAGTCTCCATGGGAAGGTTTCCTCCTGGCATTGGGCCGAGTTGAGGCAAGTATGTAATATAAAAAGGAAAAAGAAAGGAACTAAATTTCATTTTATGCATAGAAGTTTTCCATATCTGAGTCATTTTGTGTTTATTTAATATATGTTGTGGTCTTAATTCAGGTCTGTAATTAGCAGAGCATCAATCATCCTGTCGAGGCCCAGTCTGCACCTGGAGTGTGGTATGCATGGGTGGAGTGGAGAGAATCGTTTCTGGTTCCTCTTCTTTCTCCCTGCTTTCCTGTTGGAGACCCAGGGATGGGGTGAGGGAACAGCTGGATGTGGAGGGGAAGCTGTGTAATTTTACTTCATTTGGTGTGAAGTGGGTGAGGCTGCAGGTGTCCCGAGGGACAGTGTTTGTCTTACTCTGTGGTTGGCGAGTAATTGTGTAGCCGACATGTAAACCTCAGGGGCTGGAGGGTCAGGGCGTCAGGAGGTTCGTGATCTTGTTGGAGACAAAGCGAGATTTGTAGGACCTTCATTACTGACCCTGTTCCTCAACTGCCTGTAGCACTGAGTGACCTTAAAATATGCACCAAAATAGGCTTTCTTTATTACTTGCTTTATATTTTTCAAATTATTTTATGTGTATAAATCATGTCTGCCTGAAGAAAAAGCCTGTGACCTATGACTTTAGTTAAATTCCCTTCTGACCCTCATCCTGGATCTAGGACAAATCCAGGCACATACTATGTGCTGAATACAACCAATACTGAATATTGGTTGAAATATAGCTGATAACCAGTTGAGATCTGGGACATGAGTATGAATTGGTATTTCCCAGGAACAGTAAGGCTGTGGAAAGCAGATTTACACTAAAACTGGCTAGATCAAAATCCTAATGAGCTAACTACCTTTTAACAAAATTCATTCTTTTGCAGTATACACTTAAAATGTTTCAAGTACAGGATTTTTCTAACCAGCTTCCACGTTATTGACTCACCGCATTAACTGGTGTATTGTTGTGTAGTCCCATGTCATACACGTAAACACACATCTCGTCTCCATGGCACCTGAGCCCCAGCAGCCAGTCCAGCCCACTCTCTCTCAGGACGCCCAGGTCTTCCTATTTGAAGGGTTAAACTGGGTGCTGACAGGATCAGTGTGTTTATTCTCAAACCTGCTTATGCCAGTTGCACTTGCTATTGGAATTATGTAATTTAATGAAATGGGATGTGAACGTTTTATAAACTGATTAAATACAAGGATACAAAGTCATTGCTGTGAGTATATTGGAAAAGATTCAAAATTCGTTACTACAAAAGTATTTCTGTCAACATGAGTGGGTTGTGATAACTACAAAAGGTGGGGGAATGTTGTAAAAATCCAGAAGGATTCTAGTCTTTGTAAGTTCTTGCTTGACTTCAAAGACACTGAGATTGGGAATCATAGACTATATTATGTGAGTGGTTCATGAAAGGAGGTCCACGGGGAGTCCCATTAGACCTTTATTCAAAGAAAGGTCATGCCCCAAATGATGTGAGGGTGCATCTCCTGTGCTGTGTGCCTGGCAACCAACGGTGTCTCATCCCAGAGAAACAGGACGGTCAGTCACCATGGCTGCAAGTTCAAGTCTTAAGGTGTGTATGTGTCATTTTTAAAAGATTTCTGCTTTAATCAGTTTTCACCATTAATTACCTCAGGCCTGAGTGTGTTGGATGAGAGGATTTGACTGTGTGAATTAACATCAATGCCCAAGAAGGCAAAGTTCTTCCTTTGTATTAAAAAACCCTCTTTCCCCTTCCATTTCCTGTTATTGGCAAGCTCTGGAATAGATTTATTATAATCGCATTAAATATTATCCTTTGGTTTACATGTAGACAAAGGAATGTGTGCATCATATGTGTGATGTACCAGCCCCCGCTGTGACGTATTCTTTCCCTTTCCAAATGGCAATATTAGATGAGATTTCTTTTTTTTTTTTAATTAATTAATTAATTAATTTATTGGCTGTGTTGGGTTTCATTTTTGTGTGAGGGCTTTCTCCAGTTGCGGCGAGCAGGGGCCACTCTTCATCGTGGTGCGCGGGCCTCTCACTGTCGCGGCCTCTCCCGTTGCGGAGCACAGGCTCCAGACGCGCAGGCTCAGTAGTTGTGGCTCACGGGCCTAGCCGCTCTGCGGCATGTGGGATCTTCCCGGACCGGGGCGTGAACCCGTGTCCCCTGCATTGGCAGGCGGATTCTTAACTACTGCGCCACCAGGGAAGCCCTAGATGAGATTTCTGTGGGATTAAAAAAAAAAAAAAACCAAACCGGGAACAATCTTCCGTTGAAATGGCAAAAGAAAGCATGACGGGGGGAGAAAACCTTTTTCACATCAGTTGGTTGGGTCCTTGTTTCCTTTCAAGATATTTCCCCTCTTCACCATCTAAGAAATGATTGAGTGATTATAGGCGTGGGACAGTGACTGCTGGCTTAGGCCTAGCACCATACACAGCTCCCCCAAAGACCTACCTTCCCACTGCACGATTGGACCGGAAGGATCCAGGATCACCTTAGGCTCATGGGCTTAAAATGCTATCAAGTAAATTTCTCCAAAATAATGTTTTCTTCACCCTATATTCTCTTCTCCTTTGTCCCTGTTTTAATTAAGTATAGAATATTTAGAATCCAGGACTGCGTGTTGATGAATTGGAGGAGACATGCCTTTGGAATTCTCCAGTGTTAACTTTGGAACTCTGTACCCATTGGGATGAGAGTGGAGTGGAGCCTTCATGGTTAGCAACCAAGCAAACCTCATGAGAAATGAAGGCCACGGGGCACTGCTTTGATGGTCCCAGCAAGCAGCCGAGACAGGTCTTTGCTGATAGTAGGAAGCTGGAATGAGATTTTGGTACCGAGAGAGGCCCCAAGCTTTTTGTACCTCTGTGCTCCTCTCCACTGTATTACTTTGCACATTTTTAGTATGACTACTTTTTTTTTTTAAACCTGATTTTTTTTTTTTTTTAGTTTTTTGGCTGTGTTGGGTCTTCATTGCTGTGTGCGGGCTTTCTCTAGTTGCGGCGAGTGGGGGCTACTCTTTGCTGTGGTGCGTGGGCTTCTCATTGCGGTGGCTTCTCCTGTTGTGGAGCGTGGGCTCTAGGTATGCGGACTTCAGTAGTTGCAGCACTCGGGCTCAGTGGTTGCGGCACCTGGGCTCTATGGTGCACGGGCTTCAGTAGTTGTGGCATACGGGCTCAGTAGTTGTGGCTCGTGGGCTCTAGAGCGCAGGCTCAGTAGTTGTGGTGCATGGGCTTAGTTGCTCTGTGGCATGTGGAATCTTCCCGGACCAGGGATCGAACCCGTGTCCCCTGCATTGGCAGGCGGATTCTTAACCACTGCGTCACCAGGGAAGTCCCTAGTATGACCACTTGATGTAACATAAGGTAGCAAACAATGCATACCTTGCCTTCTTAATCTAGCTTCAGCCCCTCAAAAAAACAATGGTCATATTGTGGGCATGAACTTAACAGATATAAATAACAAAATCTATGCCCGGCATGTGAAGTCTGCATTTAATGAGGTTAGCTAGAGAAAATAAATTTTTTGGTCCTAGCAAGTGATCCTGTTGCCAGACACCAGAAATATGTTCAGAGGGCCAACTGGCTCTGATGACTAAGTCTCATAATGAAGAGAAAAGGAGTGGAAGAATTGTGGAGTAAGGAATGGAATTGAGAATTTAAAAAAAAATAAGGTTTGAAGTCATTAGAATTCTAAAGTTAATATCTGAGTGTTTTCTACCAGCTGACTTCAAAGGCATTTCGTTCGGCTTAAAACCTCTGTGCTTCAGTTTTCTGAAGCAAACCCTGTCTTCTCATCAAGAAAATAAACCCTGTTGATTGATTCTCTGGGACTCATAACGCTGGCACTTTCAAGTATCCAGCATTGAGTTAAACAAAAGGATAAAAAATTGGCTGAAGATTCCCAAGTGTCATTGGTGCTTGTAGTCAGGAAGAACAGCCCAGGGCAAAGGGTCTTTAGACTTTTTAGAGGCATTTCCCCCAAACCTCTGAGATGACGAGGTCTGCCCGTAAGGTAGAGGTGAGCTCGGCAGAAGCTGGCAAGGTGGCCGAAGGGATTAAGCTCTCCACGAGATGAGTCTCATCTCTCGTTAAAGGTCAGATCACAGGGATAAAGACATTTTTAAAGGCAAGAAAACCACGTAGGAGAAGACTGCTTCATCCACTGATCAGAAACGTAGTCATTTTCCAGCAACAGAAACATCAACAGAGCATCAATCAATATATCATTTTTTTTTAATAAACTTTTGGGTTTATTTATTTATTTTTTTGGCTGTGTTGGGTCTTCGTTTCTGTGCGAGGGCTTTCTCTAGTTGCGGCAAGTGGGGGCCACTCTTCATCACGGTGCGCGGGCCTCTCATTATCGCGGCCTCTCTTGTTGCGGAGCACAGGCTCCAGACGCGCCGGCTCAGTAATTGTGGCTCACGGGCCTAGTTGCTCCGCGGCATGTGGGATCCTCCCCGACCAGGGCTCGAACCCGTGTCCCCCGCACCGGCAGGCAGATTCTCAACCACTGTGCCACCAGGGAAGCCCTCAATATATCATTTACAAAGCATTTTCCTCTCACAAGGAAAGTCATGCAGCTATGTGCTTTCCACTACTCTGTCACAGCAAAGAGCCGAATGACAAACAGTGGAGCATTTCTTCAAGAACCTTCTAGTACAAGAGTGACTGCGGGGATTCAGCTCGTGTGCCAGCCAGTGTAGAGAAGGTGGCTCCCTGGGCACAGTGTTGAGAAGGATCCTGAGGCTATGTGTGGTCTAGTGGGGAAGGATCCTGTCTCAGTGCCGGCTTTCACTGGCGGTGATGGAGGTGGTGTGTGAGTGTGTGGGGTGCGGACAGCAGCTCAGGGGCTCCTGGTGAGGTACAGATTCTGTCCAGTGTCTGAACCCCCTCTAGCTATGGTGTAGAGGGCCCTGGGCTTCTGCGTGCAGAGGGTGGGGAGTGGAGCCGTGATCCCTGAGCCCTGCCACCAGCCCACCTTGTTCCCCAGTCCCTTTCTCAGGTTCTGCCTTTCTTCTTATGCCTGTGAATACGAGCAGGGCTTCTCCGTTCTCTCCACCTTGCTGAGCTTTCTGACCGACTGTCTTTCCCTCTCTGCTCAGTGCGAGCTGGGCCCTCCAGGCCCTGCAGGGAGGCTCCCCTCCAGCTACCTTTTCCTGTGTTACCCTCACCCCTCAGGCGGGTTGCTGAGTGTTACCTGGATTCCCATGTGGTCCTTACTGCTTCTTGATTTGGACTGTTTGGGGCTCCCATGAAAACTAGGCCTTCTGGTAACATCAGAATGCCTTTTTGACGCTCTTGGGCCTAGTAGCACCCGGGTGGTGCTTCTGTATTAGCTAATGAAGACGAGGAGCCCCTGGTACCGTGGGTGCTGAGGCACCATGGCCTGTGCAGTGACACGCATTAGCTTGGATGACCAGCCCGTCTGGGTGCTGGGGTGGAGGCCCGCACAGGTGCTGCTGGCTCCCTGTTGTCCGAGGTGGCAGGGCCCCCACTGTCCACTGTGTATCTGCAGGAACAGAGTAGAACAGTCTGTTCTCTGACCAGGAGACACCTCTAGAGTCATTCCTTCCCCTCTTGGGCCCCTGGCCCGTCTCCCTCTGACTCTAGGTCTTGGACCTGGGCTTCTTGCCGACTCTGTCCCGCATCCCACAGGAGGCCGGTTCTGTTCTTGTCCTGCCTCTGCAGCCTTGGGTTAGGGGTGGGGTTCCCTCCTGCCCTGTTTGTGGATGTCAGAGTGGCCAGACTTACAGTGTCCTGACCAAACTATTCCCTAGTGGGTTTAGGTGCAGTGGGTCACATTTCCTGTTTTCTGTCCTTTGATGTAGGGATCCAGTGATTCTCTGTAAACCCTGGAGCCCATTCCCATTCCTGCTGTCTTTCTGCGGAGCCCTGAGTGGCTGGCTGTGGTCTTGGCACAAGACGGGCTTGGGTTTGAAATCCTGAGTCTCCCTTTGCAGAAGGAGACTGGTGCCTGTATTTTTTAAAAAAATCTCCTCCTTTTTATACCCCAGCAAGTCTGTGACCCATTTTTGCCCAGAGTTCTGCACTCTAGGTAAAAACAAGCTGTCTGGATTAATCAGATTAAACACTTCTTATCATCTGTTTCCTATTAATCTGTCTCAGCTCCCAGATGACAGACCCCACAGGATGTCCATGTGTCTAGAAGGCCGTTGGGTCTGGGCTGGGGGAGGTCGGCTTCTCAGCCTCTCCCCACTCTGTGTGTGGGGTGGCTCCTTTAAGGTGCCTTACGGTCAAACAGTGATTGACAGATGTGCCCCCTCCCCGACAAAGAAGGAAGAAAGGATATGGGAAGGATGTAAAACATACCACTAGGTTGTCAAACAACATATCTGTCACAAATGCTATAGAGTAGATAGATAGCTCAGGAAGGATTTGTTGCCAAAAATTAAAGAACAGCTAGAGAATGAATTTAAAGAATTGCTCTACCATCTGCAGACATGCAGGTAAACATAAATATGGGGGTGAATAAAGAAAAGGAGACACAAACGTATGAGAGAGCACGAGAATCTTCCAGGTACAGCTGGAAACTCAGGTCAGCTATGGAAATTAAGAGGCATCCATAAAAGGGAATATGGACACGAGCAAATGTGAGTTGCACAGGCAAGAAAAGCAGGTGTATCAGGGTCCCTTTCGGCAGGTTTATTTCGTGTTTGTGCTCTCCACCCCTGACCCAAGATTTTTACCTTATTTAAATGATTTATTCATTGTCCCTATAGGACTTTGTTACCTCTCCTCTCTAAGGATCTCTAGATGTTGAATGATAGAATTTGAATGTTGCCTTGGAACCATTATCATTGTGTTTGCTTTGTATTGTCCTAGTGAAATTCTAGCCAACAAAAAAATTGACACTGGAGAATGTAGTCGTATTGGTGGAGACCCCTGTAGCAGATGTTATAAGACAAGTTTAAACCACGTGCTGGCAATTAGACTCCAAAGTTGCTGTCCAGCAGAACCTTAGTTCTATCTAGAAAACAACCCCTGGTAAAGAAACCACCGTGCTTTCGATTTCTTCAAGAGTGTCTTGGGACTTCCCTGGTGGTACAGTGGTTAAGAATCTGCCTACCACTGCAGGGGACATGGTTCGATCCCTGGTCTGGGAAGATCCCACATGTTGTGGAGCAACTAAGCCGGTGAGCCACAACTATTGAACCTGTGCTCTAGAGCCCGCAAGCTACAACTACTGAGCCCGCATGCCACAGCTACGGAAACCCACGTGCCTAGAGCCCATGCTCTGCAACAAGAGAAGCCACCACGATGAGAAGCTCACGCACCACAACGAAGAATAGCCCCCGCTCGCCGCAACTAGAGAAAGCCCGCGTGCAGCAACGAAGACCCAACGTAGCCCAAAATTAATTAATTAATTAATTATTAAAAAAAGAGTGTCTTTCCTATAATGCTTTCCACTCACAGGTCTGCCCCGCATGTGGGGTGCAGTGCAAGCTCTTGTGCCTGGCTCTCTGCGCTTGTGCCGATCCCCATGAAGAGACAGCCTCATTCTTATCACGGATCAATAAAAGTGTATGTCAGGAAACAAATGTTTTGTCTCATTACTAGAGACATTGATATCCAGAGGGCTTGGGAGCTGAAAATTAGGATGGATGGCTTGCAAATGTCCTGCTACCTGGAGATTCTCCAAGGATTGGGTGTACACTCATGTACTTTTCAGGTCTTTCTGAGACACTTGGAGAAAACAGATTTTTGGGGAGGCGGATTCTTTGGGCATTTTACCAATTTCTGTTGTGTTAGAAATACCTAATGGGAAGTATTTTAACTTGGAAAAAAACACATGGAAAGCATTAGTAGTTCAGCAAAACATGCAGCCAATTGAAGATTTAATTCAAAGGAGAAAAAAAGGTGTTGGAGGATTTGTTAAAGTGCTGTTGGTCTCCAGTTCACATAATAGAGTAATAGTGATGAAATGGCAAAGGAGAAAATTAAGGTTAGTATAATTGAAATCTTGTTAGCATCACTGAAAAGAACAAATTCTGTTGTTAATTATACCCAGAGGTGGTATGATTTATCTGTATCCTAGTAACTGCACTGTGATGGTGTGGGCAGGAAGGGGGTCCACTTTACAAGGATGTAGGGGAATCTTTGTGGGACGAAGTATAGTGCTAGGTGTGCATTTAACACTTCAGTCATTTCCTAGTCTTTTAGAAAGGCTCCACTTTAGATTCAATGGTCAACTTAATAACAATCTTAAAATTAGATAATGTAGCTACCAGTATTTCAAAAGTTGTAAAATGCTACAGAGATGATTAGTCTGAGAAGAACTAACCCTAACCCTAAACTGTAGATTGTTTATGTCAGCCATTTAAAAAAGGTCATGTGAACCATGTTCACTGAATAACACCTTTGCAGTTTTTCCTTTCTCACCCACATTTCACGGACCCTCACTACCCCTCCTGAGCCTCGGGAGGGGCTGAGAAAGGTGGGCATTTTCTCAAGGCCATGTGCTTGGGAGGTGCAGGGACTAAGGCTTGATGCTCTCGATTCCCTGACTGGTGGTCTTTGCCCTGGCCTGCTGCTTCTCTTTTTAGGCCATTTTATATAGTCTTTAGCCCTTTTCTAGCTATGTGATTGCAGATACCAATGCAACTTTCTGGTTTGAAAAGTCTGAGAAAGGCTGCCGAAACATCTAATATAACATTTTCCCTAAGTGAAGTTTCACCAGGCTTCAAAGGACGGTCTTCCAGTCGAGTTCCTGTGTGCTTCACAGATTGTCTTAGGGAAAAGGAAACAGCCAAGAGAAATGGATTTCACCCTTCAAGAGCTGACCACGTTTAGTAATGCAGTTAAAATCCCTTCTTCTGAGCTGGGCTGCCGACTCCTGGAGGTGGAGTTGGAGCTTCCGGGTCCCTTCCAGGCTACATCCTGACCCACTGGACACACGGCCTCTCGTTTTGGGCTTCGTGTTGGGAAGTCCCTGGAAATGGTTGCCTCTGGCTTTAGGAGCTGCCCAAAAGGAACAGAAGGGTTCTGGGCTGGAAGCCATGAGTCCTCCTGTTCCTGGTTTGGAGATCTGGTTCTTATCTGGGAAGATCTATGAGGTAGGGATTCTGTGCCAGGTAGAGGCTACCTCTTGAGTATTGAAGGTGGACTGTTTTGTGTCCAGCCTACAGAAGCTGACCTCAAATTATTTGTTGAGTAAATAAAGCCTCTTGTGATATTGTGGTTTGTATTAAGAAATGTGTATTTGGTCTTCATCCTGTTTCTGGCACAGAGCTCCTAAAGCCCTTGGAATTTCCTAAGTGATGAGAGCAACAAAGGTGTTTTTTGTTATATTAACAAGGTGACTTTTGGACCCCCATCTAGGGATGGGGGCTGGTTGCCAGTGGAGCCAACCATGTGATTAGAGGGTTGGAACTTTCCGATTTACCCCCTGACCTTTGGGGAGATAAGAGAGGCTAGAGGTTGAATGAATCACCAGTGGGCAATGATCTAATCAGTCATGACCATATAATGAAGCCTCCATTAAAAACCCCAAAAGGATGGGGTTCAGAGAACTTCTGGGTTGGCGAACCCATGGAGATTCAGGGAGAGTGGCAGGCCTGAAGAAGGCATGGAAAATCCTTGCCCTTTCTCTTTACTTTGCCCTGTGCATCTTTTCCATGTGGCTGTTCCTGAGTTACATCCTTCTATAATGAACTGGTGACCTAGTGAGTAAAATGTTCCTCTAAGTTCTGTGAGCCGCTCTAGCAAATTACTCTAACCCAAGGAGGGGTTCATTGGAACCTCTGATCTATTGATGGTTGATCAGAAGCATGGGTGACAACCTGGACCTGGGATTGGCCTCTGAAGCGGGGTGGGGGCAGTCTTGTGGGACCACTTGTGGGACAACTACTGAGCCAGGTAGATAGTGTCAGCATTGAGGTGAATTGTAGGACACCCAGCTGGTGGGCTGAGGATTGCTTGCTTGTGTGGGGAACACACACACACACACACACACACACACACACACACACACACATTGGAATTGGGTCCAGGAACCCAAAAGAGCCACTGAGAAGGCTGTGGAACTGACATGTATTTAAGTTTAATTCGTTTGCTTCAGAAATGAATTTCTTTGGTATTTTCTCAGAAAGAAGAATAAAAGGCAGTAAATAGAACGTGAAAGTAAATAGAAAGTAACAAAGCTGTGAAAATGGGTAGAATGTCATTTAAAGAGTGTTTCCAGGAGGACTGTCAGTTCTGTGAGGTCTTGTGTGAAGCTGGAGAGACACAGTCCGTGGTTGCTCGTGGCCTGGGTGCCAGGCAGAGCGATGTGAGTGGGGCCTGGGGGGCCACTCGCTCCCTCTACCCTGGGTGGTCTGGGCCCCCCGTGGAGCTGTGACCTTTAAATCTGGGTCCTGAGGTTGGAGGTAAGATGGTGGTGATTTGGGCTAACGACCTGATATGAGACTGCTCTGCGGAGCAGAACCTGCATCACTTCTTTTAAGGAATGGGGTGGCATGCTCCTGGCCCCAAATGTAACAAGCTGATGACAGACCATTGAAGAACAAATGAAGGAGACGGTGAAGCGTCATGAAGGGTGATTGTGGACGTTCCTATGACCGGTGGTCGTGCTGGTTCTAATTGTTCAGAGTGGGTGTAGCCAAGGCCTGGCGGGTGACCCGTGCAGGCGGCATATGACGACTTTTGAGAGCCCTTCTAGCCCGACTGTCCCCTGTTCTTTGGCAGTCTCCTTCCTGGGTGGGTGAGGTGTGTGCCCTAGATGTCACCTAGGGATGGATGGATGGATGGATGGATGGAAAGAGCACAGGGATTTAGGTCTGAATTTTGTCTGAAAGCAGATTCAATGTCATTATGAATCACGATGCTCTCCCTGCCACGGCGCCGTTGTCCAGGGAAGGAGGACAAACGCTGGCTTCGCCTGGGGCGTTCTGGGGGGCACTGTGCTGCATCTGAGTCATCCCCAGGCCCTGTCAGCTGCCACTATTGAGCACCTGCTTTGTGCAGGGCGCTTGACATAGGTTATGCCATTTATCTTCCTGACACATTCGTTATCCTTACTTTACAGAAGAAGAAAGTGAGTTTCAGAGAGGTTTGGTAGCTTGCCCAGCGACAGAGAGCTGGACAGCAGAGCCGGATTCAAATCCACATCTGTCCACTGTTGAATGGAAAAGTACCGTTTTGTTACTTTTTACCAAGCTTTTCTTTTATAAAAGCAGAAAGGGCAATTTCCACTGCATTCCCTTCCCACCAGACACTGAGTGAAGTGCTCTGTAGAGATTATCTCCTTTAATCCTCACAACAACCTCTGAGGGGGATTACTGTTCCCATTTAACAGAGGAGGAGACTGAGGCACTCGTGGTCTGATTGCTCGGCCAAGGTCCTGAGGGGAGTGCATGGCAGAGCTGAGATACTCACCGGGTCTTCCTGACTCCAGGGGCTGCCCTCGCACTAGCTGGCCTTGACCGGGTGCCCACTGTGCTCCAGGCCTCTGCTGAGCCCTTCGAGAGAACACAGGCTCTAGAGTCAGACCTGCCTCTCAGGAGCTGTGTGACCTTCAGCAAGTAACCTCACCTCTCTGAGCCTCCATGCCCTCATTTATCAAGAGGGAATGATACTATCTCCTTAAAGCATCATTATGAGGATTAAATATTTCGTTGGTGCTGGATCCAGTTTTTAAAAACAAAGCTTATGTCGCGTGTTGATTTGTGGGCTCAGAGAACGGGTATGTGTTTTAGAATCAGACGAATTGGGGTTTGAATGCCAGCCCTGCCTCTGTGTGTCCATGAGCAAGTTACTCAACCCTTTGAGGTCTCTCTGCTTATTTGTGACAGGGAGGACAAGGGGGTCCTGGTGTCTGCCCCCTGGCAGTGATGTAAATATTTATGGAGATAGTGTGTGTACAGCCCCAAGCATGGTGCCCGAAACGTGCTACCTGGGGTAAATGGTGGTGAATATCATCATCATTTTCACAGAGTTTGTGTTTTGTTGCTTTACAGCTTGTTAGAGCAACACTGAAATGTAATTATCCAGTGGTTCTTAAAGGAAATTACCTTTAGCGTGTCTGATTTATTCTCAGACAGAACTGACTTCTATGAAATGCATGTCTTCTCTCCAATTCTTGAATGACCCTATGTTCCTTATCCAGAACTGGATCTCAGGGTTGTATTAAATGTTAAACTGCGGCAATGAATTGTAGAACTCTTAAATATGAAACGCAGCTAATACCGAACTAATGTATTCAAAGTATGTTTTACCTGCTGCCCTTTTCTGATTGGCAGATTTGAGACTATAGGTCAGTAAATTTCCATTAACATTCTCTTTGATATTACACAGTGGAGTTGGCCAACCCAAGAAATGAAGGGCCATTCCGAGTCTTACTTAGCTAGTGACATTGGGGTCATTTTTGTGGTTCTCTTCTCTTTAATTATCCTGCTTTTGATACATTTTAGAATGCTTCAGTCCTGGAAAACATCAAATAGCATGTTTACTGAAAAACTCTCACCTTCATTGAAATGAAGTGGGTTTTGTGTTAGTGAAGGCAGCTTTTCTCCCCCATTCTTTGTGTTCCCAGATCGTGTTCTCCAGAAGGGACTGCTGAAATGGAGGATAAAGCTTCTCAGAAACCAAACAAGACAGTCAAATGTATGAAAAGAAATAAAAACACCATAACATAATGCCTAGTGCTAGTTACACTGTATCATAATTTTAGGGTTGAAAAATGATGCTCTAAGCACCATAAAAGTAGTAAAGAAAATTCTATATGAGTTGACATTTACAAAATGCTCAGAGACAAGCTGTTCCAATTGTATCGAAAAATACAATCAACATGTTTGTTAACAACTGTACTAGAGATGGTAAACTTTCAGTACACATATAACAGTAATATTGTCAACTGACTCAGTGTCCTGGGGATTTTTTTTTTTTTAATTTTTTTAAATAATTAATTAATTAATTAATTAATTAATTTTTGGCTGTGTTGGGTCTTCGTTTCTGTGCGAGGGCTTTCTCTAGTTGGGGCAAGCGGGGGCCACTCTTCATCGCGGTGCGCGGGCCTCTCACTACTGCGGCCTCTCTTGTTGAGGGGCACAGGCTCCAGACGCGCAGGCTCAGTAGTTGTGGCTCACGGGCCCAGTTGCTCCGTGGCATGTGGGATCTTCCCAGACCAGGGCTCGAACCTGTGTCCCCTTCATTGGCAGGCAGATTCTCAACCGCTGCGCCACCAGGGAAGCCCGATCCTGGGGATTTTTAAAAATGACTTGTTTGGCCAGGGTTTCTTAAACAGCTGTCCCATGATGTCATGTGCTGGCCTCTCCTGCCCCTAATTTCCCTGCAGTGAGCTGGTGGCTCAGGGCGCCTGGGTGTGGGGAATGGGTGCTGGGGTTGGTGAGGGTGATATGGGTGGCCTTTGTCCCCTTGTCCCCCTGTCCCCTTCACCAGGCGTTGGCTCCGAGGCCACCAGGAAGCAGTGCAGAGTGCCACGGAGTGCTTTGCACTTCATCAGAAAGCCAGAAAAACAATTACCAGCCCATTAGGGACTCTACAGAGGAGCTCACAAAGCTGCCTGGCTAGGGGTTGCCAAGGCTGGGTGAATCACTGATGTAATTTGTGCTGTAGATTTGTTTTTTTGTATGGAAGATAGTGAAATCTTGAAGAGAAGTGTGTCTGTTGAGATGGCCTCCCAGAATGCCTGAAGCAGCTCCGGCCAGGCTTCTTGAGGGCAGAGTGCTGCTATGTGCCCACTGCAGGTATCTGGATGGTGGGACTCAGGGGCAGCTTGGCCTTGGGGTTCTAGTTGCAGCCCTGCCTCCCCTAGACTCTCCTCCAAGGTTTGGGGTTCAGTCCTATCCAGGGTCTGACTTGAGGCCTGGCCTTTGTCAGGACTCTTAGGGGACTCCAGGCTGTGGCATCTTGCTTGGGGGGCTTAGGGAATGTGGGGTTCTCACTCATGGGCAGGGCAGTCGGGCCTTGTGGGAAGGACTTGTGATGTCACCTGCCTAGACTCCAAGATTAAATATTTAAAACATACCAGTTTTTATTTTATATAATCCTCCTTTGGCATGTCTTCATTTTTCTTAAACAAATGGCTTAGAAGACAAAATAAGAAATAAAAAATAAATAAAAAAACAGGTGTCCTGGAGAGTTCCTGCTCAGGTCCGGGGGCCCACACTGTAGCTGAGGGTGTTGGTCCCTCTTCAGGGGTGCCCTAGTTGAGGGGAGCTGGCAGGTAAGGGTGGAGCCCTGGGAGACAGGATTCTGATTCCAGTTCCAGCATCGTCAGGCGGCCAGGCCCGGGACATGACACTGACTTCTTCAAAAATGGAGACCCTTGCGTTTCCCTTCGGAGCTGCTGAAAGGACTGCTGAGCCTGGAGGCTGTCTTAGCTCAAGAACCCGGCATCCAGCTGCCCTGCAGGATTTCCATGAACAGGAGCTTTGTTGCTGCTGCTGTCAAGATTAAACAGTAACTTATGGGTGGGATTTAAAATATCACTATCATTTATAT
Source organism: Balaenoptera physalus (assembly GCF_965194825.1). Lineage (NCBI taxonomy): Eukaryota > Metazoa > Chordata > Mammalia > Artiodactyla > Balaenopteridae > Balaenoptera > Balaenoptera physalus. The sequence goes on along the minus strand of NC_138897.1, from coordinate 45,665,879 downwards.
TACTGTAATGTGAGAAATATTCAGCTTTCCATCTGACTTAGAAAATAACTCATCAACATTTATGAAATGCTTCCTGGGGGCCACCACTGTGTGAAGTGCTATAAAGGAAATAAATAGGTACATAGTAAATGCAGTACAAATATGAACCAATTCCCTCTACTTTAAAAAGAATTTTTTTAATTGAAGTATAGTTGATTTACATGTTGTGTGAGTTTCTGGTGTACAGCAAAGTGATTCAGCTATATCTATATCTATCTATCTATCTATCTATCTATCTATCTATCTATCTATCTGTCTATACACACACATACACACACATATATATACACGTGTGTGTATATATATATATATATATATATATATATATTCTTTTTCAGATTCTTTTCCATTATAGTTTATTACGAGATATTGAATATAGTTCCCTGTGCTATACAGTAGAACCTTGTTGTTTATCTATTATTTATTTTTTTTTTAAAAATTATTTATTTATTTATTTATTTTTGGCTGTGTTGGGTCTTTGTTTCTGTGCGAGGGCTTTCTCTAGTTGTGGCAAGCGGGGGCCACTCTTCATCGTGGTGCACGGGCCTCTCACTATCGCGGCCTCTCTTGTTGCGGAGCACAGGCTCCAGACGCGCAGGCTCAGTAGTTGTGGCTCACGGGCCTAGTTGCTCCGCGGCATGTGGGATCTTCCCAGACCAGGGCTCGAACCCGTGTCCCCTGCATTGGCAGGCAGATTCTCAACCACTGCGCCACCAGGGAAGCCCGTTTATCTATTTTATATTATAAAATAGTTTATATTTGCTCATCTCAAACTCCTAATTTATCCCTCTCACCTTTCCCCTTTGGTAACCGTAAGTTTGTTTTCTATGTCTGTGAGTCTGTTTCTGTTTTGTAAATAAGTTCATTTGTATCATTTTTAGATTCCACATATAAGTGATATATGATATTTATCTTTCTCTGTTTGACTTACTTTACTTAGTATGATAATCTCTAGTTCATATATATATACGTACACCACATCTTTATCCATTCATCTATTGGTGGACATTTAGGTTGCTTCCATGTCTTGGCTGCTGTAAATAGTGCTGCTATGAACACTGGGATACATGTATCTTTTTGAATTAGTTTTCATCTTTTCTGGATATATGCCCAGGAGTGGGATTGCTGGATCATATGGTAGTTCTATTTTTAGTTTTTTAAGGAACCTCCATACTGTTCTCCATAGTGACTGCACCAATTTACGTTCCCACCAACAGCGTTAGCAGGGTTCCCTTTTCTCTACACCCTCTCCAGCATTTATCATTTGCAGACTTTTTGATGATGGCCATTCTGACCGGCGTGAGGTGATACCTCATGGTAGTTTTGATTTGCGTTTCTCTAACACTTAGCGATTTTGAGCATCTTTTCATGTGCCTATTGGCCATCTGTATGTCTTCTTTGAAGCATTGTCTATTTAGGTCTTCTGCCCAGTTTTTGACTGGGTTGTTTGTCTTTTTGTTATTGAGCTGTATGAGCTGTTTGTATATTGTAGAAATTAAGGCCTTATTTGTTGCATTGTTTGCAAATATTTTCTCCCAGTCTGTAGGTTGTCTTTTCATTTTGTTTATGGTTTCCTTTATAAGCTGTGCAAAAACTTATAAGTTTGGTTAAGTCCCATTTGTTTATTTCTGCTTTTATTTCTGTTGCCTTGGGAGACTGACCTAAGGAAACATTGGTACGATTTAGGTTAGAGAATGTTTTGGCTATGTTCTCTTCTAGGAGTTTTATGGTGTCATGTCTTATATTTAAGTCTGTAAGCCATTTTGAGTTTATTTTTGTATATGGTGTGAGGGAGTGTTCTAACTTCATTGATTTACATGCAGCTGTCCAGCTTTCCCAACATCACTTGCTTAAAGAGACTGTCTTTTATCCATTGTATATTCTTGCCTCCCTTGTCATAGATTAATTGGCCGTAGGTATGTGGGTTTATTTCTGGGCTCTCTAATCTGTTCCATTGATCCATATGTCTGTTTTTGTGCTGATACCATGTGCTGTTTTGATTACTGTACCTTAATAGTATTGTCTGAAGTCTGAGAGCAGTTCCCTCTACTCTTGATTCTAACTAGAAGCTGTGTGCTTGAAGTTTCCAACTCTTTCCTGAGTTCTGGATCTACTGTTGAGATGTGTGCTGTGTCCACTGGATACCTGAACTTCATCCCATGTCCGTCTCCCATCCCCCATTCGAAGGGCTCCAGCCCACCCACCTTCTTTCCCCGGTGCTTTCAGCACAGTACATTCACCATTCACCTCTTGCTTCTCCAGGTGTGTGATCTGTCCATGTCCTGTTTCCCCGCGATGCTGTGTGACCCTTAAGGGCAGGGATGGAGGATCTTCTTCTCTCTGGGGGCAGAGGAATAAAGGGGCCTTGGAGGAGGAAGGAGTTTGGGGTTTCTAGAAGCCAATCATAGAACTGCCCTGAGCCTCAATTTTCCTACCTGAACTTGGGGACATGGTTCATTTAAATATTGGAAAATTCTCGGTATACATTTAAAAAGTATTTTGGGGGTTCTTTTTAATAGTTTGGTTATGTTGGGCTTTCTCTTAAATCTTTTGTCTTTTTGTTGTGTTTTTCTCCAAGGATATTTGCTCATAAAATTTTAATTATACTCTTCATTTCTCTGCTCCTGATTCTGTAGCATACCATGTCTTTCCGACTTTTCCGTGATTCTTCAACTAGACATGAGGCCCAACCTAAGCAGAGAAAACCAAATAAAACTTCTGGAGTCCCCACATGCCTCCCTTGGTCCGTTGTCTCCCAGATAGAAACAGAAAATGGACACAGTATGTTTTTGAGTCTGTAGCTCAGCTCCATGAAAGGCCCAGGACGTCAGATTGGGGCAGGCAGCCCTCTATTCCTACTTGATCCTGCAAAGTGCATTTCTTTTTTTCCTTCCTTATTCCTTAGGAGGACAACACTCCCAGACTCAAGAATTGAAGAAATCACCTCCTTATTCCCAAGTGAACTTACCTAGTTACCGTTATTGCCCTTTCCTGGAGGATTGAATGCTAAAAATGTGCTCCCTATACACATAGGCCCTAGGATGATGTGGCATGTGTTTTCATTTTCCTCTGATGTGAGTACATCTCAGGGAAGCCTTATGTCCCACTCTTCCTACTTCTAGAGAGAGCAGGGAATTCTACTCAGCTCCCCAAGAGGACACTGTGGCCTCCCCTGGACCCCTTCACTCCTGCCCCAGGAGAGATGGGTGGGTATGGGAGAAGGCAGTGAGCGGGTGAGGCCCAGGCTCTCCCTCTTCTTCCTGTGTCCTGTTTTGAGGACCCTCGAGGTCTTTGCTCTGCCACGAGCGAGCAGCCTGCCCCTGTGGTGAGCCAGTGGTCATTCCCTGAGCTGCTAGGAAGCCCTCTGGCCCCACGTGCAAGGCCAGCTCTCTCCTGAGCTGTGTCAGTGGTCTTCTGGCTCCGTTAGTCTGCCTGGTGTGCCTCTTTTCCCACGTGCTTCTGAATTCAGGAGGGAAAGTCCACAGTGTTAACCCTGGACCCCGTTAGCCCCACAGAGAAGGTCTCTGCAGACAGGGCTCAGGAGTTGGGGATGTGAGTACTTTTAGCTCTAGCCCTTCTCCTGATGGCATGGAGCTGCATCGTCAAGCAGCTTAGAGAGATGAGCTGCGTACATGGAAGAAAGGGGTGATGTGTCCAGAGCTGGGATGACAGGCAGCTGCTCCTGCCTTTCTTTCCTCTGCAGGGATCGTGGCTTGGAGCAGGGTGTCTGTGCCAGGCTAAATTAAAACTGGAGATGCCCTGAGTTTTGTTCTTCTTAAGGCTAAAGTATTTGAGGTTAAAGGGAGGGAGGGAGTCTAAAATAAAGTGTGACTCTGTCGGGGGCATGCGGCCAGATGTCCTCCTGGCGCTCGCTGCTGTACAGGAGGAGATGGAGCTTGTTCCAGGGCTGGGGTCCTGCTCTGTGTGCACCATGGCCACTGTGCCGAGTCCTGCCTGTTTTTATTTTCTGGGAGCACATCCTATACCCTTGATACTTTCTGTTAACACTTGTCTGAATAATGTAAAAAAGCAGTTTAGCCCATCACACTCTGGCCTCTGCAGCTTGGCGTATCAAGGTATGAACAAGACATGGTTTTGAGATTTGCAGCATACTTGCTTGAGAAAAGTCCCTTTGTGAGTGACTGATGTAGCAGAGGACACACGTTCACTGGTGACAGTGGTTCTGTTACGCCTGGCATGACTCTCCACTCAGAGCATTCTGAGGGGGAAGAAGGAAGTTATTAAACTAATAAACCCTGAGACCTGGTGTAATTGTGTAATAGAATTTATGGAGAGATTGAAAAATTTGGGGGGGAAATAACCACTGGACCACATGGACCAATCATGTGTCATTCATGAATGAAAGCAACGTGGAAAGATCAAGAGTCCACTTCTGTGGACAGGGAATGGCACTGCCTTAGCTTTCTTTCCTCTTGGGCATGAACGAAGGTTCATGAATGTTCACCTGTAACTAATTGTTGCCTGTGCATTGGGAACTTAGGAATTTGAGGGCAGAGAGCCTGGAACTTGTAGTCATCAGTCAGGGCTCTGTTTCTGATGTCGGAGCATCTTTCCGTGAGCCTAAGCCCTGGTTTCACACGATGATGCCAGCGCTTCCGGGAGGGGATGCTTCACTGTCACCAGGTGTAGGCCTGCAGTGTGCCAAGGTTCAGGGCCTTTCTGTGGTGTAGGTTTTGAGGACCATAGAGGCACTGGGTACATGAGGGCAGCGTGTACCCACTTTTAAGGGGGAAGACTCATGGACAGGTGAAGAGAAGCCATTTGGCCAAAGATTGGGCCTCATCCTACACAAGGGCTAGAATCCCTGCACCTGACGGAGTGCTCGTGGGTACCTGGGCATTATCCTGGAGTCCACATGGGGTTCCCTCAACCAGGTCAGGGCAGCCTTGCCCAGGAAGCTTCTTTACAACAGAAGGTTCTAAAGGAGGTGCTGTGGACACTGGCAAACTCAGGGAATTGGAGTTCAGGCAAGTTCAGGGCCTCAGCCACAGGGGAGTGCCCTGGGGTGGCCTGTTCTGGGTCTTCGGAAGTTCTGAGAGCAAGAGCTGTGTAGCAGACGTGCCCAGGTTGAGGCCTGGTTCCACCACTCAGCAGTGTGACCTTGGGCAGGTCATTTCAACTCCCCAGGCCTCAGGTGAGTGTCTTGTAGGGGAGTGGTCGTCCCTGCGTGCACCTACCTGACAGGTGGGTTGGGGGGGGGTCTGGGCTCTGCAGGAGGTCTGGCCACGGGGCTTCCCAGGCAGGCCCTGTGGCCCACCACTCAAGGTCTGTGTCTGCCTTTGTTGACTCCTACTCAGACTTTCCGGCTCTGCTCATGTGTCCCGCCACAGGGAAGATGACGCTTGGCCCTCCGTGTCCCCGACAGGTGAGATGGGGCACGTCAGTACTGTCATGGCCCCTGGCCTGTGGTGAGTGCTGGTCGTCCTGCTGCGGGGATGCTGGACGCTGTGTGGGAGGGTGGACTTGCCCTAGTTCACCTGGTTCACTCCCTGGCTCCACCACTAAAAGGCTGTGTGACCTTGAACAAGTGACTTCTCTCTGCCCCTTTTCTCACCTGTTAAAATGAGACCGTCATAGGGTTGTTGGCGGTTAGGCGAGTTGATCCACATCAGGGGTTTAGAACCCCATCTGGCACACAGTTGGCGCTTTGTCAGCACGACGGGGCAGCTGTGATCAGCTTCCCCAGCACAACGCACAGCCGCAGGGCACACGGTGGTCTTCAGCTAGCCGTATGAATAATAAGGGAGTGGAGTCTGGGATCATGGTGAGAGTGCAGCTGAAATATCAGGCCATGGAGTCATCTGCCTTTTCTTCCCGAATCCCTCTGGAGTTTCCCTGAAGTGCTGATAAGATGCAGTGACCAGGCAGGATGCATCTCTTGCTTCTCTTTGTCTGGCTTTGTCTGCGTTTCATGCTCTGGCAGCTAATTTGTACCTCACTTTGAAGCCGATTCTTTCTCTTTTGGCTACTGTAATGGCAGATGGGAAGGGAGGTTTTAATGAATTACTGTTTCTTTTGGAGATTAAGCTTTCATTATAAATATAATTATGGACACATAGCTTTCTGGCACTTACGTATCATTTGCCAATTAGGATAGTGGACTAAAAAAAGTCCCTTTGGAGAGTGACGGGGACAGAGTTAAGCCTGTAACTCAGCTCGGGGTGCTGGCAAATGAAGTGCTTTGCCAACTGGAAGCAGCATAGATCAAGTCTGCCCACAATATGCGTGTGCTAAGAGGTCCGAAAATATTCATGACCTTTGAGAAAGAGAGATTAAAATTAGTAGGCAGAGATGCGGCAGCCAGCTCCTGTACTTTGTGATGTGGTCATTCTGGAGCGTCTGCCATGCCCACCACATGCTTCTGGGATGGCTGCAGGGCAGAAGACTGTGCTGCTTAATTTTAAATAATGCAATGTCATGTTGAAAGCATTTATGATGGATCTGGATCTGGCAACTAATGTGATGTTTCCATCAGTTCTTCTAGAGGGCCTAGGTCTTTTGGGCACTTCCTCTTTCAATGTTTTGTTCCCTCTATAGCAGGATTTCTCCACCTCGGTAGTGTTGACATTTTGAGCCAGATACTTATTTGTTATAGGTCATCCTATGCGTTATAGGATGTTTACTGGTATCTCTGGCCTTTACCCACTAGATGCCAGTAGCAACCCCCCTAGTTGTGACAGCAAAAAATGACTGCAGACATTGCCAAATGTCCCTTGGGGGGGCAGAATTGGCTCCAATTGAGAACCACTGCTCAGGAGGCGCCCCCAGGAGAGCCACCGAGGGACTCAGCAGCCTCGGTCATGCCCACCGCAACTGGTGTTGAGAGGAGTCTGATTAGACTGATCCACGCCAGGACAATTGGTGACTCGTTCCTTCAGGAAGCTAGTAAGTCAGGAGCCCAAGTTGTGTGCCTGGTACTGTGTTAGACCCAGAGAATGCAAAGGTGAGTGAAGATGACCCTTGCTTTCTAAGAAGTTTCAGAAAAATGGGTGTTTTGATGGGGCCAGAAGGCTTCCTCTTAAATTGTACTAACTGGGCCTACTCCTCGCTCCCAACTGGGTTGATGTTATGGCCCCCACCATTGGGAAAATCTGGGTTCTGATGGTATCCCACGTGAGGGCAGAGAGCTAATCCATCTGGATTCACAGGCCTGGGGTCTACAGAGAAATTGGTCATAGGAGATTGGTCCTATGGTTCATTTGGTCAAGTAATTGGTCTTGGGAGGTGAGTGGCTTGATCAATGCCTGGAAGGGTTTAAGTAGGTAACGTGGAGGGGCTGAGGAGCACCTGGAGAAAAGACACGCAGCTGGGCGTGAGCAGGAGCAGAGTGAATTTGGCAGCAGAGAGAACCCTACCTACCTGGACAGAAGACCAAGGCAGGAAACAACGTGGGTGTGGCTGTGGTGGGTATGAAATACCTGGGTTTTCTGAGCTGTCAACTAGAGAGGAGGCCACCTGCTTCATAGGTTCATTGTTAGTTTCAAACACGATAATAGCAATTTAAATATTGTGCTGCCCAGATAAAGATTATTAATAAAGTCTTTGTGTGGACAGTCTTTACAAAGAGACAATGAGATTTTTACTTTACTAAGTAGAAAATAAGAGAATCACTGAAATCACATTTTGAGCTGGGGAGTAATATGATGGGAATAGGATTTGAAGAAGAATATTCTGGAAATGGTACATAGGATGAATTGGATGGGGAGGAGCCAAGAGGTCAGGGTGGAGGAGAGGAGGCTGGTATCGCTGACCAGCTTCCCCCACTACCACAGCACTGGAGGGGGGCTTGGTGGTGGAGAGGGGCTCTGGGTTATAATTGTGTGTGAAGTGTGATTGGCAGAAGCAGTGGTTGGCCCTGACCCCATGATTAAGTGACTATCATTGGACATTTTCCTGTTTCCCAAAATGATTGGAAGTGGCGTATAGTATTAAAATGACACAAAACAGTATATCAAATAAATATGGATCATGAAAGATTGTAAGGAACAAAGAAATAGATGGTCCCAGGCATCTGGGATGAGTTAGGTACTGCAGCTGGTCATTAAACCTCCTGGTGGTTTAGTTGTAAAGGGAGACCACTGCCTTAGAACCTAGATGTTTCTCTTTGTTTGGGGTATCCCTTTGAGATAGTCTGGAGGAAGAAACCAATATTTTGGCTCTGATTTATTTAGATCGTCATACAAAGGCACAGAATATGTTTGTAGCTATAGGTTTTAAAAACCCACCCAAATTTTATTAAAATGGGTATTTCTTATGTTGCGCCTCCTTGGAAAAATGGAGGCCCCTTTTAAAATCCTGCCTCACTGATGCCTGAATGATATCATTTCTGTTTTTACCAAACCCTTTCTGAGGCTCAGCTGGTGCCCATGGAGCATGGCAGGTCTGGGTTCTGGTTTCTTCCAGGGTCCCTAAGAGCTGTAGGGGATATTATACTGGCGCACGGATGTATTTCGGTGATGTTCATGTAGGCTGAATTCTGCAGAGAACCATGCTCACACTTTGGTTTGAAGAGACCCAAGCAGGGCTCAGAGAAGCAAGAGGAGGAGTGAATACATGTGACCAACTGTCCATCCGTCTCCGGCATGGGATATGGCAGGGGATTTTTATCAGGTGAGAATTACTGCCTTTCTGGGCAGGTGGCTGGCTTGGGGTTTTGATGAAGAGGAATCCATGTACTTTGTTTTTTCCAGCTACTAAAAGCTGGTTCTGTCTTTTAATTGGTTTGTATTTATAAACTGAGTTTCCCTAGAATTATCAACTAAGTCTTTATCTGTACAGGGTCATTCGCATTTAATAAATTGGCTTGATTTAGCAATTAAAGTGTAATTTTATCCTTTTGAATAGGTAATAAAACAATTTGAAAATTAAAAGACACAAAGAGTGAACAGTCCCCTCCCAACCCTGCCTGGTCACCCTGGCTTGGCTTGTCAGTGTCATCAGTTTCTTGTATATCTTTCCAGGGATGGTCTAAGTGTGAGTGAGCAAGTATGAGCACACCTACAGAGGCACATGTAGTGCTCGACTGGTGATACAGTGATTTATTTAACTGGCCCCTCCCCAGTCCATGCACTGATAGTGAATTGTTGAGTGAGAGGACCCATAAACTTTGAATGGCTGTCTGAAGGTGGTTCAGACAATGTCTTTATGAGTATTTTTGCTGACCTGGAGAGAAAGCCAGTCAGGGGAAATCCAGCAGTTTCCAGCCCCGTACGGTGGGAGGACAACTAACCCTAAAAGAAATGTAGGAACTGGGAAGAGTGGCTGATTTGGAGAAATGGTCTGTGTATTCAGTTTTGGGCATGTTCAGACTAGAATAAGGACAAGATACCTTGCTTAGATAGAAGGTACTAGAGGCGTGTGAGATGGAAGAGTTGGGTTATGAGTGCAAGGTTGCCGCTGATGCTGCACTCAAACACAGGAGTGGATAGAATAGCCCATTTTTACCCATTTACTTTATGTCACACTTGCAGAAGTATCAGAATAACAAGACTCAGCAGTATAATTACTGAGAAGACTTAAGATTTTCTTTTTGCATTTGTTCTCTTCATTTTTTATATCAGTATCTCAAGTGTCAGAATGTTTAGCTCCCCTCTTCATTTCAGCCCTCGTTTACTCTACAGGTACCTTCATGTTTAAAGTTCACCATCAATCCTTATATTCATTTTGTGTCATTTTGTATGTTTGCAACTCATTCTCCAGTTAGGGAGTCCTTGAGGTCAAAAATGTTTTCATGGTAATTCTAAGATGTTATTTCCCCCTTTTTCCACCACTCTCTGTCTCTCACGAGTGCAGAGTGGAGTTATCTAGAAGCTATGTGATTTGTGATATCATAACAGATTGAATGCATTAACAGACAGGTGAGTCAGGCTGTTTTGTATTAGGAGAGATAGTAAAGAGATTTACAAAAATGAAAACAATGCTACTCTTCTCTAAATTATTTTTATTTAGGAAGACAGTTATTTTTCCTAAAATATGTTATTTATGTTAGCATTTAGTGGGTTTGTTATTTTTGACTAATTAATAAAACCCTTAAAAATTTCTGTTTTAACTTCTAAAAGGTAAATTATGTGGCTATCACCCACATAAACAAAGCTCCTTGGGCGCCTCAATAATTTGAAGAGTGTAAGGAGTTGGAGATAAAAAATTTGAGGACCCTCATTCTAGTAGATTCTTTAGAAAAAGCTTTGAGGTTTTACATGTTGTTAACAGTTTATTTGTACATTTATACTTAAATTTTTTGCTGTATATAATGTCCTCGGCTCACATTTTCTTTCCTTGTTACTCCATTTCCTCCTGTATAAGGTGTTGCTTTTGAAAAGTCTGGTGATGATCCACTTTTCTTTCCCTTACATGTCACTTGTTTTGCTTAGACTCCCAAAGGATTTTTTTTCTTTCTTCGGTAAAGTTCAATAATTAGACTGTGTCTTGGGGTAGGTCATTCTGGGCCAGTATTCTCAGGTACATTGTGTGTTCTTTCAATATGTATTTCCAAATACGTATACTTTTTTAATTTTAGGAAAGTTTTCTTGTATTATAGTTTTTAATATTAGTTCTGTTCCCTTGTTTTGCTTGTCTTCTTCAGGGACTCCTATTCTCTGTGTGTTAGAGCTTCTTTGCCTACCTTTAGTCATTTACTTTCTTTTGAATCATTTTCTTCTTTTCTTTTTGAATTAAAAAAATCTCCATTTAACTTTCCACATATCTTAAAGGATTAGCTGTTGTATTTATTTGCTCTTGTGTTTCTTCTAGTTTAATAGCCATTTCTGAATATTAGTGATTTTCTTTTCTTTCAAGTACCTGAGTTCTATAATTTCATTTCTAAGTTTTCCTAATTCTGATTTATATTGTTCTTTCTTATCTTATATCATTTCTCTACATCTTTTATCCCATTTTTTAAGAAGTAGGTTACAACTTTGATTTGTTCTTTAGATATGTCTTTCTGGCACGCTTTCATTGTCTATAAAGATGTTATTCAGCTCCTTATTCACTTTTTCCCTATAATAACTCTGCATGTAATTTGACCGTTATACATTTATGTTGCTCATTTTTATGTGAAATTAGTTTTCCTGAACTCTTAGAAGGAGGTTTGGTTCAGACGTGTTTTTCTAACTTCACAGAGCTTCCTCATCTATTTTAATATAGTGTTCAGAAACATGGCTGGTTACATTCTGAGATTTCTGGGCTCTGTTTCTATCTCTCATTTTTAATTGGACCATCACCTTCCTTTGTATTATCGTTCCTATCTTGCTCAGTTTTGATTCCACTCCCAGCAGTTACTCCTATCCTGGAAGGATGCCCTGGGGACCAATTTTAAGTGTTCGTAGGGACTAGACTGCTGCAGTCTCTGAGTCCAACAGTGGGCTCATGACTTGCCTTGGGTTGGATTGGTCAATAGCCCTCTCAGTTTCAGCTGCTGTTCTCAAATCAGCCTGCCATACTTTCCAGTGAATACCTGTTAGCTATTTTGGGTTCTTCTGATCTCACGTCTGTTAGATGCCTCATCGCTTCCCTCCATTTTCTGCCGAACAGATGACAATACCACGCAGTTGGTGGTTTGTCCTCATCCACCTATGTTTTAGTGTTTGTGCAATTTTTTCTCACCTAGTTGTACTTGACATTTGTCATTTTATTGTAAATGCTGTTTATGAGGTTTTTGTTTTGTTATCTGGTTGATTTTTTTTTTAAGATAGTACTTAGAAATTAAAAATATTTTGAGATAACTATAGAATCGCACGCAGTTATAAGGAGTCATACAGAGAGAGCCTGTATATCCATAGCTTATTAGTTTCTCTATTTTTATGTGGGATTTTTGAAGATTCAAAAAGTATGCCTCTGCTACTACCTCCATCTTCATGGAATCCTCTCTCCATTGGTGATTTAAAAAAAAAAAATTCCTTAAAATTGTTACTTAAAATTCAGTTTTACATTGTATGACCAACCCCCCAAAACAATAGTGAATGGTTTAAAGATAGCAGATCCTTTCCTATTGTGTAAAAGAAGTCTGGGGGTTGCATTCCAGGGCTAGTATGGTAGTTCCAAGGTCATCAGGGATGTGGTTCCCTGTCTCTTGTTGCTGTGTCATTCTTAGCACATCCCCTCCTGTCCAGGATGACTGCTTGAGCTCTAGTCATCACTTCTGTATTCTAGGCAGCAGAGAGGAGGGAGTCTGAGGAGATTTTCTGGAAGTTTCTGCTTACATTGGATTGCCCTGAATTTAGTTCTGTAGCTACAATAGCTGCTAAAGAGTCATGGAAATGAATTCTTTTAGCTGGTTGCAGGGCCACCCTAAGTAAAACTGGGGTTCTTTTCCTGAGAAAGAATGGGAGAGTGAATGGTGGGGTAGGCAACTCAGAAACAAACAAGAGTTTTCCTTCTATTTGCTTGAACACAAACTTACAGAAAGTGAATAAATATGTCAGAAGTTAAAAGGACATTTTGAGTGCGATTTTAATCCTCACATATTTTTTGGATTAAATTTATGCTGTTTTGCAAATTAAAACAGTTCAGTGCTATGAATTGAACTTTTTGCACAAATCTCAGGGTGCTAATGGACTGTCAGTCAGTGCAGATCTTTCATCTCTTGGCAGCCGTGGTGGGAGGGGAGAGATGGCTCCCCTTTCTGCCTTTCTGGCCGTACTTCCTGAGTCACTGTCTTTTTTTTTTTTTTTTTTTTAATTCCATTTTTAAAACAAATTTTCATAATTCCATCTTCCCAAAACTTTTTTATCTTTTTGAGTAAAGAACTGTTCCAGGTGCCTTTTAGAGTTCACTGTCTTTTAAATGTGGTAATAATGCTGACCCCTGAGAATATCCAAGCTGTGATGACTGTGGATTTAAAGGGTTCCTTGGCTTCCTAACTTTGTCTATTTAGACTGGTAAACATCCATATAGCCTTTAAAACATAAGTACCATGGGGAGAAGTGAGGGACGACTTTTCCATTTTCATACTGAAGCTGGGATGTCCTCATGGGAGTTTTTGAAGTTCGCTGACGTACTAGAGTCAAAGAATTTGACGGAACCCAAGTCTGATGTTGAGTTGGGAAAAGTTGTATCGGGCTCACTGTTGTACGAAGTGTGACGAGCCAACATGGTCTCTGGTGACTTGGGTAATAAACAGGCTCACCTTCTCATTGCTATCATGTGTGTGTTGGCTGTTGTGAATAACGCTACTGTGAACATTGGTGAACACATATGTCTTTGAGATCCTGCTTTCGGTTGTTTTGGTTATATATTCAGAAGTGTTATCGCTGGATCATATGGTACTTCTATTTTTAATTTCTTGAAGAAACACCATATTATTTTCCATTGTGGCTGCACCATTTTACATTCTCACCAACAGTGCATGAGGTTCCAATTTCTCTAGATCCTCACCAACAATTGTTATTTTTTATTTTGGTTTGATAGCAGTAACTCCAGTGCGTACGAGGTGATATCTCTTGGAGGTTTTGATTTGAATTTCCGCCATTGTATTTTTGAATCCTTACTTTCATTATCTTTAAATGGAGAAATCCTAGGATATTCTTTATGTGTTAAACGGGTATTTGTTTTGGAGTCAGATTTCCATGTGGTCCAGGTGCTGCCACGTGGGCTGAAAGAAGCCTCCTCTGCACTTCATGGAGTTATGTGTTCACCTCCTGTAATGGAACTGTTACCTCCTTGTAGTTGTGCTGCGGGGCCATATGCCTTTTGCACAAAGAAAGTAAAGTGAAGTCACTGAGGCTAAAGTTAATTGCCTTTTAGTAAAATCTTCAGACTGATAGGAGACATTTTTTGGTTTCTTACTTTATTTTTGAAGCAGGTCTTGTCATTGCTTGTTTCAAAATTATTTGCTGCTTTCCAAAAGGTTATAAAAATAAACGTTCTGCTTAATTGGGAGAGATGCTAAGCTCTGAATACTGTCATTACTCATATCTGATTTTCTCCCAGCTAAAGCTGCGCTGTAACTAAGGTCCTGTTAACATTTGAGCAGGGGGCCTTTATTCAGGCCCTTCAGTGGCAACACGAAGCCCTTTGGTCAGAAACAGCCAGAATCTTCAAGAGAAAATTTGGCGTTTTTTTTTCTTAAGAAGACAACTGACCTCTAATAAAAATAATACATCATCTTGGCTCTCAGTTTCTCCATTGTTTCTGCTGTTTTGTCATTTTCCCTTGTGCCCTGTCTTTCCTCCTCTTTCCCTTCGCTTGTTCAGAATTTCAGTATTTTGAAATACCACCCTCCACTTCAAGCCATGCTTGTTTGCAAGCTGGTTTCAAGTCGTACATGTTTGCAAGCAAGTTATTGACTCTTTCTCCCTTTAATCACTGCTTTTTAAAAAAACTGTGGCAAAATACACCCACAAAAGATTTACCATCTTGACCATTTTTAAGTGTACAGTTCAGTGGTATTAGATACATTCACATTGTTGTGCACCTATCACCACCGTCCATCCTTAGAACGATTCTCACCTTGCAAATCTGAAACCGCATACAAATGAAACAATAACTCCCCATTTCTCCCTCCCCTCCCCCCAGTCCCTGGAAACCATCATTATCCTTTCTTTTTTTTTTTTTTTATAGAAGACTAATTTTTATTTTATTTTATTTTTTTAACATCTTTATTGGAGTATAATTGCTTTACAATGGTGTGTTACTTTCTGCTTTATAGCAAAGTGAATCAGTTATATATCCTTTCTGTCTCTATGAATTTGATGACTCTTAGGTTCCTCATAGAAGTGGAATCATACAAAGAAGAGATAGAAACTCTGTTCCTGCCCACTTCCCTTCTAAATGGGAGGGACAATTTTCTTTTAAATCTGGTTGGTTGATTTCTGTCTCCCCCAGCCCCAATTCTTTAGTGGGGACCCCAGGACCTTGCTACTCAAAGTGTGGTCTCCGGGCCGGCAGCATCAGTGTCACGTGGTTAGAATGTAGCATCTCAGGCCCCACCCAGATCGCTGGGCGAATGGTGAGCACATTCGACTCGGAGAAGTGTCGCTCTGGCTGATTTGAGAGGGAGGCCTCTGTGAGACTGAGGCAGCGGGCCTGCAGCCTGGGGAAGCGGCAGGCATGGGGAGGTGCTCTTCTCACCCAGTTCGTCCGCAGAGATGAGAACAGCACCGGCCCTGGGACAGCGAGGGTGGCTGGGCGGCAGGGGATTCACCAGATGTGCCCAGGAAGTGGGTGCCTACAGCCATCACTTTTGAGATGGAGTCCTTCTCTTTTCTTCATGGACAGAGGAGGAGAGGACAGAGCCCAGAAGCAGACGGCCAGAAAAGAACAGGGATTGTGAAGACGTTTTAGGGAGGAAAGCCAGAGGGAACTGTCAGGGCCACAAGCTTCCGTCTCTGTGTCTCAGATGTGAAGGTGGCAGTTTGGCTGGCCTCTTGCTCTGGGGGGACAGCTGGGTGACTCTTCATTCCAGAGGTGAGCCACTGAGTACTAGTTATGGAAACAGGACGTTTCGGATGATGTGATGCACGGTTTCTCTCAACCGCCAAGAACGTGGGAAGGAGGGGCAGGCAGGTGTCTTCAAGAGAGCATGGGACCAGGAGCTGGATGCCATGTTCTTGCCCTGGGCACTGTTTCCTACTAGTGTGTGACTTTGGTTGGGTCACTGCATGTCTCTGATTCCCGGTTTCATAGTCTATAAAATGGACACAACAACATCCCATGCTCTCTGGGCTTTTGTGAGGATCAGATGCAATTAAGGAAGTAAAAGTACTGGAAACCTGTGAGCGCGGAGCTTTACCTGGCCTCAACTTTTATGCACGAGGCATCTGTTCAGGAAACCTCACCTGGGGTGCACCACGGGTCGGCCATAGTTGGCTAAACAAACCTGAACGCCCATTTTGCCAGTTCATTGATTTACATGTAGAAATATGTTAGTCACCCAGGAGAGGATGGTCACAGAGATGTGGCCGGCTTCTCTCCCCTCACAGGTCTGCTGGCTGGGAGCTGGGGTGCAGATGGGTGTGAGGGGGGAGGTTCATTAGCTACGCGACTCAGGTGTTTGATGGCGTTGGCTCGGGAAGCCCAGTGTGATCAGCCTGTCTCATAGGGACTGGGGGCTGTGGGACAGGGCAGGTTTCCCTCAGTGATGCTACCAGCAGACTCGTGAAGATTTTTACACGAGCATCCCACATAACTAGGTACATATGTTCGATGTTTTACAAGTTTATTGAGATATAATACACATATCGTAAAACTCCCCCCTCCTGTAAAAAGCATTTAGTATTCTCCCTGTTTGTTCAGTATATTCACAGAATTGTGCAACCATCACCACTATGTAATTCCAGAACATTTTTATCAACTCCCTAAATACCCAATAGCAGTTACTCTCCACTCCCCTCTCTGGGTCCTTGGCAACCACTAACCTACTTGTTGTCTCTAGGATTTGCCTCTTCTGGAAATTTCATATAAATGGAATCATATGATATGTGGCCTTTTGTGTCTGGTTTCTTCCATTTAGCATACTGTTTTCAAGCTTCATCCACGCTACAGCATGGATCAGTACTTGATTTCTTTTTGTGGTTGAACACTATTCCGTTGTCTGGATCTAGCCCATTTTGCTTATCTATCCCTCAGTTGATGGACATTTGAGTTGTTTCCACCTTTGTGGTTATTAGGACTAATGCTGCTATGAACATTCATGTACAGGTGTTTAGGTGAACATACATATGTTTTCAATTCTCTTGGATATATTCTTTTAACATTCATTAAAAAAAATCTATTGGTTTCTTTAGGTGGGAATCTTTTACATGGTGCTTTTGAAGTTGTGATTGTTCATTTTAGCTCTGAGAAGAGGAGAAGATGGACCAGGGGCCTCTGGGGCAGGCACAGGGTAGGAGAAAAGAACCGAGTTGGCAGGGCTTTGCCTTTTAGTTTTTCAAAGCAGAAAACCTGACAGGGCTCCAGGGGTGAAGAAGGCCAGTCATCTCTTGCTCTTCCTTTCATCATGGCGGCCAAGAGGCCTTTCTGAGTAAAGATCCATAAACTTTGATGACCGCAAAGAACCTGAATGCTCCTCTTGATCATATATGAAAGTACCCCAGAGAGGAGGGGTGACTTGTCCAGGGTCACACAGCTAGCAACCAGCAAGGCCTAGACTAGGGTCCACTTTTCTGTAACTTTGATCCATCCTCTTTCCCTGACATTCACTGCTTCTCCTTTGAGGTGACATTATGAAACGCCTTCCTTTATGTCTGAAGGGGAAATGGCTTTGTGCAGAGTGGAATTTCATATCTCTCTGAATTTTAAGGCCTTACCAAATATATTGCACTTTTCGGAGTATCTAAACTGGAACCACAGTGAGTTTTCATCAGCTGCAGAAAACCCACCGTTTACATATGGCAGCGTCTTTTGTTTCACATCTGCTGAGAGGCATGTTGGCCTGGCCTGAAGCTGTGGCCAACAGTGACGCAAGTCAGAAACTCAAGCTGGCAAGGCGGTAGGAAAGTTCTCCTTGGTTAGACTTTGCTAAGTCATGACAGTGAAGTGAAAATCTGTGAGGACAGTTTTGTTGGGAAGAGGCTGTGGTGGTGCAGGATGGAGGCTCCTGAGTTCCTCACGAACTGCTGGGTGATGCCCTCCAAGGCCAGAGCTGGAGCAGGCCTCAGCCCAGTGGAAAGCCCTGGGCAGGTGGAGGGTTCTGGGAGCCATCTCTGCGACTGCCCTCCTCCTGTTACCTCTGGGGGCTGGCCAGGGTTGTGTTCTGTCCTCCGCAGCCTCTCTGCAGCCCACCCTTTGGAACAAGACTGGCAGAATAGAGTAGGACATCACTGAAGGTAACACTTACCCAAGAGTGTGTCAGTGTAGAAAGAAGAATCCTGATTCATTCACGAAACCCCCTGATTCTCTTCCCACCTTAAAAAAAGACATCTCAGGTCATCTACAAGATGAGTGACACATCTTCCTTTTGTGCTGCCTACTGAGATTGGAACATTAGAAGCCCTCATGTGTGCCAGGGCATTTTTACAAATTCATGCTCTCAGAGTGGGAATTATCGTTCATGGGCCTTACTATTCATCTTTATAATAAAAGATACACCCCAGAGTTTTCATACTTAGTTATATAAAACACTGGAGCGTTTAGTAAAAAACACAAAAATAATAAATCATAATAAGATATTAGCAAAATAATCACAGATTTCATTAAAATAATTCACTTTGTAAATTGTTCCAGAGTTTTCCCAGTGTCTGTCTGTCAGACACTTCAATTTAAGGTAGGAATAGTCACTGGATTGGGATACCCGAGCAATTTCTAGAAAGAACTGGTGCCTGGACCCCACTGCAGGCCAGTGGGGTCTGACTTCCTGGGGCTCAGTCTGGGCTTCGGTGTCCCTTAAAAGCTTCCCCAGGTGATTCTCAGTGCCCTCAGGGTAACTGCAGGCGAACCCCTGCCCTGTGTTCCACCTGCACTAAGTGCTTGGCTTTATGGGATCACATTTCTGCCTCATTAGAGGGAGGTTTCATTATCCCCTCCGTACAGAGGCAGAAACTGAGCTTCCCTGGGTTAAGTAACTTAAGGCTCCCAACCTCCAGGCTGCCTCTTGAAAGTTTGGGCACTGCTGGACCCCAGCCCAGGCCTCCCTCACCTCCTGAGCTGTCCTGTATCCTGCTGAGCCCTCTGGAGAGCCAGCCCCAAGTCAGGCAGGTGCTAAGGGGTTGTCTGCTGGGAGTGTTGGTGACATAACTCCTGGAATGGAAGCAGCAGGCTCTGGGCTGACGTTGGTTCATGGCCCTGGCTTCTTGCTGCTCTGTGACCTCACTTAACCTCTCCAGGTCTCCACTTCCTCATCTGTAAATCAGGGATCCTAGTGCCCACCTTATAGCATGGATGGGGGGATTAAATGCGATAGAAGCGTGAAGGACTTGGCAAGGCAGCTGACACGTCAAAAGGACGAGGGTTGTGTATAATGTGGCCCTACCCCCCCAGGTCCCAAATGCCTCAGGGGCAGTTTCTCAGCCTTCAGTGTGCTTGTGCATCACCCTGGGACATGGATTTGGTAGGCCTGGGGTGGGGCCTGAGATCCAGCATCTCTGCCAAGTTTCTAGGTGATGCCAAGGCCTAAGTCGTCAGCTCCTGGGATTCTCATGCACCCGTCACGGTAGCCAGCAGGGTGCCGATGGCGTGACCACGGGACGAGCTGAGTCCTTGACGTCTTCACAGTGCCATCCCTTCCATTCCCAGACCTGAGGGGGCCATCCTTGCTGTTCTCCTAGTGTGGCTATGAGTGCTTCTAGCTTTTGTGTAGAATTTCTTTGGTCCTTCCAGTTACCAATCTCTAGAATAATTATAAAAGCAATTATATATTAATACTGTGATGTGAAATCAATGCACTATTGAATGATAATGCATTGATACTCTTTTTCATTTTCTTGCTTTTGTGAACTCATTGCTGTTTATTATTTATAACATATCAGCTCCCATCGAGTAGATCAAGAAATGGACATGGGGTTGGAAGTTTAGGGTTTAATTCCTGACGCTCCCATTTAGTAGCTGTTTCTCCAGCCCTTCATTTGTGCATCTGTGAAATGGGCCGAACAGTACCTGCGGCACTGGGTTGTTAAATGGAAATGATCCGGAGGCTCAGATTCCACCATTTTGTCTAATTATATTTTAAGGAAAAAAGTTTTAATTTGCAGAGGAATTTAGTTCAAAGATCAAAGCATATTTTTAAAGCTCTGGAGACGTTCCTCTCTCTTGCCCTTTCTGCTTGCTTTGGTGGTGGTGGTGGTGGGGTGTGATGCTAGGAGCAAAATTGATAAGCATGACATGCAGGGCTACCAGGATGCCATTTAAATTTTAAAGTTTTAATTGTTTTGCCTACATTATTTGGATGTGTGACATCTTAATTATGTATTTTTTGAATATATAAAATGCAGGTGAAAATAGGATAGTCAAAACCCAAAGAGGAATAAAGGCCAGGACCAATATTTATAGAACTCAGGATGAGCACAGATTACATCTTCGTAAGGTTCCCAAGGAGCCAGCTGTGAGGACATTTTTATACGACTGTGAACGTGTCAAAATACGGAACAGATGTGCTTCTCCACATGGAGGAATAACTCCTGTTTGTGGCTGTAAGGTTCATGGATGCTGGGAATTGCATAATAATTATTTTCCCTTTTCACCCCCCTTTGTTGGTTAAATGAAGCGAGGCTATTTAAAACATGGTGTGTCAGATTTGCCTGTGGGTTCCAGAAGTTGAATCAGCTGTGCAGGGGTCTGTGCCCAGCATCGCTAACTAAGCGCATAGTAGGTTCTTGATAATGGCCAGATGGCAAATTCATTTCAGGAGTGGGGACTTTGATGGACTTTGATCTGCTCTAAGTTCATATTGTGGCCTCTTGTCTGGATTTTAAAGCAAGATGGCACCTGCAAACACATTTAGAGGCAATGCGAAAGGAATGCTGCCTTCCATGGAACGCTTATGGGCTGGTGCAGGGTCACACGTCCTCTGTATGTGGCATTTAGTGGGCGTCAGCAATGTAGATGGACTTGCTGGCAGGTGGCCTTCTGCAGAGATGTGGTTTTAGGCTCTCTTAGTGGGGCAGCTCACAGACCCACCAGTCCTGCTGCCTC
Organism: Balaenoptera physalus; assembly: GCF_965194825.1. Taxonomy (NCBI): domain Eukaryota; kingdom Metazoa; phylum Chordata; class Mammalia; order Artiodactyla; family Balaenopteridae; genus Balaenoptera; species Balaenoptera physalus. The sequence goes on along the minus strand of NC_138897.1, from coordinate 45,645,257 downwards.
GTTTATTATTCCCATTTTTTGGAGAGCTAAACGTTACACCTTTGTAAGGGTTTTCCTTTCAGAGAGTTCCTACATGTGCCTGAAAACACAGCCTTGGACATGTGTGAGGATGAGAGTGACGTGTCTGTGTCGGGACCCTCGGGCATAGGATTCGGACTGGGTGGGAGGTAAGAGAAGGATACAGATACCTCTTACATGTGACGTTGAGAGGAGGTACATTCAGATTAGCAAACTCTTCTTTTTGAAAGTCTGCCCTGTCTAGTCTATCAGTCATTCTCACCGTGGAATGAATGAGTTTGATCTGATTATCTTTGACCTGAGATCGGCTGCCCACTGGGACTGGGTGCTCTTATTTTTGGAGTGATATTAAGGAATTTTGGAGTTCATGATGCGTATTCTGGCTGGGAGCTCAAAAGTCTGAATAGTCTATAAATCACTTTTGTGGGTTCATAAAAAGGAAGGGCTGTTGGCAGGAGGCTGTATGTTAATGGTGGTCCCCCCGGAGCCCTCACTGGGTGTGCTCAGACCACCTGCGGGTTCTCATCCGGGTTTGTCACATCATCCACACATCTACCCACCACCCACTCACCTGTAAACATTTACTAAGCACACGTGCTTCTGTCCTGCTGAGGGATGAGGTCACGTATGAGTCCAGGGCTTTGCACATAGTGGGGCCTCAAGGGGCATTGATATGAATGTAAATGCCTGGTCTGACTGCATCACACAGCAATAAGGATAGTCTGCTGTCCTCTGGTTTCCCTCCCCCTCTCTACCCATCCCTCGTCTTCCTCCTCCCAGGGCTGTTCTTGTTCCCCTTTCCCGATTGTGCAGGAGCGTGGTCCAGAGTCACCTGTGGAGGCTTTTGAAAAAGCAGATGTAGGGCAGGCCTGAGCTGCTTTTGTAAGGCTTTCTGGGTGATTCCAGTGTGTAGCCAAATTAAGAATTACTGCTTTACAGATTCTCCTTTTGCTCCAAATCTCTACGAGTCCATTGATCCTCCCTAATTTTGCATTTCCCCACTACTGTTCTCTCTGTTGCCTGAGCTCATGAGTGATAATGCTTTAGTCACACATCTGCACTGTGTTAGGAACTTCACGCTCATTATTTCAGTCTAATTCAAGTCTATCAGGCTTGCAAAATAGGTGTTATCAGCCTCATTTTACACATAAGAAAACTGAGACTTAAAAAGATTCATGGACTGCCAAAGACACGGGTTTAAGTGGGAGAGCAGGAATTTGAATCGAGGTCTGTTGGACTCCAAAGGCATGTTATTTCCATCAGTTAGGCTGCTTCACTAAATTCTGCTTTGAGCTTTGCAGACACCCTACATTAATTCACATCCAAAGAAGAATAGGATTCAGAGCATGGACTCTGCAGTCAAATGGGCTGGATTTGAAACCTCGCTCTGCCACTTTTTGGCTGGGAGCTTGAACATCCTACTTACCTTCTGTCCCTCAGCGTCCTCATCTGCGAACTGGTGATAATAGTACTTATCTTGTAGGGTTGTTGCATGCTGAGTGGAAGCTGGTATATGATCAGTGATTGTCAAATATACATTTTTTTATTGAAGTATAGTTGATTTACAATGTTGTGTTAGTGTCAGGTGTACAGCAAAGTGATTCAGTTATTTTTATGTATAGGGCTGGCCAAAAAGTTCGTTCGGGTTTTCCCGTAAGCTGTGGAAAAACCCGAACGAACTTTTTGGCCAACCCAATCTATTCTTTTTCAGATTTTTTTCCATTATAGGTTATTACAAGATACTGAGTATAGTCCTCTGTGCTATATAAGTCAGCCCTTGTTGTTTATCTATTTTATATATAGTACAGAGTGTGTATCTGTTAATCCCAAACTTCTAATTTATCCCCTTGGTGTAAATTTACTCCCTTCCCCTTTGGTTTCTATGTCTATGAGTCTATTTTTGTTTTGTAAATAAGTTCCTTTGTGTCATTTTTTTAGATCCCACATTTAAGTGACATCGTATGATATTTGTCTTTCTCTGTGTGACTTCACGTAGGTCAGTATTTTTTTAAGCAGCACAGTCCTGTCTCTAGATATCTTATTAGGGAACAAAGACGTAAGGCAGATGATGTTGGGACTGGAGAAGGGTGGGCAGCTTGAGGCCTTGGCTGCTGGTATTCCTGTGGAGAGGGGCCCCTGTGGCCCTGCGGACTGCCTTTTGTGGAGCCCTTGGGGCTGCACTCGATGACCCCTTCTCCAGCGTGATTCTCTGCCCTGTCCATTTACTAACCTTTAAAATCAATAACAGGGGGACTTCCCCGGCGGTCCAGTGGTTAAGACTCCACACTCCCCATGCAGGGGACCTGGGTTCCATCCCTGGTTGGGGAACTAAGAACCCACATACCGCAACTAAGCCCGCATGCCGCAACTACTGAGCCTGCGCTCTAGAGCCCGCATGCCGCAACTAGAGAAGCCCGCATGCCACAGTGAAGACCCAGCCCAGCCAAAATAAATAAATAAGTAAAAATTAAAAAAAAAAAATCAATAACAGGGAATTTACTTGTTTATTATTATGGTCCTCTGTAGAGGAGAAGAAAAAGCTGAATGGTGTACAAAAATTGGGGCATGTAAATGTGGCATCTTAAAGATGGTCTTGATCACTAAGAAGAATGTCCACATCAGCCTGGTGAAACTCAGTCTCCGTTGGCAGGATGTGCAGGGCAGAACGTGCACCAGTGGGTGGTCCTGCATGCCCAAAGAAGGTTGTTTGAGAAGGTAAGAGCCTAATGCTTCTAGGTGGGAGTGCTGTGGGCAGGGCTGACAGGTGTTACAAGGCAGCTGAGAGTTGCTGAGAAAGAGGAGTGAAGGGCATAAAGGGCACCGGGCAAGGGAGCTCTGTTGACACCGAGTGGGAAGATACCTTCCAGAGACTTCTTGGCAGACAGAGGTGGCGGCATCACCAGGGAATGGAGCTCAAGACCAACACGAGTTGGCTCACCCAGGATACAGTGCCAGTGTTTACCTGGAGTGAGGGCTGGATAGCCAGGGATGGGCACCAACACAGCCAAGGAGTTGTCAGGAAGGAGCCAAGGGTAGAGATATAGTGATCTGGCCAGGGCTGGGGTTGTCCATCATGAGGAAGACCGAGGCCGTCCAGAGCCCAGGAGCCAAGCCCACAGTGTGTGGTGGATCATGTCTTTGGAAAGGACAGGCTGCCGTTAAAGGGACTCACTAATCGGCTGTCTAAGTAAAAAGGGTACAAGACATGACTGAGGCAAGTGGTCACAATGCAGGTAAGTTGACCGGTCATTGTTGTTGCTGGGAGGGGCTCCTGGGACTCTGCTTACTGCCTCTTGCTGGGCAGCCAGGTCAGAGCTTCAGGGACGGAGTAACCTCTCCTCGAGTGTGGCTGAGGGGTAAGCTCATCTCCTTTAGCCCCTGCTTTCTAAGGCGTGGAGGAATGAAGTCTGAAGGATGCAGGCTTGATATGCTAGACAGGCAGGAGGAGTGCTGACAACACAGGTCACAAACCCTCTTCATCTGTGCCATTGGCATCACGTCTGCTCCCCTCCTTCCTCAGTGGTTCGCTGCAGTTGTCTTCCACTGTTCAGCTCAGTGCTTGCTCATCCAGCAGACCTTCTTCATTTCATCTGTCTGGTCTGGGTGCCCCACATGTGTGTCCCAGCTACCCTCATGTGTTATTCTGGACTTGCTTTCTCTTCTACTGGGCTCAGTGCTCCTTGAACTTGTTTTTCACCTTTGCGCTCTTAATGCCAAGCACTGTGTCCATTTCAGGGCCCAGTATGCAGTAGGTGCTCAATAAATGATTGAGTGACTGATTAAAGATGACATAGTTTGTATTCAGTCTCCAGCATTGACTGTTAAACATAGACTTTTGGCCGCTGGAAAAAGCCAAAACTTTGGTATTTGTCCCAGAGCTCTGCTGGTGTGGCCAGCTGGGGCTGCTCCAGCAGTTGTGGTGGCAGCTTGAGGAAGAGGCACCACTTACCGCTTGGAAGGTGGATCATCCCATTCTTACCCAAACTTCAAAATGAAATGCCCTGTCTGCCCAGAAGGCCTCTGTCAGTTCAACTCGTTGCTGTTGGAGAAAGCAGTCAGAGCAACAATGCTCAAGAGAAAAGGCACCGTCAGAGGGAAGGGACATTACCCAGGGGGCTGCACCCCCTACCACCCCGGCCATGGTGCTGTGAACCTACCAGAAGTATGACCTCTTACATTCTTTTTTAAAAAAGGGGCTTATGAGCTATAACCCACATACTATACAATTCACTCAAAGTGTCTCAGTAGTTTTTAGTTACAGTGACAGATTGTGCAACCATTACCACAATTTAACGACATTTCATCACCAAAAGAGACTTCATACCCATTAATAGTCCCCCTCCATTTCCCCCCAACCTCCCCAGCCCTGGCAACCAATCATCTACTTTCTGTCTTGATGGATTTGCCTATTCTAGTGACTTCATTATAAATAGAATCGTACAATATGTGGCCTTTGTATCTGGTTTCTTTCACTTAGCATAATGCTTTCAAGGTTTATTCAGCACTTCGTTCCTTTTTGTGGTTGACTAATTTTCCATTGTATAGTTATACTACATTTTGTTTATCCATTCTTCAGCTGATGTACATTTGAGCTGTTTCCACTTTTTGGCTCTTATGAATAATGCTGCTATGAACATTCATGTACAGGTTTTTGTGTGGACATGTGTTTTCATTTCTCATGGGTATATATCCAGACTGGAATTGTTAGATCATATGGTAAGTCCATGTTTAACATTTTAAGAAACTGCCAGACTGTTTTCCGAAGCAGCTGTACCATTTTACATTCCCACCAGCAATGTATGAGGGTTGCAGTTTTTCCACATTCTTGTTAACATTTGTTATTGTCTGTCTCTGATTATAGCCATTTTAGCGGTGTGAATGATACCTCGTTGTGATTTTGATTTGTATTTCCCTTGTGGTTAATAATGTTGAGCATCTGTTCACGTGCCTATTGGACATTATTGTTTTTGAAGAAAAGTTTTTCAAATCCATAGCCATTTAAAAAATTGGGTTATTTGGCTTTTTTATCCTTGTATTGTAAGAGTTCTTTATATATCCTGGATACAAGTCCCGTATCAGTTATGATTTGCAAATATTTCCCTCTCTGTGGGTTGCCTTTTCACTTTCTTGATGATCATTTAAGTACCACATGTCAAGTTTTAATGAAGTCCAACTTACCTGTTTTTTTTTTTTTTCCTTGTGATTTTGGTGTCATATGTAAGGTATCATTGCCTAAACCCAAACTCATGAAGGTTTACACCTAGGTTTTCCTCTACAAGTTTTATCATTCTACCTCTCGTATTTAGGTCTTTGATCCATTTTTGAGTTAGTCTTTGTATATGGTGTGAGGTAGGGGTTCAGCTTAATTTTTTGTTTGTTGATATGCAGTTACAGCACCATGTCCTCATACATTTTGATGAATTAATATGTTTTAAATTTCACTTCTGTATCTTAAGTGCTTTTGATAATTTGGGATCTGTTTTAAAGGAAGTTATTAAAATAATGTAATTCATCAAAGTGCAACATTTACTTATTGTTATGTGATCCTGAGTGAGGAATCAATTGATTTCATATCTCTGTGTATTTGAAACTAACCTAAACGATATTTAATCACTGAATTCTAGTTCTTAAAACACACCAAGATCTTGCCTTCTTGTTCTTATTTTTCAGTGGTTTTTCATCTTATTCCCTGTTTGTTTCCTATATTTATTTGCTTTTTTTGTTTTTGCTTTTTATGGTATGATATAGAGTGCCTACAGTTAAAATGTTTGGAGCATAAAATAGAGTAGTTATCCCTGTGGATTTATCTTCATAACCTGGCCTGAGTGGCCCAGTAGAATGCTGCAGTTGTTAGTTTTTAAAAGGAGAAAGGAACCAAGATTTTGGTTCCTCTTCTCAAAATGAGAGCGCGCTTATTCCAATGCTATTTGGCACTCTCCTCCCTCTGATCCTAAAAACATGGCCACCATTTTGGGCCTGGAAGTTTGGCCTGCCTGCTGACCTTCTCCCTTTGAGTAGCCCCTGCTCCAGGCAGTGGCTGCTCCCTTGTCCTCTCCTCTCTCACCCCCATCTACAAACTCCTAAAATAGAGACTTCCCTGGTGAGCCATCTGCAGGGTGACCAGTGGATCACTGGAGCTTGTGGAGTAGGAATTGAGTCCTTTGTATAAAGTGTCCTCTGTGCCTGCCTAATTATAACCAGGACAGTCCTGCCACCCCTACCGTACGTGTGTGGCAAGGGGGTATTATTAGTAGTGCTTAGAGCCACTGCCTAAGGGGGATGGTGGGGGAGGGGCAGAAAAGCTATTCCAACCCAGTGGCCTTTCTTTAGTACTTTTAGAACAACTGTGATAAGGGAATCTGTACAAGGGCAAGGGCTTTATCTTCATAACCTGGCCTGAGTGGTCCAGTAGAATGCTGCAGTTGTTAGTTTTTCAAAGGAGAAAGGAACCAAGGGCTGTACAAGGGCAAGGGCTTTCGTGTGTATGTTCACATATACATTGAAGAGCAATGTGAGATAAAGCTACTTACCAAGAAATGAAAAACTACTTTAGTTCTAGTATTTAAAATTAAACTCGAATTTATAGAAATGTGGCTAAGGGGAAAGGGTGATACCATTCTTAAAACAAAAACAAAAATGTTGCTTAAATGCACATAATTTAAACTCAGGGTGATTGACAGGTGACAAGGAGTAAAATCAGACTTATTCTTAAGCAGCTGGGAAAGCTATCAATATGTCTTAGGTTATCATGACATTTTCCCCGTGTGAAAGCCAGTGTGATTCTGGAGAAGAGTTACCCAGGTGAATTTATCCCCCGTAAAGCAAGACTTAAGGTAGAGAGAAGAATTTGCACTTAAAATAGTTTTATGAAAGTCAGAATACCTTTTGCCACAATCATTTCGGATTTTTTGTTTTGATTAGAAAAAAATCACTGCTGTATAACATTAGGGTTAAAAAATACTGGTGAAGTTTGGAAGTCTGTGAAAAGATCATAGAAAGCTAATATGTAAAAAAGAAAGTGTGATATGAGCATTTTCTCATCTTCCTGGTGGCACATCGTCATGGAATGCGTGTCCCAGACATGTCACTGGTGAGGTGTTACTGGAGCCTGGCCGGGCCACTGCCTATCCTGGGCACGTGGTGAACCTTGTTCAGTGAGATGCACGATGGACGAGCCAGCAACGGGCAGGGCCGGAGCCAGAGGCCTGCACGTCTCCTAGAAACACAGTCACATAACTTAGACACCCTAGTTTTCAGCAGTATTCATCAGAAACTTGTCAAAAAGGCTGACTCTTCTCATTTTTCTAACATAAGTCAAAAGTTGTCATCAAGTTGTGTTTGGAGAAGGAGACCTTAGGAAAAGGTGTCGGTGTCTTGGGGATGAGTGGCCTGCGATGTCCTACCTGCCCAGAGGGAAGGGTGCTGATTTCCCAGTACCACACATGTTCAGATCCACCGCTGGAGCACATGCTTGGAGACCCTGTGAGACGGTGGTCCCTCTAGAAGCTTCTTTAATGTCTCCCCTGACAAAACCAGTAGAAAGTGTGACACATTCTAACTGGGAACCTCAGAACGTGGCCCCAGGTGTTCTGTGGGCTGTGATCTGAGGCCAGGCCTGCTGACCAGAGCCTCGAGCCCTTACGCTTGGCTCTGGGATGACCAGGGCTGCTTTCCTTGGGGATGGTGAGTTGATTTTGGAGTCAAGTCCTACACCAGCCCTTCATCTGTCAAGCAGAGCCACACCCATAACGTTAGGCAGCTGGATTTATATATTTTATCTATGGCCAAGATATATGCTCCCTTCTCCAGAGCTCACCACATCCTACATATAATTAAAATTTTTTACTGTGGTAAAATACATATAACATAAAATTTACCATTTTAACCATTTGAAGTGTACAATTCGGAAGCAGTAGTTACCTTCAAAATTTGGGGCAACCACCACTGCTACTTCCAAAACTTTTTCATCTTTCCAAACAGAGACTCTGAAACCATGAAGCAATGCCTTCCCATTCTCCCCTTCACCTCGAATCTTCTTTTCTGTCTCTATGAATTTGCTTATATCATTTTAAGATTTAATTTTAAAAAATTATCTTAAACTGGTCTGAGAAGCAAAGTTTAGAGAAGAGTTCGAAGTTTCAAAAGAGTGCTTCAGGTTTTATAGTTTTTTAGTGGAGCAAAACCAGCAGTTCTGCTTCACTTTGCACGTAGTTGCTGGGAGAGACAGACAGGAGATGGGAGCAGGGTGACTGAGTCCTTGAGGAGTTTTCGTAGGTCACGCACAGGAGTAGCTGCACAGAGGTCCACGATCTCAGCAGCTGCACACGGTGGCCTAAGTGAGACAGCCATTCCTGTTTCAAGACAAAGAAAGTGCTTTTCATTGAGAAACTGACATACAAGTTGTGTTACTAGTGGAGATTGAAAACCAAATCCTTCTGATCTCAAGACGCCCATCTCTTTCTATTACTCTCCTCTGTCTTCTGGAGTGTGCAAAGGGCATTCTGTAAGGGCGGGACCAGGCATTTCTAAATATTATTATATTTAGTTGAGTGAGTTTCAGAGCCAAAGGTGGAAGCAGTACTGACAAGGGGTAAAGCCACACCAGGAAAGTGCGAGGGGAGCCCCTCCTTACCTGAAGCCACCAAACACTTGTCTACCCACGTCAACTCATCCCCAGTCAGTCACTGGTGCCAGCCACATGCTGGGCTGTGAGGGGATGAGCCAGGGGCCCCAGCTGGCTGCCCGTGATGATGACAACGAGGGTGACAGTAGCCGCCCCGCCTACCCCTGATGTTTATTGAGCACATGCTATGGGCTGGGCTTGGGTGGGGTGTTCTTGAGCATTCTCTTTAACTCGCACACTCCACCAGAGAGGTGGGTTTAGCATGGGAAGAAGGAAGCTCCCAGAGGTCAAGTTTGAAGCTTTCAGGAGAGCACTTGGCTGGCGGTGGCAGCACCGGGCTTGGAGGACCGTGTTGGGGGGCTGCCTGACTTCTGGGCAGTGCAGTCCTGCCTCATGCTCTGGTCGGGATGGGGCAGGGAGCCTACTCCCAGGCCGCTCCCCTGGGCAAGACAGAAGCCTGCGTAGCCAAGGGACCTGGGCATCAGGAGAGGGGAGTTGGGGGCCCGGGGAGCAGGGACTGCAGGGGAGGGATGTTGAGGGTCTCCATTTCTGGGCCTCCTGGCTGGGAGATCTTCACAGTGTTTCAGGGAGATGTGGGGCCTCTGCTGAGTGTGGCCTCTCTCATGTGAGCACAGGCGGAGGTGGGGACAGGCCCTGATGACCAGGGCAATCGGAGAATAAAAGTCAGCTGTTGAAATTCTGTGTGTTAGTGCTAATTCACTTTCACAGAGGAAAGGCCCTCACGTGGCACTTGTTTATTCTTATTTTGCCTATACAGTTGACCCTTGAACAACGTGGGGATTAGGGGCACCAGTCCTCTGCTTAGTTGGAAATCCGAGTGTCATTTATAGTCGGCCCTCTGTGTCCTTGGTTCCTCCGTTTCCAAGGTGGTTCTGCATCAGTGGATTCAACCAACGGTGAATCGTGTAGTACCGTAGGGTTTACTGTTGACAAAAATCTACGTATAAGTGGACCTTCACAGTTCAAACCTGTGAGGTTCCAGGGTCAGTTGTATTTCTGTCAGCTTTATGACCTCATTTCTTAGTTCTCAACAAATCAGCGAAGTCAAATCAGAAGGGAGCAGTGAGGCTCCTTTGATACACAGGCACGGCAGCAAGAAGTGCAGTGTAGGATGAGAACTGGTTCAGCAAGTGAAAGGGGAAGAAAAGATTAAGAAGAAAAGTTGACCTTTAACAATCTTCTTGGTGTGCTAGGATTTATTCATATACCATTAAAACTTATGATTCAGTCTGTCACTGAGGACAAGTGGTTCCTTTTAGGCTTCATTTCATTTGAACTGTTTTATCCAGGCAATAAATATTTAATTGGTTGATGTTTTAAAAGTTTACCAGGCTGCAGTATATCTATATTTAGCATAAGCCCCAGTAACATTGTAAGTCATTTCCAACAGGATTAAAATGATCAGCATGCTTCTTCAGTCCTAAAAGAAATACGAAGCTCTGGGGCACATTCAGTTGTACATTCTTAATTTCAGACGGATGTTCTTGTCTCACTAACAAGTTTTTCCAAGACTGCATAATAAGGCTGGTCTTTCTCCTTTCCGTGTCACAGCATCCCCACAAGAGAAGGAGAAAGGGATCTGGTCTCTTTGAAGTTTGATCCAACCAAACGATCATCAAGTGACCTCTTTGCTTCTATACTGTTTTACTTGGAAATAAATTTGCTTTTCAAACAGATCTCAAACACATAAATATCTGAGTGTCATATATATAGGTTGATACCATCTGTCATTACTCTGAAACATGAAAAGGTGGGTTGGATGTCACTTAGGAAGCGTGACGAGTCCTTGTACCCTGTCCTGGGCATTTTCGTCTACATCTTTGTTCACCTGACACAGGTGACTGAGTGAGCCGTAATTTACTCATTAATACACCCTCCTTGCACAACTATTTGGTCAATGGCACTTATTTTGTTTGATCTTTAATTTCTACTTATTAAGAATATATAATTTTGGGGACTTCCCTGGTGTTCCAGTGGTTAAGACTCTGTGCTTCCATTGCAGGGGGCACGGGTTCAATTCCTGGTCAGGGAACTAAGATCCCGCATGCTGTGTAGCGTGGCCAAAAGAAAAAAAAAAAAAAAAAGAAGATATAATTTTGATTCGTAAAGTTGTCCCCATGAGCCCTCTCTCTCCACTCCATAGCACCGTAATTTGGGGTTCTCGACACCTCTGTTTTGGATGGTTGTGGCACTCTCCCTGGGGTCCCTCTCCTCCAGTGGGATTCTCTGCCAGCCCTTCACACACTTTGCAGGGTGAAATGCAGCCCTGACCAGGACATTCTGCTGCTTAAAGCCTTTCTTAGTGAACCCCTCAGCCTTACCTGCAGGCCACCTCTGTGCCCTCAGACTGGTGTACAGTCCAGGCTCATTCTCTTGCCGGCCAGGGTCTTCTCTCCACTCCCCCTGCCCTTCCCTCTGCCTGCAGTGGCCACTCCACCTCCTGTCTCCTGTGCTGCCCAGGTTTCTCATCTCGGTCAAGAAGCAGTTCAAAACGGAGAGGTCTACTTCTTTAACTCTATTTCAGTTTCTCCCCCCTTGGGTGAGAGGTACTGGAGGAACCGGAATATATATACACACGCCTTTGTTTCCTGAGATTATATACCTTAGAAACCTCTTTCCATAACCACATGCTTTGTCTTTTACTGCTGTTGTGTATATTTCTGAGCCAGCAAGGGATTGTCGAGAGAGGAAGAAGACAAATATGAAACTTCCAGTGACATTCCCTCCCCAGATATTTGGAAAAATATAAAGTCACTCAGCAAATGAACTGCCTTAGAGAAGAGTATAATGTTGGCCTTAACTTCTTTTACCAACTTTCCATTTCCTGGACATGCATCCAATCAACTGCTATTAACTGTCTTGGAAAATTTTTTTGTTTGCAGAGCTTTTTAAAAAAACATAAAAATCACCACCAAATTGAAGAAATTTAGGCTGAAAAAATGTTACTTTTAACGAAAAAGGAAAAGCATTGGGCATATTGACACATATAATTATATGAATTGTAAGATGCGATCATTTTCTTTGGCTTTCCCACCAAAAATGAGACTCCTTAGTTTTCACCTCAGTGACACTTTGGAGGTGGGTGGTCATTTGGTATTTGGAAATGCCGCACCTTCAATCCATTTAGACAAATGTACCCATTTCTGATGAGGCTCAGAGTGGTGGTGGCTTTCTCAAGAGTTTAGATGTTCACAACGGCTCCACATTTTCATGTATTCTGAAGAGGAATTGCACAGAGATTAACATTCAGAATGTTTGTCTAAGTCCAAGTAAAGACTTTTGGGGTAGAAAGATTGAATAAAGTGCTTTATCCTCTGCTGCAGTTTTTTAGAAAGCATCCATGTTGCTTTTGTAAAAGCAATTTAAAGATATTCCATGTGAGTTCGGATGCTTTGTCCTCAAGAACTAGACACTTCGGGGCTTGGGAGTATTACTGCGGACCTGAATTGACAGGAGAGTTTACGTTTATGACGAAAAAAGTGTGCAGGAAAGGCATGTGACGTGTTTACTTCTGCTGCCTGGCTCTTACGGTGTGACACAAGTCAGACCCTTTTGTCAGAATCCACATACTCTTGCTAAATGGGAATTTCATTTTGATAAAGAGGCCTGAAACAGTGGTCTGGGAAGTAATTCTCAGTGTCAGAGGGAGGAGAGTGGTAGAAAAAGTATAGAGCTGGAGGAAGAACTTATAATGCTAAAATTACGGTTTATCCGTTTTACAATAGGTCTGGCCATAAACATATTAAATTCTTACCAGTATCAAATTCAAGGAAAATGTTGTGAAACAGCACTGGATGCAGTAAAAGGAATTTTAAAATAATTATCCTTTGCTGTCTTCTCCGTAGTCAACAGGACTTTGGACTCTGGCTCTCTGGCTGTGCAGTCATCAGAAACTCTTACTCTTTTCTCTGTGTATTTGGCTGTGCTCTGTTGTTGACTGTCTCCCGTTCGGTTCAAGTGGAGGCCTCCTGGGCAGTTGGTGGCCAGGGCAGCTGTGGTGGCCCGAGTCAAGGGTGCCCCTCCCATGGATGCGGCTCCCAATTTAGCTGTTGGGTTTGTGCATAAAATGCCACAGTCCGGCAATCTGAGCTCTTGCTTTCTGTTTAAATAAAAAGGCAGATGCTTCACACATGTTTTCCTGAATTGACATAAAGCATGGAAGGACAGAATGCTGATACTAATCCACGGTTACCCTGTAGCAGCTCGTTACTTTTAATGTTTAGGTTTCCTGTAAGAGCACAGGCTAAAGGCAAAGCAGCATGATTAGGAGTCATGTGCTCTTTTAAGTGCCTGAGTAACGGGTGAACGGGGCGGCTGTAAATAACCAGTTGGTGCGTTTGATGGACGTCAGCGTCGGGAGGGCTTCCTTGGGCCAGCGCTGTCCTGGGTGGCCAGGGAGGAACACAGCCGAGGGGAGGGAGGCGCATTCTGTCTTGCCTTCCTTTCCATATCAAGAAGAGCAGATGCTCGACTCACAGAATTAGCCTGCTCGGGGAGTGTTCGCTCTGGAGCGCAGGCTACTGGGAAGGTCTAAAAATAGGACTGAGAAAGGGTTTGCCCCTTTTCTTGAAGAAGACATTGGCCTACATGACTTTCGGAGGCGTCAGACGGCTCCCAGCAGACTCTCGTGTCAAGTTACACTTGGTTCACTCTTCTGTCTCTTCCGGGGCTCAGCTCTTACCGAGGCTGGTCCTGCAGAGGCTGGGAAGGGAGGATGTGGCCCTGGACATTCCTTACAGTTGTTGTGGGTTTATACTGATCTGTCTGCACCCCCTCGGTCCGCCACGGCGGTGCCAGGCTCACGTCAGAGCTGAATTAATTGACGGTGCATACTTGAAAGCAGACGGGCCGCAATTTGGGGGTGTCTGTGGCCGTCAAGTACAGTCAGGTGTCACGCAGACTGAGCCTTACGGCCTGTGAATCATGGACCAGCTGCAAACACTCAGGGAATGTCGTGCGCCCACCTGGGATCGCATCTCCCGCTGGCCACCTGGGCAGTGTTGCCCCCTCCAGCGTGACCTCACTCTTGTAAATGCCTCTCTGCCCACACGTGGTGGAGGCCAGTGCCTGTGTGTGCCGTCCCAGGACGGTGGCCCTGAGGGATCTGAGGTGGGCCTGGGAACGGGTGTGTTAAATAAAGAAGCTCAGAGACAGTTTTACCTGTGGCGGACCCTCGTGAGCGCAGGACAGCTGGTTTTATCAACAAGACTTTAGATAACCACAGAATTTGGTGTTAAATATTTCTCCCCCACACACTTAGGGTTTTTTAAACGCAGTGTTGGCCTAAAGTAAGAACCAGCTTCTGGGAACGGGTCAGGCAGGAGCCCTAGTATTTGGCTAGTGTCCTTTAGCTTATCTGTGATTAGCTGAGATGCTTGATAAATTCTTTTCCCATTCCAGCAGCTTTATGACTGTCGGGGTCTGAGGTCTGGTGGCAGTTCAGGACAGTATGTAGTTGGCGTGGTATAAATAGTAAGTGGGGGCATGTCTTACTAGCCTTTCATTTCAGCTGATGACGCCAGTAGTGCTGGAGTTTTGATGTTTATCACTGTCTCTTTCACCCCCATCCTTTTCTTACCCAGAAGACAAATGGTGAGGTTAAATATGGCCATGACTCAGCCACGGCTCAGCCCCAGCCCAGTAGTGGCCTTCAGGAGTGTCACCATCACAGGTTCTGCTGGAACTGGCATGCAGGCCTTTCAACTGCCTTAGTTTTCACTAAGGTTTAATAGCTTATTATCAAAATGTATTCTGATAATAAGCTAATAAAGTATTCCTGAGCATGTTTCAAAAACTAAAACAGTTTTTTAAAATGAGAATATAGATTAGGTTGATTTGCCAAGTGACATTCGTGTGTGAGGAAATGCACACAATTCAACTAAATCTAACTTTTATGCTTAGATAACAAAAGAGAGATGCCTTCAAATTTTCAAATATCAATACTTATTCAACAGTACATGATGAGGAAGTTGGATAGCTTCTTTTGTGAGACTTTTCTCATTTTGATAAAGTTAGTTGGCCCTGAAGACTTAACTTCAGTTGAACCAAGAGTTTGTGGAGCTAACCTTGTAAGGATCTTAAAGTCTAAAACAAGACCGAGATTGTATATCACGAATTTTTTGTATGGGTTAAATGTTAGAACGGAGAACAGAAGTGGAGTGGTGACTCACTTCAGTCTTTTCTCCCTTGAGAAGATGTTTCAGAGCAATAAAGGTGACATGCACTGTTGCGCACACGAGTGTGGGTCTGAGTCCAGTGGGAGTTGCTGGCGGATTTTCTGGAATAATTTTCCAGAATCAGTAGTCAACAAGAAGACAGTAGTGACATGCAACATTGATATCTGGCCAGGGCTGCTGTGAATGTTGATGGTGGTTTGGGGCCACGTGCCAGTTCTAAGGGACAGCCGGGCCATGCTGGTTTCTCGGTGGCAGCACCTGTGCAGATAAGCACAGAGGGGGCGGGTAACAGGAGGAGGGAGTGTGCTACCTGAAGAAGGAGAACTCTGAAGGGGTCAGTATAGGAATCGGTGGGGAGACCATGGGCCAGGGTAGAGCCAGGAAGAGAAGAGCAGGGCTCTCATGGATCCCAGGACACCCCAAGCCTCACTCCTAGATCAGTGTACAGCTGTCAGTTTTGGAGCGGGGTGGCATTTCAACAAGGTGTGGGATTTTTATTTTAATTTTTAAAAGTTCTTTAATTAAACTCTAAATTTAACTTTTTGGGAAAAAGTGGCACACATCCACATGGCTGCACCTTTGAAAAGTATAGAATGATGTATAATAAAATATCCTGCCTTCTTACCCCAGCCATGTCCTCTACTCCCACTCCCAAAGCTCACCAATTTGCCACCTCATGTAGTCAGTGTTATTAATTCCCTGTTTTTAATGCATGAATGAAAAATACATAATTTATCCCCCTTTTTAAAATAAAAAAGGTAACATGTCATATGCATTTTTTTTTCACTTAGTATCTTTTGAGGGTCTTATCATGCTAGTAAATAAAGAGCTGCCCATTTCTTTTTTGACAGCTGCATAATATTCCATTACGTGTATGTAGGAACCTTTATTTAATCCATCTCCTTGGTTTGTTGCCTATTCTTGGCCATAAGAAGCAATGCTGCAGTAAATAACTGTATGTGTGCCATTTTGCACATGTACAAGTTTATCTGTAGGATAAATTCCACTAGGTGGGATTGCTGGGTCAGATGGTTTGTGCACTTATAATTTTGATAGATTTTGCCCAGTTGCCTTCCACAGGACTTGTTCTCATTTCCCACCAATGATTTGAGGTTTTGAGGTTGGTCAATTCAAATGTGTTGGAATATGTCTTCATGCATCAAATAGTGATGCAAAAAGCATATTCTATGTGCAGGTCTGAAAGCACCATCAGAAATGTGACAGCAGTGCTTCCCAAGAGTGCAGGGGACCCGCTGAGTCCTGGTTTCCTGTAAGACAGCACCGCCCCCCGACAGCAGTGCTTGTAGTTCCTGCCCAGTGGCGTGTGATCGGCCTGGGATCCAGGTCGCCCTCCAGGCTGCCCAGAGGGGTGCATTGCTTTAATCCCCCAGCAGCAGCCCTGGCTGAAAAAGCCTTTTGAGAAACAAAGAGGATCCAATTCAAATTAGAAAACATAGAATCCCTGAGTAAGCCCTTGGTGAATTAGATCTGATTACATTAAACACTGACGGAAGCTGTCTTTATCAGACGTGTAGGAAGGATGTATCAGGGAGATGAGCAATCAGCTTACATCTTTTAGTATTTTTAACACTGAACATAGAAGAATGAACATTGCCATCATTTTAACATGAGACATGAAACCACCAAGCTGGGGTTGGTAGGTTGGTAAATCAGCCCAGGGAGCCTTCCTGGGTCTCCCACTGCCCCAGCTTCCCTGCCATTCCCAGCCTCCTGGGGGTTTACAGTGCATCTCTGCCCCACAGGCCCACCCCTCTGCCTGCTTCGCCACCTCCTGAAGCGTGATGTCCAAATCCCCATTCTGCTATGAACTTTAAAATTTAAGTAATGAAATTTTTTTTTCTAGTAGTAAGAGCAATTCACATTGATGATAGAAAATTTGCAATATTTATGATTTAAAGCTGTGATTCCAGTTTTGGAATTTGTTAGAGATTAGATTGGGTTAGAAAGAAGGAACGAGCAGGCATGGGAAAGGAGGTTGGAAATGGGCTGAGTTCAATCTGGGTGAAGTTCTCAAAGTATGTGGAGCAGCTGAAATCATCTCACCACATTTTTGACCACTGGGAAAGTGTAAAGAAAAGGCAGCATAACAGCATTTTGCCAGGGTGAATCTGATGAGAATCCCTGAACACACAGTGAGAATTAGAATGATGATGGATGCAAAGAATGTATTCGGGGTCACTAATCACACAGAGGGGCTGATTTGGAAATACTCTGCTGTCTTTTCAATGCATTGAATCATATTGCTTTATAATAGTGAATAATAGTAGAAAGTTCTTCGAGACCCCATAGAAGGGCTTTAGGCGGTGGGCACAGTGTCTGAGGCCGTGTGACAAAAGCATGTGCTTCTGAAGGTAGATGTAGTCCCAGAATGATCACAGGCTCACGTATAAATGCAGTGCACATGCGTTTTTTATGAACAGTTGGTATAGAATGAATACAGTGGTATTGAATAATACAGCAAAAATTTAAACAAAATCCCCACTCTGAGTTTCCCTTATCCTGCTGTAGTTTTTCACAGCAATTATCTCTTTATGTTATACACTCAGTTCTGTATAACACTTGTTTTTAAAACATACATTTGTTCTAACATGATTGACATATTAGGGAATAATTTGAGTGTAATGTGAGTTTCAAATTTGCTTATGTGAAATTTTCTTTGCAAAAGCACCAGATAAGCTCAGAAAACTGCACTGAGCTGAGCCAAGCCACGTGGGAATACACAAAATGCACACATGCACACGCCTCAGACGTCTCCCAGCTGTCTCAGTTCATGTCCTGTTGTCTGAGGCACACTCTGCCTACATGTGGTTACAGCTTTCGTCTGATTTCTGATCTTCTTCCTTGACACCCCACAATGACTCCCGAGCTGCAGCCCCTCTGGTGCCCACTTCCACCAGCACCCTTCAGATTTTTTCCCTCAGTAAAATGCCACAGTGATTGTAGTGCTTATGTATTTCTTAGCCATTCAGCATGTATAAAATTGTGCTACAGCGTTTATTAGGTTCCTGTCTTTTTCCCCCCTTATGTCCTTTGGTTTTTGGTAAGTGATCTTTGCATAGCATGGTGATTTGCAGGAACGCCTGTGTGGTGTTATAGCAGAACTGACAGCATGAGTACCGTGACCTTATTGTGTTTGTTGTCTATTGTCTTGTGTCTCCATGCACCTCCCCCCCATATCAGTTCATGGGGGGCAGGGCCTTCTGATCATTTGCTCACTCTTGCATCCCCAGCATCTTCTCAGTGTCTGGCACAGAGCAGGAGCTCAACAAATATTTGTTGAATGAATGAATCACCAGATTTTTTTTTTTTTTTTTTACTGCAAATGGCATACTCTGTTGCAAATGAATGGTTCTATTAAAAAAGAGATTATTAAAGTTAAGGGATAGAGTATTGCATTTGAGTTTGGCAAACACATCTGGCTCTTTGGCTGACATAGCTGATCAAGGGAGGCAGGGATGGAAATTTGGGGTAAAGGTCACAGAGCTTTTTAAAATTTGGATTCGAGAAGAAACATTCTAATAATGTATTCAAAGTCAATTAAAGTAAGAACAATCAGGATAATAGCCAAAGTGGTCAGACCTACAAAAGGGTTATGTTCATTTAGTAAAAATAGTGAAAAAGAAGAGATCCTAATGATGGTGTTTGACTCCAAAATAATTTAATAAATGAAAAAGGAACTTTTTTTTTTTTTAATCCAGAAAGATATTTTCGATCAGTTGTTAGGAAGGACCCAAGGTTTTTTTTTAAACTGAAATTTCAAAGTCAGTGTGTCATTGTTTCAGCACCTGTCATGTATGTTTAAAATATGTATATGGTTAGTACTCAGTAAATGAAGGCATGGATTGAGTATGCATGTAAAACTCTTAGCTAGAACTATAGATATAGACGTATGTGTGTGTACACACATATCCATATACATGGAACTTTGTGATGCAATCATGGGAAGCAGTTTATGCATATTATTTCATTTCATCCCGACAACAACCCTATAGGGTAGGAGCTATTACTCCCAACTTTCGGATGAAGAAACTAAGGCCCAGAGAGGGTAACTTCGTGACAGTTGTGCAGCTGGTGAGTGGCAGACCTCAGATTTTGGAGCCAAAGCCCATGCTTCCGTGCATTGAGAGCATTAATGCTAGGTTCTGGTGATTCCAATGCAGAAAACTTGTCTCCTGCCCTTCAGGAGGGGGTGATGGAGATGTAAGGAAGAAAGAACAGTGCGGTTGGCACCCAGGTGAGGAGAGCATGAGGAACTGTGGTGGAGCAGGTGCTTGACTGCTTCATGTAGTGGGCTCCTCAGCCATCAACTAGGCCCTTTGGAAGGTGCCTTCTGCATCGAAAGGAGACCACACACCCAAAGAAGCAGAAAGCATAGACACTGCGTGAAGGAACGAACTACCATTTATTCAATTCTTAACTTCATTCTAAGTGCTGGACCAAAAGCTTTTTATACATTGTACTGGTAACTAATGATTTTGGATCTGGGCCTTGTGGTAAGTGCTTTTACTTGTTCTGTCTCATTTAATCTTTACAGTACCCCTGAGGTTGGTTCTCATATTACCTTCCTTTTCCATAAAACTCAAAGAATGTGCACGCAAAGTCACACAGTCAGTAAGTGGCTTTGTTTAGTCCTCACCCACCAACCAATGGTGGGAATTATTTTTAGAATGAGGAGACACAGCGAGGAAGTAGCGAAGTTAGGATCTGAACTCAGATCTGTCTTCATAGTCTTTGCTTTTCCCATTATAAATAAGGCACACATTGAGGTGTGCTTCTAGAAAAAATATGGGAGGAGATTTGAGACCGAAATATTTAAGTTCCTACAAAGCTTAATAAAAATAAATGTGTACTTAGAATCATGGAGATCTTCAACTTAGAAAAAAAAACAATTATCAAGTTGCCACAATTTACAGAGACATGATTTAAAATATAACTGTGAGACAAGGGCGATCACATCGCCAGCAGAGGGATTTTTCTCAAAACCAGATCCGATCCTGTCTCTGTTCCACCAAAAAATAATCCTTCCTGATTCCTGTTGTCTGCAGAGTATGATTCTTGGCATGTCTGCTGTTGTGGTCAGTCTCCTGCCACCTCCACAGGCAACTCAACAAGAGCTTCTCTCTCCAACACTGAATACCCCTTGTGTTTTCATATAATAATGCAGTTAATGCTCTTCTCTCTTCCCAAAGGCACCCCCCCTCTCTTTCTTGCAAAATCTAGTTCAGTCTTATTACCTTGGGGAAGACTTCTCCAAATCCCTCAGGCAAAATTTAGTTGTCTCATTTTCTGTTACCCAGATCTTTGCTGATCTTACTCTCATGAATTCAGTGCGCTGGTTCGCAACCATTGGCAGACTGTCCACATAGTTCAAGGATTGTCATGGGTTGAGGCTATCCTTTTTCCACATTCATGCTCCTGGTGCCTGGCCCAGAGTCTGGTACACTCAGTCAAGTGTTTGTGCAATGGGTAGGTGGATGGATGGATGAATGAATGGATAAAATGTTTGAATTATCCCATAAAAATATGATACATGGTTAATAAGTTATTCTAAATTATTGCAGCCACAGTCACTGGATGAATTGTTTATCCACAGTGAATGTAATTACTAATTTTTTCATTGTTTCTGAAAAGTAATCGTTTTCAGATATTAGGATGCAAAATAGGTGTTGAACAAGAGATGTTACAGGTATGTATCTTCCAGTGGATCACAATTAGGACGTGTGCAATTTTGCGCATTTGCTTTCCTGCCTCTCCAAAACCTAGTCATCCGTCTTGGTCCCAGATGAACTGTCAACCTGTGAGCAACTCCCCGCTCACCTGCCCTGGACCCTCTTGACAAGCCTCTTCAGCGAGCATCCATAGCTGTGGTTGTCAGTTACTGTGAAATTCATTTCTAAGGTATATATCATGACTTTATTTTTCATTAATTCTGTCTTGGGTTACTATTGGTTGCCCAACCAGATGATAAATAGTTAGGGGGCAGGGGTCACATTTATCCTTTCCCCCCGCCCCTCAGCATGTGTAAAGGGGTAAGCATGTCTGTGTAGTGAGCATGGAGGAAATTTTTGTTGAGTCCATCACTCTCTTTCTTTGTCTTGGCAAGTTGAAAATGCCCTTCTTCCGTTCTTGGCTCACACTTGTGAGGAACAGAGCCCCACTCAGGGCTGCTTCCGTAGAGGGGGTTTGCTGTGAGGGTGCAGGGGTGTCTCATAGAACAGAAGAGCCGGGCACTCGTGGGAGAGGGTGTGGCAATGGGACATCCTCGGCTAACAGGTCTGTCTGCCTGTCTTGTCAGATGGTCTCTCGTCCCTCCTTCTCCTGGGGCCAGTGCCCCACCCTAGTTGTCTCTGTCGACTGGACCTGTTTGCTCTTTGAACATGGCATCAGAATGGCCACTCAAGGAACCATACTACACTTTCTGACTTTCAGTAAGAAATGTTCACACTTTCTGACTTTCAGGATAAATTTTTCACACTTTCTGACTTTCAGAATCAATTTTTAGGAGGAGGAACATGACTGGTTTCCTTAGGTCAGGTGTTCTTCCCTGGTCCTGTCAGCTGTGGCCAGATAGATGGGGTCACCAGGTGTCAACATTTTCAAGCAAGGTAGTGAGATTACATCATCAAAAGATGGTGTGGTCTGAGTAGGCATCCCAAGCTTGTCTAGTGAAATTTAAAATATGTTTCAGCAGGAGTCAGTTGAGATGAGAATGTTAAATTAATTAAGGGGCCAAGTGCCAACGTTGCTTGGAATAAGGAGAGAGACATGCCATGCTGCTGCATGAAGGTTTGGCCTAGGAAGTGGTGCCTCATGAAGGGTTTTGAGGTCCAATTAGAAATTAGAGATTGTTTTTCCCAGAAGCCCCTGCCACCAGGAACTCTGACGAAGTAGCATGGCAAGCAGTAGCTGGAGTGTCATGTAGGTAGCTTATTCTGCTGTGAGAAGCAGTGCTGTGAGGCGTAGGCTTTTCAGGGTGTTATGTGCACCTGTTGTGTCTGTTTAGAGGAGGTGGGTGGGAGTGACACCTTGCACAGTACTAATTGCTACCAATCTGAAAAAATTAGCAAACTTCAGGGGGAAATAGGAGCTGAAGAACCAGATAGATGTACACCTAATGAGATTCAGAGCCCCAGCCAAAATGGGTGAAGAAAATACCCAGTTTTGTATGGCAGGTCCCAGCAGGAGCCACACAGGATGCACTTCTTAGAAGCAACCAAAATACTGCGGAGGGGCCTCCATATTTATTGCCTTTGTGCTTTGAAAGCAGCATCAGTTACATCTGTTACAGATGAAGCTCATTCCTTTGCTATGGGGAAGGAGAATGGCTTTCAAGAATGTCTCTCTGCTTTTTGCCTGTTAACACAGATGAAGGAATTCTTAGGATTGGAGAAATAATCAGGAGTCAACGTGAAAAGGAATCTGAGGCTCTGACAGGAGACAAACGCCATGCAGGGCAAGAAGGGGGCCATGCACAATAGAACTGAGGGCGGAGCTGCAGGAAGAAATGAGGGGCTTCTTAGGGGAGAGGCCTCCCCTGTTCCCTGGAGCATCCAGAAGGTAGCATGCCATTGCCAGCACTGGAGAGGAACCTTGTTGCTTAGCAGCAAGAAAAGTAGAGAAGCAGCCATCTGAAGAGCTGACCTGCTGGCAGACCTGTGTATCTTCCTCTGGGGCTTGTTCTCATGATGGAGCAGAGCCTGACCAGACCTCAGAGCTACCAAAGAGCTCGCCGATGCCAATGGGTGCTGTTGCCTTGTGTAGGCCCTAAACCTCAGGGTCCAGAGACCTTGAGATTCTGGGTGTGAAGGTGAAAGACCTTAGGACACAGGAGAAGCTTTCGTCTCTTTTTACTATTGAAAGATCTTGATTTGAAAGAGAACAAAGATACAGCACTTTGACTGCTCATTGGTGTTGATCTAAATTACAGGTTATTTCATTGTGCATGATCTCCATTTGCCAGAAGAGTAGGGCTGGGCAAATAAGCCAGTTTTTAAAAATAGAAAATAAGCAAGTTTATTTTAATCATAGAAGCTTGACAGTAATCTCTAGTGAAGTCTATTCCACCCAGTACATGGTTGATAATCAGTAGCTTTATTTTTTTATTAAATCAGAAGTGAAAATGGGGGCAAGTTGATAAGCATATTGTTAGAATTTCTAAATGACTGCAGAATTACAAGGAACCAATGTCATGGGTTAGCTAAGAGTGAATGGAGGTGACATTGGGCTGGTAGATCTTATTTTAGGAATACACTCGATAGGGATTCTTATAATGTCCTTGTGGGCTAGATGTTAGTAAGATGAACTCACCATTTATTTAAAAACAATCTGGTTGATGTTTTTGCTTTGAGTCATCAGAAAGGGACAGGCAGACTCGCTGGATGTCATAATGCTGTCATGTCTTCACCTAAAAAAAAAAGATCGGTGTCCTATATCTGGGAGGGCTTCCTCAAAACAACTGAAAGTGACAGAAAGCTGATAGGAATACCTAACGTTACATGACAAAGTTGAGATGTTAATAGGTTGGAACCAACTAAAAAGAGGAAACATAATTGAAATAAATGTCCTACCTCTTGGGTAAAATTTTATTACATGAGTATAGAAAGATACTGGAAAAACAGCATTTTAATAAAAGATGACCTGTATGTTTTACTCGACTACATTTACAGAAAATAAAGCTATATGGATGAGATGGCCTGTAAAGCTTTATATTCTTTCAAAGGGATATAAAGGCTTTGGCTGCAGTGCTCTGTGAGCAGTATCTTAGGAGGGCCCATGACTCTTTGAAGGGTGTCCTGAACAGCATGCAGGAGAATTTGGGGCGGCCAGAGGGCTTAGGGAGGCCTGGTGTAGAAACCTGGCAGGGTTGTGAAGAGCCTCTTCCTAATTTTCATGACTGTCTTAGGGAAGGAGCGGGCCTGTTCTGGGTGGCTCCCTGGGATAGCACTACCTCTGTGGGTAGAGGTTACTGGTGGACAGACTGGGCTCAGGTTTGAACAAGCCTAAAGGCCGAGTTAGGGTGCGTCTTCAGTGGGTGGAGAGTAGAATTTGGTGCCCTCTGAGGTCCCTTCCAAATCTTAGATTCTGCAGTACTGGACAATCTACATTTTGTTTTAATTTCAGAGTCACTAACATATGGTTTAGAGATGAGTTTATCATTATAATTTGGATTGTGTAATACTATAAAAGGAAACTGTGATAGGACTGTCCTTTAAGTGGGAAGGCCCAAGGAAGTTTCCAGAGAAGCAAGAGAAACCAGGACCGTTTTGCAGAGGGTGAATTTTGTTGAATGTAATTGTGATAATAAAATAAACTTGTTATTTGAAAAACATGCAGTAACTTCAGGGAGTGCCTAGGAAATGTGTGGCATGGGGAACGTGTCCCCAAAATGCGTTTTGCCTTTAGTCACTAGAGGTTGACTCCATTTGGTAAATCTGAAGATTGAAAAAAATCTTTTTTTCCTTTGGTGATTCTTTTTGAGCATTTCTGCTTTCCAGTAATCATAGCTTTGTTTTACCAAGAAAGCTCTGCCTCTCAGGGAGCTGTGATTTTCAGAGCAATTACAGCTGGCATGGGCGGCCGAAGCCCGTCAGGACCATGGTTGTCCTGGAGATTTTCTTCAGAAAGAGACCCTGATTACTCTTTATTTTTGCTCCTGTTGTTTTACTCTAATTTGTAATTTAAAATCCACTATACAAAGAGTCTACAGAGCGCCAGCTGGTTGCTAGTTTAAAGACTTTCTTTTCTTTCTCTATTTTTTAAATTTTAAATTGGACTGTCAATTTTGGTGGTTGGTGTTTTGAAATCGGTGCGATGTATCTTTCTGTTTCCTTAACTTCAGTGGATGGGGAGGTTGAAAACAAAATCACCAGTTTAAGATTTACGTTAAACGTCTTTTCCTAGAAGAGGGGGTAGGGCTGCTTCCTTCAGCTTCATCTTCTGTAGATGAGGGAAGGAACGGTGGGTCCCTGGAATTAGTTCTCTGATTACAACCTGGGAAGTTGTCATCTCGGGAGACCTTTGAGTGTGTGCTGTGTGCCCTGCTCTACTGGTCCTTTTCTGGGCAAGTCGGGATCACACGTGGAAGGGAGGAAGGCAGGCAGGTGGGACCGACCAAGACGGTACTTTCACTCGTGGGTCGTGGTCAACCGCAGAGGGCAGTAAATGGCACCTTCTTGTTGCTTTTGAAAAGCAAATGCTTAACTCCTATTTAATAATGGCTGTGTCTTGACTTTTGCTCAGTGTTCTTTATCATATGTTTAGACTGTATTTTTTGGAGGGAATGGCTTTTCTTTTTGGTACTATGATTCTCTGCCTTTGCAGTTTAGATTAAAGCCTTATCTTTGTTTTCTTTTCCCGTTAATTGTTCAAACGTCTTAATGTCTTAGGCTTACACATTGACTCTTTTTTTTTTAATAAATTTATTAATTTATTTATTTATATTTGGCTGTGTTGGGTCTTCGTTTCTGTGCGAGGGCTTTCTCTAGTTGTGGCGAGCGAGGGCCACTCTTCATCGCGGTGTGCAGGCCTTTCACTGTCGCGGCCTCTCTTGTTGCAGGGCACAGGCTCCAGACGTGCAGGCTCAGTAGTTGTGGCGCACGGGCCCAGTTGCTCCGCCGCATGTGGGATCTTCCCAGACCAGGGCTCGAACCCGTGTCCCCTGCATTGGCAGACAGATTCTCAACCACTGCGCCACCAGGGAAGCCCCACATTGACTCTTGAATGAAATCACTCATATAACCCAAACTTAATAGGACACTGTGAAGTGGACGTTCTTAAACTGCTCTTGCTTTGGAAGTACAGTCTTTTGGGAAAGCAATTAAGCAATATGTATTTAGCTATTACTTTTATTATTATTAGGAAAGACCTTTACAAATTTATTCTCTTTGTCCCAGTAATTTAATTTCTAGGACTCAATCCTAAGGAAGTCTTATGAAATATAAAACATAGACATAGAGCGTTATTTATAAGAATGAATTCTAATAATAAATATTGTAAACAAACTATATGTCTAATAGTAGCAAGATTGGTGTTGTTTCTTCTTTAATTATCTGCATTTTCAGCACCTTTTAAAAGTGTGTTCATTTGACTTGTTCCAGCAGCTAGTAGGTCACACCTTTTATGGGTGAGAGGCTAGACTAAATGGAATTTATTTTTCTTGCATAGCTAGTGTAAGGGAAAAAAATGCTTGGTTTAGGATATCTCATACTTATTGACTGTACACCCTGGGACTTCTGTTCCTGGAAGTACGGTAGATGAAATATCTTGAAAACCCTGCTCTTACAGAACGCTTGGTACTGCTGGCTGTAAAACATTGATGTTTTAAATGCATGGCAGAGATGACAAGAAATCATAGGAAATCCAGTGTCCAAAAACCTTTTCATGAGTGAGAACTGTGTGAGCTGATGCTAGAGCAGCCTCGGGAAAGTGGGCCAGTCTTGGTGACCGCAGGGCACTTAGGGGGCTGTGGAGGTAGATGATGAGACTTTAGGTCCGAGGAGGGTGGGGATTCCTGTTTAAAGCCAGGCTGCTCAGGACCATATTCTTGGTGAAAGAATAGACCACAGAAAATATGCCCACTAGACTGGGGAGATTAGCAGGAAGTTTACCCCCTCTGGCTTGGGGCTGGGTGTGGTGGGATTTGTAATCTCAGGTGTACCCTTACTTGGGTTTGGGGTTTGAATGATATTATTTGTGTAAGAATCCTCACTCTGATTAATTAGCATAAGAGGGGTCCCAAGGTGGTGATGCTTTTCTTGAGGGACACACTATACTCAGGCTGCACAGAATTCCCACATATCAAGTATTTCTGAAGATGGGCTCACAATCCGAAATTAAAGACCCCCTGAGGGAACCATCAACCACACCCGAAGCTTAGTACACATGGCCAGCAGTGGGGTTAGACTGCTATAAAGTTATATAAGAGACTGCTGGATGGAGAATATTAAATAAGTATGTTTCAAACTATTGGAGACATGAAAGAAGGTATTTAAAGCATAAGAATAAAAAGATGTTATGAAAAAAGAAAAGGCAGACTTAAAACCAAAGTAATTAATTTAAATACTCAGTGTACAAGTTAAAATTGAAGAAAAACTTGTGTATTGGAAGATGGATGAAAGAAATCTACTGAAATTGTACAGTGCTGCATATTTCATTTAGAATATATATTGGGAATTTTGGAAGAACACAGAAACCAGGGCCCAAAAGATAACCTGCAAATTATAGAAGCTAATAAGTATTGTCTAGCAGCGTATAGCTTTAATGTGTAGTTGGATTGTGTTTCCAAATATATTTTATGAGACATTGACAAATTGGGTGAGACTAGTCACTGCTGCTATTTTGAGCACTTGCCATGTGTAAAGTCTTGTTTTCATGCATTCCATTCCACGAGGAGGTGTGGGGGCGTCTGCTGTTTCCACCTGTCCAGTTCTTTTCCCAACTTCTGTGGTAGCAGCACGTGCTTCTCCTTTGGGGGACCACCCTTCCCCCAGGGTGTGCTGTTGTGGGGTGGTCCTGGTGGAGGCTTGCCTGTCAATCAAGTTACACCAGACCTCCCTGGCTCTGGGTCCCCGCTGGGCATCTCCCTCCTTGGAATCCTGATCTTGAGGGGAGCGCCGCAAGGATGGAGCCGATTCAGTGCAACAGCAGCAGCCCCTGAAAAGACTGTTTATAATTTGTTACCCACATCCCCAGGGCTGTTCTGCTTCCAGCCCTTCCCAAGGCGCAGCCATTAGCTTTTCTTTGGATTCTGAGAGCTGCTCTTATACTATTAATGCATTTTTCTTTCTTTCTTTCTTTTTTAAGCCAGTTACTTTCTGGCTTGCAGTCACAGAAACTTAACTGATTTAGTAGGTGTTTAACTTTTCTGTCTTTCAGATGCTAAAAATGAGGTGTAGGAAAATTACATTATTTCCCACAGGTCATAGGGTCAATAAGGAGTAGAGGCTGAATTTGAAACCAGATCTGGTCTGTTCCAGAGACTCCTCTCACCCTGTTTCCAAAGGGGCTCTAAAGGGGCTCTTCTATCTATTGAGAAAAATTTTTCCAGGTCACATCTGCTTTCCTTTCAGGACAATATCTCCATACACTTGCATGTCATTGGGGTGGAACCTTGTCAAAAGTTGACTGTATGTACAAATAAACTCTATTTTTGGATTCTGCCTTTATTAGTTTTCTATCATTGCACAGTAAATTACCACAGACTTAGGCCTTAAAACAATGCTTATTTTTAACAACTTATTTTTAACACTTAAATCGACAACTTATTTTCTCACAGTTTACATAGATCCCAGCTTTGCTTACATGGGCCCTCTGCTCAGGGTCTCACTAGGCTGAAATAAAAGTGTCAGCGGGGCTGTGTTCTCATCTGAGGCTTAGGTTCTTCTTCTAAGCTCACTGGTTGTTGGCAGGATTTAAGTCCTTGAGGTTGTAGGACTGAGGTCCTCAGCTTCTACAGGCTGCCTGCCCTTCCCTGTTATGTGGTCTTCTCTTCAACATGGCAGTTGCTAATTCAAGGTCAACAGAAAATCTCCTCTGCAGCTACTTACCTCTTACCTCTAGACCCTTTATTAAAGGGCTTGCCTGATTAGGTCAGGCCTCCCTAGGAAATCTCCCCTTTGATGAACTCAAACCGATATGGGACTTTAATAACATCTGCAAAATTCTGCCATCTTTGTCATATAGTGTATCTAATCATGGCAGGGATAGCCTATCATATTCACTGGTCTCACCCACATTGAAGGGAAGGGGATTATACAGACTTTGTGTACCAGGAAAGGGAATCTTGGTGCCATCTCAGAATTCTGTCCATTACACTCCTCTAAACATTTGTTCACTTAAGCCTCAAAGAATTGCACAGGATTAGTAACAATTTTTCCTTACATTCCTTTCCTCCTCAAGTTCACTCATTAGTAATTTATTATGAATTTCACCAAACTCCCTGTATGGGAATGAGCTCCAGTACTACTTTTAGCATAAGTGAAGAGGTTAGGAAATTTACTCAGCCTTAAAGTAGGTTGGAATTTTACTGAATCTAGAATATTCTGGGCATGTGATTTAGTACAAGGCCACTCAGCGTGTCATCTATAGATTACGGCTAGTTTGTGAACTGTTTGTTTGTTATCAGTTCACGGTGAGTTAAGTACAGGACCTAAGAGTAAGCATTTAGAAACATTTATAATAATTTAACATTGTTAGAGTATCCAAGCAAGTGATCAGTAGACAAACCGTGTTGACCAGAGTATAGAACAGGTTGGGTGTTGTTGGACTCACGTGGTAAGTTACGTATGGCATAGGTGGTGTGTCAGTCATGTGTTTTAGAACTATGTTGTAAGGTGTGATTTTGTTTTTAATCAACTTTATTGAGTTATACCTTACATTTCAGAAAAATGTACCCATTTAAGTGACAATCTGATAAGTTTTGACAAATGTATACATCCATGTAATGGCCACTAGCACAGTCAAGCTATAGAACATGGCTATGTTCCTAAAAAGCTTTCTTGTGCCCTTTCTCAGTCATTCTATGCTTTGTCCCCTTTCCACCCTTTACCTTCAAGCCACTGGTAATCACTGATGCGCTTTTTGTCACTATGGATTAAGCTTGTCTTTTCTAGAGCTTCACAAAAATGGACTTACTTATTCACTATGTACTTTTTTTGTCTGGCTTCTTTTATTCACCATAATGATTTTAAGAGCCATTCATGTTGTTGTGTGTTATTGATAGTATATTACATTTTATTGCTGATGACTAATCCATTGTATGGATGTACCACAGTTTGTTTATCTGTTTATCAAATGTCAAATATTGATTGACACTTGGGTTGTTTCCAATTTTCGTCATTATGAATAGAGCTGCTGTAAACATACATGTACAAGCTTTATATATTTTTCATTTTTCTTGTGTAAATATCTAGAAGTGGAATTGATGAGTAATATGGTAAGTGTATGTTTAACTTAATGGAAAACTGACAAAGTTTTTTCCAAAATGATAATGCTATTTTACATTAATACCAGCAGTGCATGAGAGTTCCAGTTGCTCCATATCCTTGCGAACACTTGGTATTCCAGTCTTTTAAGTATTAGCCATTCTAATAGGTTTGTCATTGTATCTCATTTGGGATTTGATTTGTTTTTCTCTGATGACAAATTGTGTTGAACGTCATTTCATGTGCTTATTGGCCATCCAAATATCTTCTTTGCGAAGTATCTGTCCAAAACCTTGCGTGTTCTTTTATTGGATTGTTTGTCTTTTTTGAGTTATGAGTTCTTCACGTGTTCAGTTTCTTCATAGCTTAATATTATTAGCTAAATGTTATTTGTCAGTAAATGTGTATTAATTATTCTTACCCTTATTTTAATACTGGCAAAGCAAATGTCACTGGACGTTTTTTCTTTTTGTCAAGAAAAAACTTCTTTTCTCAATGCACAGTAGTAGTAAACTAAAAGGTGACAATGGAAGTCACTTCAAAGCAAAAGATTTGATATTAGTTTTAGTTAACTGTATGAACCTTCATACATTCAGTTCAGTTTTGCAACCATAAGTAGCCAAATAAACTGCTAAACACAGTGTGCTATTTTCTGAGGAAGTACTGGCTGATGAAGAGATAAGACCATCAATTCTTAAAAAGCATTTACAGATAAACTAAAGAAATACAGTGAAAAACAAAAAGAATTCTTTGAAAGAAAGTATTCAGTTAAAAGAGCTGACAGATGCAAGTGTTCACTGTTTCATATATCAACATGAGTATTCTGTTGCCTTCTTATTAAATAACAATTTGATTTACTAGGAATAAAAAGACAATATATATTTGTCCAGACAGTGGTGAAGGACTGCATCAAAAATGCTGATGTGGAAATGTTCAGTGAATCTATGGCCAAGAAGATGGCTCAAGTACCACTTTCTAATGATGTATTCAGAAACTGGCTATTGATATAGAAAGCCAAGGCACAGAACAAGTAGTAGAGAATTTTTCATTATAGTTTAAAGAATGCACAGATTTACTAATTGGCAATTCTAGTAAATGTGTAATTTGAATATGATGTTGATATAGGAAGAATTCTTTTTAGCTTCATTGCTGATAAACACAACTAACTCTGAACTACTATATAAAACTATGAAAAATTACACTGTCAACAAGTTTAGTTTGAAATTTGAGTTTTGCATAAGGGAGTGTGTTCTGACAGCACAGGAGAATATTCTAGAACAGCCACATGGATTAAGGAGCTTGCATCAGTGTAAATCACTCCACTCCTTCCTCCATTAAAGAAGTTGTGGTTCAGAAAAATGTCATCTGAACTAAACAGTGTGCTTAGTGATGATGTAAAATTGTAAATTATATAAAGGCAAAGGCATTAAAGATTATCCTCCCTTATATGTGATAATATGGAAGCTAATTGTTACAAACTGTTATTGCATCCTGAGATATCGTGGTTGTCTATGGAAAATGAACTGTAAAATAAGCTGTCGTATTTCTTGAAGACAGGAAACCAGCTTGTTCTCAATTCTTTAAAGATATGAGTTAGCCAGACTTGCTTAGTTGTTTGACATCTTAGGTATTAAAACTTCCATGCAACAAAGGAATGCAACATATTTTTAAATGACAGATAAAATCAAAGGACAAAAACAAAAGTTAGAAGTTTGGAAGAACAGAGTTTGCAGATTACTCTGTTACATTCCATGATTTAGCTACAGCTGTCAGCGAAGCGGGTAATGATCTTCACATTGAACCCCTAGGAAACATTATCACTGAATACTTTATGATTTTATAGAGCATTTTGAATTTTATTTTCTATCAAAAAAAAGCCAAGCTTGGGAAATTTATGGATCTCATTTCTACTTATTTCATTGAAAGATAATTTAATTTTAACAGTAACTGCACAGGATATTTTGGGGAATTGGCAACTACTGAAGGATTGAAGATGCGTTTTGAAAATACAGCATCATTTGCTTTCATTTTGGATAAAAGTTAAAAATTAATGTTCTGAGCTTGTCAAAATTATGCTAAAATCTCTTCCCCCATTTCCATCAACATACCTCTGCAAGACTGGTTTCTATGATGAGTGTTATTAAAACAAAATAGAGAAACAACTTAGCTATATATTATTCCCTGAGAGTAGCTTGGTAGATCTGTCCTAGAATAGATAAGTTAACAAGCAAAAACTAGAGTAGTTTTTCTCATTTAAAGACTTTGAATACAGATAACATGTAGCTTTTATTCATTGTGTGTGTATTAGGTTTTAGTATGGCAAATCAATTTCACTTGCAACTTTTTTTTTTTTTAATTTTATTTATTTATTTATTTATTTATGGCTGTGTTGGGTCTTCGTTTCTGTGCGAGGGCTTTCTCTAGTTGTGGCAAGCGGGGGCCACTCTTCATCGCAGTGCGCGGGCCTCTCACTGTCGCAGCCTCTCTTGTTGCGGAGCACAGGCTCCAGACGCGCAGGCTCAGTAATTGTGGCTCAAGGGCCTAGTTGCTCCGCGGCATGTGGGATCTTCCCAGACCGGGGTTGAACCCATGTCCCCTGCATTGGCAGGCAGATTCTCAACCACTGCGCCACCAGGGAAGCCCTCACTTGCAACTTTTTGTTTGCACTACAACAAAGTTGTGAGAGTGATTGTAACTTTCTATATTAATTGCCTGTATGTTTTCTTTTATATGCTATATTGTGTAACTCTTCTCTTTTTCTGAGTTACGTTTTTTTAGATTATATTAGTACAGAATTTTGTGTTTTGAGTGTAATGATAAAGTATTTGGCATGTATTTGTATGTCCTGTTTTATGTCCTTTACTAGTTGTTCATTTTTGTTGTAATTTACCAAGGCATTGGTCAACAATGGATTGGAAATTGCAACCTGACAAACTATTCTGTCAACCTGGGTAGTTTGAGAAGCACTGAAGTTAATGTTTGGTTTCTCCTCGGGAGCATTTATTTTCAGTGGCATCTCCCCTGGGCTGCCCTCCGCCTCCCACCTCTGCAGAGGTGGCTTGGATGGCCTGTTACAAGCAGTTTCCACCACAGGGCTGTGGGGAGCCTTGGTGAAGACCTTAAGTAGCTCCACAAGGAAAATTTGACAGTAGAAGGCATTATCCGGAAATATTATTTATCTTAGGTTTATCAAGCAGACCAGCATGGCAGGTGTTGTCAGCAACTGCTGTTGCCTCAGCTCTGAGGACACGCCAGCCCCCCAGCCCTCTGTCTGCGTTTCCTCACTGATGCCATCAGCCAGGGAATGTGTTTCCAGGTCACCAGTGATTTAGGACCTTTTATCTTTGGTCCTCCCCTTCTCCCAAGCACTGGAAGCTATCTGCCATCTGTGATTTTTAAATTGTCCTCTCTCACTGGCTCCGCTGACAACAGGCTGCCCTGCTTTCTCCCTCTTTCTTTCTGGCAGCATCTCCGAGTCCTTTTCTGGCTCCTGGTATGACATCCCCCTTTGACCCTTTCCTCTGGTCTCACTCTGTCCGCTCTCCTCCAGCTGTGGCTTCAGTAGCCTTTCTGCACAAACCCCAGCTCCTCCCCTCTGACCTGCACCTCTGTCAGTTCATGGGATGTCACGCAGCCCCTCAGACTCAGCGTATTCACCATTCAGTATTCACCATTCAGTAGATATCTTATCTGCTGACGGCCCCCAACCCTGAGGCCCAGCCAGCTCCCTCCCGCTGCCCACTCACCTGGGCTTAGAGACCTTGCCTGGCATCCACTGCCTGAAACCTTCCAGCCTCACCCTCTGCACTCCATCCTCTCTCTGCCTTGGCTCAGGCCCTCACTCTCATCTGCTCTGCATTCTTGCCTCCAGGCTCTCTCCTCCAGCTTCTCCCCCACACGGGGATCTGAGTTTTCTCTTAAAAACCTTGTTCTGATCCTGATCTGACCTCTCCGTGGGCTCGGGGTGAGGCCCGGATCCTTTGCAGCCTGGCCTGAGTGTGTCTGGGCTCACCTTGGACCACTCTGTTCACCTTGAACTCCAAGTCATGCTGAACACAGTCAAAGCTGATGCAGGCTGTTTAGGATCAGTGTTATCTGCAACACAACAAAGTTAATCTACTAGCATCTCACAGAAACTGTGGGCAAGAGAGAACGTGAAAGCTTCTAGCCAGCAGAGGATGCAAAGTGGAAAGCGACAGTACAGCACCTTACTGATGGAAGTTGTGTAAAAGGCCCTTGATGGTCTTTTATCAAGGGTGCTCTTTCATTGTATTTAATGTATAAGTTTTCTAAAGACTTTTACTGATCCATCCCCAACCTTGGACTCTCTGGCTTCTTTCTCAAAAGATCTTAAGTGGTTCAGCCATGGATTTCCTCTCCCTGAGGCTGCAGAAGGGCAGCTGCATCACCCACTCACCTGGCTCTCTCCCCTGCTGGACTTTGTGGGTGCCTTGTCAGATCTTTGGATCTGCCCAGGATTTAGCAGAGAAGTCAGTGAATGTTTGAGGAATGAGTAAATGAATCCTCCTGCGCTCTAGGACTGAATCAGTGCTGCTCAGACCTTAATGTGCATGTGACTATTTTGGGGATCTTTAGTAAAGTCGCAGGATATAAAATTAATACACAGAAATCTCTTGCATTCCTATACACTAATAACGAAAGATCGGAAAGAGAAATTAAGGAAACAGTTCCATTTACCATTGCGACAGAAAGAATAAAATATCTAGGAATAAATCTACCTAAGGAGGCAAAAGACCCATAGGCAGAAAACTATCAGATACTGTTGAAAGAAATCAAAGATGACACAAACAGAAGGAGAGATATACCATGTTCTTGGATTGGAAGAATCAGTATTGTGAAAATGACTACACTACCCAAAGCAATCTACAGATTCAGTGCAATCCCTATCAAATTACCAATGGCAGTTTTCACAGAACTAGAACAAAAAATTTTACAATTTGTATGGAAACACAAAAGACCTCGAATAGCAAAAACAATCTTGAGAAACAAAAATGGAGCTGGAGGAATCAGTCTCCCTGACTTCAGACTCTACTACAAAGCTACAGTAATCAAGACAGTATGGTACTGGCACAAAAACAGAAATACAGATCAATAGAACAGGATAGAGAGCCCAGAGATAAACCCATGCACCCATGGTCACCTAATCTATGACAAAGGAGGCCAGAATATACAATGGAACAAAGATACCCTCTTCAATAAGTGGTGCTGGGAAAACTGCACCACTTATTGAAAACTGTTCTAATTTCATTCTTTTACAGCTACATGTAAAAGAATGAAATTAGAACACTCCCTAATACCATACTCAAAAATAAACTCAAAATAGATTAAAGACCTAAATGTAAGGCCAGACATTATAAAACTTTTAGAGGAAAACATGGGCAGAACACTCTTTGACATAAATCGCAGCAAGATCTTTTTTGACCCACTTCCTAAAGTAATGAGAATAAAAACAGAAATAAACAAATGGGACCTAATGAAACTTAAAAGCTTTTGCACAGCAAAGGAAACCATAAACAAGACGAGAAGACAACCCTCAGAATGAGAGAAAATATTTGCAAATGAAGCAACAGACAAAGGATTCATCTCCAAAATATACAAACAGCTCATGCAACTCAATATCAAAAAAACAAACAACCCAATCCAAAAACAGGCAGAAGACCTAAATAGACATTTCTCCAAAGAAGACATACAGATGGCCAAGAAACACATGAAAAGCTGCTCAACATCACTAATTATCAGAGAAATGCAAATCAAAACTACAATGAGGTATCACCTCACACCAGTAAAAATAGCCATCATCAAAAAATCTACAAACGATAAATGCTGGAGAGAGTGTGGAGAAAAGGGAACCCTCATGCATTGTTGGTGGGAATGTAAATTGATACAACCACTGTGGAGGATGGTAAGGAGATCCCTTAAAAAACTAAAAATAGAACTACCATATGGCCCAGCAATCCCACTACCAGTCATGTACCCAGAGAAAACCATAATTCAAAAAGATACATGCACCCCAGTGTTTATTGCAGCACTCTTTGCTATAGCCAGGACATGGAAGCAACCTAAATGTCCATCAACAGAGGAATGGATAAGGAAGATGTGGTATATATATACAATGGAATATTACTGACCCATAAAAAGAAACAAAATTGGGTCATTTGTAGAGACATGGATGGATCTAGAGACTGTCATACAGAGTGAAGTAAGTCAGAAAGAGAAAAACAAATATCGTATATTAACGCATATATGTGGAATCTGAAAAAATTGGTATAGACTATCTTATTTATAAAGCACAAATAGAGACACAGATGTAGAGAACAAATGTATGGATACCAAGGGGCGGGGGTGGGATGAATTGGGTGATTGGGATTGACATATATACACTACTGATACTATGTATAAAATAGATAACTACTGAGAACCTACTGTATAGCACAGGGAACTCTACTCAATGCTCTGTGGTGATCTAAATGAGAAGGAAATCCAAAAAAGAGGGGATGTATGTATGTGTATAGCTGATTCACTTTGCCGTACAGTATAAACTAACACAATATCGTAAAGCAACTGTACGCCAATAAAATAATAAATAAATAAAAAATAGAGAAAAAGTGCAGATGATGTTTCAGTAGGTCTGGGTGGGACCAAGGTTCTGTGTTTCTAACAAGCTCCCAGGTGGGACTTCCCTGGTGGTGCAGTGGTTAAGAATCCGCCTGCCAATGCAGGGGACACGGGTTCGATCCCTGGTCCGGGAAGATCCCACATGCCGCGGAGCAACTAACCCCGTGCGCCACAACTACTGAGCCCGCATGCCACAATTACTGAAGCCTGTGTGCCTAGAGCCCGTGCTGCACAACAAGAGAAGCCACTGCAGTGAGAAGCCCGTACACTGCAATGAGGAGTAGCCCCCGCTCTCTGCAACTAGAGAAAGCCCGTGAGCATCAACGAAGACCCAACACAGCCATGAATAAATAAATAAATAAATAAATTTATTAAAAAAGGAAAACAAAAACACAAGCTCCCGGGTGATGCTGGTGCCGCTGGTCCAGACTCTATGCTTTCAATAGCTAAGGATTGAACCCCTTACCTTTAAAAAATGTAGGGTTCATTCAGGTTCATCTAGCCACCTGCTGTGAGGACTGGCCAGCTGTCATTTTCCGTAGTAAGAGCAAGCTCCAGGGTATTTCAGGAAGCCTTTCCACATCCGCCTGGGAGAAAGCCTTTTCTTCCTGACGCAGGATGTGGTTACTCGCCTGATCTCCAGCCTCCCTTCCTTATTTGAGGAGCCCCTTGAAAGCACCGCACGTGGGATGGGAGGGGAGTGAAGCACTTTCCCAGGTGGGCGCTCTGACCAGCTGACTCTGAGTCTGCATCTGGAAAATGACAGCTCCACTGGAGGACCTCCCCAGCCCTCCTGGTGCTCCTGTTCTGCCCCAAGACGTTGAGGGCCCCCAGAGTGTAGAGATTATCTTGACAGGATTGGCTGAGGCTGAGTTCCAAAATTTTTGTTAATGAACCTAAGCACCTTTATGGTTGAAAAAAATCCAATCCATAATAAACTCTATTAATATCTTCCCGCATATCAACATAGTTCACATACTTGTCATTTTTAAATGGCTCAGTAGTTGCATTCCCTCAGGTTGCCTGGGTAAGGCCGTGTGTAGCCGTTCCCTTGAGGCTGGCAGCTGGCTCATCTCCAGGATTTTTCCTCGAATTTTAAATAGTGAAGTTGTGACTGTCTGCTGAGTTTATTCCCCTCTCCCCTGCCCCCATCCTCCCCAACCTCCATTATTGCCTTGGGTAAGCTTTTAAAATTCATACCTCATGTGGTCAGGTTATCTAGTTACATGATCTTATAGCCCTGCTATACTTTTGCTTTTTTACTGTGTTTTTCCCAATTGTAATTACATAATTATTTGCATGGCTGTGTGTTTAAAGTCAGTCTCCTCCACTCGATTCTCAATTCCAGAGGCTGGCCCCTCCTCCACCTTTGTCATCCCAGTGTTCTCACCAGCTAGAACACGGCTGGCTTGCTGGAGTCCGTGAAGTAAGTTACGTGAATAACCACGTGCTGTGTGGCTGGACTGCATGCACATCAGGCGTGCCTTACACACGTGCCACCTGCCTGCCAGCACGTGTCAGGTGCCTGTATGGGCCAAGCATTGTGTCAGACGCTGGGGATGTACCGAAGGGTGTGCGTGGACCCTGCCTTCAGGTAGCTGAAATCCAGCTGGGAGAGAGGGAAGGAAAATGGCCAAGTATACTTCATTGTTTGAAGTTCCAGCAAGTGTGGAAGCACAGGGTTCTTTGGAGACATAGAGGAAGAGGACCAGACTGAGGCTGGGGTCTAAAGAAAGTCCACCTGGAGACAGGGAGGCCTGAATTGGGGTCCAGAAGGCTTCAACACGTGTCTGACAGCTATGCTGCAGGCTGGATGTCTGATGGCTGATGTAGTGGGTGGAGCCCTGGCTGGCAGGATCCTTCTAGGCTTTGTGTTTGGTGGTGGCTCTTTTATTTTGATTTCTAAGGTCATTGTAGAGATGTTACATTGGAGAACCACACATTACAGGGGAAGCATGACTCAAACAGCTGGGCTGTGCAGTTGGCTTTATGTGCCTTAGTTATAGACAGCACAGTCAAGTGGCCTCTCTCCAACACATTTTAGATGAAGTGCCTGCCTGTGGAACAAAATGTACCTACTCATAGAGTCGTGGACTCACTGAATTTGTTTGGTAGCTCTAGAAGGGACCTTGATTAACTAACAGTGACACATTGCATGTTGGGAAATAAAGTGTCCCCTCCCCCCCATCAGAAAGGCCAAGTTAGGTTCCGCTAAGTGAGGATTTTTCACTTCGGTTCGTGAAAGTCAGTGAGTAAAGCTGAGGAATAGAATAATAAATTACTGATTACAGAGTGTTTCCTCTGTGAGTCATGGTGTGTTAATGTCATTATTTTTCACAATTTAGAAATGTCATTGCCAGCAACTGGAATACTCAGAAACTTCCAGACACTGGACGTCTCATGTGTTCTTGAAACACCCCCTTCCTGATCCCATTCCCCGCCCAGCTCCCTTCCTCTTTGTGCTGTTTCATGTAATATGTTTGCATGATTGTGGTTCAAACAGTCCTCTGAGTATGTGGCATTTTTTGAGCAGAAAGTAGTCTGCGGAGGCCAACAGTTTTTTTTCTTTTCTTTTCTTTGAAGGTGTATTCGTGATATTATGTTTATCATACACACAAATGTATTTCCACATATAGCTCAAAAGTAGTGAATTCTATTCCCCAGGTCTTTATAAATGGATTTCCTCTACTGGGGTTTTTTTATCACGTGACTTTCTTACACTGGCATGTGGACTTCGTACACAGATCTGCTTATTTTTCATTCTGTCTGTTTCCTTGTCTCACCTTATGTGGTTGCATAGGAAAAAGGCAACTTCCCAAGAAATGAGAATTTGATGGAAAATTTTGTTTTTTACATTTACTTTTATATTTTAACTTTTCATCTGAAATAATTGTAGACCTCCTCCCCACTCCCCAAATTACAAAAATAATACATAGCTACACAGACATTTTGTCTGTGCTTCCCCCAGCTTCCCCAGATACTATCATCTGACAAACCATAGTACAGACATAAAAACCAGGAAATTAATATTGCTACGATACTATTAACTCTTCTAAGATGCCCTGTTCAAATTTTGTCAGTTGTCCCACTGTTGCCTTTTTTACAGTTCCAGCGTCTAATTTGGCATCCAATTTAGGATCACACATTTCATTTTAGTTGTCATGTCTCCTTAGTATCTTCTGGTTTGTGGCCATTCCTCAGTCTCTTTCTTTCACAACCTTGACACTTCTGAAGAGCACTGGCCAGTTATTTTGTAGACTGTCACTCAAAATGGGTTTGTTTGATGCTTCCTCATGACTGAATTTAAGTTACGCATTTTTGAAAAAATACCACAGAAAGGTTGTGTCCGTCTCAGTTAATCATGTGAGGAGGTGCGTGATACTGATAGGTTTCATTGCTGCTGATGGTAACTTTGGTCACTTGGGTAGGGTGCTGTCTGTAAGCTTTCTCCACTAAAAAGTTACTGTTTCCCCCTTTGCAATTAGTAAACATCTTGTCAGGAAGTGCTTTGAGATTACATAAATATCTTGCTTCTCATGATACTTTGAAATCCCTTGATAATTCTTGCCTGTGATGATCATTACTCTGATGCTTGCCAAATGGTAATTTTCTATTTCTATCATCCCATATGCATTTGTGCATTGGAATTCTACTGTAAGAAACAGCTTCCCTTCTGTATTTATTTATTCATTTACTTGTTAATATCAGTATGGACTCAGGGATATTTGTTTTATTCCATTACTATCATCATTTATTTTGTTGCTCAAATTGTTCCAGATTTGACCATTAGGAGATCTTTCGAGTTGATTCCTGTGTTCTTTAGATAGTCCCACATCATATTTTTTTGGACTTTTTCATTTATGGTATCTCAAGATGTTTATGCTTGTTTTGTACTTGCCCTGCCCAGTCCTGGAAAAAGTCATTTCTCTAAGGAGCTCTGTTTCCTTTAGTGGAGAATGGTGCTTAGAAACCAAGATCTTAGAGGCTAGACGTACTCATTCACACTGGGGTGTCATGAGTTTTTTACCTTCTCAGAGCACAGAGGTAGAAATAGTATATATACACACACACTTCCCTCTATCTGACTATGTATCTATGTATCTGTCTATCAAAAATCTTTGAATTTCTACTGATATGACTGATTCTAAACTACCTGCACAGGGCTTATTTTAGTCTTCCCCCCTTTTATTATTTGTAACTCTTTTCTGCACCAAAGAGACACCTGGCTCCCTTTAGTCACAATATGTTTACTTATTTACTCAACCTTAGAATGAATACAGAATAAAGTACAATAGTTTCCAAATTGTTAACCCATGCAGCTGTGGAAAAAACTTACTATAAGGCTAAAGATTTATACTCTAGTATCTAGTCAAGAAAGTAACTATTTTCCAAAGTTACTCCCTTTCTTTCCCCACCCCCTTCAGTGTTGTTATATTATTCATTTGTAGTACAGTTAGATTCATTTGTTTCTTTTTATACTCCATTTTGGGTTCCCGTCATATCCTGGTTGATTTTAGTTGTTTATTTTTGAATATGTCAGAAACATAAGCAAGATTTTAAAAATCAAAACAATTCAAAAAGGCTTGCTCAGAGAAGTGTTACTTCCTCCTTATCCTCCTCTCACTTTCCCATTTCCCTCTTCTTTCCACCTTGTTCCCACCCACCCCCTGTAGATAACCCATCTCCTTAGTTTCTTGTTTCTCGTACTGTATTTCTCGTTGCACAAATGAGAAGATACATGAATATTTTATCTCCTCTTTCTTACGTGACAGGTAGTATGCTATAGATACTCTTTTGCATGTTGCGGTTTTTGCTTAACAGAATGTCCTGCAAGTCACTTCATATCAGTTCATAGAGATCTTCCTCAATTCTTTTTTGCAGCTGTGTTGTATTCCATTGTGTGGATGTACCATAGTTTATTCAACAATGCTCTGATGTGTAGGCATTTGGCTTGTTTTCAGTGTGTTGCAATTATGAACAATGCTGCAATAAATAGCCTCATGCATGTGTATTTTCACGTTGTGGGAGGTGTATTGTCAGGGTAAATCCCTAGAAATAAAAGATAAGTCAAAAGATAAAGTGCCTTGGGACTTCCCTGGTGATGCAGTGGTTAAGAATCCACCTGCCAGTGTAGGGGACACGGGTTCGAGCCCTGGTCCGGGAAGATCCCACATGCCATGGAGCAACTAAGCGCGTGCACCACAACTACTGAAGCCCGCGCACCTAGAGCCCCTGCTCCACAACAAGAGAAGCCACTGCAATGAGAAACCCATGTACCACAACAAAAGAGTAGCCCCTGCTTGCTGCAACAAGAGAAAGCCCGTGCGTAGCAATGAAGACCCAACGCAGCCATAAATAAATACATAAATAAATAAATAAGTAAATTAATTAATCAAAAAAAAAAGATAAAGTACCTCTACAGTTAGGATGTTTCCAAATTCCCCTTGAAAGATTGTGGTAGGATAATTTGAATAGGACAGGCTTATTAACAAACTGTATTTGCCAAAGGTGGCAGCTGTGATGGCATTTACTTGTTGTAGAGATGGGCACAAGTGGTTCCCTTGGAGGGTAGGAGCTTGACCCATTGCCCTGTTCCCTCATCCTGTCTTCTAGGGCAACAAGACAGTACAGTGGAAACAGGGTAGAGGCCAGCTTGGGATTTAGATAATCCATGCTTTTCCAGGCTACCTGGGGGACATAT
Organism: Balaenoptera physalus; assembly: GCF_965194825.1. Taxonomy (NCBI): domain Eukaryota; kingdom Metazoa; phylum Chordata; class Mammalia; order Artiodactyla; family Balaenopteridae; genus Balaenoptera; species Balaenoptera physalus. The sequence continues at coordinate 45,603,140 of NC_138897.1, read as the reverse complement.
GGGCTGCTGTTTATGGTGGTGAATGAAATGACCTTTATTTTAGGGAAGGAGCATGAGGTGGGGGTGGGAGGTGGGTTAAAGACTGCTGGATCTGAGTCCTGCCTTGAGTTTTAGTGGTATGACTCCTAAGCAGGCATTTTATTTAACTTCCCTGGAAAATTAGAATAATAAATACTAATGTATGGAAAGTGCATTTCATGGCGTCTGGTAGGGTTGATATGGTTGGTCTGAAGAATAAATAAATCATCAATGGAGTGTCACACAGTGAACGTTACTTCCCCTCTCCACTTCCCAATCCTGTCCAATTTATTTGCAGTAAGAAGAGGGATTCTAAATTATTTCACTGACTGACAGTGAGACTGTTTAAAATCTCTATAAAAATAATCTTTGTTTTACTTCAGTATTTGACAGCCTGGCTAAGGGTGTGATTATGAAGGTTTGGGCCTCTGCCTCATCTCGGGTTTCCTCTTTCTGGTTGAGGATGCCCTGCTGGCGGGTTCCAGGAATAATGGGCGTTTCCAGACAGTACCACTGAGGCTTGATCTGGTTAGCCACAGCAATCATGATTGTAGTCTCCTGGATCTTAATACAAGTCAGGTTGAAAATGAAGTCACACATTTCTTCTAAGTCAATTAATGAAGAGTTCTTGACCCTCTTCCAGGGTTCTCCAGTGCTTTTTGTTGCATTCAAAGCAGTGAAGCCTTCCTCCAGGCTTCTGCTGATGAACTGATGCCCTGGCTCCTGTACTGGGTGAGGCTTCAAGGACTGGAACACATTGCTAGGACAACAGGTATTTTAAAGGGTTTAGAATTGCTGAAGAATCGTCAACAGTTAATTCTGCTGCAAATCCAGGACTGATCCATGTGGGGTAAGCAAAGTGTTTGAAAACCAGACTTCAAAATGTGATGTTGGACTTCCCTGGTGGCGCAGTGGTTGAGAATCTGCCTGCCAATGCAGGGGACATGGGTTCGATCCCTGGTCCGGGAAGATCCCACATGCTGCAAAGCAACTAAGCCCATGTGCCACAACTACTGAGCCTGCGCTCTAGAGCCTGCGAGCCACAACTGCTGAGCCTGCGTGCCACAACTGCTGAGACCTATGCGCCTAGAGCCTGTGCTCCGCAGAGGGAGAGGCCACCGCGGTGAGAGGCCCATGCACTGCAACGAAGAGTAGCCCCTGCTCACCGCAACTAGAGAAAGCCCACGCGCAGCAACGAAGACCCAATGCAGCCAAAAATAAATAAATAAGAAATAAATTAATTAAAAAAAAATGTGATGTTGTCACCCAAGACTGGCACTTGGGGATCCAGAATTCTGGGGACGTAGTCTTCCTGCAGTGCAGAAGGGCCCTGGGGGTTTTCAGAATGACGGATCATTATTAGCAAAAGCCTGAAATCACCAGCAACACTAGAAGCCAGCAACAGAGTCAGGCTGTCTTTTAACAGCTTTAGACCTATGTATTGATTTCTCCTATTCAGCAGCATCAACGTCTGTGGGCATTTTCCTTTTCCAGCACGCTGTCTCATCAGCATTGGAGACTGCTCCCCCGGGGAGGTCAGGGGATAATTCCTCATTGGCAAGTTTCGTCTCACTTTAATCCACACGTCCCAGATTGAACCCTTTTGAATGGAAAGGCTTTGTAAGTCAGTAGGGATTTGCAAGTAAGTAGAGAGAATTGAGGTAGGCGCCCGGTTGGGGAGGTTATGAATTCACATCCTGTCCAAGGTCGGTCCTAAAGGAAAGCTGCCTGTGTGCCGTGGCCAGTTCATACACAAACTCAATTCACATTCCTGTTGCTCCCCCCCTCCTTGGTGTGAACTGGTGCTTAATAGTTGTTAATATATCTGTCTCCCTCCACAAGAGTAATTATTGAAAGGTGAACTGTTTTACTCCTCTGTTAATCTACTGTGTACCTGGCCTTAAGGCTTCCTCAATGAAAGCTTATCCAAATGAGTAAGAGAACGGCTGACGGGGTGGAGGCGTGGACAAGAAAGCCTGCCGGGTCCTTCCCTTGCTGGGGAGATGGAGAGCGTGGCAGAAAGCCCCTGGGTCCTTGCCCTGTTCCTGCCTGATCACCTAAAAGGCCTTCCACACACCACCCATGGCAACTCCTTCGCTTTTGGATTTGAGGTGAATTTCTATCAAAGCCCTCAGTGTCTTAAGGACCTGGAGGTCAGAGTAAGTGGTTTACACTTAGGGCAGCACTCCTCACACCAGAAGTTCAGGGTGGCCTGGGAGCAGCGCCTAAACTGCCTGCCTCTGCGAAAATGCTGTTGAGATCTTTTCTTGTTATCTTAGCTTTATTTTAGAAACTCATTTAGACTGTGCCTTCCCCTTTCTAAGGATCATGATTAATATAAATGTAATAATACTTCATCTCCCAAACCTTTGGGTAAGAATGATGCTCAGGGTGGGGCATGTTAACCCTGTGGATTAACCCGTGTCACTGCGTATCCCGGGGTATGAGCACATGTTGGAGCAGTCCAGAGGATCTCTCAAGATGCTGTCATACACATGCCTTTGTGCTTGGCGGTCTGGGGACACGGTGTTTGATTTGGCCGTCGTGTGTGATGCAGTGTCTGGGCGTTATCAGCTTGACGCCGCCCAATTTGATAGGTTTAGTTTTTTCCACATGAGCTGGTCTTTTCCAGTAGGGCGGCAGGGCTGGTGTGGACTATGGACTCCAGAGCTTCATGTGGTGTGGACCACGTGCTTCTCTTTACCTTCAGTGCGACTATCAAAATGATTGGTGGAGATGGAGAGGGGGATGGACAGCTCCAGCCTCAGGAAAAAGTCCGCAGTATGGCAAAAGCCAGCCAGTGTCCCCTGATGGCTACTGCAGCATTATTTATAATGAAAACCTGCGAGCAACCTTAATGTTTAATTACAACAGGTTAAGTGTAAGAACGTTATCGACGATGGAAAATCACGCAGTTATTAACATCATTTTTTGCGTAGCAACCTGGAACAGGGTTGTTAAGGTCGATAAAAGCAAGTTTCAGACTTGATTTAGAGACACATTAAATGCATATCTGAACAAGAAACTTGTTCCTTCGGCTGCCTTTGAGGAGGGGAATCAGGCAGCTGGGGGGACAGGAGAGGGGAGAGGTTTTGTGCCTTTTGACTTTTATATGATGTGAATGTATTTCTTTTTCAAAAATAACAAAGAAGAGAGAAACGTGTAAAAACTGAAAGGAAATACAGCAAAAGGAGGATAGTAGCTGTGTTAGGTGGTGCCATAAAGAATATTTTCATTTCACTCCAGGCTTCTTAAAATAATAAGAAATAATGATAATATAATAATAAAATAATAATAATAATTATCAATATTATTTTGAATTAAAAGAGCAAGTGTGAAATATATGTGACAAAAAGAATCTCCCTGAAATTGCTGAAATGTTGAAGAAAGGACACAGGGTCCCCTCTAGATTTCCTGTGTTGGGGCACAAAGGATGGGGTACGAGCCATCTCATATAGTACAAAACAACAGGTATGTGACAGTAATTTGATTAGAACTTTGGATTGAATTTTTAATTTGTTTCAGAGCCACACATACACTGTAATAATGAAGACCCATTTTCATCGTAATCAAGCCATCTTCTGCAGAGCCCTGGCGAGCCCTGCCAGCATCTCTTTCCTTGTGAACATGCGTCTGCCTGGGCTGGCTCGTGTTGAGGCCTGAAGGTGGACAGTGGTGAACCTTACCTTTTCCCACGTGGCTCACTGGGACCAGGCTGACCTGGCTTCCCTGCCTCTCCCTACACAAGGGAGTGTTTTCTTTCGTTAGACAGCCTTCTGCCCACCCAGGCCCAGGCCGGGGATAGGACCTAAACCGCTGTCCCTCCCCCCACTCTTGCTGGGCCCAGTCACGCTCCAGGCAGAGTGTGTGGGGTGACTCAGGATGGGGTACATGACAGAGTGACCTCTGGCTGTCCCTGGGGGCTGCCCATAGCTGGTCTTGCAGTTGGGAAATTTGGGTGCCTTTCCTTGCTGTGCTCCTGACCCCTCTGGGGTCTTATCCCCACTTACCTGCTTGCACTCTCTGTGACCAAACATGCAGTCTTTGTCTGTTCTCCTGTACTCAACCCAGGGCTCCCTCTTCTCTCCTGACTTTCCCACACCAGTTTGCCCTTTAAGGACAACCATTTCTCAGTGCTCTCTTTTCTGGGAGTGATGGGAAGAACTCCCTTCCTCTGAGGCCTCATGGGGGTATTCGCATTTAAAATATTCTTGAAGAGTACAGTGTTTTAATCAAAGCAATTAATCCCTAATGGTAGAATTTCAGGTTGCATTGCAAGGACATGCTGACCCTCAAATCACTTGGAAACTGCCCACATTTCCTGTGTTTAAAGGCAGTTCTATCACTGGGCTTGACTGCTAGATAATTGAAAGGAAATGGTACGTATATATATTTTAAATATTTATTGTGTTTATTAAGATAAAGCATACAGGGAAGGCACAAAATATTAAGTATATAGCTTGAATACTTCTTAGTACTATTTAATTCTTTATTTTGTTTACATGTTCATTTTATATTTATACTGTATATGCCCTTGTTATCCTGATGTTACAGGTTATGGCTGATGTTATCGGGAGGAGACTCTGAGAGCTTAAGGCACCTGCCTACTGTCTCAGAGCCAGAAAGTAGGGTTGGAACCCAAGTCTTTTCAACCCCAGAACTTCCGTCACTGTGTTAACTGTTTTTCTCACTCTTTTACTCCCTTCATCCCCAACTTGTTCCACAGAATTTTACTATAGGAGATAATTAAATGCATTCTAAAATAGCAACAAAATGTGAAACCTAAAAAAACTTTTAACATTTTATGCTTGGCTAGAATTCTTGGAATTTTAAAATGACATTTCTTTCCTTGTGTTCTAATATACATAATAGTTTGTTCAGTAAGTTTTTCTTGAAACATGTAGCTTAAAGAACAAATTAGGGAAAAATTGCTTTCTAAGTCCAATTTCATTATTGATTCATTATTGAATAGGTACCCAGGGTAGATAAATAAACACTAAAGATTTTGTATGGTGATAATCATGATGAAAATGACCATATTCTGGTTTGGGAGAATTTTTGGAGTCATGTTTTTATTATAGTTTGATAAAGGAAAAAAAATCCACATTTGGTGAGCAGCCAGTGATAAATCTAGAAGAGAATTAATGTGAGAAGGAAGGCAACCAGTGGGGCTTCCTGGAGGGATGGAGAAGACTGAGAACTTCATGGGTCTCAGCTAAGATCATGTATGGTGTTTTGAGGTGAAGTGGTTAAAACAGGGGAGGGTTTGGACTAATAGCATTCATAATTCTTTTTTTAAAGAAAATTCACTGTTTTAGAGAATATTTAGAAAATACACATTTATTTTCTAAAAAAATTTAATTAACTTCGGGTACGTGAAATAACTACTTAGTGGGCAGTGACCCCAGAAAAGCTGCACCTGGCTCCAGTCTCTGGGGTCTTAACAGAAGAATAACTTACCACTTTCATTCATTTACTTGTTCCTACTACAATAGTCTTTCCATTTAGTTCCTTTTTACAAGCTAAACATACCCACATTTACATTATGAATTTTCTTAGCAAACCACTTTCATTTCTTTCGTGATTCCCAGAGGGGGAAAAATACCCAAATCACTTGAAAAACAAAGTATGTATAACCTTGTTATGACTTCCCAAATTAATCTAATGCATATCTCTTGGTCCTGTAGTGGTCATCATGAACTGAAATGTGATGGGTACAGGAAAGAGGAAACTAGTTTATACATAATGTTAAAATATGCAGCCAAGGTCACAGATCGCAGAGTTGGTGAACCAGTGTTGTGTGTCACCTCAGGAAGCCAGCACTCAGCAGATCTTGTCTTGGAGTGGAACCATGGTAAAGAGAGGATCTGGCAGCTGAAAGTCATTTCAACAGGGCTAAAATTGGTTCATGACTTTCTTCAAAGTGATTATAAGTCCCCTTTTCTCTCCTCTCCGTATGCATCAGAACTCAAAACTGCTTGGATGGAAAAGCCAAAAATCTTGTCCTTCCTCCCCACTGGCAACCATGGTGTCTCCATCTTTCCCCTCCACCCGTTGGTACTGCAGAAAGTAGATCAGTTTAGCCAGTCTGGTCATTCCTTAGACTTCTGCCTCCTTCCTTTCCTCCCCATGTCCTGGAGGCTGCACACCGATATTCAGAAAGCCACCCGGCAGGATCTGAGTCCTCCCCAAGGCAAAGTGCAGATTCTCTGTGGGAGTGGGGGTCAAGGGGAGGGGGGAGGAGAGCCAGAGGGCTCACAGTTACCGCAAACTGTTCTGTTGCATCCGCATGTAGGACCTGTTTGTCAGAGATGTCACGTGTACAGAATGAATGAGCCTGGGGCAGATTGAAATTTTCCTTCTCAGGCCACCACAGTTGCTCGGCCCACCTCTGGCCTTGGTGTCAGCTCCCTTTCAGTCTCAAACCACCCTGCTCTCCCAGATCCGTACTTTCCTGCCCTTGATTCATTCTCCCAGATTTGCCCCTGTAAGTGTGTCTTCAGCCCCTCCCCAGTCAGCAGCCTCACTTGCCTGCGAGTTCCTTTGAGCCAGGCTGGGAGTGTGGATCCCACTTGCCCCACACTGAGTGACTGGCCACCTTGTGAACTGTCATTGCAGCTCGGTGTCATCAGGACTTATGAGAATTAGGAGAGGCCTGCTGGCATTTTTTGTGCCACAAATGCGGAGAACATTAAGACTTTAACCGTAAAGGCATCTCATGAGCCTTCTCAGTGCTTGTGTCCCCTTTCAGAGCTGCAGCGTCTAACAGTAGTTTTCCTAGAAGAATTAAGGAAGAGTCCACCTGCACAGCAGGCCTGTCAGGCTTGGAATCATTCACCGTTTGTTGTTCATTGTCAGTGTGAGTTAAGAAGAGAAGCCCAAAGAATTCGAAAAGTCAGAAGAAAACCAGAGGTAGCTATTCCTGCATCTTAATGTTTACAGATTAATTTTTTAAATTTTTGTAGTAAGAACTTTTATGAACTGACCCACTTCTTACTGCCCCACTTAGGCTTCGGCTTCCTCTAGTCTGCAGAGTCAGAACACATGCCCGTTTATCTCTGTTTGATCTTCAAACCCTCTAATGTGAGATCCACTTTCTGTGGAACAAAGGCCTAGACCCACAAGGACAAAGAAAACTGGAGAGGGAATGACAGCATCACAGGTGTGTCAGGAATATTTCTGAAACCAGACTGCATGTGTTCAAGCTGCTGGGTTTAGCTGGAGGTCACTTCAGTTTCTTATTGATTCCCCAGTATAAGCCTTGAAGTGACTGTTCCAGAACCTTCCACCCTGTAGAGTTTCTGCCACAGTCTTCTCTCCCTGCTTCAGGCATGGAACCCACCCAAGGTGCTAGTTTACATCCAGCCTTATCAGCCTTGACCCTAGGAAGAGCCTGCTGTCAAGGATCATTTGGATTTGAGAACAAAAATTGTTAGGGAGGTATCTTGGGGTGGAGTGAGGAGAATGAGAAGGGGGAAGAATCCTCAGGGTTTCACTGTAGATCTTTTGTTTTGCTTTATCATATCTATATAGTGATAATGTATCTATCATAATTCTTTTAGGGGGAAACTTATAAGTAAAATTTTATTAAGGGAGATTTGTTTTTCATTTGGACAGGTGCTGGCAATATTTGTTAAACTTCAGTCTTTTATGACAATTGTCTAGGGATCACAGGAAAATGTATTTAATACAGAAAGAGCCAAGGAATTAAAAAAAATAAAAATATAAACCATGCTATGAGTACTGCCTTCCTCAGGCTCTGAGATGCGTCAGCAGGTATTGGAGTGAACGTTTCCGTGAATACTGCGCACACTTTGATCCTGGCTTCCGCTACCATTTGGGGTAAATGTAGAAACAGACGGGGCTGCGGCCTTCAGGAGGGGATCAGACTCATCCCTTTCCGTCTGCGGTTTGGTTCTGCCCTCCCCTCCCCTCCCAGTCTCTCTCCTTGGGGTGTGTTAACAGCTGGAGCCACCTGCCAGACATGAGTGGCTCCTGGGTGCTGCGCCCCAGTGCAGAAGCTCTGCATGTAAATGCTGCCAAGTCCTTGTGCATCCGGATATGCACTGGCATTTGGATCTGCCACCCCCCAGGGCCTGTACTTTTCCGATGTTTTCCAGGCCCCCCGTGGAGTTGATGGGGCTCTGTCCTGTTGAACGCCTTTTGTCCGGAGCAGTGAACAGTGAAAAGTGAGTCTGGCTCCTGGGCTCCTGGTGCAGTTAGCATTAACTATGGGCCTCAAACAGATCCTTTAGCTGTGCATGATTTTCCATCTCTGTGTGACCTTTGATGGTCTGTGATGCATCAACTTCTGACGGTGACTGGAAGTATTTAGTTTTCCGATACAGGCGGAAGGCTGCCCTGAGGACTGGGGCTCAGGTGCAGACTTTATCAGCTGCACCAGCTCTGGAGGTCGTAGGTTGGATATCCTGATGGTTTTCTTTCTTGAGAGAGGGGAGAAAGGGTAGTTGATTGTAATGCATTAGAAGGTATTTTGAAAAGAGATGGTCATTTCTTGTAAAAAACAAACGTGCGTTCTTAGGTCACAGGTAAGGATGGAATAGGAGGAGAAAGCCGTAGCCATCATCCAGCCTATAGTTTTCAAACTGCTTATCGAGGCTCTCAGGGTTCCTTAGGGGTGGCTGGAAGGGATAGGGAGGGGTTTCCAACACGTGGGCCCCCCAGGGGTGACAGTGTCAGTGTCAGTGATGGGGTCAGAGAGCGACCCACTTCTACCGCCTTCCTGCGTCGAGCTCTCTGGGCTGCACGACACTTCCTGAGAGAGGCCTGCTTGAAGCCCGGGCTTTGTACACACCTCGGCTCTTGCCTGTCCATGGGAAGCAGGGCCGCGAAACTGTGACCACCACCCTCCCTGTGTCATGTGGTGACCTGTCACAGCCATTTAGTGCCGAGGAATATGAGTGTGAGAAGGAAGACACTGGTGTGTAAATATTCTCCGGTAAGGGGATCTTCTTTTAAAGGCTCTCGTGTTTCCCTTTTTAGCACCTGCGTTTTTGCTTTTATGGCACAGAAAAGAGAAGAATTAGAAAACCTCTATGAGAGAGGTTAGATGGAGCATGGAGCTACAGGTTATATCCAGCCTGTGGGGAAGTGGGAAGTGAGACAAGGGGTCAGAATGTTTTGGGAGGAGAGAGGTTTTAAGGGAACAGCTGCCAAGATGCACGTGACTTGTGTGAGAGAGACAGGTGAAGGAAACCTTGAGGACGTGTGGCTGTGTGTTGACGCCTGTTCAAGAGATTTCACTACGGACTTACAAATCCGTTGAGGATTCATTTGATGTTGGACTTCATTTTTTTTTTTTTTTAATGAATGCAGTGTCATGCTGGGCACAGCTGTGGCAGGTCTGGGTCCTCCTGTGATGGGTCGTCATGTGCACCTCCTGGTGGAAGTTGTAGCCCTCAGCATCGTGGATTGTCCGCTGGGAAGAGCATCTTCAGATGCGGTAGAAAGCTCTGCATTAAGCATAAGCTTCTGTATAGAACATCTGGTTTTTGCAAGAATTTTGGCTTAAATTCAAATACTAATGGTGTCTGAATCCAGCAGTGAAAAGGCAGAGTATTCAAAAAGAAAAAGAAAGAGACGGCTTTTGTAATTTGCCTTTATTGGTAAAGTTGGTAGAGCTGAAACTGATTCCATAGAGGTTGACAGTCTCGTATGATAGGATGAGAATAAAGAAAACCACAGCGGCTGCTGCAGCAGGTGGAAAGTGATGTGTTTACTCTTGAACTGTTTTTTCTCTGAATCAGTTCCTGCCTTTTTTTTTTTTTTTTGGCAGGGCAGGGGAGATTTCTTTCTTTTTTTTTTTTTTTTGTAATTTTATTTATTTTTGGCAGCGTTGGGTCTTCGTTGCTGTGCGTGGGCTTTCTCTAGTTGCGGCGATCGGGGTCTACTCTTCGTTGCGGTGTGCGGGCTTCTCATTGCAGTGGCTTCTCTTGTTGTGGAGCATGGGCTCTAGGTGCACGGGCTTCAGTAGTTGTGGCACACGGGCTCAGTAGTTATGGCTCGCAGGCCCTAGAGTGCACAGGCTTCACTAGTTGCAGTGCACGGACTTAGTTGCTCCGCGGCATGTGGGATCTTCCCTGACCAGGGATTGAACCCGTGTCCCCTGCATTGGCAGGTGGATTCTTAACCACTGTGCCACCAGGGAAGTCCCTGGGGGAGATTTCTGAGTAAATTTTTTTTTAATTGAAGTATAGTTGATTTACAATGTTGTGTTAATTTCTGCTGTACAGCAAAGTGACTCAGTTATACATATATATGCATCCTTTTTTATATTCTTTTCCATTATGGGTTATCCCAGGATCTGGAATATAGTTCCCTGTGCTATACAGTAGGACTTTTTTGTCCATCCACTCTATATGTAATAGTTTGCATCTATTAACCCCAAATTCCCAGTCTATCCCTCCCCCATGCCACTCCCTTGGCAACCACAAGTCTGTTCTCTATGTTACATTTTAGATTCCACATATAAGTGATATCATATGGTATTTGTCTTTCTCTTTCTGACTTATTTCACTTAGTATGATTATCTCTAGTTGCATCCATGTTGCTGCAGATGGCATTATTTCATTCTTTTTCTTGGCTCAGTACTGTTCCATTGTATGTATATACCACATCTTCTTTATCCATTCATCTGTTGATGGACATTTAGGTTGTTTCCATGTCTTGGCTACTGTGAATAGTGCTAGTTCCTGCTTTTTCTTGATTTCTTTTAGAAAGATCTCCAGAGCCTAGTACAGTTAACTTAGCTGAGGACATCACAGCCTGGAAATAATAAAATAATTTTGTTTCTGCTTAATCATAGGCCATGTAGTAAGCAAAGGTCTGAGGAGACAAATTACAGCCTCATAGTCGATCACGAGTTATTTTATTAACATCTTAACTTAATATTCAGCTAACATAGAAAGTCCTGAGCTTACTAAAGGCCCAAGAAGGAGGAGAACACTTGAAAATCCTAAAAAAGAGGAAGGGAGAAACAAGAGGAGTGGATGGCCGCCTCCACCTCCTTTGATACACCTCTTCCCACACACTGTGTCAAAGGGCGCTCCATCTGCAGGAGGGGATTAAAGCAATTGTGCATGTGGCGTGCGTGATCAAATGACAGAATTCTCTCTGGGGGTATTTGGAGGTTCCGAGGAAATTGACAAACTCACAGGAATGACTCTTTTTGGTTGGTGGACTGAGAAGGAAAGATGGGCATGCAGACTTAGTAATTAGGTTTAGCAATGGAGGTGAGGAGGGTGGTCTTGGGAGCCCTTCTGGTTGCCTCTCAGGTGGCTGTTTCACCCCGTTGCTCCTTTATAATTCCGTGAGGACCGAAATAAAAGAGGACTGAACAGTTTTAAAAATGTATTTTTTGGTGGCATGCAGCTTCCAGTCACCCACCTACCCCTCGTCACCTTTATGATGATATCCACACACCAAGTGTTGCTGCAGAGAAGATGGAACAGCAGAATCAAGGCTGGGGTGTCTCTGAATTAAACTAGTGCTCGCCTCTGCTGAGAGCCTCCTTCCTGCCTCCATTGGCCTGTTGATCTTTTGCTGCCGTGAGGGGAGGTGGGACAGTCCTCAAGCCTTTTAACAAAACACATTCCTTTGTCCTGGTTTGGTGGAAAATCAAACTTCCTCCGCATGAAATCCCCAGATGGCTCCATTGAACCATATGGATGACTTGGCCAAACTGGTTTTCATGGGTCCTTCTCGCCTCCTTTTTTCCCCCATAATCTTCAAAAATATTTTAGTACTTTCTAACGTTAAAAAAAAAATCAGTCTCTACAGAACTTGACCTGTTTTGGAACTGCGTTATTATATCTACATGTATCTCTGATCACCTGGCCGAGGTAGTGTTTGTCAGGTTTCTCCACTGTGAGGTTACTCTTTCTCCCCTTTTCAAACTGGCCTCTTTGGAAGAAAGTCACTACATGTAGCCCCAACTCAGGGGGTGGGGAGGTACGCTCCATCTATTTGTCTACTCTTCCCCTTGATTTATTTGGTCTTTTATTTATATCAGTATAGACTTGCAGAGATTTATTTTATATGTTGGATTATAATCCAGTACTACTTTTGAGCAGGGGTTTTGTAAACCACACATCATTATGCACATGTGAGACATTAATGTAATCATTGTGTTATATGCTAGCCTCGAGGTCGCTTTCCCAGGAGGCCTTGCCACGAGCCATTTCCTGAATAGGCCCAGTGGCCTGTGCAACACACAAGGTGGATGGTCAGAGCAGTAGCGCCTAAGTTGTGTGCAGCGGTGCATGGGAACGAGCGTTCAGAGGGCCAGCTGGGGGCAGTGGCACATGTCCCATATGGCCACACAGTTGTAGAT